>NC_091988.1:189750800-190350800 GCF_044704955.1 Pristiophorus japonicus | reverse complement strand
CTCTCTCAAGTGGACATTAGCGATCCCATGGCACTATTTTGAAGAAGAGCAGCGGAGTTATCCCCGGTGTCCTGGGCAATATTTATCCCTCAACCAACATAACAAAAAAACAGATTATGTGGACATTATCACATCGCTGTTTGTGGGAACTTGCTTGTGTGCAAAATTAGCTGCCGCGTTTCCTACATTACAACAGTGACTGCACTCCAAAAGTACTTCATTGGCTGTAAAGCGCTTTGAGGCGTCCGGTGGTCATGAAAGGTGCTATATAAATGCAAGTCTTTCTTTCTCTCCACAGTTCAAGCACAGTGTTTAAGTTCATTAAGCTCCAATCCGGGTTTCAATGTTGATGGCTCATTAAACACTGCCACTGTTGTACGAGATAGTTGTACAAAGGCAGCTCACTTACCCCAATATCTTACGCCAATATAATGTTAGAATGTTTCTTGCGGGAGTTCTCGGCTTGCTCCTGTTTTCCGCTCTTTAAGATTGGGGTCTGAGATCCTTTCACACCTGTCGAGTGCTTCACTAATGCCTGTACATCGAACCACAGCAAATGTTGGGCCTTTTTTCCTCAGCTCATCAAAACATCAGTGGGCCGGCCTTCCAATTGCTGTAGTTCAGATATAAATTTTTAACGTGCTGCTTTCCTCAGTGTGCAATTTTTACACAAGTACTAACAGATTTTAACACCTATGTGACAACAACACATGCAGGAATGTAGTACCAGCCTTTGAACGTGAGCTGTGCTGGTCTGAAATTCTACCCTCGTGTATATAAGGTGGGTGCATTGGTTACAACACTCAACACGACCAGCCAAGGCAGAGCACCAATCAGCAAAGCCAATAGAATGTTGAACTGTATTATTTGCTAATACAGTGGAATGGAAGTCAGAGTAAGTTACAGTGCTCTGGTCTGACAGCATCTTGTTGTATGTCCAACTCCAGTCAATGAGGCACGAGGGAGACATGGTGCCCTGGATGTGGTGCAAGGGGGCTCATTTCTCTAGAAAAGAGAAGCAGGGGGGGTGGGTGGGGGTGGGGGAGGAACCAAATAGAGGTCTTTAAAATTATGAAATGGTTCGATGGGGTGGACGTTGAGAAGATGTTTCCACTTGCGGGGGAGTTCCAAAACTAGGGGCCATCAATATAAGAGAGTCACTAATAAATCCAGTAGGGAACTCAGATGAAACTTCTTTACCCAGAGAGTAGTAAGAATGTGGAACTACAACAAGGTTTTATCGCAGTGCCACCTGACCAAATGATTGTCAACATCTGTGGTGGAGAAAAATGCCCCAAAGTCATCATTTACCTGCGGGAGGTGATCAAGTCCATTAGTAATAAAACAAAATGGCCACCACGGGGAATAGTTGAGGCGACTAGCATAGATGCATTTAAGGAGAAGCTAGATAAAGACGTGAGGGAGAAGGGAATAGAAGGATATGCTGATGGGGTGAGATGAAGAGGGGTGGGAGGAGGCTCGCGAGGAGCATAAACACCGGCGTGGAGCAGTTAAGCCGAATGGCCTGTTTCTGTGCCGTACATTCGACGTAATTCTGTGTAAGGCAGATGCTCAGTCTCAGATTATATGGGTTATGAGGAAAGACTGGAGAATCTTGACTGAGAAGTGTTCGTATAGTGGTATTTAAGATTATAAATGGTATTGCAAAGGTAAATATGGAAAATGCCTTCAAATTTCAAGAGTAGGGCAAGGGGTAACCAGTTCAAACGAGTAAAAAGGCAAATTTAGGGCTAATATCAGTGAATCACACTTGGATTGGACTCTCAGATAGAGTAGTGGATACAATGACTCCAGAATCATTTGAGATTCAATTGAATGCAGACTTCAGGGTCATTGTGGATGGATGAGCTGAGATGGATCAAATGGCTTTCCTCGTCTGTAATCATCTTGCTGTGACCAATGCAGGGTGCTTCCTCTAATCTCAAAGCATGCTACTGCAAGGAGACATCACACACACAAGAGTGGCATTGCTGGAGGCCTTGGCAGCTAGTCAGCCTTTGCTGCAGTCAGACAAGAGGCACAAATGGCACAAAAAACATCACACACATTGGTTTAGAAAACAGTTCTGCATCGCCTGTGGTGTGCAGAAGATTTTTTGACTTGCTTTAAAAGCCAGTTTGTCTTGTGTGGATTACGATTGTATAAGCTGTGCTACAAAGGTTGGCAGCTGCGTTGAAAGTGCTTGTAATGTATTTGCTTCATGGGTTCCTTGCTCAAGAATTCATAGCAACACATTGCTATTAAGAACTAGTTGGTTTATTAGCAAAAGGTTTAACAATCACACTACACATTACCAGTTCATCCACCAGGCTCACAACTGTATGCCTCATCGTGGATCCCCCGAACCCAACTGGCTGGGGTTTTGTTCAGTCTTGTGTACATCACGTGACTGGCTAAGCCACTCCCAACTCAACAGCTCTACAACTCTTTTGGGGACAAAAATGAACATTAAATCAAGTGCCCCCCGATCTGGGGGACACTCCAAACATTTTTCAAGGCCCTTTTTTGTGGGTTTTTTTGTAGTTTTTTGGGGGGTTTTTTGGCACTAAAATCATAATGTTTTACAAGTGCCCCCTATAAAAGGGGAGGGGGACACTAAAACCGGCATTTAAAACAATATAAAATCAAATTAAAATTTGTTTGCCGGGGGGTAATAATGCACTCCAGTCCCTCCGGTGCCCACCTCTCACGGAAGGCCGCGAGCGTACCGGTGGACACCGCGTTATCTAGAGTGGCATTGCTGGAGGCCTTGGCAGCTAGTCAGCCTTTGCTGCAGTCAGACAGGAGACACAAATGGCACAAAAAACATCACACACATTGGTTTAGAAAACAGTTCCGCATTGCCTGTGGTGTGCAGAAGATTTTTTGACTTGCTTTAAAAGCCAGTTCGTCTTGTGTGGATTATGATTGTATAAGCTGTGCTACAAAGGTTGGCAGTTGCGCTGAAAGTGCTTGTAATGTATTTGCTTCACGGAGTTCCTTGCTCAAGAATTCATAGCAGCACATTGCTATTAAGAACTAGTTGGTTTATTAGCAAAAGGTTTAACAATCACACTACACATTACCAGTTCATCCTTCAGGCTCACAACTGTATGCCTCATCGTGGACCCCCCGAACTCAACTGGCTGGGGTTTTATTCAGTCTTGTGTACATCACGTGACTGGCTAAGCCACTCCCAACTCAACAGCTCTACAAACCTGTGAGCATCCTCACAGGTGCATACATTTACAGTGCTGGATAAACTAATTTAGTAGCTATGTTCGAAGGGCTTGGTAAAAGAAATTGGCGGCAGTGCTGGTGGGACTCAGTAGCTGGAGAGTGAAATTTAGGGCGAAACGAGGCATCGTTGTGACCTGAGGTGTCATGGGAAGATGTTGCCATCTAGTCTATCGGATGACACATTAAACCCAGGCACCGTCTACCCTCTCGGGAGGACGTAAAAGATCCCATGGCACTATTTCGAAGAAAAGCAGGGGAATTCTCCCCGGTGTCCTGGCCAATATTTATCCCTCAATCAACACAACAAAAACAGATTATCTGCTCATTATCACATTGCTGGTTGTGGGAGCTTGCTTGTGCGCAAATTGGCTGTTGCATTTCCGACATTACAACAGTGATTACACTTCAAAAAAAGTACTTTGTTGGCTGTAAAACGCTTTAGGACGTCCGGTGGTTGTGAAAGGTGCTATATAAATGCAAGTCTTTTCTTTCTCTTGGATCAGCTGAACTCCTGCCGCTCATGTGTGCCAGCTCGTAGAATCTTACCCTTGTGCTCTGGTTTGCTCGGCAGGTATCCTGTAATCCTATCCATCGAGGACCACTGCAGTATCCTTCAACAGCGCAACATGGCCAACGTTTTCAAGAAGGTGTTTGGCGACATGCTGCTGACCAAACCCATCGACATCACAGCAGACGGGCTTCCATCGCCCAATCAGCTGCGGAGAAAGTTCCTGATTAAGGTCAGCTGGCTGTCACTAATGTCAGCTGTTTGCTTTGACGTGTTTGATGGGAAGCTAGATAAAGGAATGAGGGAGAGGCGACAGTTTCTCAAGCCACGTGCCCTCCTCCCCTTAAGACATGTTAACGTGACTCACACATCACATCTATCAAGAACATCGTTACGTATTATCAGAGCAAGTAAAGGCATTTCATAACTGAGTTTATTTAGTGTTTCGGCAGCAATAGCTCCAGGAAGAAACTCCCCGTCCCCCCTCCCTCTGTCCCGCTGTCCCGCTGTGCCAGTTACCTTCAGAGTTGTACCAATTTGCCGCTCTTTAATTCATCACTTAGAACTTTGACAAATCTGTAGCCACTTAGCACTTCACTCCAATATGTTATACAACTCAAACTGCTCTCCAAAGATACAACTTATGATTGGATCTAGTTGGAGATTGCAGTAGGAAATGGCTCTTGAGTTCGGAGTTCAGAGGTCAATGGAGCCATGGGCTGAGGATGTCATTACACATGCATCATGATATAAGCATTGTAATTCAAGGAAGATGTACCAGTGGTCTACTGTTTAGGAGCACAGGGATGGAGGCGGTCAATGGCTGCAGTGAGGGCAGGGGCCTGGACTCTGGTGGTGCTGCGGAGAGAGAGGTGGTCTGAAGATTAGCTGAATTTGGATGGGCTTTGACGGCACTAGGGAAGGAATTTTGGGGTTTGGGACGAGTGGGGATCCTTGGATTTTGCCACACTGTGTACAGGAGAGGCCAAAATTCAGGGTCTCGCTAAGGCCAGTTACCGCCCGTTTGCGGCGGAGTCCAATGGCCGTCGATTGGCCGCCACAACCGAAATTTAGGGCGGGAGGTTTTTGCAGCGGTGTGCACTTCCGCCCCGATCGACCGACATTCGTGGCGGTGTGGGACTTGCGGCAGTGATGACGTGATCAAAGTGCCACTCTCTCATTTTCAGGATAAAAAAGCCGGTCTGCTCAGTGACAGTGACCCCGCCCGCCTTTCAGGTCCGTGCACTGTTGGAGACCGCCAGCTGGTGTGTTGCGATCGGGTTTGTGTGCTTCAGAATTTTTCGCCGATTTTTGTGGAACATTCGAAAAACGACGGCGGCATTCTGAAAACCTTTGCTGAGTTATCAGACTTTTTCCCCCCTCTCTCATTAGTCGTGGCCAGTGGGAGTGATTCTCTGCTCCACAGAGGCCACCAAGTGAGGGTCGAGCCTGCAGCCATGGTGGGCTTAGTGTTGGCAGGGGAACAGCTGCTGCACGTTGTCAGAGGCAGGGAGGCACGCAGGAGGAGGTGTCGCCCTCACCAACGGGCACAGAGGCAGCGGGCAAGGGAGGCAGCAGCCATGGATGCCCAACATGGAGAAGGGCGGAGGGCCGCAGACGCCAATGTCCAGAGGCTGGGCAGCAGGGAGATGGCGTGAGGAGAAGGGTGAGGTACGCTGACCCCCCCCTCACCAGATAGCGGGCGAGGAGCCTCGCCAGCAGCCGCCTGCAGAGACTCCGCAACATCAGCAGCAAGAGGGACAAGGCGCTCAGCCAGCTGGTCTGGGAATGGCCCAGCACATACCTCTGGCAAGGCGGTCCTACTGTTCAAGGGTGCACTGGCCTCAGTTCTCCTTCCTACAGCTCAGCAATGAGCAATGTGTGCGGAGGCTGCGATTCACAAAGGACATCCTGACCGAGCTCTGCAATGTCCTTTGGCCAGATTTGGAGCCTCACATAAGGCTGAGGACAGTGCTCAGTGTGGAGACCAAAGTAACGATAGCTCTGAACTTATATGCAACGGGCCCGTTCCAGTCTGCGAGTGCAGACATCTCCAACATCTCCCAATTCTCTGCTCAGCGCTCCATCCGGCAGGTCACCAATGCACTGTACAAGTGAAGAGTGCAATAATATCTCCTTCCCCATGACCAGGGAGAAGCAGGTGGAGCGGCAGGCCGGACTTGTCTGGATGGCAGGGTTCACCAGGGTGCAGGGGGCCATCGACTGAACGCACGTTGGCCCGAGAGCACCACAAAGCTATCCCGAGCTCTTTATCAACAGAAAGGGGCACGACTCCCTGAATGTTCAGTTGGTGTGCGACCCACCAGCGAAGGATCCTGCCAGGTATCCAGGCAGCAGCACCGCTCTGGTGGCGCATTGCAGTACATCGTCTGAATGGGTCTCCATCTTTGTGGTCGTCTGCTGCATGCTGCATAACCTGGCTGTCAATAGTGGACGGTAGCTCGAGGTCAATCCAGCAGTTCCACCGCAGGAGGAGGCACAGCAGCCGAAGGGAGGGAGGGAGGAGGAGGATGATATAGATGTAAAACCAACAACTAACAGAACAATAAACAGTGCTGAAAAGTAACAGATATACATCAGCCACCCTTGTGCATTTCCATATAACCCCTCTTACCCGTGCCTACCCTACTATTGTGCCTCAGTGTCTCCCCTGTGGCTGCCTCATGGGTCGGGAAGGCTGCTGTGTTCCCTGTGTGGAAGCTGCAGATGTCCTTCTAAGACGCCCTCGAGCAGCTTTGGGCCTGGAAGGACCGGCTGGAGACTGGTCAACAGCCTCCTGGGAGGGTTCAGTCTGGCTTGGCTCGGGCGAGGCCGTGCGTGGAGGCAATGGCGGAGTGACAGGGCCAGGGCCGGGAATGCTGCGAGCCGGAGGGAGCGTATCATCCGTATCCTGGCCCGAGGAGCCTGAATAACTCACCGGGGGCGGCACAATACCACCACCACCAATCTGAGGGAGCTCAGGTCGGTGCTGTGGCACCGCACCGGAAGGTCCCCCGTGGCCCGTGGTGGACCCAGCCGCGAAAGCAACACTGAGGTCTCGGGGGGGGGGGGGGGGGGCATCCAGCTGAGACTGCATGCGAGCAACAGTCTGAAAGGCACCAGATATGACAGCACTTAGACACTCCACGACTTGTTGCACAGAGTGCGTAAGAGCATTCTGAGCTTCCAGGGCCGCGGTCATTTTCTCCAAACCGGCACCGATATGCTCGTTCCCTCGCGCCTATGCTGCAATGACAGCTGCCACATCACCTGCAGGTTGTGGCCTCACATCTGCATCCATACGGTTTCTCTGGGAATCCACCATCGCCTGCACACTGGCAATGCTGGGCTCCACGGAGTGCGCAGAGCGGTTGACGATGCCGGAGGCGGACTCCTCCACGCTGATCACCACTTCCGACAGCCTGTCCGGCAGTGCCCCTTGCCAGTGCCCCCAACACCTGGGAATGCATGGCCTCCACCCTCCTCTCGTAAGCCGCAACATCGATGGGCTCGTCTGAGTCCTCCTCAGCAGAACTCCGGTGCGGACTCTCCCTCCGGAGAGATGGCACCTGAGGTTGCCTGGCCCCGTCACCATGCTGCAGCCCGCTAGGCTCCGGTGCAACACCCAGTGCAGAGCCCTGAACTATCTGGACTAGACCGGACCGCGTACTCCCAATATCTGAGCTGGCGCGTGTGGGTGGAAGCAGTGACGCGGTGCTGCCAGCAGTGTCCTCCTCCTCCTCTTCCACATTGGAGAGGTCCCCAAAAGATGGAGTGAGATCCAGGGTGTCAGCAAGGCGCGAAAACTCAGTATCCTCAATGCTGTCAGGATGCTCATCTCTCTGGCTCTCATCAAGGGTCTCCTCCAGGCCTGGCGACTGTGCCTCATCATCCCTCTCAGGAGGATCCCCTCCTCGCCTCGGCTGCCACTCAGCCTCTGATCTGCAAGCATCAATGGGAGAAGGGCTGCCGTGAGGGGAAGGTAGGGGATTGACGCATGGAGGCTGAAACTAGCACACTTCGAGAGGGAAAGGCACAGTGTATGCTGTCGCTTTCAGGGAGAGAGAGTATTAAAGGAAGGCCTTCACTTACCCACGCTGCCCACATCGGCATCGCCAGTACCGGAGGCCACCAGGGGATGCTCATCCGCAAGCATAAATGGGAGAAGGGCTGCTGTGAGGGGGAGGCAGGGGATTGACGCATGAAACCTGCAAGTAGCAGACTTTCAGAGGAAAAGGCACAGTAGGAGCTGGAGCATTCAGGGAGAGATAGCATTAACGAAGGGCCTTCACTTACCCTCATTGGCATCGCCAGTGCCGCCCTGGGCCACAGGGAAGGCACCATGTCTGTCGACCCGCGCCTCAAAGGGTGTGAGGACTTGTATCTCGGCCTTGCCACCACCAGTCCTCCTTTGCTCAAAGCGATTATGAGCAAGTTTGGCCTGCAAAACAAAGAATGGTTGGTTTGTAGCACCGTGATGATGCATCAGAAATGAGAGCACAAGTGTGTGTCCCTGACGTGCAGCTGTAAATGTGAGATGAGAGGGCCTCCATTGCAAACACACACACACACACACATATATCTATATATAGAGGCCTCAGCAATGAAATGCTGAGTCAGTGACTAAAGAATGAAGGTGGAAATAAGAGAAGGCTGAAGTAGAGGCTCACAGATGGAAGGTGAGCAGGTGCTGGAACAGGTACTCACTTTCATCAAACGAACGATGTCGTTCAGCCTTTTCCTGCATTGGGTCACCGTCCGATTACAGATGGAGGTCCCCGACACCTCTGCAGCGATCTCCTTCCAGGCATTGGTGAACACTTGGTGAGTGGGTCTTCCTGCGGCTGGGTACAGGACCTGCCTCCTCCCCTCCACACCCTGCGTCAGTGTCTCCAGCTCCGCGTCCGAAACTCTCGCAGCCCGTCTTCCCACAGCAGCACCAGCCATCCTTGCACATCACCCCTTCCCTCCTCAGGGCCTCGCTACAAACCCCGGCTCATTGGCTGCAAATCACCCTAAGGGTGAGTTTCCCCGTGAGAATATTGCCCCAATCAACCCACCCACAACGCTGCAAAGTATTAAATCTGATGGGCATTTAGCGCTGGAGGATATTTTTGCCAAAAAAAAGCTGAATATGGATCCACTGGCCGCCGCAACCATAGAAACATAGAAACATAGAAAATCAGTGCAGGAGTAGGCCAATCGGCCCTTCTAGTCTGCACCGCCATTCAATGAGTTCATGGCTGAACATGCAACTTCAGTACCCAATTCCTGCTTTCTCACCATACCCCTTGATCCCCCTAGTAGTAAGGACTATATCTAACTCCTTTTTGAATATATTTAGTGAATTGGCCTCAACAACTTTCTGTGGTAGAGAATTCCACAGGTTCACCACTCTCTGGGTGAAGAAGTTTCTCCTCATCTCGGTCCTAAATGGCTTACCCCTTATCCTTAGACTGTGACCCCTGGTTCTGGACTTCCCCAACATTGGGAACATTCTTCCTGTATCTAACCCGTCTAAACCCGTCAGAATTTTAAACGTTTCTATGAGATCCCCTCTCATTCTTCTGAACTCCAGTGAATACAAGCCCAGTTGATCCAGTCTTTCTTGATATTGTCAGTCCCACCATCCCGGGAATCAGTCTGGTTAACCTTCGCTGCACTCCCTCAATAGAAAGAATGTCCTTCCTCATGTTAGGAGACCAAAACTATACACAATACTCCAGGTGTGGCCTCACCAAGATCCAGTACAACTGTAGTAAAATCTCCCTGCCCCTGTACTCAAATCCCCTCGCTATGAAGGCCAACATGCCATTTGCTTTCTTAACCGCCTGCTGTACCTGCATGCCAACCTTCAATGACTGATGTACCATGACACCCAGGTCTCGTTGCACCTTCCCTTTTCCTAATCTGTCACCATTCTCAAATAATAGTCTGTCTCTCTGTTTTTACCACCAAAGTGGATAACCTCACATTTATCCACATTATACTTCATCTGCCATGCATTTGCCCACTCACCTAACCTATCCAAGTCACTCTGCAGCCTCATAGCATCCTCCTCGCAGCTCACACTGCCACCCAACTTAGTGTCATCCGCAAATTTGGAGATACTGCATTTAATCCCCTCATCTAAATCATTAATGTACAATGTAAACAGCTGGGGCCTCAGTACAGAACCTTGCGGTACCCCACTAGTTATTGCCTGCCATTCTGAAAAGTACCCATTTACTCCTACTCTTTGCTTCCTGTCTGACAACCAGTTCTCAATCCATGTCAGCACACTACCCCCAATCCCATGTGCTTTAACTTTGCACATTAATCTCTTGTGTGGGACCTTGTCGAAAGCCCTCTGAAAGTCCAAATACACCACATCAACTGGTTCTCCCTTGTCCACCCTACTGGAATCATCCTCAAAAAATTCCAGAAGATTTGTCAAGCATGATTTCCCTTTCACAAATCCATGCTGACTTGGACCTATCATGTCACCTCTTTCCAAATGCGCTGTTATGACATCCTTAATAATTAATTCCATCATTTTACCCACTACCGATGTCAGGCTGACCGGTCTATAATTCCCTGTTTTCTCTCTCCCTCCTTTTTTAAAAAGTGGGGTTACATTGGCTACCCTCCACTCCATAGGAACTGATCCAGAGTCTATGGAATGTTGGAAAATCACTGTCAATGCATCCGCTATTTCCAAGGCCACCTCCTTAAGTACTCTGGGATGCAGTCCATCAGGCCCTGGGGATTTATCGGCCTTCAATCCCATCAATTTCCCCAACACAATTTCCCGACTAATAAGGATTTCCCTCAGTTCCTCCTTCTTACTAGACCCTCTGACCCCTTTTATATCCGGAAGGTTGTTTGTGTCCTCCTTAGTGAATACCGAACCAAAGTACTTGTTTCAATTGGTCTGCCATTTCTTTACTCCCTGTTTTGACTGCCCCTGATTCTGACTGCAGGGGACCTACGTTTGTCTTTACTAACTTTTTTCTCATTACATAGCTGTAGAAGCTTTTGCAGTCCGTAGCGGCGCTAATCGTGGGAAAAAAGCTGTAAGTGCGCCAGCTCTCTGTCGCCACTGAATTTTAGCCCCTCTGGGTTTTAAAGGACTAGGGGGCCGAAATAGCCCTGTTTTGCGACCACCGTTAGGGGGGGGGGGGAGAGGGGCTACCGGCTCCCACGAAATTGCACAGGAGTTGGTGGAGGTGCCGGCACGATAGCACCTCGGACTGTCGCGCATCCGCTGATGACGTCATCGCCGTGCGCTATGACCCCTTAGCGCGCGCACCGATCCCTTTCCGCCCAGCGGGTGGCGAACCAGGCTGACATCCGCTAGCGGGGCGGAGCTTTATAGGGAAGGCTGGGAACGCCGCGCGCCGCCATTTTGTTCCAGCCAACTCACCAGTCTGCCCCTTCTTTGTTTCTTTGGCGTGATCCGGGCTGCCATCGTATAGCCCGGCACTGCCGTTTGGGTGCCGGGCTGTGGGCTCGGCACCATGCCGCCCCCGGTGGCCGAATGGAGGCCATCAGAGGCCCGGCAGAGTACGCAGCGGCCCTCCCCTTTAACCGAAGGTGAGGGGCGCTGGAAACACGTCAGCGCTACGTGGAGCAGCCAATTAGCGCTGACAAACGCACAGGAAAGTCCCACCCCGCGTTAGTTACCCCCCCCCCCTCCTCCTCTGATCGGGGCGCTGAGAAATGTCACTCCTTACGTGTTAAAATGAGAAGTTTAGCTGACTTGCTGGCTGTGATTTGGAAGTACTGGTTGGGGTCCTAGGAGGTGGCGTTCGTCTGAGTTTGGGCTGAGACAGAGTGGAGGAACCTTTATTTTGTGTCTGTTGTGCTGTGCCTGAGCTGGGAGTGCTTAATGCTGGCAATGGGTATCTGAAATGGGGAGAGTTCGATTTTCCCAGCAATAATGCCCCTCATCTTAATGAACACAAAAATGACTGGTATTTATTTGAAATGTTCACCCTCCTGTGCATGGTAGGGATGCGTGCTCTCTCTGTCTGTGTTTGGAGGTCCTTGCTCTGCCCTGTACATCAGCCACCTCGCTGGCCCATGTATGCCCGAGTCGATCGCTCTGAGGTATATTTGAGTGCGAGCTGTTGCCCTACACATTTCTCACATCTCGCCCTTTCTCGCAGCACAAGAAGCTCGCCGAGGGCAGTGCCTACGAGGAGGTCTCGACCTCAACCTACTCGGAGAATGATATCAGCAACTCGATAAAGAATGGAATCTTGTACCTCGAGGACCCTATCAATCACGTGAGTGTCAGATTTGGAATTTCACTCCAACACTTTACATCCGTTTGCTGACTGGTAGAGCTGCAGATTCTCATCTATCCTGGTACAGGTACTTCTGCTGCAAAACTTAATGCTTCTGTTCGCCGTTGTCGATCCCTTACTCTTTTTTTTCTTCTAATTTCCACTCCTTACTCCCCCCCCCCCCCGCTTTTCTGAAGTTGGTGACTCAGTTCCACAGACAGCAGCCTTCCAGTACTTCACTCTAGCAGCCGTTCTTCATGCGTGAGCCTAGTAGTGAGTACTGATGGGCTCTTTGACCACAGGGGGCATCACACTTAATCCTAATCCTGGATGTCCATCTGTGCACTTCCAGCAGATGGCACGAGCTAGCAACCAAGAGTAGGAACCCTCGGATCATTTAACTCGGGGATTCAAAGTGGCCCTTTTCTCTTTGAAATATACAAGATTCTGAGAGGGCTTGACAGGGTAGATGCTGAGAGGCTGTTTCACCTGGCTGGAGAGTTTAGAACCAGGTGGCATAATCTTAAAATAAGGGATTGTCCATTTAGGACTGAGAGGAGAAATACCTTCACTCAGAGGGTTGTGAATTTTTCGAATCCTCCAACCCAGAGGGCTCAGTCGTTGAGTATATTCAAGGCTCACTTTAATAGATCTTTGGACTCTAAGGGAATCAAGGGATTATGGGGATTGGGTAGAAAAGTGGAGTTGAAGTTCAAGATCAGCCGTGATCTTACTGAATGACGGAGCAGGCTCGCTGGGCTATATGGCCTACTCCTATTTCTTGTGTTCTTTCCTGCTCTTTTACGGCTCAGTAACGCGACATCCAGTATATTCACCTACTGGAGCCTTGGAAGTGGTGAGGACAATCAGTCACTCCTGACCAACGGTTCACTGCACTGGGAAGTGTTTTGGGCCTCAGACCAAAGAGTGTATAACTGTCACTGCGTTTCATCCTTCCCAGCGTTCCGAAACTTTGTGTAGAAATAATCTTCCGATTGTCCCGTTTGCCTTTTTAAAAAACTAATTAGTTGGCATGCTTGTACGTTTCCCTGAGGTGGCATTTGCAGAAGGATGCATTCGCTATAATGTTGGTGTAATTGTGAGTCACAGATGCCAGGAGTTAGTTGACCACAAGGGGGCGTAGCTGGACTTGGCGCCATTACTTTTTCTGTGGAGCTATGAAACAGGGCTCACCTATCTGGGCACCGTGCCATTAAGCAGGGCCCCAGTTTGTGCTGGTTGAGAATTGGACACATGGTTGGTGCATGTCCCCCTCACACCTGTCTGCACCGGCTGAGAATTAAACCCATAAAACATTGCTTGTATAAAGAAATAGATGTTGTAGTAAAATTTCTGTCAATCTGTCTATAGCCCAGGGGTGTTTTTTAAATAAGCGTTTGAAACTCTCTTCCACAAATGACAATTGATGCTAGATCAATTGTTGATTTTAAACCTGAGAAACAAAACACCTTCGTTCAGTCCGTAAGCGTGACCCCGAGCTTCTGGTCGCCTGTCACTTTAATTCCCCGCTCCACTCCCACTCTGACCTCTCCGTCCTCGGTCTCCTACACTGTTCCAACGAAGCTCAACGCAAGCTCGAGGAACAGCACCTCATCTTTCATTTAGGCACTTTACAGCTTCTGGACTCAACATCGAGCTCAAAAATTTCAGAGCGTAACCGCTGCCAATCTTTGGCTCTTGCCCATCTCAGAGCCTGTCTCTTTTTTTTTCTCCTTGTCTCTAATGGCAGTTGGTCATTATTCCCACCATTCACACCCTATCTTGACTAATGTTTTTCTAACTCCTGGCATTACCATTTGAATTTGGGCCACCATCCCTTTTGTCTCTCTAATCTCTCCTGTCTTCCACCCTCTCACAGACCTTCCCTTTTGTTCTTTCTTCCCCTCCCCCTTTCAGTGCTTGTTAAGAATCTGTTCTTTTCGAAAACTCTCCAGTTCTGACGAAGGGTCATCGACCCGAAACGTTAACTCTGCTTCCTCTCCACAGATGCTGCCTGACCCGCTGAGAGTTCCAGCATTTTCTGTTTTTATTCCAGATTCCAGCATCCGCAGTATTTTGCTTTTGTATTGATAGTTTTTTGTTAACCAAAAGTATTGAGGAATATGGACCTAGCTCTATGGGGCTAGGTCACAGATCAGCCATGACCTCATTGAATGGTGGAACAGGCTGGAGGGGCTGAATGGCCTGTTTATGTTCCTATGTGTTGCTAATGACCGGGTCGCTCGTGCTACACTCGAATGTTTGGTGTCTATCGGTAACCTGTTTGTTTTCCTGTGGTCTGTCTAGGAATGGAATCCACATTTCTTTGTCCTCACGAGCAGCAAGATTTATTATTCCGAGGAGACGTCAGGAAATCAGGCCAATGAAGACGAGGAAGAACAGAGAGAGGTGAACGTCAAACAGCTTACCTTTGGACACAGAACACATTCAGAATGCCCTCGACAGCAGCTTATTGCGCCACGTAGTGGTACATGCGGTCTGAGGATGTGACCAGGGTCTGGGTAACCAAAAAGGAGCACAGAGTAAGCTAGAGTGCGCGCGCGACACAGCAGACCTCAGCTGGACTTCTTCCTCTTCTTAGGCAGTCTCATGGAGTCGAGGATGACTTGCTTCCACACTAATCTGAGTTCTGAGGTGACTGATGAGTCCAATGCGGGACCTACAGTCTCGGTCACAGGTGGGGCACACGGTGGTTGGAGGGACGGGTGTGTGGGGTGCTTGGGTTGTCGTGCGCTCCGTCCGCTGTTTGCGCTTGGCTTCCGCGTGCTCCCGGCGAAGAGACCCGTGGTGCTCGCCGCCTTCCCGGATGCACTTCCTCCACTTTGGGCGGTCTTGGGCCAGGGACTCCCAGGTGTCGGTGGGGATGTTGCACTTTTTCAAGGAGGCTTTGAGGATGTCCTTGAAGCGTTTCCTCTGCCCACCTGGGACTCGCTTGCCGTGTTGGAGCCCGAGTAGAACGCTTGTTTTGGGAGTCTGGTATCGGCCATGCGATACTAATTGTATTTAATTGATTATCACTCAGTTTAACAGCCACGTCTCGCAGACTGTTTCTGATCAAGATACAATTAAGCTCTGATTGACCTTCACACTCACACTTAAAAAAAGAGAGAATATCTGATCCGGAATTGATTTCAAAAACTTTTGCTGGTACAGGGCACGTCGGGCCTAATGGCCTCCATTTTTTTATTCGTTCATGGGATGTGGACGTCGCTGGCAAAGTCAGCATTTATTGCTCATCCTTAATTGTCCTTGAGAAGGTGGTGGTGAGCTGCCATCTTGAACCGCTGCAGTCCGTGTGGTGAAGGTGCTCCCACAGTGCTGTTAGGGAGGGAGCTCCAGGATTTTGACCCAGCGACGATGAAGGAACAGGCGATACATTTCCAAGTCAGGATGGTGTGTGGCTCGGAGGGGAAGTTGCAGGTGATGGTGCTCCCATGCGCCTGCTGCCCTTGTCCTTCTAGGTGGTAGAGGTCACGGGTTTGGGAGGTGCTGCTGAAGAAGCCTCGGCGAGTATCTCCTCTGCTGTATCACTCTATGAGTCAATGGTAAGAGAGTTGCACCGATCTATATGCAAATCTGTGTGCCGCACTTGCAATTGGTTGGTCCTTAACAATAAGGGAATAAGGAGTTATGGGGAGCAGGCAGGGAAGTGGACCTGAGTCCATGATCAGATCAGCCATGATCGTATTAAATGGTGGGGCCGGCTCGAAGTGCCGTATGGCCTACTCCTGCACCTATTTCTTATGTTCTTATGTTCTCAGATGCGGCACATCAACCACGAGAGTGAGGAGGTCTTGCTGCAATTGCACAGGGCTTTGGTGAGACCACACTTGGAGCACTGTGTACAGTTTTGGTCTCCGTACCTAAGGAAGGAGATACTTGCCTTAGAGCGGGTGCAACAAAGCTTCATTTCACTGATTCCTGGGATGAGAGGTTTGTCCTCTGAGGAGAGATTGAGTAGAATTTGCTTATATTCCCTAGAGTTTGGAAGTATGAGAACTGATCTCATTGAAACATGCAAGACCCTGAGAAGGCTTGACAGGGTAGATGCTGAGAGGGTGGAGAGTCTGGCACTAGGGGAGCATAGTCTCAGGTTAAGGGGTCAGACATTTAGGACTGAGATGAGGAGGAATTTCTTCACTGAGGATTGTGAACCTTTGGAATTCTCTACCCCAGAGGGCTGTGGATGCTGAGTCTCTGAGTATATTCAAGGATGAGATAGACATGTTTTTTGGGATTAGGGATATGGGAACAGGGCGTGAAAGTGGAGTTGAGGTCAAAGATTAGCCATGATCTTATTGAATGGTGGAGCAGTGGGCCGTATGGCCTACTCCTGTTCCTAATTCTTATGTTAGAATTGAACAGGTAGCAAATGTACCAATCAGCAAGTACCAAGAGTCAGGAAGTCCGAAAAGCCAACAGTCAAAAATGGGCAGTCAGCAGTAAGTACAAAAAAACAATGAACCAATCACAGAGAGTATTTCTTCACTATCCTTTCAGTTACCTCCCAGTCCTCTAATAAGTTGAGGACTTACTGCAGGAAGTAAGGTTTTTTAAACAAAATAAGGGCATAAAAATTGCAAGAAAGAAATATTTAAATTACTGGCATCATCTCTAAGCAAATCTCTTACAACATTCTTTGAGTGGAAATGTGTACCCCTCCCTCACCCTAGCACACTCGTCCCACTCCCCCATTTGCAAACCACTATCAGCAATGCCATGGGAGGTTGACTTGTATATGATAAAAAAATATTAAATATTGTGCAGCTCTGAATAGTTGAATGTTACACATTGACCAAGTGCAAGTTGTTACCTGGCTTAAATTGGGGGTGGGGGGAGGGGGCAGATATCCGTGTGAGTCCCTCACTCCATCCCCCCCTCCCCCCTCCCCTCCATCCATAAATATAACAAATAAAAGAAAGACTTGGATTTCTATAGCTCCTTTCATGACCACCGGACGCCTCAAAGCGCTTTACAGCCAATGAGTACTGTTGGAACATCGTCACTGTTGTAATGTAGCAGCCAATTTGCGCACAGCAAGCTCCCATAAACTGCAATGTGATAATGACCAGATAATCTGTTTTTTTGTTGTGTTGATTGAGGGATAAATATTGGCCAGGGCACAAGGTATAACTCCCCTGCTCTTCTTTGAAATAGTGCCGTGGGATCTTTTACATCCACCTGAGAGAGCAGACGGGGCCTCGGTTTAACATCTCATCCGAAAGACGGCACCTCCGACAGTGCAGCACTCCCTCAGCACTGCACTGGGAGTGTCAGCCTCGACTTTTGTGCTCAAGTCTATGGAGTGGGACTTGAACCCACGACCTACTGACTCAGAGGCGAGGGTGCTACCCACTGAGCCACAGCTGACACATTATTTATTACATAATATAAGGACAAAGTGTGAGCAGTTGCTAACCCCGCAGTGTTTATTGTTCTTCAATGTCTCAGCCCTGCAGTGGCACCGACCTCCACGTAGCGGAGAAGTGGTTCCATGGGAAGCTGGGTGCAGGCCGGGACGGCCGACAGATCGCGGAAAGGCTGCTCACCGAGTACTGCATTGAAACAGGAGCCCCCAATGGCTCATTCCTGGTGCGTGAGAGTGAAACCTTTGTGGGTGACTACACACTCTCATTCTGGTAAGTCGTGGCAAAATGTGCATTCGGGTCATGTGTGAGATAATAGGCATATGGCTTGGGTGGGGCGTGGTATACCGTAATGGGTTGTGGTACAGCGGGAGGTGTCGTTTATCAAAGATGGTTTAGTGGGATGTGCTATCGGGAGAGGTGTGGTATTTCAAAGATGGTTTAGCGGGATGTGCTATAGCGAGAGGTATGGTATATGAGAACTGGTTTCTTGGGGTGTGGTATATGAGAAATATCTTGTCGGGAGAAATGTGTACAACAAATTCTTTATAGGGACGAGCATAGTACAATAGAGCTGGTTCATAGAAAGAGATGTGGTATGTCCAAGATGATTTAGAGGACAAGTGTAGTATATAGAAGGTTTATAGGACCGGTGTGGTATATGAGATGGGTTATAGGAGAGGTGTGGTATAAGAGATGGTTTATAGGAGAGATTGTGGTATATGAGATGGTTTATAGGAGAGGTGTGGTAGATGAGATGGCTTATAGGAGAGGTGTGGTATATGAGATGGGTTATAGGAGAGGTGTGGTATATGAGATGGTTTATAGGAGATGTGTGGTATATGAGATGGTTTATCGCAACGGTGTGGTATATGAGATAGTTTATAGGAGAGGTGTAGTATATGAAAAGGTTTGTAGGGGAGTTGTGTTATATAAGAAGGTTTATAGGGCAGGTGTCGTATATGAGAAGGTTTATAGGACAGGTGTGGTATATGAGAAGGTTTATAGGACAGGTGTCACATATGAGAAGGTTTATAAGGGGTCTGTTTGTCAGAGATGGTTTATAGGGAGAGATGTGGAGCTATAGAATAAAGTATAAGTGCGGAGCTGGCTAATGAGTTTCTATTTGTCTTTCAGACTGTGAAGCTTTATTTCATGGTGAGCTTTACCGATAACACATTGAAAAGGTTTTAACTGTCCTATGTGCATGTGTTTCTGGTCCCCTCAGGCGCTCGGGCAAGGTGCAGCATTGCCGAATCCATTCTCGGCAAGAAGCAGGCAACCCCAAGTTCTACCTGACCGACAACCTGGTGTTCGACAGTCTTTACGCCTTGATCACGCACTACCAGCAGGTGCCGCTTCGCTGCAACGAGTTTGAGATGCGCCTGACGGAACCGGTGCCTCAGACTAACGCACACGAAAGCAAAGAGTAAGTACCACCTTGGCCCCTCGCCTGAAGCAAGGACAGTCAAGGACCGGCAACCAGTGCTGCACAAGCATTTGCTCGTAGAAAGGAACTGGCGCACAATAAGTATTACAACGCCCAAACATTTATTAAGATTGTTTCACGCTGGTAATTCCACAATCCGCCCAGTCGGGTGGGAGCTCTCCCCTTTAAGGGCGGACACGCCGCCCTGCCACACACAGCTTCCCACCAGGGAAAGCTGTTGGAGACACCAAGCGGTGGCTGATCCGCTCCCGCGGGGCAGTTTCCCGCGGGGCAGTTTCCCGCGCGGGGCGGATAGGGGTCGCCGCCGGTTAGTAAGGGGTCGGCGCGTGCCCGGCGGGATGGCAGTATGGGCGGCACGGTGACGGGCAACGCTAGGGAAAAAATGACGGGCAATTTATGAAATGTCGGCGACTCCGTGCCGACTAGGCAGTGAGTCCTTACCAGCCCATGTCGGCGGTCACGGCGCTTATAGAAAGGGGGACCTTCGGCCCCCTTGTCTCTTTAAAGTTAACTTTCATTTATAATTATTGCATATATTATTTAATTTTGTGTAATTATAATTAATCTTTATTACACTGATTTAACTATTGTACACTCATTGTATTATTTACAATGTCATTTGAATTTCTTTTTTTAAGTTTTTTCGCCTGTGTCTATCTGCGTGCGCATTTTAGCTGCTGCTTCGGACCCGGGCCTTTAACCTCTTTTACACTTCCTTCTGCCTCTTTTTCTCTCTTTCGCTCCCTTGTCAATATCGAACGTGTTGTAAGACTGTTGTGAAGCACCTTGGGACGTTTTACTACGTAAAAGGCGCTATATAAATAAAAGTTATTATTATTATCATCCTCGTTCGAGGGACCGTTATGATGAGTATTATTATTTAAAATCTGTATCCCATTTGTTTCCACCAGGTGCCACTGGATCAGCTCCGTGTGAACGGAGCAGTTTTTTGCCGGAGCCAGTAGGGGGCACTGCTGGCCTCTACAGTGTTTAATATAGAACTTAACACTGAAAACAGCCTCTGCTCTGTCATCAAATCCATTTGACAGGCAGCAATATTTGCTTGTGCGCCTTGCACAGCTATCAAACTGCTGCTCCCAGCCCACAGGCGTCTCCCCCAAAGACTGAATTTCTCAATGCCACTGAAATACAAGAGCATGTGTCCAGGGTAAAGGGAGGTGGGAGGATTCAGGAAAGACTTCATTTAAAAGCAGTGAGAGAAATGTCAAGGCTCTAGAGCAGAGCAGAGTTTTGGGTAAAAACAAGCAGAGTGGGTCAGGAAGGGACAGAGAAAGTAACAACAGGGCATCAGTGACTAAGGTGACATCAGAGAAAAATAGAAAAAAGTCAAAGCTAAAGGCACTATATTTGAATGTGTAAAGCATTTGTAACAAAACAGATGAATTAATAGCGCAGATTGAAATGAATAGGTTTGATCTAATAGCCATTACCGAGACGTGGTTGCAAAGTGGCCAAGATTGGGAACTAAATATTCCAGGATACTTAACATTCAGAAGCGATAGGCAGAATTTAAAAGGAGGAGGGGTTGCTCTGATAATAAAGAATAGGATAAAGACAATAGAGAGAAAGGATCATAGCTCCGAAAATCAAGAGGTAGAATCAGTTTGGGTGGAGCTAAGAAATAGCATGGGGCAGAGAACATTGGTGGGAGTTATTTATAGGCCCCCCCAAACAGTAGTGGTAATGTAGGCAGAGTATAAATCAGGAAATTAGAGGTGCACATAACAAAGGTAATACGGTAATCATGAGGAACTTTAATCTACATATAGACTGGGCAAACCAAATTTGCAGTAATAGTGTGGAAGACGAATTCATGGAATGTATACAAGATAGTTTTCTCGATCAGTATGTTGAGGGAACCAACTAGGGAACAAGTTATTTTAGATCTAGTATTGTGGAGTCAGAAGGGGTTAATTAATAACCTTGTAGTAAAGGGGCCCTTAGTGAAGACTGACCATAATATGATAGAATCTTATATTAAGTTTGAAAGGGGTTTAGTTAAATCCGAAAGTAGGGTCTAAACAAAGCAAACTACGTAGGTATAAGGGGTAGATTGGGAAACTAACTAAAAGGTTGATAATAGACAAGTAATGGTTGGCATTTAAAGAATTAATACATAATTTACAACAAATATACATTCCTTTAAAGCACACACGAAAAGTGGTCCAACTGTAACTAACAAGAGAAGTTAAAGATAGTATTAGATCAAAGGAAGAGGCTTGCCAAAAAGAGCAGTAAGCCTGAGGATTGAGAGGATTTAGAATTTAGCAAAGGAGGACCAAGTAATTAATATGAGAGTAAACTTGCAAGAAACATAAAAACAGACTGTGAAAGCTTCTGTAAGTATGTAAAAAGGAAAAGATTAGCAAAAGTAAATGTGGGTCCCTTACAGGCTGTGACAGGAGAAATTATAATGGGGAATAAGGAAATGACAGCAAAATTAAACAAATACTTTATGTCTGTCTTCATGGAAGATGACGCAAAAACCCTCCCAGAAACAGTGGAGTACCAAGGGTCTAGTGAGAATGAGAAACTGAAAGAAATTAGTATTAGTAAAAAAATAGTACTGGAGAAATTAATGGGACCGAAAGCCAATAAATCCCCTGGGACTGATGGCCAACATCCTAGGGTTTTGAAAGAGAGGGCTATAAAGATAGTGGATGCATTGGTTGTCATCTTCCAAAATTTCATAAATTCATAAACGGTTCTCAAGGGAGAGAGAAAATGGGGAACTACAGACCAGTTAGCCTGACATCATAAGAACATAAGAAATAGGCCATACGGCCCCTCCAGCCTGCTCTGCCATTCAATAAGATCATGGCTGATCTTCCACCTCAACTCCACTTGCCTGCATATCCCTTGATTCCCTTAATATCAGTAGTAGGGAAAATGCTAAAATCTATTATTAAGGATGTGGTAACAGGACACTTAGAAAATAATAATAGGATTGGGCAGAGTCAACATAGATTTATGAAAGGGAAATCATGTTTGACAAATCTGTTAGTGTTTTTTGAGGTTGTAACTAACAGAATAGATGTGGTGTATTTAGATTTTCAGAAGGCATTCGATAAGGTGCCACATAAGAGGTTATTAACTAAAATTAGGGCTCATGGGATTGGGGGTAATATACTAGCATGGATTGAGGATTGGTTAACGGACAGAAAACAGAGTAGGAATAAACGAGTTATTTTTGGGTTGGCAGACTGTAACTAGTGGGGTACCACAAGGATTAGTGCTTGGGCCTCAGGTATTCACAATCGATATCAATGATTTGGATGAGGAGACCAAATGTAATATATCCAAGTTTGCTGATGATACAAAACTAGGTGGGAATGTAAGTTGTGAGGAGAATGCAAAGAGACTTCAAGGGAATATAGACAGGCGAAGTGAGTGGGCACGAACATGGCAAATAGAATATAATGTGGAAAAATGGTGAAGTTATCCACTTTGGTAGGAAAAATAGAAAGGCAGAGTATTATTTAACTAGTGAGAGATTGGAAAATGTTGGTGTTCAGAGGGACCTGGGTGTCCTTATATACAAATCACTGAAAGTTAACATGCAGGTACAGCAAGCAATTAAGAACGCAAATGGTATGTTGGCCTTTATTACAAGAGGATTTGAGTATAAGAGTAAAGATGTCTTACTGCAATTATATAGGGCCTTGGTGAGACCGCACTTGGGAGTATTGTGCACAGTTTTGGTCTCCTTAACTAAGGAAGGATATACTTGCCATCGAGGGAGTGCAACAAAAGTTCACCAGACTGATTCCTGGGATGGGAAGATTGTCCTATGAGGAGAGATTGAGCAGACTAGAGTTTAGAAGAATGAGAGGTGATCTCATTGAAACATACAAAATTCTTGCAGAGCTTGACAGGGTAGATGCAGGGAGGATGTTTCCCCTGGCTGGGGCATCTAGAACCAGGGGTCACAGTCTCAGAATAAGGGGTCGGCCATTTAGGACTGAGATGAGGAGACATTTCTTCACTCAGAGGGTGGTGAATCTCTGGAATTCTCTACCCCAGAGGGCTGTGGATGCTCAGCCGTTGAGTATATTCAAGACAGAGAGCGATAGATTTTTGGATATCAAGGGATATGGGGATAGAGCAGGCAAGTGGAGTTGAGGTAGAAGATCAGCCATGATCTTATTGAATGGCGGAGTAGGCTCGAGGGGCCAAATGGCCTACTCCTGCTCATACTTATGTTCTTATAACAGACCATGTTCCCTGTATGAGCGCCATCTGTTGGCACATTCGGCGCATTAGTGGAGTGGCAATTTAAATCTGACCAAAATGTTGGAGATAAAATGCTTCCTCATACTCAGACCAACTGTTAACAGATTGCAGAGTGGGTGCCGTTTAGCCTTGTGTCCCCAGATCAGATGACCAGATGATGCCAGCTCGTACACATCAGAAAACTGACAATGTCAACATTTTCAGAACCACTGGCAGGAGGGCCGGTAACCAGAGGACACCGGTTCCAGATAAATGGCAAACAAACCAGGGGGACAATGAGGAGAATTTTTTTTATTTTACCTAGTGAGTTCTTATGATCTGGAATGCAGTACCTGAAAGGGTGGAGGAAGCAGATTCTATAATAACTTTAAAAATGGAATTGGATATATACATGTAAAGGAACATTTTTCAATGATATGATGAAAGAGCAGGGGTGTGGGCCTAAGTGGATAGCTCTTTCAAAGAGCTAGCCGAGGCACGATGGGCCAAACAATCTCCTTCTGTGCGGTATGATTCTATAGGGATGGTTTTTAAACTACTAGACTTCAGAGCAAGATTTTATTAAGGAATGAAAAGACTTGCATTTATATAGCGCCTTTCACTACCTCAAGATGTCCCAAAGAGCTTTACAACCAATGAAGTACTTTTGAAGTGTAGTCACTGTTGTAATGTGCAGCCAATTTGCGCACAGCAAGCTCCCACAAGCAGCAATGTGATAATGACTAGATAATCTGTTGATTGAGGGATAAATATTGACCAGGATACTGGGGCTAACTCCCCTGCTCTTCTTCGAAATATTGCATCCGCCTGAGAGGGCAGACGGGGCCTGGGTTTAATGTTGCATCTGAAAGACCTCCGACAGTGCAGCACTCCTTCAGCACTGAAATGGAACATCAGCCGAGATTATTTTGCTCAAGTCCCTGGAGTGGGACTATGAACCCACAACCTTCTGACTCAGAGGCGAGTGTGCTACCCACAGAGCCATGGCTGACAATCAGTTAAACTGTCGAGGAAATTTCGATCCATTAATGACCACCATTCACTCTGGGGAAAAGGGACACAGATTGGCCAGAGTTCCTTGCAACTGGAGGCAGTTGCGGAATGTTTAACATCACCTGGTGACAAAAGACTGCAAAGGAGCTCACCATGGCAACCCATGGCTGGTCTGTATAAAGCACACAGTGGGTAGCTGGGAATGAGTAATAATGCACACGCGCAACGACTTCCGGGTCGTTGGCAGCAGTCGCGACCAAAATATAACGGGCCAGAAATCCTGCTCGGCTGCTTCCCACGGGCGATCGGGCAAAAAACGTTTTAAAAATGCGCTTGTCTTGCTGCACCCACACGAGTTGCCGGTCCTGAGGCCTCCACTGACTGCGCGTCAGAGCACGTGCACGTCGGGACGTGCGCAGGGCTGGAGCTGGAGTCACATGGCTCTGGGCAGCCAATCAAGTTAAAGTATGTTCTCCATTCATAATTATGGGAACTCTGTAAGTTGGAGTTCTCATTATTATGAATGAGAAACAGCCGCCAAAACACACAATACCAATAATAAAAGATATAAAAAAATACACCACATATTTTTATTAATTTAAATTAAAGTTATTAATGGCCTGGAAATTCTGGTCTCCCTGGGTCCGTCTGAATGCATATTGGGAGCGAGGACATTTGCATGGGCAAGATTGCGGTATTTTTCCGATTTTTAAAGACGTTTTTTAAATTATGGTTTAAAATAAATTTACCATAGTGGGGAGGGTTTTTAACAATAAAATGTGTTTTGATCATTTTATTTTAAAATGTTTTGGTGTATTTTAAAACTCTTACGCCTGTAACAGTAGGCTATGCGCCTGCTTTTATCAGGTGCAAGAGTTTGGAGGGCATTTGCTGGGCAAGATATGGGTAAATCTCGTAATCTTGCCCAAGCTAATGTCCTCGCTCCCGTGATGCAGAGGATCTGTCAAGCTCCAGCTTGGCAGATTGAAAAAGCCGGTTTTCTGCACGTGCGCATTGTGCACTGCAAACTAGCTTTTGCGATGTCTTCCAGGGTCCGTAGACACTCCGTACGGACCCGGGAGGCTGGAATTTCTGCCCCAATATGAACACAGTGATGTTTAAATATCCCTCAAGATTTGAAATAGAAACAAAAAATGGTGGAAACATTCAGCAGGTCAGACAGCATCCGTGGGGAGAGACACAGAGTTAACATTTCACATCAGTGACCTTTCATTCGAGTGTTTCCAGCATTTTCTGTTCTTTTTTTTTCCAGACTTCCAGCATCCGCAGTATTTTGCTTTAGCCTCAGATTTTGATGCTGGATTCTGGTCATGGTGTATGCTCTGAGACTTACAGGCTGGGAAAATGGGCCTGGACTTTAATGATTAACGTAAGCTTTCGTTTTATGATTTTACCATCTTCGCTCTTTGTTGTCCAGGTGGTACCATGCCAACCTATCTCGTGCGCAGGCAGAGCACATGCTGATGAGGGTACCACGCGATGGAGCCTTCCTTGTGCGTAAAAGGAACGAACCCAATTCATATGCAATCTCATTCCGGTAAGTGTTTTTTAAAAAAAAATCATTCTTCAGACGTGGCCAACACTGGCAAGGCCCCATTTACTGCCCATCCATTGTTGTCCTGAGGGCATTAATTGTGGACTAGAGTCTCGTGTAGGCCAGAACGGGTAGGACTTGGCAAGTTTCCATCCCTGGAGGCCGTTAATGAACCACTTGGGTTTCAACGACCATCTGGCATTTTTCTTGAATATTTCTTCTGGTGCCAGCCCATAAATTGTCCTGATTTATTGAATTCAGTTTGCCAACTTGCTGCAGTGTGACTTGAACTCACCACCTCTGGGGAGGGGTGGGGTGAACTCACCTGCTCTTCTTATAGCGCCACGGGATCTTTTAGGTCCATCTGAGAGCAGACGGGGCCTCGGCTTAACGTCACATCTGAAAGACGGCACCGCCAACAACTGAAGCGTCAGCCTGGATTTCGTGGTCAGGCCTCGGGAGTGAGACTTGAACCTGCAACCTCGGACTCAGATGGGAAGGTAACACCTAGTAATACCTTTTCACAACCCTCTTCACTCAGAATTCTCTGCCCCAGAGGGCTGTGGATGCCGAGTCATTGAATATATTCAAGACGGAGATCGATAGATTGTTGGACTCCAGGGGAATCGAGGGATGTGGGGATCGGGCGGGAAAGTGGAGTTGAGATCGATAATCGGCCATGATCTTATTGAATGGTGGAGCAGGCTCGAGAGGCCATAGGGCCTACTCTTGCTCCTATTTCTTACGTTCTTTGCTGACTTTTCCTTACAGAGCCGAAGGAAAGATTAAACATTGTCGTGTCCAGCAGGAGGGTCAGATTGTCATCCTGGGGAGCTCGGAGTTTGACAGCCTCGTTGACCTGGTCAGCTACTATGAAAAGAATCCGCTGTATCGGAAGATGAAGCTCCGCTACCCAATAAACGAGGAAACCTTGGAAAAGATCGGCACAGCGGTAAGTAGGTACAGGCCGTATGTCGCCATTCCAAGGGAACGATCCCTTCATCGCGCGTACGTTACAACTACGATGACCCATCCAATAGGAAATCCCCAGCTTTGACTTAGAATATTTTTTAAACTTTGGTCAACGAAAGGATTCCTTTCTAAACCAATGGTCGAAGGCCAGGTCACGTGAATGTGGACTGTCAAAATGACACCGTGTCTTTTGAATCACGTCGCTGATGATGGGTTGGGACTAGAAAGAAAGAACGACTTGCATTTATATAGTGCCTTTCGACTAGACTCAGATACCATCAGGGGAACAGCCCATTGAGGATAGAGAGGAGCATCAGCATAAATTTATAAATAACATTGAATGTATATATCGTGGATTTTAAATTGTATAATAGATTCCTGTGTGTGTTGCTAATTTTATTTGGGGATTAGTTCGGAAGAGTTCCTTAACTTCCCAGCGAGCAGGCGCCAGGTCCCTTGGTCCCTCGGATATTGTGCTTTTAACTTTTAGACCACTCTGAAGGTGGCACTGCCATGGTGTGGTAGGATGAAATTTTATTCTAATTTGTTCTCGAGACGCGGACAATGCTGCCAAGTCCGCATTTACTGCCCGACCCTAGTTGCCCTGCGAAGGTGGCCGTGAGTCTTCTGCTTGAACCATTGCGTTCCTTGTGGTGATGGTGCTCCTACAGTGACGCTGGGTGAAGAATTCCTGGGTCACTGATCCAGTGACCAAAAACACTGGTGGTGTGTGACTTGTGAGGGGAACTTGAAGGTGATGGTGTTCCTGTGTTTCTTAGCTACGCTGCCCCATAAGGTGAATAGCTGATCTCGACCGGGTGTTGAGTCGGAGGCACTGAGGCTTTGCACTTTCCCATGGAAAGAAAAGAAAGACTTACCTTTATACAACGCCTTTCACAACCTCAGGATATAAGAACATAAGAATTAGGAGCAGGAGTAGGCCATTCGGCTCCTCGAGCCTGCTCCGCCATTCAATAAGATCATGGCTGATCTTCTACCTCAACTCCACTTTCCTGCACTATCTCCATATCCCTTGATTCCCTTAACATCTCAAAATTATTTTACAACCAATAAAGTACTTTTGAAATCTAGTCACTGTTGTAATGTAGCAAGGACCCACAAAGAGCAATATAATAATGACCAGATAATCTGTTTGTGATGTTGGTTGAGGAATAAATATTGGCCAGATGTCCCCTGCCTTTTGAAATAGTGCCGTGGGATCTTTTACGTCTATCTGAGAGAGCAGATTTATAATGTTTAATATCTCATCCGAAAGACGGCACCTCCAACAGTGCAGCGCTCCCTCAGCACTGCATGGAGTGCCAGCCTAGACTTGTGCTCAAGTCTCCGGAGTGGGACTTGAACCCACAACCTTCTGACTTAAGAGACGAGCGAGTGCTGCCCACTGAGCAAAAGAAGTTCAAATGAGCTGGGATTGTTTAGCTTCTAGGAGAAAAGAAGGGAGGACCGAAGAAGGAGAGGGAGGAGATAAAGCAAAGCGAGATAGTGGGGCAGTAAATCTGTCGGCCTGTCATGGCTGAGCTGAGCAGGGCCAGGCTGGGAGGAGCAAGGTCTGTGATTCTAACTACAGCCTCGAGATTCATTCACGGCTATCGGTGGGAACAACAATGTATCTCGCTGACAGCGCAAAGTTCAAGGCTGATTTATTCCTTGGTTATTTTTGGAAAGTACATGAAAATTCAATCTTAAAAACTGAGGGCGGGTTGTGAAGGGGTTCCTAGGCTTGGTTGGCAAGCTGTTGTTTTGGCAGGACTGGTCTACATTAAATCATGTTTGAACAAAAAAAAAATAAAGCTGGAACATTTTGACTTACTTTCCCCTTCCCTCCGACAGGAGCCAGATTATGGTGCCCTTTACGAAGGACGGCAGCCGGGATTCTATGTTGAAGCCAACCAGATGCCTACATTTAAGGTTGGGATTTACAAACGGATACTGCTTTTCACTCTGCGATAGCTCGGTTATAAAAAGCTATTCTGACTACTGTTTCCAGGTGACATTGCATTGTGTTTCATGTGGTGCTGCGAGACATTGTCTACGGTGACTAACTTGTTTGAACACTTAACAAACTGCATGGCTTCTGAGGGATGTGTTATAAGTAGGGCAACCGATTTGTTTTAACTCCCATCTGCTTCATGTACAAGCATTTTCACTGCACTCAGGGTTTTTTTATGCACACGGCGGATGGTGTGTGACTTGGAGGTGAGCTTGAAGGTGGCAGTGTTCCCATGACATTGCTGCTCTTGAGTTTCTTGATGGTAGAGGTTGCAGCAGAGTAAGGTGCTGTACTGCATCCTGTAGATCGGATATACTGTAGCCATGGTGGTGGAGGGGTGCATAGAGTCATAGAATGTTTGCAGCACAGAAGGAGGCCATTCGGCCCGTCGAGCCCGTGCTGACTCTCTACAAGAGCACTTCAGTTAGTCCCCCTCCCCGCACCCTTTCCCCTTGCTGTGAAAAAACATTTTTAACTCTACACTGTTCCCTGTCCTTTTCCATTGCTAATCTAAACCTATGATCACTGTTCCCTAAATGTTCACTTACTGACACTTGCTTCATTTGACCCACCTCATTGCCCAGAACCAGACTCACCAATGCCTCCTTCCTCGTTGGGCCGGAAACATACTGCTCAAAAAAGTTCTCCTGAACACACTTCAGGAATTCTTCCCCCTCTCTGCCCTTCACACTGTTACTATCCCAGTCTATATTAGGATAGTTGAAGTCCCCCATTATCACTACTCTATAGTTCTTGCACCTAATTCCTCTGCAAATTTGCTCCTCCATATCTTTCCCACTATTTGGTGGTCTATAGAATACACCTAGTAATGTAATGGCACCTCTATTATTTCTTAACTCTAGCCATATAGATTCTGTCCTTGACCCTCTCCAGCACTGTAACATTCTCCTTAACCAATACTGCACACCATCTCCTATCTTTTCTTGCCTATCTTTTCTGAACACCTTATAACCAGGAATAATTTGTCATGTATGTAACCTCTATGTAACACCACTGCAATACTGTATATACTTAAGCAATGCACACCTTGACCACAGGGGGTGAACTTGTGGGAGACACTCCTTACCTGGTCATCCAGGTATATAAAGGGAGGTCCCAAGCAGGGTCATCACTTCTTGGTCCTGTGAATAAAGGTTCAGGTCATAGAGTGACCTTGTCCATAGAAAGTGCCTCGTGTGGCATTGAGAAAGGACATTACATTGGCGACGAGAAACGGGGATCAATGACCCACGAGAATGGCCACCGATAGCACAGAGGAACGGTACTGTGTTGGTGAAGACTGGGACGATTTCATTGAGAGGCTCCAGCAAAGCTTTGTCACGAAAGAATGGCTGGGAGATGCGGCAGCCGACAAGCGAAGGGCCCATCTGCTGACCAGCTGCGGACCTAAGACTTATGCGCTCATGAAGGACCTACTAGCACCCGAAAAGCCGGCGGACAAAACCTTTGAAGAGCTCAGCAAACTAATCGGTGAGCACCTCAAACCGGTGAGCAGCATACACATGGCCCGACACAGATTCAATACCCACCGACGTCATGCAGGACAGAGCATACCGGACTTTGTTGCAGACCTCCATCGTTTGACCAGCCTCTGTAAGTTCAGGCGCCTGCAGGGGGGAGATGTTAAGGGACTTCTTTATTGAGGGCATCAGTCATATGGGGATTTTCCAAAAGTTAATTGAGACCAAGGACTTAACTTTGGAAGCAGTGGCGTTGATGGCTCGGACTTTAATGGCGGGGGAGGAGGAAACCAAAATAATATATGCGCGCAATTCTGCCTCCAATGCGGCGGGGGATCAGGGAGTCAATATCATAAATGCGACTCAGAGCCCCGCAGGCAGGTAAGGGCAGTTCGACACACCCCAGGCAGCAATAGACCCCAGAGTAGGTTTTCAACAGAGGCAATGGCAGGCTGAACGGACATTTACGCCATCACAGTGGACAATGCAGTCTGGGATGGGGCCATTGACACCCACTAACAGGGTACTCAAGAGCAGTCAAAGGGACAATCAGCGAGGAATGCCGGGTCATAGCTCCTTTGTTCACAACAATGGGAATCTCAGCTCATGCTGGAGGTGTGGGGGCAAACACTCTGCCAGGACTTGCAGCTTTCAACAATTTGTCTGCAGAAATTGCAACCTCCGTGGCCATTTAGCTGGAATGTGCAGGAAGCCTGTAACCAGGCTAATTTACGAGGTGGATGGACCAGAAGAGGAGTCTGTGAGGCAGGATGACTCTTTGGGCAAAGCAATGGATGCTGAAGTTCAGCGGGTTCATGTGGCAAATATTCACAGCTCATATACCAAAATGCCACCAATGATGATGAAGGTTTTATTAAATGGCATCCCTGTACGCATGGAGCTGGACACGGGGGCCAGCCAGTCACTCATGAGCATTTAACAATTCGAAAAGCTATGGCCACTCAAAGCCAGTAAACCCAAACTAGAACGCATTGAGACATAACGACGGACGTATACCAAAGAAATCATTTCAGTACTAGGCAGTGCAATGTTGGCAGTCACACACAATGGATCAGTGAACCGGCTGCCGCTCTGGATTGTCCCAGGCAATGGTCCCGCACTGTTGGGGAGGAGCTGGTTAGCTGAGATGAACTGGAAATGGGGGGATGTGCACACAATGTCATCTGTGGAGCGAAGTTCATGCTCACAAGTCCTACAACAATTTGAGTCACTATCCCAACCTGGCGTCGGGACGTTCAAAGGTACCAAAGTACTGATACGCATCACCCCAGACACCAGACCAGTGCACCACAAAGCCAGAGCGGTGCCGTATGTGATGCGGGAGAAAATTGAGAGCTAATTGGACCGTTTGCTGAGAGAGGGCATCATCTCACCCGTTGAATTCAGCGACTGGGCGAGCCCCATCGTTCCTGTCCTAAAAGCGGATGGCTCTGTCAGGATCTGTGGTGACTACAAGGCCACTATCAATCGAGTGTCCCTACAAGACCAATACCCGCTCCCGAGAGCGGAGGATCTTTTCGCCACACTGGCAGGCGGCAAGTTGGATCTCACTTCAGCCGACATGACCCAAGAACTGGCCAACGAATCTAAACTACTGACCACCATCACTGCGCACATGGGACTGTTCATTTACAACAGGTGCCCGTTTGGCATTCGATCAGCGGCTGCGATTTTTCAAAGAAACATGGAAAGCCTGCTTAAATCCATTCCTGGAACAATCGTATTTCAGGACGACATCCTCATCACGGGTCGTGACACCGAGGAACACCTCTACAACCTGGAGGAGGTGCTATGCCGACTGGACCGGGTAGGCCTGCGACTCAAGAAGTCTAAGTGTGTGTTTTTGGCTCCTGAGGTTGGGTTCCTGGGCAGGAGGGTTGCTGCAGATGGGATTCGGCCCACAGAATCCAAAACAGAGGCGATTCGACGAGCGCCCAGGCCCGGCAACACATCGAAGTTGCGTTCATTTCTGGGACTCTTGAACTATTTCGGGAACTTTCTGCCGAACTTAAGCACCTTGTTGGAGCCGCTTCACGTGCTCCTACGTAAGGGCTGTGATTGGTTTTGGGGGAACTGTCAAGAACGGGCTTTCAATCGGGCGCGGAACCTACTTTGTTCAAATAAGTTATTGACCCTGTACGACCCCTGTAAGAAATTGGTTCTGACATGTGATGCATCGTCCTATGGGGTTGGGTGTGTGTTGCAGCAGAGTAATACTGTGGCTTATGCTTCCAGGTCGCGCTCTCAAGCAGAACGGGGATATGGGATGGTTGAGAAGGAGGCACTTGCATGTGTCTATGGTGTAAAGAAAATGCATCAGTACCTTTTTGGCAGGAGGTTCGAATTAGAAACGGACCACAAGCCGTTAACATCCCTGTTGTCAGACAGTAAGGCTGTCAATGCCAATGCGTCAGCCCGCATACAGCGATGGGCTCTCACACTGGTTGCTTATGACTACTCCATCCGGCAATGGCCTGGCACCGAAAATTGCGATGACGCGCTCAGCAGGCTTCCACTGGCCACCACCGAGGGGGCAGTGGAACAAAGTGCTGAGATGGTCATGGCTGTCGATGCCTTTGACAGCGCAGGCTCCCCCATCACAGCCCGCCAGATCAAAATCTGGACAAACAGGGATCCCCTCCTATCTCCGATTAAGAAATGTGTCCTGACTGGGGATTGGGCGCCTGCACACGGAGCATGCCCTGAAGAGGTCAGACCGTTTCACAGGCGGATGGATGAGCTCTCCATCCAAGTTGACTGCCTACTATGGGGCAGCCGGGTAGTCATGCCCCAGAAGGGCAGGGAGGCATTCATCAGGGAACTCCACAGCGAGCATCCAGGCATCGTGCTGATAAAGGCCATTGCCCGGTCACATGTTTTGTGGCCAGGAATTGATTCAGACCTGGAACACTGTTCGCAGGTGCACGACGTGTACCCAGCTGGGTAATGCCCCCAGGGAGGCCCCGCTCAGCCCGTGGCCCTGGCTCACAAGGCCATGGTCATGCATTCATGTAGACTACACGGGCCCGTTCATGGGAAAAATGTTTCTCGTTGTGGTAGATGCGTACTCGAAATGGATCGAGTGCATCATTTTGAATTCGTGCATGTGTGGAGAGTTTACATGCGGTCTTTGCAACCCACGGCTTGCCGGACATCCTTGTTAGCGATAATGGCCCATGTTTCACGAGCTACGAATTGCGGGAGTTCATGTCGGGCAATGGCATCAACCATGTCAGGACGGCACCGTTCAAGCCGGCCTCCAATGGCCAGGCGGAACGTGCGGTCCAAATCATTAAACAAGGCATGCTCAGGATTCAAGGACCCTCCTTTCAATGCCGCCGATCGCGCCTCCTGCTGGCCTATAGGTCCCGACCGCACTCGCTCACGGGGGTCCCGCCCGCGGAGCTACTTATGAAACAAACACTCAAAACTCGGTTGCCCCTCATTCACCCAGTCTTGACCGACATAGTTGAGGGTAAGCGCCAATCCCAAAATGAATACCATGACCGAGATTTAAGGGGGAGATGTATAGAAATAAATGACCCCGTATTTGTCCTCAATCACGCCTTGGGGCCCAAATGGCTTGAGGGTACTGTAATAGACAAAGAGGGGAATAGGGTCATCGTGGTTAAACTTAACAATGGGCAGATATGCTGTAAGCATCTGGACCAAGTAAAAAAAAGGTTCAGCATAGACACTGAGGAACCCGAGGAAGATCATGAGACAGTGCTCACACCACCGCCAGTGAACGAGCAACAAGAACATTCAGCAGCATGCACAGTCCCGGTGGTCAGCCCAGACAGGCCGGAATCACCACAGGTGACAGATACACACGCCAAGGCTCAACAACCAGAGCCCCAACTGCGGCGCTCCACCAGGGAGCGTAGACCACCCGAAAGACTTAACCTATGATCCCAATAAGACTTTGGGGGGGGGGGGGGGAGGTGATGTCATGTATGTAACCTCTATGTGACACCACTGCAATACTGTATATACTTAAGCAATGCACACCTTGACCACAGGGGGTGAACGTGTGGGAGACACTCCTTACCTGGTCATCCAGGTATATAAAGGGAGGTCCCATGCAGGGTCATCATTTCTTGGTCCTGTGAATAAAGGTTCAGGTCATAGAGTGACCTTGTCCATAGAATGTGCCTCGTGTGGGTTTTGTGCCATTGAGAAAGGACATTACATAATTAATACCCAAACCTGCCCTTTTTTGAGCCAGGTCTCAGTTATTGCCACAGTGGCTATCCCATGTGGCTATTTGTGCCTGCAGCTCACTTATCTTGTTTACTACGCTTTGTGCGTTCACACACTGTAAACCCATCTTAGACCATCCTGTATTCTCTCTTAGATTGACCCCACCTAATACCTTACTATTTCTTACTTTAGTGTTCTCTGCCTCTCCCAATCCTTTGAGCACTTTATTTCCCCTTTCTAATGTTACATCCTGGTGCCCATCCCCCTGCCAAATCAGTTTAAACCCTCCCCAATGGCATTAGCAAAACTCCCAGTGAGCAAATTGGTTCCGGCCCTGTTGAGGCGCAACCTGTCTGGCCTGTACAGGTCCCACCTCCCTCAGAACCGCTCCCAATGCCCCAGGAATCTGAAGTCCTCCCTCCTGCACCATCTCTGCTGCCACGCATTCATCTGCTCTAGCCTCCTATTTCTATACTCACTAGCCCATGGTACCGGGAGTAATCTGCTTTTTAATCTCTTTCCTAGTTCCCTAAAATCTGCCTGCAGGAACTCATCCCTCTTTCTACCTATGTCATTGGTACCAATATGGACTACAACCTCTGGCTGTTCACCCTCCCACCCCATAGAACCTCCTGCAGCCGCTCAGAGACATCCTTAACCCTGGGACCAGGGAGGCAACCTACTATCCTGGAGTCACGCCTGCGGCCGCAGAAACACTTACCTGCTCCCCTGACTATGAAATTCCTTAACATTCTTCTTTTCCCCCTGTTTAGCTGAGTCACCCGTGGTGCCGTGGACTTGACTCTGGCTATACTCCCCAGAGGCACCATTGCTCTCCACCAGTACTCAGAACAGAGTACAGATTGGAGAGTGAGATGCACTCCTGCAATACCTGCCTGGTCCTCCTCTTCTGTCAGGTAGTCATCCATTCCCTCTCTGCCTGCACACTCTTAAGCTGCGTGGTGACCACCCTCTGAAACATGCTATCCACAAAGCTCTGAGCCTCACGGATGCACCCCAGTGACTCCAGCTGCTGCTCAAACTCCGAAACCCGGAGCTCGAGCTCCTCCAGCTGACGACACTTCCTGCACACGAGGTTATCGAGGACACGAGAGGTGTCCTGAAGTTCCTTCATGGCACAGGATGTGCACTCCGCAATACTGAGCTGACCTGCCATGCCTCTATTTAATTGACTAAGAACTAACTTAGAAGAAATAAACTTAAATCTTAAAAAAAAACACCACCAATCAGCTCCTTCCAGGTTTATTATCCAGGTCCTGCTGACATCATTTTAGTTTTTTTTACTCTTGACGTCACTCTTTTAATTTCAACCTGTTTTGAGTTGCTCCTTTATCCCAGCTCCAGCCCCTCACAGGTCCGCACGTGGACTCCAGTGGCAGGGGCATTGATCAAGTGAACTACCCTTCCTGGATGTTGAATTTCTTGAGTGTTGTTGCGGCTGCACCCACCCAGATAAGTGACAGGTATTCCATCGCACTCCTGACTTTGAGGGCTCAGAGATGAGCCACCTGTTACAGAGTACCCAGCCTCTGACCTGCTCTTGTAGCCATGGTGTTGATATGAATGATACAGTTAAGATTCTGGTCAGTGGTAACCCGCACAATGCTGTTGATGGGGGAAATCGGTGATGGTAATGCCATTGAAGGTCATGGGGAGATAGCTGGGCTTTCTCTTGCTTGAGATGGTCACTACCTGCCACTTTTGCGGCATGAATGTTATCTCTACTCGTCAGCCCAAGACTGGATATTATCCAGGTCCTGCTGTAAGCATCATTATCTGAGGAGTTATGAATGGAGCTGAATATTGAGGAAACATTAGCGAACAGGCCCACTCCTGAGCTTGTGATGGAGGGAAGGTCAAAGATAAAGCAACTGAAATTAGTTGGGTCGAGGCCACTTGCCTGAGGAACTGTTGCAGCGATGTCCTGGGGCTGAGACGCCCTGGAGTCTAACAACCACAACCATCTTACTTTGTGTCAGGTGGAACTGGACATTTTGATGGGTTTTCCCTTTGATCCCTATTGACCTCAGTTTAGCCAGGGTTCCTCGGCACCACAGTTGGTCGAATGCTGCCTTGATGTCAAGGCCAGCTACTCTTGCCTCTCATCAAGCATTCAGCTCTTGTACCCATGTCTGGATAAAGGCTGGGATGAGGTCAGGAGTTGAGCATCAGTGAGCAGGTTATTGGTGAGTAGGTGCTGCGTGATGGCATCATAGAAACATAGAAAATAGGTGCAGGAGTAGGCCATTCGGCCCTTCGAGCCTGCACCACCATTCAATATGATCATGGCTGATCATGCAACTTCAGAATCCTATTCCTGCTTTCTCTCCATACCCTTTGATCCTTTTAGCCGTAAGGGCCACATCTAACTCTCTTTTGAATATATCTAATGAACTGGCCTCACCAACTTTCTGTGGTAGAGTGAAGAAGTTTCTCCTCATATCGGTCCTAAATGGCTTATCCCTTATCCTTAGACTGTGACCCCTGGTTCTGGACTTCCCCAACATCGGGAACATTCTTCCTGCATCTAACCTGTATAATCTCACCAGAATTTTATATGTTCCTATGAGATCCCCTCTCATTCTTCTAAATTCGAGTGAATATAAGCCTAGTCAATCCAGTCTTTCTACATTTGTCAGTCCTGCCATCCTGGGAATCAGTCTGGTGAACCTTCGCTGCACTCCCTCAATAGCAAGAATGTCCTTCCTCAGATTAGGAGAACAAAACTGTACACAATATTCAAGGTATAGCCTCGCCAAGGCCCTGTACCTATATTCAAATCCTCTCACTATGAAGGCCAATATGCCATTTGCCTTTTTCACCGCCTGCTGTACCTGCAAGCCAACTTTCAATGACTGATGTACCATGACACCCAGGTCTCGTTGCACCTCCCCTTTTCCTAATCTGTCACCATTCAACTAATGTTCTGCCTTTCTGTTTTTGCTACCAAAGTGGATAACCTCACATTTATCTACATTATACTGCATCTGCCATGCTTTTGCCCACTCAACTAACCTGTCCAAGTCATCCTGCAGCCTTTTAGCATCCTCCTCACAGCTCACACCGCCACCCAGCTTAGTGTCATCTGCAAACTTGGAGATAGTACATTCAATTCCTCCTTGATAGCTCCTTCCATCACTTTATTGATGATGGGGAGGAGGCTGGGATAGGTCAGGGAATGGGTGAGTTAGATTTATCCTGGGCTTTTGTGGGTAGGACATACCTCGGCAATTGTCCACACTGTTGGGTAGATGCCAGTGTGAAAACAGCACTGTGTTCTTGATCAAGAAATTGTGACTTTTGTCTTGTTGCTGGGGTCTGTCATTCTGCCCACCAGGTGGCAGTATAACTATTGGAACAGTTTGTACGTAGTAACTGGTGGCAGCCATGGTCGGAGTCTGTGTGAAGCCACCATATGGTAGGAATTATACACTGCAACAATCAGGCTGGCGTGGCAGGCTTGTAGCTCATTGAAAGGGTGAGCTGGCAGTCGACCCACGAGAGGAAAGGTCGAGTGGCCCCCAGCCCTGGGATGTCTTCTGGCCCCGAAAGTGATTATTCTGCACAATGTAAAGATTGAGAACAATTTAGGTGTTGCAGCCTCACTTTACAGTGTAATTCTCTTAGTTCAAAGTTGCTTAATTCAAATTATTTCAATTGAAATCGTGCTGTTTCATTCAAATTATTTAATGCAAACTACTGCAAGATTTGTTGGGTTTTTTTCACACCCAAACATTAACAAGGGTAGATAATCCTTGTCCATTTAGTTTTTATTTTGGTCTGGGTGGGGCAATGATGAATGTCTGAATTTTACATGCGTATCATTTGGTTTGGCCTCCGTGTGCATAGACTAGAGTAGCTGAGAGGTGGGAGCTTAGGTTACTGGCTTAATATAAGTGGATGCAGGAAATGCTTTAACATTCAAGGGGGGTGACGTTACCCCTTTTTTGTGCCCCTGTTAGCGCTGCCAGGTGGCGCAATTGCCTTTTCGCCTGGGGGCAGGCGGCGGTTACATCTGGGGCGAAATTGCTCCCGAGATTTTGGAGGCGATTTGAAGTTAGCGCTGCGCCCCACGATTTGCATTCCAGGGCGCTAACGGGGTGATACGCACGGCGATGACGTCACGATCTGCGGGCACAGGAGATCGGGACGCAACGCTGTAACGCCGCCGCTAAACTCCCTCCCAATATGGCAGAAGTCAATGTCAGTGCCGCGCCAGGTCGCAAAGCCATTTGCGCCCCATTAGCGCTCCCCGGGGCCGGGAACGGGAGGCACAAATGCACCCAATTTCTAGCCCATATGATTTCAATGTAGGAGCTGGTTACAGCGCCACATTCTGGGAACCATCTGGTACTACAGCACCTATGTCAATTGTAACTTCGATGTTGAAGAATTGATTGTTGACCTAACATCAACCTCATCACCCCCATCTCCCAGAACTTATTTCAGGAAATATATGCTAGTGTTTCCCTTCTACACAATAATTAATGAGTGTGTCAAATTAACTCTCAAACCTCCTTCCCCTTGGCCCAGATTACTTCCTCAACAGGCAGTGTTGACACAGGGGGCTGGTATGTTGTGCAATGCGATTGAGTCAATAGCTAGATTACTCCAAGTAGCCACTGTTTCTGTTTATAGTGAGCATGAAGGAGGACGGAGACAAGTGTCACTGTATCGTTGCTGCGGCTTTTATTTATATGTACGCCTGTGCGGTCTGTACCAGGGCCCCTCTGAGGACAGTGGTCAGTCAGGGATTGTAACGTGGCCTCTTGCTGATTTTGTGTTGCAGTGCACGGTGAAAGCGATGTATGACTACAAGGCACAGCGGGATGACGAGCTCTGCTTCTGCAAGCACTCCATCATCCAGAATGTGGACAAACAGGATGGGGGATGGTAAGCTCACGGCATTTACAATGCGACGCTTCATTTTAACTGAAGTAAGGCCTGGAATAGAAACAGAAAACGCTGGCAATACTCAGCAGGTCGGGCAGCATCTGTGGAGAGAGAAACAGAGTTAGCGTTTCAGGTCGGTGATCCTTCGTCAGAACTGGGAAAAGTTAGAGATGTAACAAGCTTTAAGCAAGTGCAGTGGATGCTCAGTCGTTGAGTATATTCAAGACAGAGGTTGATACATTTTTGGGAACTAAGGGAATTAAGTGATACGGGGATGGTGCGGGAAGGTGGAGTTGAGGTAGAAGATCAGCCATCATCTTGTTGAATGGTGGAGCAGGCTCGAGGGGCCAAATGGCCTACACCTGCTCCTATTTCTTACGTTCTTATGTACAGAAGCAGGAAAAGTTGGGGGGGGGGGGGTGAGGGGGTAGAACAAAAGGGAAGGTCTGTGATAGGGTGGAAGGCAGGAGAGATTAAATGACAAAAGGATGATGGTTGCAAGATGAAAGGAGATGGTACTGGGACAAGTAAAGAAGCAAAAGATGGGTCTAGAGGAGGTGTAAGTGGAAATATCAGAATCATCAGCAACAGCAGCCATCTGAAAAAATGGGGCCAGAGGTTATGGTCTGAAATTGTTGAACTCGATGTTGAGTCCAGAAGGCTGTAAAGTGCCCAATCGAAAGATGAGGTGCTGTTCCTCGAGCTTACGATGAGCTTCATTGGAACAGTGTAGGAGGCCGAGGTGGGAGTGGGAGTGGGACGGAGACTTAAAGTGACAGGCGACCGGAAGCTCGGGGTCACGCTTGCGGACTGAACGCATTCCAGAACGTTCTGTGGCTACCAATTTTTTTTCTCTCGTAAGTCTTACTTTTTTTTCTCAGACACTAGTTTCAGTCCATTTGGGCCTGAGCATGTTTGATCTTCAGATGATCCCTCGGCCTACTGCAGGCTGTGGGAGTGTTATCGGGCTGCGTGTAAAACAATGACTGTACTGATTGTGGACAATTTCTAAATATTCCATTGTTTGCTGTGCTTGGCCACATTCAATAAAGTTTAAAAAAATGTTATGTTTGGCGAACCTCCTTGTTTGGTTAAGTGTGCAATGTATACATAACTTTTAAGATCTTGGACTGAACAATTTCAAAATGATCTCAGTTTAATATGTAAGCAGTGTAGAGGTCTGAGTACAGAAGGATTGACACCTTGACCTTTCACCTCCAGAACCAAACTTCAATTCTAGTGCTTGCTAGGGCCTTAAAAAGAAAGAAACAGAGACGCGCATTTATTGGGCGCTATATAAATGCAAGTCTGATTGTCTGTATATAGCACTATTCATGACCACCGGACGTCTCAAAGTGCTTTACAGCCATGAAGTACTTTTAAAAATGTAGTCACTGTTGTAATGTGGGAAACGCAGCAGCCAATTTGCGCACAGCAAGCTTCCCTCAAACAGCAATGTGATAATAACCAGATAATCTGGGTTTTTTTGTTATGTTGATTGAGGGGTAAATATTGGCCAGGACATCAGGGATAACTCCCTTGCTCTTCTTCGAAATAGTGCCATGGGATCTTTTACGTCTACTAGAGAACCAACAGGGCCTCAGTTTTACATCACACCCGTAAGACGGCACCTCCAATAGTGCAGCACTTCCTCAGTACTGCACGGGAGTGTCAGCCTAGATTTTTGTGCTCAAGTCCCTGGAGTGGGACTTGAACCCACAACCTTCTGATTCTGAGGCAAGCGTGCTACCCACTGAGCCACAGCTGACACTTGACACTTTGTGGTGGGGGGAGGGTGTTATCCAACATCTGGAGGGCACGCGACGACCCGTAATGACACAAATTGACCTCTCCCCAATTTATATCCTGACTGATCTCTCCCCAATTTATTAACCAGGTGGAAAGGAGACTATGGAGGTAAACGACAGCTTTGGTTCCCTGCTAACTACGTGGAAGAGATAACGAGCCCAACCACGTCGGAACCAGACAGACTGGTAAGACGCTTTGATCTAGCTTCGCTCGAGACCATGTGCCTCTGAAACAAAAGAATTGCGATATTTCCATTGATATTTGCATTCCAAGCAAAATAATAAGTGTTGTCCCATGAGGTTAGCATCTTTAGGCTCCATATGTGATAGATTTAAACCCTGTTGCATTTGCGTACAGGACAGGATTTTCATAACATAAAAAGAAAGATGTACTTTTATCTAGTTCCTTTCACGACCACAGGATGTACCAAAGTGTTTTGTAGCCAATGAAGTGCTATTTGAAGTGTAGTCACTGTTGTAAGATATGGAAAGGGCAACCAAATTGTGCACAGCAAGGTCCCACAAACAGCAATGTAATAATGACCAGATAATCTGTTTTAGTGATGTTGATTGAGGGATAAATATTGGCCAGGACACCGGGGATAACTCCCCTGTTCTTCTACAAAATAGTGCCAAGGGATCATTTACGTTCCTCTGAGAGGGTAGACAGGACCTCGGTTTTAATGTCTCATCCGAAAGATGGCACCTCCGACAGTGAAGCAATCCCTCAGCACTGCACTGGGGTGTCAGCCTAGATTTTTGTGCTCAAGTCTCTGGAGTTTGCCTTGAACTAACGTTGTTGTGATTCAGAGGTAACTGTGTTACCCACTGGGCCACTAATGCAAAGCTGGAAGGTAGCGGCTGGGCTGGGGAAGGGAGGGGAGCAGTGAATGAGAAGTGGGAGAAAGGAGATGTCACTGTGACTATCTGACATGTCAATGCTTTGCCACTTGGTTGTTGTTGCTTCATGAAGACATACAAAGGACCGGTCTTATCTTTTATGCTGGAGGAAGCTTTTACTTCTTTCTGGAGGGCATGTACCCTTCCCCCCCCCTCCCGACCTCCGGTAATAGTAGACGTGAACAATCGCACAGGCAAGAATTGTCACTATTATGGACTGCATGTATCTGTGCACAACCCTGGAAACAACTGTTGAGGATGTGGTTGTGCTTCTTGGTACAATATACATTGGATTCACAGAGAAAACCAATAGTTCCTGTGACCTTGCCAGGTAGACACGGACCTAAACCAGTGCCATTTGTAGCATCAACCTGATCTAATTCCATGCAGAGTGGGGCCTTGGCATCCTAACTACGTGAGCCCTAATTTCTCGAAAGCCAGTATTGGGTGGGTGAAATAGCTCTCCCATTGGTTGTTGATTAACTGTCAGTAACAACCTGGAAGATCTCGCTTTTAATCCTTTATAAAAATTGATTTATTTTTCTGTTTTAAAATTATTTTCTGTTCCTGCTTTAAGGTATTTGTCTCCCTTCCACCGCTTTCTCCGTGCAGAATCGACTCTAGTTATGAGGTCTGCTCTCGGGCCTTGGCTGATATAACTCGATCTCGACCTTATGTAAATGAGCAATTCCTTATTAATTGGGAGTTTTTTTTTTAATGTTTATCTAGGTGAACCATTTTCATTCTGAAAAATGGAACACTTTTTCAAATTTTGGGGCCCAGTGTCAGTATAAGAACATAAGATTCTGAGGGGGCTGGACAGGGTAGATGCAGAGAGGATGTTTCCCCTCGTGGGGGAATCTAGAACTAGGGGGCATAGTTGCAGAATAAGGGGTCGCCCATTTGAAACAGAAATGAGGAGGAATTTCTTCTCTGAGGGACATGAATCTTTGGAATTCTCTACCCCAGAGAGCTGTGGAGGCTGGGTCATTGAATATATTCAAGGTGGAGATAGTCAGATTTTTGTATGATATGGGAGTCAAGGGTTATGGGGAGCGGGCGGGGAAGTGGAGTTGAGGCCAAGATCAGATCAACCATGGTCTTTATTGAATGGCGGAGCAGGCTCAAGGGGCCAAATGGCCTACTCCTGCTCCTATTTCTTATGTTCTTATAGGAAATAGGAGTACGAGTAGACTATATGGCCCCTTGAGCCCACTCCACCATCCATGGCTGGATTTCTACATCAACTCCACTTTCCCGCCTGATCCCCATAGTCTTTGATTTCCTTAGTGCACAAAAATCTATCGATCTTAATCTTGGATATACTCAATGACTGAGCATCCACAGCCCTCTGGGGTAGAGAATTGATTCACCACCCTCTGAGTAAAGAAATGTCTCCTCATCTCAGTCTTAAAATGGCCGACCCCTTATCCTGAGGCTGTGACACTTGTTCTAGACTCTCCAGCCAGGGGAAAAGGGCTTCTCAGCATCTACCCTGTCAAGCCCTCTAAGAATTTTATATGTTTCAAGAGATCACCTATCATTCTCCTGAACTCCGGAGAATAGAGGCCCAATTACTCAATAGAATATCCAACACTCCCTGGTCGAGTGGAGAGTAAAGCTCCTCTGTCCCAACAACTTGCCTCAGTCCCGACATCAGGGGAGCACTCGTACTGCAAAATGCGATACTGTTCCCATTCCCTCATCAGCCTTTTTGTCACCTTTCTGGGTGAGGTTGCCAATTTAGTGCTGAATTAGGGACAGAGTTGTTCCGTAGAAATTTGTTCGGTCGAAAAGACCAGGGGGAATTGAAACGAGGCTGGAAAAACGCAAGTCAGAGTGTTTTAAATGGAGAATTTCTTTCTCTGTTTAAAACTCGAATTTGACGCAACAGAAATTTCCACAAACTGTAGAAAAGGCATCTTTGCTGCCGTGAGCTTGCGCAGCACAAAAGGATTCCAGTGAGTTGACTTGCACAGTACTCATTCTCTCTGTTCTTGCCTCCACCTGCAGCCCCTTAGTGAAAACAGCCCTCTTGGAGACATGCTGGGCGGAGTTCTGGATGTACCTTCCTGTCAGATTGGTGAGTAGTGCAGATCACGTTACTAACTAACCCCTCACCCACCTCCTTCAGACACTGCCAATAACGCTGGCTGGAGTCCGTCTGAAGGGCAGCTTTGCTGGTATAATGAGAAATGGGAGTGTCATCTGAGAGGAGGTCTCCAGTTCCATTGAAATAATGAATTCAGCCTCTGACCTTGAGTGGAAATCGAGCACTTCCTCAGAGCGAAGGGAGAGAATGTCAACCCATAAAGAAAAGAAAGACTTGCATTTATATAGTGCCTTTCGCACCTCGGACATCCAGAAGGGCTTTACAGTCAATGAAGTATTTTTCAAGTGTGGTCATGTAAAGAAAACACAGGGGCCAATTTGCGCACAACAAGGTCCCACAAACAGCAATGTTAATAGATGAAGTGTAGCTTAGATAGAGGGCTGTAAATGAGACATCAGGCTTCTAACTTAAGCCCAAAAGATATGCACTTAAAGAAAGAAAACTTGCATTTATATAGCGCCTTTCATGACCACCAGATGTCTCAAAGTGCTTTACAGCCAATGGAGTACTTTTGGAGTGTAGTCACTGTTATAATGTAGGAAACGCGGCAGTCAATTTGCACACAGCAAGCTCCCACAAACAGCAATGTGATAATGACCAGCTAATCAGTTTTAGTGATGTTGATTGACGGATAAATATTGGCCCAGGACACCGGGGATAACTCCCCTGCTCTTCTTCAAAATAGTGTCACAGGATCTTTTACGTCCACCTGAGAGAGCAGACGGGGCCTCGGTTTAATGTCTCATCTGAAAGACGGCACCTTCGACAGTGCAGCACTCCCTCGGTACTGCACTGGGAGCGTCAGCCTAGATTTTTGTGCTCAAGTCCCTGGAGTGGAACTCGAACCCACAACCTTCTGACTCAGAGGCGAGAGTGCTACCCACTGAACTGTAGCTGACACTGTAATTTAGCGGAGTGGCGCAGTTACAATTCATGATTCCCACGTGGCGAATTCAAATCTTGGTTGCCTCATCATGGGAAGGCCCTGAGCCAGATACTTCCATGAAGGCCAGTGGAGACAGTTGCATCCATTTTGAGAGACCGCTGTTGTACATCTGCCAGCCGATTACAGGGCAGCATTGGCAAGGACCCACCTTTCCAACCTCTCAGCCAATCAGTTGCCTGGCACTCAGAGTTAAATGGGCAGACGACGAGGGCGAGCAGTTACTGGCCTCATGTCAAGAAGATTTGTGCTCCTTCCAGAACCCGTCGTCCGTATATATTCAGCATAGTGCTTGGGCTCTTTCAGCCCGGGATATTTGGAGCATCAGCTTAACGAGCTTAAGAGTCTTTGGAACAAGAGAGAGAGAGAGGATTTGATTTGGCTACAGGACTGGCCATTGTTCTGAAAATCAAAGCAAGTTTCCGCGCTAATTGGAACTAAATCGTTTTTATTGAAAGAAGAAAGAAAGACTTGCATTTATATAGCGCCTTTCACGACAACCGGACGTCTCAAAGTGCTTTACAGCCAATGAAGTACTTTTGGAGTGTAGTCACTGTTGTAATGTGGGCAGAATTGGTGTCGGGAGGTGGGATGTGTTTCTGTAATCAATTTCTTTCAGCCTGTCGGATATTGGAGCTTTGGATGGGTGGCATCGATACCTTATTCCCTCCTCTTGCCTCATTACAGCTGTCCATCCGGATGGGAAAGGCAGTCGTCAGTATGTTTTTAAAATAAATATGGGCTCGTTCGCCCGTTCGGGCGGAACGATGGACCTGGCAGCAGAAACGCCGGAAGACCTGAATGATTGGGTGACCAAGATCCGGGAGGCAGCACAGACTGCAGATGCCAGGGTAAGTTCACCCACTGAACGGAAACAGCGCCACAGTTGGCTTCTCCTCTCCTACTTTAGGGTCCGTGGACTTTTTTTCTTACAGCCCTCCATTTGGTAACTGGGATCTCACTCAATTAACTTTCACATTCAGGGGTAGGTTTTCCCCTTCTGGGTTGGCCGCGATGATTTTAATGGATGTACAGACAGTGGGTTTTCTCTCGCACGCTGCCTGGTGCCAGGGGAGCTGCCTGTATAGACTCGGAAAATGTATGCTCCACTTTTCCCTCTCCTCCCCTTCCGACTCAAGCTATCTGCAGGATACGCTGCAGCAACTCGCGATGGTATCTTACCCCAGTAAAGATTGTCATCGCAGAACCTGTACCCCAGTAAGAACAGACGTCCCAGAACCTGTACCCCAGTGAGAACACACCTCCCAGAACCTGTACCCCAGTGAGAACAGACGTCCCAGAACCTGTACCCCAGTGAGAACACACCTCCCAGAAACTGTACCCCAGGGAGATCAGACCGCCCAGAAATTGTATCCCAGTGAGTACACACCTCCCAGAAACTGTACCCCAGTGAGAACACACCTCCCAGAAACTGTACCCCAGTGAGTACACACCTCCCAGAAACTGTACCCCAGTGAGAACACACCTCCCAGAAACTGTACCCCAGTGAGAACACACCTCCCAGAAACTGTACCCCAGTGAGAACACACCTCCCAGAAACTGTACCCCAGTGAGTACACACCTCCCAGAAACTGTACCCCAGTGAGAACACACCTCCCAGAAACTGTACCCCAGTGTGAACACACCTCCCAGAAACTGTACCCCAGTGTGAACACACCTCCCAGAAACTGTACCCCAGTGAGAACACACCTCCCAGAAACTGTACCCCAGTGAATACAGACGTTCCAGAACCTGTACCCCAGTGAGTACACACCTCCCAGAAACTGTACCCCAGTGAGAACACCACCTCCCAGAAACTGTACCCCAGTGAGAACACACCTCCCAGAAACTGTACCCCAGTGAGAACACCACCTCCCAGAAACTGTACCCCAGTGAGAACACCACCTCCCAGAAACTGTACCCCAGTGAGAACACCACCTCCCAGAAACTGTACCCCAGTGAGAACACACCTCCCAGAAACTGTACCCCAGTGAGAGCACACCTCCCAGAAACTGTACCCCAGTGAGAGCACACCTCCCAGAAACTGTACCCCAGTGAGAACACACCTCCCAGAAACTGTACCCCAGTGAGAACACCACCTCCCAGAAACTGTACCCCAGTGAGAACACACCTCCCAGAAACTGTACCCCAGTGAGAACACACCTCCCAGAAACTGTACCCCAGTGAGAGCACACCTCCCAGAAACTGTACCCCAGTGAGAACACACCTCCCAGAAACTGTACCCCAGTGAGAACACACCTCCCAGAAACTGTACCCCAGTGAATACAGACGTTCCAGAACCTGTACCCCAGTGAGAACAGGATCCCAAAAACTGTACCCCAGTGAGAACATGTATCCCAGTAACTATCCCAGTAAGGATTGTCATCCCTGAAACTGCATCCCAGCGAGAACTCAAAAGTTTTTGGGGGGTATGGAAGGCAGGTGGGGGAGGGGGTGGGGGTGGGGAGGATGGTCTGGGTTGAAGAAAAAATAATAAACAGAGCCTTTCGTTTAATGAGGTCACGGAGGTCATGGATAATCAGTGTGTTCAATAAATGTGTTGGAAAATCTTATTGTAAAGCTATTGACATGTGGTTTGGTCATTCCTTAGAAGGAAGAAGGGAAAATGATGGAGCGTAGAAAGAAGATCGCCCTGGAACTCTCTGACCTGGTTGTATACTGCAGACCTGTCCCCTTTGATGAAGAAAGTAAGTGATGTTAAGGAAAGCGACCAGCCAGTTCGCTGTAGGTCACAGGCACGGTTGACTGGTGCCCCAGTTGAAATTCTGGTGTTCTGTTGATTTATGATTTGATTGCAAGCCCTCTCTCACTGGACGAGCCCCTGCCCTCTGGGCTGGGCAGAGTGCTGCCTGGACACAAGTCCTTGTCTTGTGAGTGGGCAGTGTGGGAGGGGAGAGCTGTTAGTGTCATCATCATCATCATAGACAAGACTTGCTTCCACTCTAAAAGTGAGTTCTCAGGTAACTGAACAGTCCAATATGGGAATCACAGTCTCTGTCACAGGTGGGACAGACAGTCGTTAAAGGAAAGGGTGGGTGAGGAGTCTGGTTCTTCCACTGCCTGCGCTTGTTTTCTGCATGCTCTCGGCGAATAGACTCTAGGTGCTCAGCGCCCTCCCGGATGCACTTCCTCTACTTAGGGCGGTCTTTGGCCAGGGACTCCCAGGTGCCGATGGGGATGTTGCATTTTATCAAGGAGGCTTTGAGGATGTCCTTGAAACGTTTCCTCTATCCACCTGGGGCTCTCTTGCCATGTAGGAGTTCCGAGTAGAGCGCTTGCTTTGGGAGTCCTGTGTCAGGCATGCGGGCCCGCCCAACGGAGCTGGTCGAGTGTAGTCAGTGCTTCAATGCTGGGGTTAGTGTAGGTTTGAGGAGGTGGAACACTCTACTCTAAAATCAGGACATACCGAATAGTATGGGGTGAACAGAATTACTGGAATGTGTGCTATTCTGGATTGGTTCGTTCAGTGTGAGAGTTACTCTGCCACGAACATTGCTAACATGACCAAACCCTCCTTCAGTCAGTATAACTCTGTAATCAGAAATGCCTATCCCATAATGGATCACTGCCAGTGTGTTACTGGGCCACAGACATCAGACAGTCCTAAATAGATCCTTGATCAGCAGTTGACCAATTGGCTATTATCTATTGGCTTAAATGCCCCCAGGCTAGAGAGAGAGAGAAAACAAAATGGAGTTTTGCTCCTGCTTTCTATCTAGTGAAAACTACACTTCTCACCTCCTCCCCCCACTCCCCCCCTCCCCCCACCCCCACCCTACCAAACCCAGCCAGAATGTCAGGGCATGTGGCTGTTAACTAAAAGCAGAATTGTGATCGCCCCTATGGTCAAACAATGATCTGACTCTCAAAACTATCCTAATAGCAATTACCACTCAGGACCACGTGGTGGATTTAAATTTTTATTGTGTGCATGGTGACAACAGAGCTGCGGAAGGGACTAAAGTAACTCGGCCCACAGAGCCACCTAGTGGCCATAGCCTACAATTATATTGTGACCGTTGACAGTGAAAAATTGAATGGGGAATGTTGACACAGCGATTTAGACTGATAAATGTTGACAGAAAAAGTGTGAGCAGAAATTGTAACAGCAGGAAGTTTTGTTCCCAATTGGATCAAAGGTACAGGTCTAATGGGGATCGGTGTGGCGGTTAAGTTTTTAGCAGAAGAACTGAGAGGGGCCATTAGCAGAAGAACTGAGAGGGGCCAGGTGGTGCAGAAACAAGTGGGACAATTGTGGCCGTTAAGGAGCTACAACTAATCATAGAATCATAAAAATTTACAGCACAGAAGGAGGCCATTTCGGTCCATCGTGTCCATACCTGCCGACCAAGAGCTATCCAGCCTAATCCCACTTTCCAGCTCTTGGTCCATAGCCCTGTACGTTACGGCACTTCAGGTGTAGATCGAAGTACTTTTTAAATGTGGTGAGGGTTTCTGCCTCTGCCACTCTTTCAGGCACTGAGTTCCAGACTCCCACCACCCTCTGGGTGAAGAAATTTCTCCTCAAATACCCTGTAAACCTCCTACCAATTACTTTAAATCTATGCCCCATGGTTGTTGACCCCTCTGCTAAGGAAAATAGGTCCTTCCTATCCACTCTGTCTAGGCCCCTCATAATTTTATACACAATAAGATTTCTCCTCAGCCTCCTCTGTTCCAAAGAAAACAAACCCAACCTATCCAATCTTTCCTCATAGCTAAAATTCTCCAGTCTAGGCAACACCCTCGTAAATCTCCTTTGTACCCTCTCTAGCGCAATCACATCTTTCGTGTAATGTGGTGACCAGAACTGCACACAGTACTCTAGCAGTGGCCTAAATAGTGTTTTATACAGTTCAAGCATAACCTCCCTGCTCTTGTATTCTGTGCCTTGGCTAATAAAAGCAAGTAATGCCTTCTTAACCACCTTAACTACCTGGCCTGCTACCTTCATGGATCTGTGGACATGCACTCCAAGGTCCCTTTGTTCCTCTACAGACTCAATGTCCTACCATTTAATGTGTATTCCCTTGCCTTGTTAGCCCTCCCCAAATGTGTTACCTCACACTTCTCCGGATTGAAATGTAGGAGCTCGAATCGCAAAATGTTGGCGGGATCTGGGATCTTGGGGCTGGTCATGGCACAAGCAAGCTCGGGGATGAGTGGAGTACAGACAGGCCTTGGACTAAAGAGCAATCTGGTCGTGTTGTGCGTTTTTCTAGAATTGTTTCTCCAGGGATCGTCAGTTCATGCTAACCACGTGGTGTTGGTCACATGGTCAGCACGGACCAATCAGCAGCATGGCCGGGATCGTACAGTCTTCCAGACACGAAACGTGAGGACTATGATCGATGGACAAGGTGCATGGATTCTGAGTAATGGCAGTGACTGTCCCTCCCGCTGAGAACGATGAGTGAGTATAGAGCGTGCAGGAAACATTGAGGCAATAACCTTTCCCCGTAATTCTTTGTGATGCAGAGATTGGGAGTGAGCGGGCCTGCTACAGGGATATGTCGTCGTTTCCCGAAACCAAGGCGGAGAAATACGTCAACAGAGTCAAGGGGAAGAGATTCCTGCAGTACAACCGTCTGCAACTGAGTCGCATCTATCCCAAAGGCCAGCGCCTCGACTCATCCAACTATGATCCCCTGCCCATGTGGATCTGTGGCAGCCAGTTAGTGGCGTTGAACTTCCAGACCCCAGGTACCTACTACTATTCTACTTTTGTCCTCTTTCTATACAGCTGCACCTCCTGCTCACACACTCCCAAACACACACACACACACACACACACATACACACACTCACACATTCTTCTCAGTTTTCTCATCGGTCTCTGATTCCCTACCCAATGAAGTGTCCCTCATTTCACCAGCAAGGTCCCCATAGCATGACCACACTCACCCGAGGCAATCCCACAACATTCATATGCAATCACACGGAAGGGACGGACGGCAGGGTGACAGGGCCAGGGGCGGAGAGGCTCATGGGAGGGAGCACAGAGATTGTCCCCATGACCCCTTTCTGAAAGTTTGAATTATGTCTGGAGTGTCCTTATGAATGACTCCACGAGGCAATGTGTTGTACTCAAAACTGTAATGACCTTGGTCCTTTATATCAAACTCCAGAGTGAGGCAGCCACGTGGTGGCTCCCCTTTTATACAGTCCCTGCCACCAGGGCAGGAAACCCCGGTCTCCACCAGTTGCACCCTCTAGTGGTGCCAGCATAGTATATGCACAGTGTAAACCTTATTGATAGTACATTAGGTAAACAAGTCTCCATCTTATGTAACTATACAGTGACTACACAGTGAGTATATCTATAGCCTGCATATATAACAGTTTGCATCAAGGACTCTGTGCAGTAATCGGGGGCTTAAAGGAAAACCCGGCTTCCCGGATCACAACCGGTATCTAGTATCTTGTTTCCAGTACTCATTTCTTTTTTGGATTTCATCTGCACTAGTTTCACGTAGCGTGTTGGTCGCGGGCACTGCTTTTGATTGTGGCAGAGTGCGCACTGAATTAGTTCCTCTTTCTCAGCACGGCTCGGTTTGTAGCGTTACACTGGCGCAGAATCTCATCCCTCACTCGAGTCTCGCACTGGATTAGAAATAATAGGTAATAAAGCTGATCGGATACAGGCTGTACGCAATGTTCCCTCCAATGTTGTTTGGCCCTGTGCGGCCTGTTTAAGGGGCCATTCTAAATACCGTGCATGCGTGGTGTCCATATTGAAGAGCCGGCTGCACGGGTTCCCTGCAGCGTTGCACGGCGGCGCAGCTTACAGGGAACATTGGGGGCGGTAACCGAGGAGAGGCCGGACTTCCTGCGCCCGGCTGCAAGATTCCGGTTACAGCCCCTCGCAGGAAGTGGATCGCAATGTCGCACACTCCACTTCCTTTAGGGGCGGGTTCGGGAACTCTAAGCGATTCAATGCCCCTCCCCTTCCATTAAAGGGGAGGGGTGCTGCGAGCTCTGCAGGCCTTTTGAAAGCCTCCGCTGGGCCACCAGGGCCAAGGGGTGCCATGGCCACAGCCCGACACCGAGACGGAGCGTCGGGCGGCACAATCGCGGCCCGGACCACACGAAAGAAGCGGCGGACGGCTCGGCCGGTGGGGAGGGGGGAAATAAAAGATGGCGGCGCAGCGCGCAGCCCCTTTATAGTTCGCCCCGCCTTGGCTGACCAGCCTGGTTTGCGACCCACGAGGCTGGCGCGAGCAGACGCAGGGTGGAAACCAGCCACCACGGTGCGAAAAGGGGTCACCGCATACGGCAATTACGTAATCGCTGGAGGCGCAGAGGCCCAGGGCACTACCGGTGCGGCGCCTTCGCTAACTCCCATGCAATTTCGCAGGAGCCAGTAGCGTTCCCCCACCACAGGCCAAAATAGTTTTTCGCCCCGTTAGCGCCCCCAGAGGCGTCAGCGGGAGGCACAGAACAGGGGACTTTCGGCCCCATTTTCTGTAGGCCAGTTGCCGCCGAAAAAGGGTGTAAAACGGGCCGTTTGTCTTTGGTATCTTGTCCTAATCTTTATTCCTTGTGCTTTTTTATCCCCCCTCTCTCAGACAAACCCATGCAGATGAATCAGTCCTTGTTCATGTTGAGTGGAAAGTGTGGGTATGTCCTGCAGCCGCCCATCATGAGAGACGAGCAGTTTGATCCCTTTGACAAGCACTCGGTGAGGCCGACAGAGTCACTCGTCATCCAGCTACAGGTCAGTCATATCGTCGGCATCAATACTCTGCTTTCTGCTTCCTTTCATGTGAGTCCTGAGAGTGGGCACTCTCAGGTTGTCAGGCTCTGGAACAGAATTAAAGGGGCGGTTTTGCAAACACGTTGCTGTGTTTCTGTACAGAGGAGGGTATGATGCAGTAATCCGAGAGACAGTGATAACATAAAACATCAAAATGAAAATAGTGTAAAAGTAAGAAACTCCTGCTATAGCGTTTAGCATCTTCAGTAGCGAACTTTTAGGAGGAGGGATCGTTTGCGAAAGGAAAACTTTCATTTATATATCACCGTTCAACACTTCGGGACATCCCCAAAGCGCTTTACAGCCAATTAAGTACTTTTGAAGTGCAGTCACTGTTGTAATGTAGGAAATGCAGTAACCAATTTGCGCACAGCAAACTCCCACAAACAGCAATGGAATAAATGACCGGATCATCTGTTTTAGGTCTTAGTGGAGGGATAAAAGTTGGCCTGAACACTTAAGCACAAAATCTAGGCCGACACTCCCAGTGCAATACTGGGGGAGTGCTGCACTGTTGGAGGTGCCGTCTTTTGGATGCGCCATTTAACCGAGGCCCCATCTGCTCTCTCACATGGACGTAAAAGAATCCACGGCACTATTTTGAAGAAGAGCAGGGGAGTTCTCCCCTGTGCCCTAGCCAATATTTATCCTGCAACCAAAATCCCTGCTGTTATGTATGTAAACTTCACCAATGTGTAAGGCTTGCCACCAGGGGGCGCACATGTGGGAGACCCAAGGGTCACCTGCACACCCTGGGCAAGCAGGTATAAAAGGCAGCCTACCATGCTGCTTCCTCACCCTGGAGTTACATTAAAGAGACCAAGCATACAGTCTTGTGGAGTTATTCTGAACATAACACCTGCAACAGATTATATGGTCGTTATCACATTGCTGTCTCTCTGAGCCCTCTGAGATAATCTGTCCCTATGGATTGCTTTGTTTTGGGCTTTTTTAGTCTGTCTAGGATTTCTGTCTCATTTATATCGAAGTCATTAATGCTACGTAAGTTATCACTATTTAAGGAGGGCATGTTGCTGATTTCCCCCTTGTGAATACTTGGAACTAATCAGAACTTATGCCAATGTTAAAAACAAAAGATGCAATATTACAGCTTTTGGGTTTGAGAATTCTTGCTAAGTAGCTGATTGTCTGACGGGTCCCTATCTGGGTCCATCTGGTTTAAGTGTGGCCAACGGGAATTCAAACTCTACCTTCCTTTTGGTTTAATAAAATATACAAAGTGACCATCAGATGTTGCTGTTGATTCTTTTCCTGTTAATTTCTCCTCGCTTTCGCTGGCGCGACTACCACTTGAGTTAAAAGTAAGCTGCTGTCCCAACAACTTACACTGAGTGCACAGATCATTTCTTCATGGAAATTGAACAGCATCAACATGAATGATGGTGACCTGCGCAGCCAGAAAGTGTGAATTAGGATGTTGGACTGGAGGAGATTGCGGAGGGCGGGTGGGAAGGTGATTTTGGTTTGAAGTCATCTCTGTGGGGGATGGGGAGCCACTGTACAGAGGTGCAAGCGGGATATAAGCGGTGTTTTTAGAAATTCGTTCACGGGACGTGGGCATCGCTGGCAAGGCCAGCGTTTACTGCCCATTCCGAATTGCCTTTGGGAAGGTGGTGGTGGTGAGCCACCGCCTTGAACCTCTGCAGTCCGTGTGGTGGGGGTGCTCCCGCAGTGCTGTTGGGCGACTTGGTGTTAATGTGCGATGGATCGCAGAAGGCCAGCGTAGAGATAGTTGGAGAAGTTGTGGATGAGGGTAGGGCTGGAGGCAGGCAGTATTACGGAGCTGGAAATAGAAGGTTTTGACGGTGGATTTTGAAGCATCGTTCAGATCGCACACCATCAGTCTCAGCCTGGGTAAGCAGCCAGGAAGGGGGGGGGGGTTGAATCGCAGGGTAAGGTACAGTGCCTCCAGCAGAATCAGAACCAGATGGGTTCAGTGTTGCCAATGTTAAGTTACTGAAAGTTCTGGCTCATCCACAACTTGGTGTCGAGCAGCGTAGTAACAGTGCAGATTTTGAGGGTGGTGGTGGAATGATAAAGCTGGCTATCACCAGCATACATATAGAAGCTGACCCCGTGCTTATGGATCCCGTCACCAAGTGGCAACAGTTCAATGAGATATAGGTGGCGGGGGCCAAGGATGGAACCTTGGCCCGATCCTGGAGGTAACCATGTGGCCTTGGAAGATAATGGCCCGGATTTTCCAGGGCCTAAGACTGTGTACACATAGCGTACGTGGTTGTAAGTGCCGCGCAAGTTCTGAGGATCTGCATGCAATGCACTTGCGCGAAAACCCAGAACTTGCGATCTGTCAAGTTTCAGCTTGACAGATTGTACGAATCCGCATGGATTCGTTGGCAGAGTTTTGAGCTATCTGTCCAGCGAATGCCCACAAAACCCTTACTCCTGGTAAAAGCAGACGTAAGGCCTCCTTTTACCACCGTAAGGGTTTAAATAAATATTAAAATAGATTTTTTTTTAATGATTTAATCATACAAAAACCTTTAAAGTTAGTTTAGATTATTTTTGGCCCCTTGAAAAATGTTTACATTTATTTTTCAAAAAATTAAATTTTTGTTTTGAATGTTTAAATTGTATTTTAATTCCTTTTGAACCTGTGATCATTTATTTTTATTTAAGTGCTGAGACATGTATTTTTCAGGGGATTCCTATTATGCTTATGGGGATTCTGTGTGTAAATGGAATCCCCATAAGCATAATGGGAATCCCCCCCTTTGTGATTGGTTGGGCTGGCCCATGTGATCCCAGGGATGCTTGTGAACCGCCTGCGTCCCTGGGATACGTGGGCCTTTACACAGGCCTAGCCTGCAAACCCAGGAGCGCGAGTCTTCGAAGGTCCGGAGGCACCAGGTAGGTGTGTACTTTGCACGCGGTTCAGAGGTATTTGCCCGCGGAAAGCCTCTGACTGCAATTTCCAGCCCGATGAATGTATGTGATGAGTGTAGAAATTCCTGGAATGTGTTGCAGTGCGCCACAACACTTACCTTGCAATGATTCCACTCTTTGCCCCTGTCTGATTTGGACTTGACGGAAGGTGGCAACTCTTAAGTGTGTGCCCATGACAGTTAATGGATACGCTCGAGACCTGAAATACATCAGGGTCGGGGGACCTCAGTATTGGAGGTGCGCGCGCAAGTTGTTTGGAGAAACAAGTCACTGTGTGACAGAGGTGCAAGAGGTGGTTAACTTTTTTACCCCCCCTTAAAATCATTTTCACCAGGTCTTGGGGGCTCGTCACTTGCCTAAGAATGGAAGAGGCATCACCTGTCCATTTGTAGAGGTCGAGGTCTGTGGAGCCGACTACGATAACTGCAAATACAAGACTGAGATCGTAGGTAAGAATGTCTTTCTTAAATCTAATCCTGGGACAGCCGAGGCCCTGCCCCAGTTCCTGTGGTAACTTCCGCAATGACACTGGTGTCACATTTTCGCCAATTATTTCCCTGTCTGTGGTGTCGCTGCTATTGTGGATCTCTTTCCGAACAGTCTCACCAGCTGCACTTTCAGATTTCAAGTAACAGCACACAAAGGCAAGGCTGCCGTTCCCTCGAGTTCCGTTCTATAGTTAGTCCTGGATTATGGTTACACATGTAGAGGGCATTGCTGTAAAACCGTGCCCCTGCAGTTGTCTGTTGGACAATCTGTTGGGGCCTTCCAATCAACTTTCATAGCTCCAATGTTACAGGAAGTGCTGGGATGCAATGTCCCCCCTAATTTTGGGGGGGAGGGGGGGGGGGGTGGGGGTGGGGGTGGGGGGGCACGGCCCCTTTAAGGAGCTGCACGACCCAGTCAGAGTTTCACGTTTGCACAATATTTAACATTAGAAAAGCCGGTCCCGGCAGAGAGCCGTTCAGCCGTGCAGCTTACAGGGAACGTTGCTGGCATGTCATTTCATGAGCACAATTTTAATGAGACAGATCAAATAGCATTGCCTGGCATTGCTTTCTACATGAGCGTAGGACACTTGAAATAATCTTTTGCAATAAGAGAAAGAACTCGTATTTATAACCATTTTGTTGAAAACTTAAATCAAATGCCCCCTTTTTGGCAAGGGCACTAGAACCCAAACATTAACAATTTTAAACTTTAACGAAACCTTAAATCAAATTAAAATTTGGTTGCCAGGGGTGATGATACACTCCAGTCCCTCCGGCGCTCACCTCTCGCGTACTGGTGGACACCGCGTGCTCCATCTCCAGGGGCACCCTGGCTCGAACGTAACCGCGGAAGAGAGGCTGGCAGTCGGGCTGAATGACCCCCTCGACCGCCCACTGCCTGGAGAACTCGTAGTTATATAACGTCTTTCACATCCTCAGAACGTCCCAAAGCACGTCATAGTCGATGAAGTATTTTGGGATATGTAGTCACTGTTATGTACCATATTAGAACAAGTCCTTTGTAGATTTAACATATCAACCATCGCCCCACCCCCGTGATATCTGCGCTCCTCCAATTCTGCCCTCTTGAGCATCCCTGATTATAATCGCTCAGCCATTGGTGGCCGTGCCTTCTGTTGCCTGGGCCCCCAAGCTCTGGAGCATCCTCCCTAAACCTAGGATGAGTTTTGAACCCATAACCTTTTGACTCAAGGCATGAGATTGCTTCCGCTGAGCCTGGGCTGATATGTTGAAACATAAATCTAAACCTGCAAAGGACTTGCCCTCATATGGTATGCCCTGATGGACCACTCAGACCACGAAGGTTACAGGTTCGATCCCCAGTTTGTGCTGAGTTACTAGATTTCACCCAGGATTTTGATAAGGAGTTATCCTCAATGCCCCTTGGGTTAAAGAGGAGAAATTGGCCGGGTCCATGCCTCCAATTGTTATCCATCGTCTAATGTTCCCTCTAACCTGTGCGTGTGTGCCGGTATGCAGCAAACTTGCAGGTACCATGCGGGCTGTCCACAAGCTGTCAAATACCTGCATTGAAAGAACTAGCCGCGCACAACAACATTTTTGAGGGAACATTGCCGAGTCTCATGCTGGAAAATTTGTGTGTGTACGTCAGACGAAGACAGGCGGTTCTGGACTTGGTTTTGGGGAATGAAGTTGGGCAGGTGGAAGGGGTATCAGTGGGACAGCATCTTGGTGCGAGTGATCATAATTCAGTTAGCTTTAGGGTAGTTATGGAAAAGGACAAAGATAAATCAGGAACAAAAGTTCTCAATTGGGGCAAAGCCAATTTTGCTGAGCTGAGATGGGATTTGGCCAAAGTGGACTGGAAACAGTTACTTGACGGTAAATCAATGTCAGAGCAGTGGGAGGCATTCAAGGAGGAGATCCTGAGTGTACAGAGCACATATGTACCCTTAAAGAAAAAGGGTGGGGCTAACAAATCTAGAGCCCCCTGGATGTCAAGGGACATATAGGGTAGGTTGAAGAAAAAAAGGGAGGCTTATGACAGATACCGTGGGCTCAATACAACAGAAAATCTAGAGTATAGAAAATATGGGGGTGCAATTAAAAAGGACATGAGGAAAGCAAAGAGAGAGCATGAAAAAATATTGGCAAGTAAAATCAAGGAAAACCCAAATATGTTTTATAAATACATTAAGAGCAAGAGGATAACTAGAGAAAGAGTGGGGCCTATTAGAGACAAAAAAGGTCATCTGTGTGTGGAGACAGAAGACATGGGTATGGATCTGAATGAATACTTTGCATCTGTTTTCACAAAAGAGAGGGGCGATGTAGACTTTGCAATCATGGAGGAGGAGTGTGAAATAGTAAATGAAATAAACATAGTGAGAGAGGAAGTATTAAGAGGCTTAGCAGCTTTGAAAGTGGATAAATCCCTAGGCCTGGACGAAATGTATCCCAGGCTGTTAAGAGAAGCAAAGGAGGAAGTAGCAATTTTCCAATCGTCTCTGGCTACAGGTGTTGTACTGTTGTTTAAAAGGGGAGAAAGGGTTAGACCAATAATTACAGGCCAGTCAGACTAACTTCAGTGGTGGGAAAATTATTAGAAAAAATTCTGTGGGACAGGATAAACCTTCATTTAGAAAAACATAGATTAATCAAGGACAGCCAGCATGGATTTGTTAGGGGTAGATCGTGTCTGACTAACTTGATTGAATTTTTTGAAGAGATAACACGGAGGGTCGATGAGGGTAGTGTGTCTGATGTGGTGTATATGGATTTTAGCAAAGCTTTTGATAAGGTCCCACATGACAGACTGGTTACAAAAGTAAAAGCCCATTTGATCCAGGGCAAAGTAACAAGTTGGATCCAAAATTGGCTCAGAGGCAGGAAGCAAAGGGTAATGGTTGATGGGTGTTTTTGTGACTGGAAGGATGTTTCCAGTGGGGTTCCGCAAGGCTCAGTACTAGGTCCCTTGCTTTTTGTGGTATATATTAATGATTTGGACTTGAATGTAGGGGTTATGATTAAGAAGTTTGCAGGTGATACTAAAATAGGCTGATTGGTTGATAATGAAGAAGAAGAAAACTGCAGACTGCAGGAGGATATCAGGTCAGGTGGGCAGAACAATGGCAAATGGAATTCAATCCGGAGAAGTGTGAGGTAATGCATTTGGGAGGGCTAACAAGGCAAGGGGATACACACTAAATGGTAGGACACTGAGAAGTGTAGAGGAACAAAGGGACCTGGAATGCATGTCCACAGATCCCTGAAGGTAGCACACCAGGTAGATAAGGTGGTTAAGAAGGCATACGGAATACTTGCCCTTATTAGTCGAGGCATAGGATACAAAAACAGGGAGGTTATGTTTCAACTCTATCAAAACACTAGTAAGGCCACAGTTAGAATACTATGTGCAGTTCTGGTCACCTCATTACAGGAAATATGTGATTGCACTGGAGAGGGTACAGAGGAGATTTACGAGGATGTTACCTGGTCTGGAAAAATGTTAGCTATGAGGAAAGATTGGGGTTGCTTTCCTTGGAACAGAGGAGGCTGAGGGGTGATCGTATTGAGATATATAAAATTATGAGGGGCCTAGACAGAGTGGATAGGAAGGACCTGTTTCCCTTGGCAGAGGGGTCAACAACTAGGGGACATCGATTTAAAGTAATTAGTAAGAGGTTTAGAGGAGATATATGGAGAAATGTCTTCACCCAGAGGATGGTGGAGGTCTGGAACTCACTGCCTGAAAGGGTGATAGAGGCAGCAACCCTCACCACATTTAAGGGGTGCTTGGATGTGCACTTAAAGTGCTGCAGGGCTACAGACCAAGAGCTGGAAAGTGGGATTAGGCTGGATAGCTGTTTGCCGGCCGGCGCGGACACAATAGGTTGAAATGGCCTCCTTCCGTGCTGTAAATTTCTATGATTCTATGAATTGGGCTAAGCTGTGATACCCTTTCACAAGGTTAATAGGCTGCTGTCAGTCACCATCTAGACATACCCACGAAGAACAACCATTTGAGGTACTGGAGAATAGTTAAACTCCTTAGAGGCTCATCCCAACAAGGAGTCGATATCTACCAAAGAGGAGGGCAGAAAATAAAATGACCAAGAAAGTAGGAGAAATAAAAAAAAATTCTGAATCCAGAGTGAAGCTTATTATAATTGAATATGGTGGTTCAGTATTACTAGTGAACAACAACTTGTATTGTATTTATATAGCGCCTTTAATGTAGTAAAACGTCTCAAGGTGTGTCACAGGAGCGTTAACAAACAATATTTGATACCGAGTTACATAAGGATATATTAGGACAGGTGACCAAAAGCTTGGTTAAAAAAAAAGTAGGTTTTAAATAGCATCTTAAAGGAGGAGAGAAAGGTTTAGGGAGGGTATTCCAGAGCTTGGGGCCAAGGGAGCTATAAGCATGGCCGGCAATGGTGGAGCGATGGAAATCGAGGTTGCGCAAGAGGACAGAATTGAACATGCTGGGCTCAGTGAGCTGAGCCTTTTGCGGTTCCTAAAATTCCTTTGCGTCAAATAGTGTAGAAAATAAAGGTTTTGATATTCCTTTATAGCGGTGAATGGATTAAACCCCACCTGGACGGCAAAACCATTTTCTATAAACATCAACAACCCTGACTTCAGCTTCTTGCGATTTGTTGTCTATGAGGAGGATGTGTTCAGCGACCAGAACTTTCTGGCAGAAGCAACTTTCCCTGTCAAAGCCATAAGGACAGGTAAAAAAAAAAAGTTATTTCTCCTCTCCCCATCCCTCATGCTGTTTAACGTCGGTCCCTTGTGCTGGTTCACTGCTGTCCTCTTTTTGACACCTGTTCCCCGTGTTATTTTGGTGACCATCCCTTGTGATGTTCAGCCGCCCCGCGCCCCCTGTTGTCTCACCGTCGTCATTGTTCGTCTCGTTTTCTTTGAACACCCATCGTCCCTTGTGTTGTTTCCTCACTCCCTGAGTTGCTTCACTGGCCATTCCCAAGTGGTTTCGTCCCCCTGGGAATCCCTGACCAAAGACCGCCCTAAGTGGAGGCAGAGCATCCGGGAGGGCGCTGAGCACCTCGAGTCTCGACGCCGGGAGCATGCAGAAATCAAGCACAGGCAGCAGAAGGAGCGTGCAGCAAACCAGACTCCCCACCCACCCTTTCCTTCAACCACTGCCTGCCTCACCTGTGACAGAGCCTGTAATTCCCGTATTGGACTGTACAGCCACCTGAGAACTCACTTATAGAGTGGAAACAAATCTTGATTTCGAGGGACTGCCTATAATGATGACCTGTGTTGTCCCATTGCCTGTCCTCGTGTTCCCCTCCTATCCTTAGTGCTATTTCCTTTCTAACTTTTTTGCCATTGTCTCCCATGTTGTCACAGGTTACCGATCCGTGCCTTTGAAGAACAGCTACAGTGAGGACCTGGAATTGGCGGCATTGATGATCCACCTAGAAGTCTTGGAATCAATGATTAAGGTAGAACAGACTTGCAATTCAACTTGGTTTATCCAATGTAAAATGGGGGCGCTGTGGTTCACCCAGTATAAGGATACATTTTTGATCAATTACCCAATCTGCTTATATGCTGAATGAGATCATAGAATCATAAAATGATTACAGCACAGAAAAAAACCATTCGGCCCATCGAGCCTGTGCCGGCTCTCTGCAAGAGCACTTCAGCCAGTCCCACTCCCCTGCCCTTTCCCCATAGCCCTGCAAAATGTTTTCCTTCAGGTACTTATCCAATTCCCTTTTGAAAGCCACAATTGAATCTGCCTCCACCACCCTTTCAGGCAGTGCATTCCAGATCCTAACCAGTCGCTGCATAAAATGTTTTTTTCTTATGTCGCCCTTGGTTCTTTTGACAATCACCTTAAACCAGTGTCCTCTGGTTCTCGACCCTTCTGCCAATGGGAGCAGTTTCTCTCTATCTGCTCTGTCTCGACCCCTCCATCAAATATCCTTTCAACTTTCTCTGCTCTAAGGAGAACAACCCCAGCTTCAGATGGTGCTGAGTTATGGAAAATCTAACTCACGATATCACAGGAACAATGAGGCCCCTTGGGGGAGAGTGACCATAATATGATAGAATTCTTTATTAAGATGGAGAGCGACATAGTTAATTCAGCGACTAGGGTCCTGAACTTAAGGAACGGTAACTTCGATGGTATGTGACATGAATTGGCTAGAATAAACTGGGGAATGATACTTAAAGGGTTGACAGTGGATAGGCAATGGCAAACATTTAAAGAGCACATGGATGAACTTCAACAATTGTACATCCCTGTCTGGAGTAAAAATAAAACGGAGAAGGTGGCTCAGCCATGGCTAACAAGGAAAATTAGGGATAGTGTTAAATCCAAGGAAAAGGCACATAAATTGGCCAGAAAAGGCAGCAAACCTGAGGACTGGGAGAAATTTAGAATTCAGCAGAGGAGGACAAAGGGTTTAATTAGGAGGGGGGAAATAGAGTATGAGAGGAAGCTTGCTGGGAACATTAAAACTGACTGCAAAAGCTCCTATAGATATGTGAAGAGAAAAAGATTAGTGAAGACAAATGTAGGTCCCTTGCAGTCAGAATCAGGTGAATTTATAATGGAGAACAAAGAAATGGCAGACCAATTGAACAAATACTTTGGTTCTGTCTTCACGAAGGAAGACACAAATAACGTTCCGGAAATACTAGGGGACAGAGGTTCTAGCGAGAAGGAGGAACTGAAGGAAATTGTGTTAGGGAAATTGATGGGCTTGAAGGCCGATAAATCCCCAGGGCCTGATAGTCTGCATCCCAGAATACTTAAGGAATTGGCTGTAGAAATAGTGGATGCATTGGTGATCATTTTCCAACAGTCTATCGACTCTGGATCAGTTCCTATGGACTGGAGGGCAGCTAATGCAACACCACTTTTTAAAAAAGGAGGGAGAGAGAAAACAGGGAATTATAGACCGGTTAGCCTGACATCAGTAGTGGGGAAAATGTTGGAATCAATTATTAAAGATGAAATAGCAGCACATTTGGAAAGCAGTGACAGGATCGGTCCAAGTCAGCATGGATTTATGAAAGGGAAATCATGCTTGAATTTTTTGCGGATGTAACTAATAGAGTGGACAAGGGAGAACCAGTAGATGTGGTGTATTTGGACTTTCAAAAGGCTTTTGACAAGGTCCCACACAAGAGATTGGTGTGCAAAATTAAAGCACATGGTATTGGGGGTAATTGACGTGGATAGAGAACTGGTTGGCAGACAGGAAGCAGATAGTCGGGATAAACAGGTCCTTTTCAGAATGGCAGGCAGTGACTAGTGGGGTGCCGCAGGGCTCAGTGCTGGGACCCCAGCTATTTACAATATATATCGATGATTTAGATGAAGGAATTGAGAGTAATATCTCCAAGTTTGCAGATGACACTAAGCTGGGTGGCAGTGTGAGCTGCGAGGAGGACGCTAAGAGGCTGCAGGGTGACTTGAACAGGTTAGGTGAGTGGGCAAATGCATGGCAGATGCAGTATAATGTGGATAAATGTGAGGTTATTCACTTTGGTGGCAAAAACACGAAGGCAGAATATTATCTGAATGGTGGCAGATTAGGAAAAGGGGAGGTGCAACGAGACCTGGGTGTCATGGTGCATCAGTCATTGAAAGTTGGCATGCAGGTGCAGCAGGCGGTGAAGAAGGCAAATGGCATGTTGGCCTTCATAGCTAGGAGATTTGAGTATAGGAGCAGGGAGGTCTTGCTGCAGCTGTACAGGGCCTTGGTGAGGCCTCACTTGGAATATTGTGTTCAGTTTTGGTCTCCTAATCTGAGGAAGGACGTTCTTGCTATTGAGGGAGTGCAGTGAAGGTTCACCAGACTGATTCCCGGGATGGCAGGACTGACATATGAGGAGAGACTGGATCGACTGGACCTATATTCACTGGAGTTTAGAAGAATCCGAGGGGATCTCATAGAAACAAATAAAATTCTGACGAGACTGGACAGGCTAGATGCAGGAAGAATATTCCTGATGTTGGGGAAGTCCAGAACCAGGGGTCACAGTCTAAGGATAAGGGGTAAGCCATTTAGGACTGAGATGAAGAGAAATTTCTTCACTCAGAGAGTTGTTAACCTGTGGAATTCTCTTCTGCAGAGAGTTGTGGATGCCAGTTCGTTAGATATATTCAAGAGGGAGTTGGATATGGCTCTTACGGCTAAAGGGATCAAGGGGTATGGAGAGAAATCAGGAAATGGGTACTGAGGTGAATGATCAGCCATGATCTTATTGAATGGTGGTGCAGGCTTGAAGGGCCGAATGGCCTACTCCTGCACCTATTTTCTATGTTTCAATTATGTTCCTTCTGCTTCTTGCAGTGCTGCAGGGAAAATCCAACTCAACGCTCACAAATTCCTCCTGGTGAGGGATGTAAATCGGACCGCAAATAATTGACTGCAGGGCGGTCTTGTGTATCGCAGCACTCTGAGAAAAATAAAGGCCCGATATTTGCGGGGTGGGTGAAAACAAGTTGTTATGATCTGGAATGCGCTGCCCAATTAGGGTTACAGTAGCAAAGTGGTTATGTTACTGGGCTTGTAATCCAGAGGCTGGGCCAAGGGTCTAGTCATGAGTTCAGATCCCAGCATAGGCAGCTGGGGAATTTAAATTCAATTAAATAAATTGGGAATAAAAATCATCATTGAGGATGGGGAGATTCTGGGAGCCTCCTCCTCCCGTTAGCTGCTTAATTATCCACCAGCATTCACAACTGGATGTAGCAGGACTGCAGAGATTTGATTTGATCTGTTGATTGCGGGATTGCTTAGCCCTGTCTGTAGCATGCTGTTTCCGCTGTTTAGCATGCATGTCATCCTGTGTTGCAGCTTCCCCAGGTTGGCACCTCATTTTTAGGTATGCCTGGTGCTGCTCCTGGCATGCCCTTCTGCACTCCTCATTGAACCAGAGTTGGTCCCCTGGCTTGATGGTAGTGGTAGAGTGAAGGATATGCTGGGCCCTGAGGAACAGTAGCATAGTGGATATGTTATTGGTCTAGTAATCCAAAGGTCTGGACTAATGATCCAGAGACCTGTGTCCAAATCCCATCACCGCAGCTGGGGAATTTAAATTCCGTTAGTTAAATTAACAGAATAGAAATCTAGTGTTAGTGGTGACTATGAAACTGCCGGATTGTCATAAAAACCCATCTGGTTCACTAATGTCCTTTAGAGAAGGAAATCTGCCGTCCTCACCTGAGTCTGGTCTACACGTGACTCCAGACCCACAGCAACGTGGTTGACTCTTAACTACCCTCTGAAATGGCCGAGCGAGCCACTCAGTTGCACCAGACCGCTACAAAGAAGTATACTCACCACACGGACAGCAGCGGTTCAAGAAGGTGGCTCACCACCACCTTCTCAAGGCCAAGTAAGGGTGGGCAATAAATGCCAGTGAAGCCCACATCCCGTGAATGAATTTTTAAAATTGTGACTTTCAATGGGGAACCGGATCTCTACTTAAAAAGTAAAAGATTTGCATGGCTATGAGGAAAGAACAGGGGAGTGGGACTAATTGGATACCTCTTTCAAAGAGCCACAGGATGGGCACTATGGGCTGAATGGCCTCCTTCTGTGCTGTACAAATCTACAGTTCTATTTACTCCTTCTGTGCTCCCTCTCTGTCTAACGTGCCCTTTGTCCTCTGGCCCATTCCCCTCATTAATTTTAACGACTGTTCTCTACACCCAGGAAAATGGTGACACCGTTCTGTGTGCTTCGAATCCGTCCCTCCGGGAGCGCAATGCTGACCATTGCAGCCAGCTGCTGGCCTACAGGGGCAGGGAGGGCTCGTTCGATGCCCGGTACCAGCAAGAGGACCTGCGGCTTTTCCAAGAACAGCAGCTGGAGCAGGCGGAGACAAGAGAGAGGAGGTAAAGCTTGCTTCAATTAGAAACGCAGCAATAATCCCAGGAAGAGAACTAACTCAATTCAGCTGCCTGAGGCCCTGTCAAAATGGTGGTGAAGACGCAACACACTGGCCCAGAAATCCCGGCCTCCGTGGGTCCGTACGCAGTTTCTACGGACCTCGGAAGGCATCGGCAAAGCCGATTTTCAGCTCACAATGCGCATGCACTGAAAACCGTTTTTTCCAATCTGTCAAGTTTCTGGCTTGACTGATCTTCCATATCTCGGGAGCAAGGACATTTGCCTGGGAATGATTGCTGGATTTACGCATATCTTGCCCAGCAAATGTCCTCATAACTCTTGTGCTTGATAAAATTTTACAGGCGTAAGAGTTTTAAAACACACAAAAACATTGTAAAATGAAATTTTAAAAACATATGTTATTGTTAAAAACCCTCCCCACTACAGTAAGTTCATTTTAAACCATAATTAAAAAAACGTTTTTAAAAATCAGAAAAATATGTATTTTTTTAACTACATAAATAACTTTAATTTAAATTAATAAAAATATGTTGTGCATGTTTTCTATCTTTTATTATTGCATATTAGTGTTTTGGGGGCTGTTTCTCATTCATAATAATGGGAACTCCAACTTACGGAGTTCCCATTGCTATAAATGTGAATATACTACACCTGATTGGCTGCCCAGAGCCATGTGACTCCAGCTCCAGGCCGACGCACGTCCCAACGTGAACGCGCTCCATTGCGCAAGAAGAGGTGGCCTCGACTCCAGGATCTCTGGCGCACATTTGACCAAAAGGTAGGTGCGCATCTTCTGTCCTATTTTTAGTTGAATGCCCGCGGGTAGAAGAAACCGGGATTTCTGGGCCAATATTACTAATCTGGTGCAAATAGCATAGAATCATACAGCACAGAAGGAGGCCATTCGGCCCATCGTGCCTGTGCCGGCTCTTTGAAAGGCCCATCCAATTAGTCCCATTCCCCCCACTCTTTCCCCATTGCCCTGCAAACTTTTCCTTTCAAGTATTTATCCAATTCCCTTTTGAAAGTTATTATTGAATCTGCTTCCATCACCCTTTCAGGCAGCGCAGTCCAGATCTTAGCTCGCTGTGTTTAAAAAAAAAAACTCTCGTCACCTGTCAGGTTCTTTTGCCAATTGTCATAAATCTATGTATTCTTCTGCCAGTGGAAACAGTTTCTCCCTATCTACTCTCTCAAACCCCCTCATAATTCTGAACACTTCTTTGGAATAGAGAATAATAGGATCACAAAAATCTTCCACAGTTTTTTACCGGCAAGTCGCTGAACCCAGTTCTTTGAACAGTCGGGATAATCAGATAGAGTGTGACTAAAGAGGTACTATCAAAAGATGGTGATGGGGTTGGGGGGGAAATCGTCAAGCTGCCTCAGTTCAGTAATGGCCCTCAATGTTAACTGAGCTCTGACTGAGCCATGCCAAACCCCTGCTGCAGCATCCTTGTGATCTTGCCCAATGTGGTTCAGCTTCTACCCCAAACATCAGTGACTCCTATTAGGATCCAGTTTGATTGGACCCAGTCGCCCATCAGCACGTTGCCAAAGTGCCCATTCTTTTCTTTTTTATTCGTTCATGGGATGTGGCCGTCGCTGGCAAGGCCAGCATTTATTGCCCATTCCTAATTGCCCTTGAGAAGATAGTGGTGAGCCGCCTTCTTGTACCGTTGCAGTGGTGACTGTACTCCCATAGTGCTGCTAGGGAGGGAGTTCCAGGATTGTGACCCAGCGACGATGAAGGAACGGCGATATATTTCCAAGTCAGGATGGTGTGTGACTTCGAGGTGAATGTGGAGATGGTGGTGTACCCATGTGCCTGCTGCCCTTGTCCTTCTAGGCAGTAGAGGTCGCGGGTTTGGGAGGTGCTGCCGAAGAAGCCTTGGCAAGTTGCTGCAGTGCATCTTGTAGATGGTACACACTGCAAGCCTGTGATGGAGGGAGTGAATGTTTTAAGGAGGTGGATGAAGTGCCAATCAAGCGGGCTGCTTTGTCCTGGATGGTTTCGAGCTTCGTGAGTGTTGTTGGTGCTGCACTCATCCAGGCAAGTGGAGAGTATTCCACCACACTCCTGACTTGTGCCTTGTAGATGGTGGAAAGTCCTTGGGGAGACACTAATTGCAAAATACTCAGCCTCTGATCTGCTCTTGTTGCTACAGTATTTATGTGGCTGGTTCAGTTAAGGTTCTGGTCAATGGTGGCCCCCAGGATGTTGATGGTGGGGGATTCGGCGATGGTAATGCCATTGAATGCGGTGGTTAGATTCTCGCTTGTTGGAGATGGTCATTGCCTGGCACTTGTGTGGCGTGAATGTAACTTGCCACTTATCAGCCCAAGCCTGAATGTCGTCTAGATCTTGCTGCATGTGGGCATGGACTGCTCCATTATCTGAGGAATTGCGAATGCAACTGAACACTGTGCAATCAGCGAACATCCCCACCTCTGACCTTATGATGGAGGGAAGGTCATGAATGAAGCAGCTGAAGATGGTTGGGCCTTGGACATTGCCATGAGGAACTCCTGCAGCGATGACCTGGGCCTGTGATTATTGACCTCCAACCATCACAACCATCTTCCTTTGTGCTTCAGCCACTGGAAAGTTTTCCCCTGGTTCCCATTGACTTCAGTTTTACTCAGGCTCCTTGGTGCCACACTCAGTCAAATGCTGCCTTGATGTCAACGGCAGTCAATCTCACCTCCCTTGAATGTTCTTATGTTCGTACCAAGGGCGTTGTACAAATTCTAATCTCTCATACTGGAATAATATATATATACATATATTCTCCAACATTCTTAGGGCTCAATTTTCCCGGGTCATTTGCGCCATTTTTTCTGGTGTATTTATTTTTTTCAAAGTTTCCCCCTGCGATCTGCAGTTAATTATGATTTTTCTAGGTGAGGTTTTTTTTGACGTAATGTCTGCGCCGGTTTTCATAATTTTTCGCAGTTTAGCCAGAAGTTATTCCTCCTAGGTCAGCGTATCTGGCCACTCCCGAAAAACCTTCTGGTAAGTTAGCAGAAAGCAGCGCACATTGACAAATCGGCGCTAAACGAAGCCATTATTTTTAATCGAAGATTTTGGAGGGAGTCCAGAACACTCTTTAAAAAAAAAAATCAATAATAAAGTTCAATTTTTTGTACCTGTCAACGTAGTAAATGGAAGTTTTTTAGATTTCAGAAGTTTTCATTTTTTTTCCAACTCACACGCCACCACCGAACGTCTTCAAGAAGGGCTGGAGGATCGTAGCTTTGGCCGGCAGAATCGACTCCGCGCCCGGACACAGGTGCTTGGGGCTTGGCTGGAAAACAATCCCGGGAGGGTGGGGGGGGGAATAGAGACGGAGATGCTGACCGATCAGAAGGCATATGCACTGAGCCCGGGGAGCGAGGTGCCAATCGGAAGCCTTCTGCACTAAACCCGGGGGCGAGGTGCCGATCGGGAGGCTTCTGAAGACTGCAATGGGTTTGGGGGGGGGGGGGGAGCAGAGCGGCGGGAGGGGGGTGGTGGGGAGAGTGAAGGGGAGAAGTCACAAGACTGCAGTTAGTTGGGGGGGAGGAGAGGGGAAGTTTTAATAATCGAACAAATAATAGAAACATAGAAAATAGGTGCAGGAGTAGGCCATTCGGCCCTTCTAGCCTGCACCGCCATTCAATGAGTTCATGGCTGAACATTCAACTTCAGTACCCCATTCCTGCTTTCTCGCCATAGCCGTTGATCCCCCTAGTAGTAAGGACTTCATCTAACTCCTTTTTGAATATATTTAGTGAATTGGCCTCAACTACTTTCTGTGGTAGAGAATTCCACAGGTTCACCACTCTCTGGGTGAAGAAGTTTCTCCTCATCTCGGTCCTAAATGGCTTACCCCTTATCCTTAGACTGTGACCTCTGGTTCTGGACTTCCCCAACATTGGGAACATTCTTCCTGCATCTAACCTGTCTAACCCCGTCAGAATTTTAAATGTTTCTATGAGGTCCCCTCTCATTCTTCTGAACTCCAGTGAATATAAGCCCAGTTGATCCAGTCTTTCTTGATAGGTCAGTCCCGCCATCCCGGGAATCAGTCTGGTGAACCTTCGCTGCACTCCCTCAATAGCAAGAATGTCCTTCCTCAGGTTAGGAGACCAAAACTGTACACAATACTCCAGGTGTGGCCTCACCAATGCCCTGTATAACTGTAGCAACACCTCCCTGCCCCTGTACTCAAATCCCCTTGCTATGAAGGCCAACATGCCATTTGCTTTCTTAACCGCCTGCTGCACCTGCATGCCAACCTTCAATGACTGATGTACCATGACACCCAGGTCTCTTTGCACCTCCCCTTTTCCTAATCTGTCACCATTCAGATAATAGTCTGTCTCTCTGTTTTTACCACCAAAGTGGATAACCTCACATTTATCCACATTATACTTCATCTGCCATGCATTTGCCCACTCACCTAACCTATCCAAGTCGCTCTGCAGCCTCACAGCATCCTCCTCGCAGCTCACACTGCCACCCAACTTAGTGTCATCCGCAAATTTGGAGATACTACATTTAATCCCCTCGTCTCAATCATTAATGTACAATGTAAACAGCTGGAGCCCCAGCACAGAACCTTGCGGTACCCCATTAGTCACTGCCTGCCATTCTGAAAAGTACCCATTTACTCCTACTCTTTGCTTCCTGTCTGACAACCAGTTCTCAATCCATGTCAGTACACTACCCCCAATCCCATGGAAATGATTCAGTTTTAATGTAAAGTATATTTTATTCAAAAGTTTAACAAACAGTTTGTATTTAACTTTAATAAAATGATTCTTGTATCAAACTTTAAAGTTTTCAGTTACGATCACTTACAAACTTTAAAATCACTTACTAATAAATGTGTAAATTTACATCACTTACAAAAAACTTTTAATTTGAGAACAGTTACAACAGTAACAATAATAATAACAACAGCAGCAGCAAAGAAAGGCTGCACCCATCTCTCCTCTACCTTATTCTAAGACCGCCCGCCACACTCGTTTTTGGTGACTCCACCACCCCTGCCCGCAGGCGTTGGCGCAGTGTTTCCGGGGTTGGTACCAAGTTTATTCTTCCTACGATCTCGTGTAGTGCGCACCTGTTGAAGGGGGGGGCGGGGGGTGGAGCGGGGAGCGGCAATGTGGAGGGCCCAGGAGGCAATGTGGAGGGCCCAGCTTGGGGCCCTTCAGAGGCTGGTCTGGGGATTGGAGTGGGTGAGGCAGTTGATTCTGTCAATGGCCACAGGGTCTGGGCGTGTTCCCTTATTGCAGCAGCTAACTCCAACATGCCGTCCCTCATGTGCCCTGACAGTGTCTCAACTGCCTGTGACATTCCCCCCCTCATGTTGAGCAAAACTGTCTCAACTACCTGCAACATTCCCTCCCTCATGCTCAGTGACAGTGTTTGCACTATCTCTCACATTCCCTCCCTGATGGTCACTGACAGCGCATCAGCTACCTCTGACATTCCCTCCCTCATGGTCACTATTCCCTCACTGATGGTCCAGGACATCGTTCCCATTTCTCGTGTCATAGAAACATAGAAAATAGGTGCAGGAGTAGGCCATCATTGCTGTTACTTCTCCCGACAGTCCCGCTACCTCACCACTCACCCCACGGATGGTGTCCAGGAGCGATCGGGTAAGGTCAGTGGTCTCCACACTCAATGACATCATGTGACCACATGTGTTAGATCCTGCACCCCAACACTGGATCCGCAGCCTCGGAAGGGTGGGGCCCTGGGTGTGCTCTGCTGCACCACACCACTGAGACCCGCAGACTCGGACATTCGGAAACAATAGATTGTCCCAACACCACTCAAACCACTAGCCACGGAAGGGGCTGTCACCGCAATGAGCAGCACCTCCTCCAAAGTCAGTAAAACAATGGGGGCTTCATTCAGCTCCATCCCCTCCCCCTCCCTCCCATGTTCTTGATCTGGAGGGTTGGATTCAAAGATGTTACCCTGTTCAGGCTGGTCCTCGTCTGAATTTTCTTCTACATCGTCAGGGTCGGCCTCAAGTTCTGCAAAATATAGCAGAACACAGACAAATGGTTAGCAGCGGAAGAGGGGGCAGGGTGGGTGGCATAAGTAGGCTCACACAGCGCAGGTCAGGCAGCAGGCTGATTTGAAGGACCACGATGAATGATAGCACATTGCACCAACGGAAGCGTAGCTGACGGAGACATCCCCATGAACCGAAGCATGGCTAGCCCTTGCAGTACTTAACATTTAGCAAAGCCAGACTGTGGAATTTGCAGGACTTACCCTCTCCCTCCAGTGTGGGCCCAGCTTGTGCAGTACTGATTGCTTTTCTCCAGGTAGGATCCATCAAAGCAGCGACCCTCTCTTCCAAGGGTGTCAGTGGGTGCAGATTTGCCGGGCCTTCTCCTGTTCGGGTTTTTTCTTGTTTGTTGTGTGCCACTTTCCTCTGCAAAAATGAAAACATAACTTTTTAGCGAGGGTGCCTTTCTGCTGGGTGGGACATATACAGATGGTCACATTTACAATTGCAGTTGCATTGAATAAATGAAAATATTATTTACACTAACTACTTGACCAAGATCCTGCCACTTCTTTTTGCACTGGCCTCCAGATCTCGGATGGTCACCATTGCACAGTAATCGTCTGCAAGTTGGTTCCAGCGGTTCTTCATTTCTTTGGGTGGAACTTTTATGTGACCTCTGCTGGTCTCATTCACAGTAACTAGTGCCTCCACTTCATCCTGCAAGAAATTCTTGGTCCTTGCACCGCGTTGCACCTTGTATTGCTGCAGATGCGATTTTTCCAATGCTCTCACATAGCACTCAACGTTCTCACACACACAACTGGCTCTTTAAAAATGGCCGATTGCCCTCTCGGAGCTGTACTGCGCATGCGCGTCCATTGCAACGACGTCAAAAACGTCACTTTTTTTGTCGCGCATGCATGTGATGAAAGTGCGGCATCGTTTTATCGGGGAAACTTTAGCAAAATATTTCCAGTGCTTTTCTGGCCTAGAAAAACGGGCGTAACTCTGGCAATAGGCCAGAAAACGGGCTTGCGCAAAATTGAGCCCTTAATCTGTGAGTCAAGGCGGTGAGTATTGGCAGGCTGGTGGTGACTGGGACTAGGAGTCTTGGACTCATTGTGTTTTCCTCCTTCTATCAGCACTAAAGTCAATTGTCCATCGACCAGTTTTGGCTGTGATCAGCTAACTCAGCACAAAGGTTGGAACTTGGAGCTTTGGTGGCTCAGTAGCACAATGTGAAGTTTCTAATACCCTTGAGCTATTGAGACAAGGCAGTTTCGTATTTTTAAACCAAAATGTGATTTTTAACAAATGGTTGGACTGGAAAGCAGCACAATAATGTGATTGCATCATCTAGGTCATCGCGACATCGTCCTGTGTGGAGAGGGAGTTATGTTGTCACGGCAACTCAACCCTTTCAATTGTAATGGAGAATGTTTGAGTCAGAGGCTCACACTCAGCACTGCAAGCAGCAAAGCAGAACATTAATTTACCACAACTATTAAGCATATGCTCCTGGTGCATGGGCTCACCTAGAAAAAACCTTTGACTTGAGTGGAAATAAAAGGGTTACCAACTCTGGTTCAGCGCATCCCAGGAGGCTTCATCACATGATTTCTCATCTCCAACTGCCCATTCAAACATCCTTTTTGCTTCATTTCCAGTATTTTTATAACCAATAAATAAAAGCGTTGAAAGAAAATGAGAAAAAAACCACTGCATTTTTTTGTTAATGCCCCTATGATTTTTCTCCCAGGCTTTTGCTCACAACAGTGTCCTAGCAATTAATCTTCAATTCCTGGAGACTCCAGGGCAATCCTGGAGGGTTGGCAACCCTAGAGTCCAGGGACAAGGCCTATAACTGATGCTGGAGCTGACAATGGGGAGGGAGCAATGGAAGCAAACCTGGGTAACCATAGATATACAAGGCTGCTCACCCATGCTGCTTCAACAAAATGACTTCTAAAGTCAGAAGAAAAACAGACTCTATTGTCATTATTGTTGATCAGTAACTGCACTCATTGCACCTATTTCTTTTATACCTGCCGTGCTTTGTATTCCATAGTGCCCCTTCTATACCCTGCTATATGTGTTATACGATGGGCTACATTTATTTATATACTGTTTGTACCTAGTCCATATGTTGTCTTCTGTATCTCCGATGTGCATATGATCTGTGTGTGTTCCATACAATGTACTTCATTTTATATACTGCTTTTTTTTTAGTATATTAAGCCGTCCACATTCCTTTGTGTGTATGTATTCAATCTAAGAACTGTGCCGTGTATATTTATTCTGTGCACTGCTTTTATTTATTTATATATATATATAGATAGATAGATAGATGTGTGTTTGTGTTTTTATATGTGTGTTTATATATGTGTGTTTATAGATATATATATATATATATATGATGTGTGTGTGTTTATATACATTCAGTGTGCATGTGCACTCAGTTTTGCAATATTATTCCAGTATGAGACATTAGAATTTGGACAACTCCCTTGGTACGATCATAAGAACATTCACGGGTGAAGAAAGGCTGTTCAGCCCACCAGAGATTGCCTCTATATTATTCTAGCTTTCTCAGTCTAAGATCTGACTATGTTTTAAAGAGTCTAGCATCGGTGTACATACCGTCCTGTCTGGAGGATTATTCCAGACAACTACTATCCTGTGTGTGAGGATGATACCCGTCTGGTATCTGTTCTAAATTTATTTTTCGCTGGTTTATTCATATAATCTGTTCCCCACCCCGCCTTCAGTAGCCATCGACTACACCATTTCTTTTCTTTCACTCAGATTGTTGAGAAGAACTAGGATCAGCGGAGACAACAGATGAAGGCTGGCGGAGATGGACTGCGCGGATGCCCTGTCAGTTCTAGGGATGTGGACTGCTGCAATTTGGTTTCTATGGAAACTCTTGCTGCTCTGGCCTACTTCAGGCAGCTTCTCCAGTAGAACTCATAACCCTTGTATTCACAGGAAAGTATGTTTTAACCTCGGAAAAAGTGGCATTTTTTTTAATTGTGTTGTCAAAAATAGTTTGAAAGAAAATCTGCAGCAGGCAGAGATGGGAGCTGGCCACTGTTTTATCTCTGTGATTACTTTCTGTTGAAGTGTGAGACCTGGTCAGTCATTCATGAGCTACTGCTTATTAAACTGTGAGAATTGTTCTTACTTAAAGAACACCGCAAATATACAGTGTGCCTGTGCTAGTATAATGTAATATAAGGGTAAACAGCCTTTTTCACCCAAAGGCATAGTAAACCATGAAGTAGAGCGTGTTTATTAAATACTTGTCCATGATGTAAGATTTTGTCCTGTGCACTTTATTTGGACTCCGATGTCGGTAGGAGACACTGCCGTTGGGATGCTGGTTCACCGGGGCCCATTGGGGGCTTGTGCTCCACAGGGTGAAGATGACCTTCTGCAGGCCACTCTTGGGCAGCCCCCTATATCCCAGGGATCAATCTGGTCACTGCTGGTAGTGGTCTGGTACCAAGGTAACAAACTCAGGACTGGCTTGGGCAGGATGCCCACGATGCAGAAACATCCAGGCACACCAAATAGATAGTTCATAGAATGATACAGCACAACACGAGGCCATTGAGCCAATCCTGCCTTTGCCGGCTCTTTGAAAGAGCTATCCAATTAGTCCCACTGCCCTGAATTTTTTTCCTTCTCGAGTACATATCCATTTCCCTTTCAGGCTCTGCATTCCAGATCATAACATCTCACTGCGTTAAAAAAATTCTCCTCATCTCGTCTCTGGTTCTTTTGCCAATGATCTTAAATCTGTGACCTCTGGTTCTTGTAAAAAAAAATTCTAAATGTCACAGGCATAAAAATTTTATTAAGCCTGCTTGATAAATCAGCGTAATAGCTCTGGTGGCAGCACATTAGTGCTGTGCTGTAATTCAGGGGGCCCGGGTTCAAGCGCTGTACTTTTGATACCAGCTATCCATTGTGGGAGAGTTGTGTAGGTCTTGGGGCTATGGAACCAGAGGCTATCATTCCTGTCTCTCAAAGCACAGCACCTCCCGCTGAATTGTCGTGGCTCAGTGGGTAGCGCTTTCACTGCTGGGTCAGAAAGTTGTGGGGTCAAGTCCCACTCCAGGGCATTGAGCATCAAATCAAGGCTGTCACTTCAGTGCAGTACTGAGGGAATATAAGACATATGAGCAGGAGCAGGTCATTCGAGCCTGCTCTGCCAGTCAATAAATTCATGGCTGATCTTCAACCTCAATTCCACTTTCCTGCCTTAATTCCTTGGAATCTAGCTATCTTAGCCTTGAATATACTCAATGACTGAGCATCCACAGCCCTCTGGGGCAGAGAATTCCAAAGATTCACAACCTTCTGAGTGAAGAAATTCCTCCTCATCTCAGTCTTAAATGGCCGGCCCCTTATCTTGAGACTATACCTCCTAAACATAGAAACATAGAAAATAGGTGCAGGAGTAGGCCATTCGGCCCTTCTAGCCTGCACCGCCATTCAATGAGTTCATGGCTGAACATTCAACTTCAGTACCCCATTCCTGCTTTCTCGCCATACCCCTTGATCCCCCTAGTAGTAAGGACCTCATCTAACTCCTTTTTGAATATATTTAGTGAATTGGCCTCAACAACTTTCTGTGGTAGAGAATTCCACAGGTTCACCACTTTCTGGGTGAAGAAGTTCCTCCGCATCTCGGTCCTAAATAGCTTACCCCTTATCCTCAGACTGTGACCTCTGGTTCTGGACTTCCCCAACATTGGGAACATCCTAGTTCTAGACTCTCCTGCCAGGGGAAACAGGAGAGCTGCCCTTTTAGATGTGAAGTTAAACTGAGACCACGTCTGCCCTGCCAGGTGGATGTTAAGGAGCCCATGGTACTATTTTGAAGAACAGCCGCGGGATTCTCCCAGGCCAACATTTATCCCTGAACCAATATTACTAAAACAGTGGTCTGTATCGCATTGCTGTTAGTGGGAGCTTGCTGTGCATAAATTGGCTGCCACATTCCCTACGTTACCACAGTGACTACACTTCAAAAGTACTTCATTGACTGTAATGCGCTTTGGGATGTCCAAAGGTCGGGAAAGGCGCCATACGCAAGTCTTTCGTTTTATAATTTACACAACACCCTTGATGTACAAGAATGTCTCGGAGCTATTTACAAGTCGAAATGAGGACAGAATACGAAACAGAAGATAGGAAATTGGTAGGTCACCGAAAGCATCGTCGAAGAGAGAGGATTTTAAGAGGCTTGTAAGGAAAACCAGAGAGGTAGCCAGGCAAGTTGTTTGCGGGGAAGTGTGCCAAACTGTGCCTGAACGATCAGCCCCCAGCGATGAAGCAGAGGGCGACTAGCTATCCAGAATCACAGGAGCAGAGCATCTTGGCTGTGACATTGGGCTGGAGAAGATTACTCAGGTGTTAAACTTGCACCGAACTTTGATTAGACCACACTTGGAGTACTGTACACAGTTCTGGTCACCATATAATAAAAAGGATATAGAGACACTGGGAAAGGTGCAAAAAAGACTAGTAAGTATGATACCGAAACTGAGAGGCTCTAACTGTCAGGTAAAATTTAACAGGCTCTTTTCTCTCAAAAAGAGAAGGCCAAGGGATCATTAAATAGAGGTCATTAAAATTATGAAGGAATTTGATAGGGTAGACGTAGAGAATCTGTTTCCACTTCTGGGGGAAACCAAAACTAGGGGCCATAAATATAACACTAATCAATCCAATAGGAAATTCAGGAGAAGCACCTTTACCCAGAGAGTGGTTAGAATGTGGGCATTGCTACCACGGGGAGTAGTTGAGGCAAATAGCATGTAAGGGGAAGCTGGATAAGCACTTGAGGGAGAAAGGAATAGAAGGATAAGCTGATAGGGTTCGTTGAAGAATGGTGGGAGGAAGCTCGTATGGAGTATAAATGCCTGTGTAGACTAGTTTGGCCATTGTTTTCGGTCCCCACCGCAAACTGCGTTCCCTAGTCACTGACTCCATCCCTCTCCCTAATATCTGTCTGAGGCTGAACTACATTCTTCGCAACCTTGCCATCATATTTGACCCTGAAATGAGCTTCAGACCACATATCGGTGGCATAACTAAGATCACCGATTATCACCTCTGTAACATTGCTCGTCTCTGTCCTTGCCTCAGCTAATCCGCTGCTGAAGTCCTCATCTATGCTTCGTTACCTCTAGACTTGACTATTCCAATGCACGCCTGGCTGGCCTCCCACATTTTACCCTAGGTAAACTAGAGGTCATCCAAAACTCGGCTACCTGTGTCCTAATTCGCACCAAGTCATGCTCACCCTTCACCCCTGTGCTCGCTGACCTACATTGGCTCTCGGTTAAGCAACGCCTCGATTTCAAAATTCTCATCCTTATTTTCAAATCCCCCCATGGCCTCTCCCCTCCCTATCTCTGGAATCTCCTCCAGCCCCACAACCCCCTGAGATGTCTGCGCTCCTCCAATTCTGCCCTCTTGAGCATCCCTGATTATAATCGCTCAACCGTGCCTTCTGTTGCCTGGGCCCTAAGCTCTGGAACTCCCTGCCCAAACCTCTCCGCTTCTCTACCTCTCTTTCCTCCTTGAAGACGATCCTTAAAACCTACCTCTTTGACCAAACTTTTGGTCACCTGCCCTAATTTCTCCTTATGCGGCTCGGTGTCAAATTTTTTGTCTTATAACACTCCTGTGAAGCGCTCTGGGATGTTTTACTACATTAAAGGTGCTATATAAATACAAGTTGTTGTTGGTGGTGAATGGCCTGTTTCAGTGCTGAACATTCTATGTAATGTGAAGAGGAGTGAGTGATTTGAAAATGAGCACATGGACCTTGCTGATCTGCTGAAACTCAAGACCAATTTCACCATCCTAGATTTACACAGAAGTGACAATACGTAACGAGCTGGGTCAAACAGTCCTTGTTAGTGTTTATCCTCCACACGTGCAGTACTAATCCCATGTCCCTGGCCCGTTCCTATATCTCTTTATTCCCCCTTCCACCATTTAACCAATTCTTAAATGCCAACATGATCACTGCTTCAAGCACTAGCTTTGGCAGTGCTTTCAGCAACCCTGTGTAAACAAAAACTTTTTCCTGTTCTCTGTCCTAAATCTCTTGTATTTAATCGTATACCTGTGTATCCTCATTCCAGACTCCCTCGACCACTGTTTTCACCCTCCCATATTGGTGGCAGTGCCTTCTGTTGCCTCGGCCCCAAGCTCTGGCACTCCCTCCCTAAACCTTTCCGTCTCTCTATCTCTCTTTCTTCCTTCAAGACACACCTTAAAACATACCTCTTTGACCAAACCGGCGCTAATTTCTACTTATGCGCCTCGGTGTCAAACTTTTTATCTCATGATACTTTTGTGAAGTGCCTTGGACGTTTCACTACATTAAAGGCGCTTATATATATGCAAATTGTTGTTGTCACATCCCTTCACAATTTTTGAACACCTCTGTCAAATCAACCCCTAATCTCTCCTGTTCTAATGTGTTCTCCACAGATGTTGAATGAACTACCGAGTGTTTTTTGTGTTCCTTTTCAGCTTTCCAGCATCCGTCGGTTGTTTTTTATTTGTTGCTTTTAGTCGGGAATTCAAATTAGATTCATAAGAAGGCTTCAAACAGTTTTATTAAGTAGGACATACGATTTGCCGTTTCTGCAGTCTGGCATTTTCACTGCCTGCAGTTATTTTTGTGGTACTGGGTAGAAATTTGTGATACGTGTAGAAATTTGCAAGAGTTGCTGCAAAATGTCACACCACGCCATCTCATTTGCTCTGGAAGCAACAATATGAGAGACTGGTGGGATCCTCCACTCATTCTCCCGGCACTCCAGTCTCCAGATTGTCTGGTTAGCCAGTTTTGCTAAAATCCGCACTTCAAATTGTCATCAATGCTACCTCACTGCGTTAGGACTCCTTGGCGTTGTGGTAACTAGCATTACCACTGACTGTTTTAATTTTTTTTTTAAATCCTACGTTGGATTTGTAGCCGTCACACGTTCTATGAAACACAGCTGGGGATTTTTCTCAGCTGAACTAGGCCACTATGATTTATCGATGTCCCTGAGAGGAGGAAAAAAATATCGGCCAGGGTTCATTTGGCTGTTTACTGATCCCAGCTGGACTGAGGACAGGAATGGGCTGCTCTGTGATGCCGCCGCAGTTGAATAGCCTGCAACCGCTCACTGTCACGGCTCGCAGTTGAAGAATAGTCGCTTGGATGAGGCGCCTGTGGAACCCAACAAGGGCTGGATGCCTTCAAGAAAGGCGGAGGGGGAGGGAAATGAAGGCGAGCAGGCTGGAATTTAACGCGTTTAGTTCCGCAAATGATCATAAATGGCGCGGCGCATGTGTGATTCAAATGCTCTTCGTTAATCGACAGTGGGTGCAGGGTGTGTCTTTAGTATTCATTAAAAAAATAAGTGCTGTCACTGTTTTTATTGTGCGATTCTTGTGTTGTCTGCTTGCACTCGGAATGCGAGCTCTGCACGCAGATTATCAGCGCTCTGTGCAAATGCGTGTGATGGAAATGTGGGAGGAAAGGGCGAAACGCTACAATTACACAGCAAGCAGCAAGTATTCCACCACGTAAGCGTTGCCAGACAGCTGCTATTTCCCCAGTGCGGTCTCTCCGTCCTTTCATCCGAGCCGTGTAGATGTGTGTGCTGGCATTTCTTGCCGGCTTTCCCTCCCAGTGTCCTCTCTCATTTCCATGTAAGTGCTTTCAGATGTTGGCACAGGGGCTGCACATTGTCCAGGCTGCCAGCACAAAGCCCGGCTGGGTTTTGAGTGAAGGAGCGCGGGTGCAAAACAGGCCAGGATGAGAAACGTAGTTCTTGTGCGGGGAGAGGGAGATCAGATGAGAGAGAGAGAGAAACTTGGCGTGGAAAGAGAATTTCAAGTAAGAGCAGAAAGGAAATAGCACAACTCCTCAGAGTGCTGCTTCTGGTATTCGGTAAACCAAACACAGGAGGCCTCCTTCTCTCCGTCTCAGCGTCCATTTCTGAGTCTGTTGGCATGACTCTGAGACATGAACACATCAGCCTCGCACTTCACTTTCAACAGAAAGAACGCAAAGTTGTTTTTCTGTGTTTTGCTTTCTTCAACTTGAAAGTACTTAAAAAAAATTACAGCGATTGAAAATTGCAGTCTTCAAAATTCAGTAAACATCCAAAAAGAAAAGACATGCATTTATATAGCTTTCACCACCTCAGGACGTCCCAAAGGCTTTACAGCCAATGATGTACGTTTTAAAATCTAGTTACGTAGGAAACACAGCAGCCAATTTGTGCACAGCAAACTCCCACAAACAGCAACTTGATAGTGACCAGATAATCTGTTTTTAGTGGTGTTGCTTGAGGGATAAATATTGGCCAGGGCACCAGGGTTAACTCCCTTGCTCTTCTTCAAAATAGTGCCATGGAATATTTTATGTCCTTCTGAGAGGGTGTAAAGTCTGGTCCAAAACAGTCCCCTCAGTACTGCAGTGGAGCACCAGCCTAGATTTTATGCTCAAGTCTCTTAAATCTCCAAACTGGCTGTCTGGGAGGGAAAGGTTTGACATATGACAGGCTTGTCACTTGTATAATTAGTAAAGTAATTTATGCAATAACTGCATGTTTATTTTCTTCCATTTCTCGCCGACCTCTTGCAGCATGATCCTAGCTGTGTTTGACAGCCATCAAAGCACAGTTGTACTTATAGGCTTGGCAAGTGTAAACAGCTCCACTGATTGGCTCAGGTCGCAGCAGTGCAGCCTGGTCAGCTCGAATGTACTGCTATTCGGCTATGAAATCAGCACTTTGATCACTGGGTCTATGATACCATACTCTGCATACGGGGAGATTCACACCACTATGAAAATTATTTGCACGGCATTGGAAAGGTCGTCTTAAACAGACTAGATCCTCCAATGTTTGGCACTGAATGATCCAGGGCAATGTACAAAATGGTATAGTCGAGGGTAGGCAGGTTTGATTCCTTTAGATGTAGACCATTCACTGATTGAAGTCGAGTGTCGACATCCCCCAGCTACTGTGCAAATGGGATGAACAACTGTCCCTCTAAGAGATCTTGCAGCTGCAACTCGAGATCCTCCATTGACTATCCCTCTAAAAGATATTGCACCGTAATGATCTTCCAGCATCTCTTGTGTACATTGGCCATAGGAAGCAGCTTGATGCTAGATTTAGAGATGAGGCGATCATGCCCCACTCTCTTCTAACGTTACAGGGAGGGGAGGGGAGTGTGTACATACAAGTATCTAAGAGCAAGTATTAAAGGGTGAAAAGCAATCGCCTTGGCCTCTTACACTGTTCCAATAAATCTCAACGCAAGCTCGAGGAACAGCACCTCATCTTTCGATTAGGCACTTTACAGCCTTCTGGACTCAACATCGAGTTCAACAATTTCAGACCATAACCTCTACCCATATTTGTTCACATGGCAGATGTTGATGATTCTGCTATTCCCATTTACACCTCTTCTAGACTCAGCTTTTGTTTCTTTACTTGTCCCATTACCATCCCAGCAGGTCAGGCAGCATCTGTGGAGAGGAAGCAGAGTTAACGTTTCGGGTCGATGGCCCTTCATCAGAACTGGAGAGTGTTCGGAAAGAACGGGTTCTTAACAAGCACTGAAAGGGGGAGGGGAAGAAAGAACAAAAGGGAAGGTCTGTGATAGGGTGGAAGACAGGAGAGATTAGAGAGAGAGTCATTATCCCACCATTCACAGCTTATCTTGACTAATGTTTTTCTAACTCCTGACATTACCATGTCAATTCGGCCCATCATCCCTTTTGTCGCTCTAAGGCACTATTTAGAAGAAGAGCAGGGAAGTTATTCCTGGATGTCCTGGCCAATATTTGTCCCGCAATCAACATAACAAAAAACAGATTATCTGATCATTATCACATTGCTGTTAGCGAGAGCTTGCTGTGCGCAAATTGGCTGCCGCGTTTCCCACATTACAACAGTGACTACACTCCAAAAGTACTATCAGATGTCTGGTGGTTGTGAAAGGTGCTATAGAAATGCAAGTCATAGAATCATAGAAGTTTACAGCACGGAAGGAGGTCATTTCGGCCCATCGTGTCCATGCCGGTCAACAAGAGGCTATCAGCCTGACCCCACTTTCCAGCTCTAGGTCCAAAATCCTGCAGGTTACAGCACTTCAGGTGCACATCCAAGTACTTTTTAAATGTGGTGAGGATTTCTGCCTCTACCATCCTTTCAGACAGTGAGTTCCAGACCCCCACAACAGTCTGCACAAAGAAATTACCCCTCAAATCCTCTCTAAACCTTCTACCAATTACTTTCATTTGATGCCCCCTGGTTGTTGACCCCTTTGCTAAGGGAAAGGCACTATATCTAGGCCCCTCACAATGTCATACACCTCAATAAGGTCTCCCCTCAGCCTCCTCTGTTCCAAGGAAAACAAATCCAGCCTATCTAATCTGTCCTCATAGCTAAGATTCTCCACTCCCAGCAACATCCTTAATAATCTCCTCTGTACCCTCTCCAGTGCAATCATGTCCTTCCTGTAATGCGGTGACCAGAACTACACGCAGTACTCCAGCTGTGGCCTAACCAGTGTTTTATACAGTTCAAGCATAACCCCCGCTGCTGGTGTATTCTATGCCTCGGCTAATAAAGGCAAGCATTCCGTATGCCTTCTTAACCACCGTATCTACCTGGCCTGCTACTTTCAGGGAATCTGTGGACATGCACTCCATGCACCCTTTGTTCCTCTACACTTCTCAGTATCCTACCATTTAATGTATATTCCTTTTCCTTGTTAGCCCTCCCAAAATGCATTACCTCACACATCTCTGGATTACATTCCACTTGCCACGGTTCTGCCCACCTGACCAGTTGATTGATATCTTCCTGCATGGATCTAAATACTTTTATGTGCCTATATTTGAGGACACTCCTTAAGTGGGACTATCTGGGAATCATTTCCCTTGGGCTGTCAGGCTACACTTTCCTTCAGGTAGGCTGTTGTGCAAAGCTTCTATGCAGTGCTTGGGTAACCTCTCTGTAACCTCCTCCAGCCCTACAATCCTCCAAGATCTCTTCGCTTCTCCAATTCTGGCCTCTGCACATCCTCGATTTTCATCACTTTCATCGGCAGCCGTGCCTTCAGCTGATCTAATCTCTGAAATTCTCTCCCTAAACCTCTCCACCTTGCCTCCTTTCAGATGCTCTTTGAAACCGACCTCTTTGGCCAAGCTTTTGGTCACTTGTCCTGAGAATGACGTGAGTAGCACGTGTAGCGAGTTGGTCTTACCGCAGGAGAGGGGTCCACAGGCAGCTAGGGAATGGAAGACCAGCAGGAAGAGCAGTGCAAGGAAGATAGTGCAGGGGTCCCCTGCGGTCAACCCCTGCAAAACAGATACACTGCTTTGAGTACTGTTGAGGGGGATGACTCACCAGGGGAGGGCAGCAGCAGCCAAGTTCATGGCACCGTGGCTGGCTCTGTTGCACAGGAGGGCAGGAAAAAGAGTGGGAGAGCGATAGTGATAGGGGATTAAATTGCAAGGGGAATAGATAGGCGTTTCTGCAGCCGCAACCGAGACTCCAGGATGGTATGTTGCCTCCCTGTTGCAAGGGTCAAGGATGTCTCGGTGCGGGTGCAGGACATTCTAAAAAGGGAGGGAAAACAGCCAGTTGTCATGGTGCACATTGGTACCAACGACATAGGTAAAAAAAAAGGGATGAGGTCCTACGAGACAAATTTAAGGAGCTAGGAGCTAAATTAAAAAGTAGGACCTCAAAAGTAGTAATCTCGGGATTTCTACCAGTGCCACGTGCTAGTCAGAGTAAGAATCGCAGGATAGCGCAGATGAATACGTGGCTTGAGCAGTGGTGCAGTAGGAAGGGATTCAAATTCTTGGGGCATTGGAACCGGTTCTGGGGGAGGTGGGACCAGTACAAACCGGACGGTCTGCACCTGGGCAGGACCCGAACCAATGTCCTAGGGGGAGTGTTTGCTAGTGCTGTTGGGGAGGAGTTAAACTAATATGGCAGGGGGATGGGAACCAATGCAGGGAGACAGAGGGAAACAAAATGGAGACAGAAGCAAAGGACAGAAAGGAGATGAGTAAAAGTGAAGGGCAGAGAAACCCATGGCAAAAAACAAAAGGGCCAATGTACAGCAAAATTCTAAAGGGTCAAAGTGTAATAAAAAGGCAAGCCTGAATGCTCGGTGCCTCAATGCGAGGAGTATTCGGAACCCAGGAGAGGGCTCTGAGCTAGTTAGAGTGGGTGAGAGCGCAGATAAACAGGACCCCAAGAAAGAATGCAAAAGGCAGGAGGCAACAGAGCAGAGTAACACTGGGGTAAGTGTAAACCACAAGGTGATAGGAAGGGACAATATTTATGAAGATAAAGGGGCTGCAGGAGGGGTCAAAACTAAAAATCATGGTTTAAAAGCTAGTATTAAAACACTCTACCTAAACGCACACAGCATTCGAAATAAAGTAAATGAGTTGACGGCACAAATCATTACAAATGGGTATGATTTGGTGGCCATTACAGAAACGTGGTTGCAGGGTGGCCAAGACTGGGAATAAACATACAGGGGTATCTGACAATTCGGAAGGATAGACAAGAAGGGAAAGGAGGTGGGGTAGCTCTGTTAATAAAGGATGATATCAGGGCAGTTGTGAGAGATGATATTGGCTCTAATGAACAAAATGTTGAATCATTGTGGGTGGAGATTAGAGATAGTAAGGGGAAAAAGTCACTGGTGGGCGTAGTTTATAGGCCCCCAAATAATAACTTCACGGTGGGGCGGACAATAATCAAGGGAATAATAGAGGCATGTAAAAAAGAAATGGCAGTAGTCATGGGAGATTTTAATCTACATATCGATTGGTCAAATCAAATCGCACGGGGTAGCCTGGAGGAGGAATTCATAGAATGCATACGGGATTGTTTCTTAGAACAGTATGTTATAGAACCTACAAAGGAGCAAGCTATCTTAGATCTGGTCCTGTGTAATGAGACAGGAATAATAAACGATCTCCTAGTAAAAGATCCTCTCGGAATGAGTGATCACAGTATGGTTGAATTTGTAATACAGATTGAGGGCGAGGAAGTAGTGTCTCAAACGAGCGTACTATGCTTAAACAAAGGGGACTACAGTGGGATGAGGGCAGAGTTAGCTAAAGTAGACTGGGGACATAGATTAAACGGTGGCACAATTGAGCAACAGTGGAGGACTTTTAAGGAGCTCTTTCATAGTGCTCAACAAAAATATATTTCAGTGAAAAAGAAGGGCGGTAAGAGAAGGGATAACCAGCCGTGGATAACCAAGGAAATAAAGGAGAGTATCAAATTAAAAACCAATGCATATAAGGTGGCCAAGGTTAGTGGGAAACTAGAAGATTGGGAAAATTTTAAACAACAGCAAAGTATGACTAAGAAAGCAATAAAGGAAGGAAAGAGAGATTAAGAAAGTAAACTTGCGCAAAACATAAAAACAGATAGTAAAAGCTTTTACCGATATATAAAAAGGAAAAGAGTGACTAAAGTAAATGTTGGTCCTTTAGAAGATGAGAAGGGGGATTTAGTAATGGGAAATGTGGAAATGGCTGAGACCTTAAACAATTATTTTGCTTCGGTCTTCACAGTGGAAGACACAAAAACCATGGCAAAAATTGCTGGTCACGGGAATGTGGGAAGGGAGGACCTTGAGACAATCACTATCAGCTGGGAGGTAGTGCTGGACAGGCTAATGGGACTCAAGGCAGACAAGTTCCCTGGTCCTGATAAATGCATCCCAGGGTATTAAAAGAGATGGCAGAAGTTATAGCAGATGCATTGGTTATAATCTACCAAAATTCTCTGGACTCTGGGGAGGTACCAGTGGATTGGAAAGCAGCTAATGTAACGCCTCTGTTTAAAAAAGGGGGCAGACAAAAGGCAGGTAACTATAGGCCGGTTAGTTTAACATCTGTAGTGGGGAAAATGCTTGAAGCTATCATTAAGGAAGAAATAGCGGGACATCTAGATAGGAATAGTGCAATCAAGCAGACGCAACATGGATTCATGAAGGGGAAATCATGTTTAACTAATTTACTGGAATTCTTTGAGGATATAACGAGCATGGTGGATAGAGGTGTACCGATGGATGTGGTGTATTTAGATTTCCAAAAGGCATTCGATAAGGCGCCACACAAAAGGTTACTGCAGAAGATAAAGGTACGCGGAGTCAGCGGAAATGTATTAGCATGGATAGAGAATTGGCTGGCTAACAGAAAGCAGAGAGTTGGGATAAATGGGTCCTTTTCAGGTTGGAAATCGGTGGTTAGTGGTGTGCCACAGGGATCGGTGCTGGGACCACAACTGTTTACAATATACATAGATGACCTGGAGGAGGGGACAGAGTGTAGTGTAACAAAATTTGCAAATGACACAAAGATTAGTGGGGAAGCGGGTTGTGGAGAGGACACAGAGAGGCTGCAAAGAGATTTAGATAGGTTAAGCGAATGGGCTAAGGTTTGGCAGATGGAATACAATGTCGGAAAATGTGAGGTCATCCACCTTGGAAAAAAAAACAGTAAAAGGGAATATTATTTGAATGGGGAGAAATTACAATATGCTGCGGTGCAGAGGGACCTGGGGGTCCTTGTGCATGAATCCCAAAAAGTTAGTTTGCAGGTACAGCAGGTAATCAGGAAAGCAAATGGAATGTTGGCCTTCATTGCAAGAGGGATGGAGTACAAAAACAGGGAGGTCCTGCTGCAACTGTACAGGGTATTGGTGAGGCTGCACCTGGAGTACTGCGTGCAGTTTTGGTCACCTTACTTAAGGAAGAATATATTAGCTTTGGAGGGGGTACAGAGACGATTCACTAGGCTGATTCCGGAGATGAGGGGGTTACCTTATGATGATAGATTGAGTAGACTGGGTCTTTACTCGTTGGAGTTCATAAGGATGAGGGGTGATCTTATAGAAACATTTAAAATAATGAAAGGGATAGACAAGATAGAGGCAGAGAGGTTGTTTCCACTAGTCGGGGAGACTAGAACTAGGGGGCACAGCCTCAAAATACGCGGGAGCCAATTTAAAACCGAGTTGAGAAGGAATTTCTTCTCCCAGAGGGTTGTGAATCTGTGGAATTCTCTGCCCATGGAAGCAGTTGAGGCTAGCTCATTGAATGTATTCAAATCACAGATAGATAAATTTTTAACCAATAAGTGAATTAACGGGTATGGGGAGCGGGCGGGTAAGTGGAGCTGAGTCCACGGCCAGATCAGCCATGATCTTGTTGAATGGCGGAACTCGAGGGGCTAGATGGCCTACTCCTGTTCCTAATTCTTATGTTCTTATCTTATGTTTATGTCCTAATATCTCTTTACATGCCCCGGTGCCAAGTTTTGTTTGATAATCGCTCCTGTGAAGCACCTAGGGACATTTTACTGTGGTAAAAACCGCTATATAAATGCAAGTTGGTGTTGTTGACTTGAGGTGGGCTTGTTCAGCCTGCCTCAGGTAATACAGCAGCTATGGATTGGAAATGAGCATTGGGACTTACTCCACTGTGTCGCTTCATTTTTCCTGTTTGGCAAATTGCTGGCAGGTAGAATTCCAATAAATATGTTTATAGAATCATAGAATGGTTACAGCACGGAAGAAGGCCATTCAGCACATCACGCCTCGCACCTAGTCCCACTCCTCTGACCTTTCCCCATAGCCCTGCAATTTTTCTTCCTTCAGATAATTATCCCATTTCCTTTTGAAAGATAAGATTGAGTCTGCCTCCACTACCCTTTCAGGCAGTGCATTCCAGATCCCAACCACTCGCTGCGTAAAAAAAGTTTTTCCCTACATTGCCTTTGGTTCTTTTGCCAATCACCTTAAATCTGTGTCCTCTGGTTCTCGACCCTTCTGCCAGTGGGAACAGTTTCTCTCTATCTACTCTTTCCAGATTCCTCATGATTTTGAACACCTCTATCAAATCTCCTCTCAATCTTCTCTGCTCCAAGGAGAACAACCCCAGCTTCTCCAGTCTATCCACGTAACTGAAGTCCTTCATCCCTGGAACCATTCTTGTCAATCTTTTCTGCATCCTCTCTAAGGCCTTCACATCCTTCCTAAAGTGCGGTGCCCTGAATTGGACACAATACTGTGTTGGGGCCGAACCAGTGTTTTATGAAGGTTCATCATAATTTAGAAACATGGAAACAGAAAATAGGTGCAGGAGTAGGCCATTCAGCCCTTCGAGCCTGCACCACCGTTCAATAAGATCATGGCTGATCATTCATCTCAGTACCCCTTTCCTGCTTTCTCTCCATATCCCTTGATCCCTTTAGCCGTAAGGGTCATATCCAACTCCCTCTTGAATATATCCAACGAACTGGCATCAACAACTCTCTGCGGAAGAGAATTCCATAGGTTAACAACTCTCTGAGTGAAGAAGTTTCTCCTCATCTCGGTCCTAAATGGCTTACCCCTTATCCTTAGACTGTGACTCCTGGTTCTGGATTCCCCCAACATCGGGAACATTCTTCCTGCATCTAACCTGTCCAGTCCCGTCAGAATTTTATATGTTTCTATGAGATCCCCTCGCATTCTTCTAAACTCCAGTGAATACAGGCCCAGTCGATCCAGTCTCTCCTCATATGTCAGTCCTGCCATCCTGGGAATCAGTCTGGTGAACCTTCGCTGCACTCCCTCAATAGCAAGAATGTCCTTCCTCAGATTAGGAGACCAAAACTGAACACAATATTCCAGGTGCGGCCTCACCAAGGCCCTATAGAGCAGCAGCAAGACCTCCCTGCTCCTATACTCAAATCCCCTAGTTATAAAGGCCAACATACCATTTGCCTTCTTCACCAGGTGCTGCATCTGCATGCCAATCTTCAATGACTGATGTACCATGACACCCAGATCTCATTGTACCTCCCCTTTTCCTAATCTGCTGCAATTCAGATAATATTCTGCCTTTGTGTTTTTGCCACCAAAGTAGACAACCTCACATTTATCTACATTATACTGCATCTGCCAAGCATTTGCCCACTAACCTAACCTGTCCAAGTCACCCTGCAGCCTCTTAGCATCCTCCTCACAGCTCACACCGTCACCCAGCTTAGTGTCATCTGCAAATTTGGAGATATTACTCAATTCCTTCATCTAAATTATTGATGTATATTGTAAATAGCTGGGGTCCCAGCACTGAGCCCTGCCGCACCCCACAAGTCACTGCCTGCCATTCTGAAAAGGATCCGTTTATCCCAACTCTCTACTTCCCATCTGCCAACCAGTTCTCTATCCACGTCAATACATTACCCCCAATACCATGTGTTTTAATTTTGCACATCAATCTCTTGTGTGGGATCTTGTCAAAAAGCCTTTTGAAAGTCCAAATACACCACCATACACCCTTGTCCGCTCTACTAGTTACATCCTCATAAAATTCAAGAAGATTTGTCAAGCCTGATTTCCCTTTCATAAATCCATGCTGACTTGGACCGATCCTGTCACTGCTTTCCAATTGTGCTGCTATTTCATCTTTAATAATTGATTCCAACATTTTCCCCACTACTGATGTCAGGCTAACCGGTCTATAATTTAGTGTTTTCTCCCTCCCTCCTTTTTTAAAAAGTGATGTTACATTAGCTACCCTCCAGTCCATAGGAACTGATCCAGAGTCGATAGACTGTTGGAAAATAATCACCAATGCATCCACTATTTCTAGGGCCACTTCCTTAAGTATTCTGGGATGCAGACTATCAGGCCCTGGGGATTTATCGGCCTTCAATCCCATCAATTTCCCTAACACAATTTCCTGACTAATAAGGATTTCCTTCAGTTCCTCCTTCTCGCTAGACCCTCGGTCCCCTAGTATTTCCGGAACGTTATTTGTGTATTCCTTCGTGAAAGTATTTGTTCAATTGGTCTGCCATTTCTTTGTTCCCCATTATAAATTCACCTGATTCTGACTGCAAGGGACCTATGTGTGTCTTCACTAATATTTTTCTCTTCACATATCTATAGAAGGTTTTGCAGTCAGTTTTTATATTCCCAGCAAGCTTCCTTTCGTACTCTTATTTTCCCCCTCCTAATTAAACCCTTTTTCCTCCTCTGCTGAATTCTAAATTTGTCCCAGTCCTCAGGTTTGCTGCTTTTTCTGGCCAATTTATATGCCTCTTCCTTGGATTTAACACTAGCCCTAATTTCCCTTGTTAGCCACGGTTGAGCCACCGTCCCTGTTGTATTTTTACTTCAGACAGGGATGTACAATTGTTGAAGTTTATCCTTGAGCTCTTTAAATGTTTGCCATTGCCTATCCACCGTCAACCCTTTAAGTATCATTCCCCAGTCTATTCTAGTCAATTCACGTCTCATTATTCGAAGTTACCTTTCCTTAAGTTCAGGACACTAGTCTCTGAATTAACTATGTCACTCTCCATCTTAATAAAGAATTCCAGCATATTATGGTCACTCTTCCCCAAGGGGCCTCACACAATAAGATTGCTAATTAGTTCTTTCTCGTTACACATCACCCAGTCTAGAATGCCCAGCCGTCTAGTTGGTTCCTCGATATATTGGTCTAGAAAACCATCCCTAATACATTCCAGGAAATCCTCCTCCACCGTACTGCTACCAGTTTGGTTAGCTCAATCTATATGTAGAGTAAAGTCACGCATGATAACTGCTGTACCTTTATTGCATGCATCCCTAATTTCTTGTTTGATGCTGACCCCAACCTCACTACTACTGTTTAGAGGTCTGTACACAATTCCCACTAGCATTTTCTGCCCTTTGGTATTCCGCAGCTCTACCCATATAGATTCCACATCATCCAAACTAATGTCCTTCCTTACTATTGCGTTAATTTCTTCTCTAACCAGCAACGCTACCCCATCTCCTTTTCCTTTCTGTCTATCCTTCCTGAATGTTGAATACCCCTGGATGTTGAGTTCCCAGCCTTGGTCATCCTGGAGCCATGTCTCCGTAATCCCAATGATATCATATTCGTTAATAGCTGCCTGCGCAGTTAATTCGTCCACCTTATTACGAATACTCGTCGCATTGAGGCACAGAGCCTTCAGGCTTGTCTTTTTAACACACTTTGTCCCTTTAGACTTTTGCTGTAATGTGGCCCTTTTTGATTTTTGCCTTGGGTTTCTCTGCCCTCCACTTTTACTTTTCTTCTATCTTTTGCTTCTGCCCTCATTTTACTTCCCTCTGTCTCCCTGCATAGGTTCCCATCCCCCTGCCATGTTAGTTTAACCCCTCCCCAACAGCACTAGCAAACACTCCCCCTAGGACATTGGTTCTGGTCCTGCCCAGGAGCAGACCATCCGATTTGTACTGGTCCCATCTCCCCCAGAACTGGTTCCAATGTCCCAGGGATTTGAATGCCTCCCTCCTGTACCACTCCTCAAGCCACGTATTCATCTGAGCTATCCTGCAATTCCTATCCTGACTAGCACGTGGCACTGGTAGCAATCCTGAGATTACTACCTTTGAGGTCCTGCTTTTTAATTAAACTCCTAGCTCCCTAAATTCAGCTTGAAGGATCTCTTCCCGCTTATTACCTATATCGTTGGTACCTACATGCACCACGACAACTGGCTGTTCACCCTCCACCTCCAAAATGTCCTGCAGCCGCTCCGAGACATCCTTGATTTCCACACCTTTGTACTCTCTACCTCTATTTATGAAGCCCTGGGCTACATGGACCACTTTCCATACCTCGCGAGCATATTATCAGCAAGGGCAGACATCGACGAGTTTCAACACCGTCTCCAGTGTGCCGTGCAGCCTTCGGCCACCTGAGGAAACATAGAAACATGGAAACATAGAAAATAGGTGCAGGAGTAGGCCATTCGGTCCTTCGAGCCTGCACCGCCATTCAATGAGTTCATGGCTGAACATGCAACTCCTCGCCATACCCCTTGATCCCCCAAGTAGGAAGGACTACATCTAACTCCCTTTTGAATATATTTAGTGAATTGGCCTCAACAACTTTCTGTGGTAGAGAATTCCACAGGTTCACCACTCTCTGGGTGAAGAAGTTTCTCCTCATCTCGGTCCTAAATGGCTTACCCCTTATCCTTAGACTGTGACCCCTGGTTCTGGACTTCCCCAACATTGGGAACATTCTTCCTGCATCTAACCTGTCTAAACCCGTCAGAATTTTAAACGTTTCTATGAGATCCCCTCTCATTCTTCTGAACTTCAGTGAATACAAGCCCAGTTGATCCAATCTTTCTTGATATGTCAGTCCCACCATGCCGGGAATCAGTCTGGTGAACCTTCGCTGCACTCCCTCAATAGCAAGAATGTCCTTCCTCAAGTTAGGAGACCAAAACTATACACAATACTCCAGGTGTGGCCTCACCAAGGCCCTGTACAACTGTAGTAACACCTCCCTGCCCCTGTACTCAAATCCCCTCGCTTTGAAGGCCAACATGCCCTTTGCTTTCTTAACCGCCTGCTGTACCTGCATGCCAACCTTCAATGACTGATGTACCATGACACCCAAGTCTCGTTGCACCTCCCCTTTTCCTAATCGGTCACCATTCAGATAATAGTCTGTCTCTCTGTTTTTACCACCAAAGTGGATAACCTCACATTTATCCACATTATACTTCATCTGCCATGCATTTGCCCACTCACCTAACCTATCCAAGTCACTCTGCAGCCTCATAGCATCCTCCTCGCAGCTCACACTGCCACCCAACTTAGTGTCATCCGCAAATTTGGAGATACTACATTTTATCCCCTCGTCTAAATCATTAATGTACAATGTAAACAGCTGGGGCCCCAGCACAGAACCTTGCGGTACCCCACTAGTCACTGCCTGCCATTCTGAAAAGCACCCATTTACTCCTACTCTTTGCTTCCTGTCTGACAACCAGTTCTCAATCCATGTCAGCACACTACCCCCAATCCCATGTGCTTTAACTTTGCACATTAATCTCTTGTGTGGGACCTTGTCGAAAGCCTTCTGAAAGTCCAAATACACCACATCAACTGGTTCTCCCTTATTCACTCTACTGGAAACATCCTCAAAACATTCCAGAAGATTTGTCAAGCATGATTTCCCTTTCACAAATCCATGCTGACTTGGACCTATCATGTCACCTCTTTCCAAATGCGCTGATAGGACATCCTTAATAATTGATTCCATCATTTTACCCACTATTGATGTCAGGCTGACCAGTCTATAATTCCCTGTTTTCTCTCTCCCTCCTTTTTTAAAAAGTGGGGTTACATTGGCTACCCTCCACTCCATAGGAACTGACCCAGAGTCTATGGAATGTTGGAAAATGACTGTCAATGCATCCGCTATTTCCAAGGCCACCTCCTTAAGTACATCAGGCCCTGGGGATTTATCGGCCTTCAATCCCATCAATTTCCCCAACACAATTTCCTGACTAATAAGGATTTCCCTCAGTTCCTCCTTCTTACTAGACCCTCTGACCCCTTTTATATCCAGAAGGTTGTTTGTGTCCTCCTTAGTGAATACCAAACCAAAGTACTTGTTCAATTGGTCTGCCATTTCTTTGTTCCCAGTTATGACTTCCACTGATTCTGACTGCAGGGGACCTACGTTTGTCTTCACTAACCTTTTTCTCTTTACATATCTATAGAAACTTTTGCAGTCCGTCTTAATGTTCCCTGCAAGCTTCCTCTCATACTCTATTTTCCCTGCCCTAATCAAACCCTTTGTCCTCCTCTGCTGAGTTCTAAATTTCTCTCAGTCCCCGGGTTCACTGCTATTTCTGGCCAATTTGTATGCCACTTCCTTGGCTTTAATACTATCTCTGATTTCCCCTGATAGCCACGGTTGAGCCACCTTCCCTTTTTTATTTTTACGCCAGACAGGGATGTACAATTGTTGTAGTTCATCCATACGGTCTCTAAATGTCTGCCATTGCCCATCCACAGTCAACCCCTTAAGTATCATTCGGCAATCTATCCTAGCCAATTCACGCCTCATACCTTCAAAGTTACCCTTCTTTAAGTTCTGGACCATGGTCTCTGAATTAACTGTTTCATTCTCCATCCTAATGTAGAATTCCACCATATTATGGTCACCCTTACCCAAGAGGCCTCGCATAACGAGATTGCTAATTAATCCTCTCTCATTACACAACACCCAGTCTAAGATGGCCTCCCCCCTAGTTGGTTCCTCGACATATTGGTCTAGAAAACCATCCCTTATGCACTCCAGGAAATCCTCCTCCACCGTATTGCTTCCAGTTTGGTTAGCCCAATCTATATGCATATTAAAGTCACTCATGATAACTGCTGCACCTTTATTGCATGCACCCCTAATTTCCTGTTTGATGCCCTCCCCAACATCACTACTATTGTTTGGAGGTCTGTACACAACTCCCACTAACGTTTTTTGCCCTTTGGTGTTCTGCAGCTCTACCCATATAGATTCAACATCATCCAAGCCAATGTCCTTCCTAACTATTGCATTAATCTCCTCTTTAACCAGCAATGCTACCCCACCTCCTTTTCCTTTTATTCTATCCTTCCTGAATGTTGAATACCCCTGGATGTTGAGTTCCCAGCCCTGATCATCCTGGAGCCACGTCTCTGTAATCCCAATCACATCATATCTATTAACATCTATTTGCACAGTTAATTCATCCACCTTATTACGGATACTCCTTGCATTAAGACACAAAGCCTCCAGGCTTGTTTTTTTAACACCCTTTGTCCTTTTAGAATTATGATGCAATGTGGCCCTTTTTGTTTCTTGCCTTTGTTTACTCGGCCTTCCACTATTGCTTTTTACCTTGCTACCATCTGTTTCTGACTCCATATTATTTCCCCCTATCTCGCTGCATAGGTTCTCATCCCCCTGCCATATTAGTTTAAACACTCCCGAACTGCATTAGCAAATGTTACCCCTAGGACATCAGTTTCAGTCCTGCCCAAATGCAGACCGTCCCTTTTGTACAGGTCCCACTTCCCCCAGAACTGGTTCCAATGTCCCAGGAATTTGAATCCCTCCCTCTTGCACCACTGCTCAAGCCACATATTTATTCTAACTATCCTGCTCCCTCTACTCGGATTAGCACGTGGCACTGGTAGCAATCCAGAGATTACTACCTTTGAGGTCCTACTTTTTAACTCCTAGCTCCATAAATTCAGCTTGTAGGACCTCTTCCCGCTTCTTACCTATATCGTTGGTACCTACATGTACCACGACAACTGGCTGTTCACCCTCCCTCTCCAGAATGCGCTGCAGCCACTCCGAGACATCCTTGACCCTTGCACCAGGGAGGCAACATACCATCCTAGAGTCTCGGTTGCGGCCGCAGAAACTCCTATCTATTCCTCTTACAATAGAGTCCCTTATCACTATAGCTCTCCCACTCTTTTTCCCACCCTTCTGTGCAGCAAGAGCCACCCACGGTGCCATGAACCTAGCTGCTGGTGCCTTCCCCTGGTAAGTCATCTCCCCCAACAGTATCCAAAACAGTATATAAACAAGGAAGAGAGTGTTTAACGATCAGGCCCTCAAATCTGGCACCAAGCTTATGGTCTACAGGGCTGTAATGATACCCGCCCTCCTGTATGGCTCAGAGATGTGTACCATATACAGCATACATTTCAAATCGCTGGAGAAATATCATCAGCAATCCTGCAATTCCCCTGGGAGGACAGACGTACCAACGTCAGTGTTCTCAATCAGGCCAACATCCCCAGCACCGAAGCACTGACCACGCATGACCAGCTCCGTTGGGCGGGCCACATTGTTTGCATGCCCGACACGAGACTCCCAAAGCAAGCGCTCTACTCGAAACTCCTACACAGCAAGCGAGCCCCAGGTGGGCAGAGGAAACGCTTCAAGGACACCCTCAAAGCCTCCTTGATAAAGTGCAACATCCCCACCGACATCTGGGAGTCCCTGCCAAAGACCGCCCTAAGTGGAGGAAGTGCATCTGGGAGGGCGCTGAGCACCTCGAGTCTCGTCGCCGAAAGCATGTAGAAAACAAGCGCAGGCAGAAGTAGCGTGCGGCAAACCAGACTCTCCATCCACCCTTTCCTCCAACAACTGACTGCCCCACCTGTGACAGAGACTGTAATTTATTGGACTGTACAATCAGCTGAGAACTCACTTTTAGAGTGGAAGCAAGTCTTCCTCGATTTCGAGGGACTGCCTATGATGATGATGCACTTATTGCCAATTCCTTGTTAACCTGAGAAGGTGATGATGGGACTGCCCGCACGAAGCAATCATATTACAAACGGAGTGGCTTCCTAAGCCACTGCAGCAGGCGAGCACAGACTGTGCCACTGCAGTCATGTAGGCCAGAGTGGGCGACAGTTACTGAGGTCGCGACCAGCGCTATATAAATGCAAGTCTTTTTCAAATGATCAACAAACTTCTGCTACGAAGAAGTTCTGGTCACCATATTATAAAACGGATATAGAGGCACGGGAGAGGGTGCAGAGAAGATTTACAAGGATGATACCAGATACGTGGGAGTATACATATCAGGAAAGGATGAACAGGCTGGGTCTCTTTTCTCTTGAAAAAAGTCGGCTCAAGGGTGACCTAATAGAGGTCTTTAAAATTGTGAAAGGTTTTGATCGAGTGGATACAGAATGTTTCCACTTGTGGGAAAGAGCATAACTAGAGGCCATCAATATAAGATAGTCACCAAGAAATCCAATAGGGAATTCAGAAGAAATGTCTTTACCCAAAGAGTGGTGAGAATGCAGAACTCGCTCCCACAGGAAGTGGTTGAAGTGAATAGTATCGATGCATTTAAGAGGAGGTTAGATAAGCATATGAGGGAGAAGGGAATAGAGGGTTATAGTGATAGAGTTGGATGAGGAAAGACAGGAGGAGGCTCGAGCGGATCATTAACTCCAGCATGGGCTGGTTGGGCCGAATGGTCTGTTTCTGTGCCATATATCCTATGTAAGAGAATCAGTACATACAAAATGGACACTGTGTCACACAGTGCGGCCTCTCACAGACACCCTTTTCCACGCGTGGCTTAACAATCCATTTGAATACGATGTCAGGAAAATACAAAAACAAATGTAGCAATTGTTAAAAAAAAAAGAAATGCAGTCAAGGTTTATTTGAAAATTTTAATCAAATAATTTAGCATTCATTTTTTTCAATTTAGTAAATCAAAGTATACTAGTAATATAAAACACACTAACACAGCTTGTTGTGGAGGATGCATTTTACAATTCAATGTCGATCAAGTCCATTAGAGGGAAGGAGTCACTACTGACTGCTTTTGCTGGTTCCTACGTTTATGAGATTCATCAAGGAGCATTCTCAGGCCTTGTCCACACGATTTGCTTTAGCAGCTTCCTGGGGGTTTAGGGGCAGGGGCAAATGTCAGCTTCATCCCAGGATTTTATTTAACTATAATAATTTACTATGAAGAATCCAACTTATATCCCCAAAAGAGTTTTTTTTATAAAAACAAAAGGAGGGTATAATACACTCCTCAAAAATTCTGTAAAGTAACTGTGTGCGAAGGGCTCGGACCTTAGCAAGTGCTGCCTTTTAATTTATGTACATGTTTGATTTTGCGTTTTTTTCCCTCTAAATTGAGAGATTGAAACTTTAGCTGACCCAGACTTACTCTCCCTGGGGCAACAGAACTCGCCTCAGCCTTCGGGAACAAGGAGCTCAACAGACAGCACGACTTCGAAACAATTCAAACTCAGCCTTAATGGAAAGTAAATTAACCACAAAAAAAATATCAACATTCATTCCATCTGGGTGTAACGTTTCTTCCCGGTGAAACGTGCCTGACATCATCGCATAGGATTTGCCCGTCTTTGCCACTGCTCAGTTTACACGGTATTACCATCTGCCATCCGTGGCACAATGCATTGTGATCAAATGGGCAGTCAGCTGCCAAAGTGTTGGAAGTTGACAGTCCATTTGATGGTCAACTATCTAGGTAAGAGACAGCATTGGAGCTCATAGTTTTACAAACTAGGTAAGAGACAGCATTCAAGCTCATGGTTTTACAAACGAGGCAATTCTTTAACTATATTAAGTTTTTATAACTATATTAAGAGAAAACGAGAGTGGTAAGGGGGCATTTGGGCCCATTAAAGACCGATGCAGGTGCGACTATAATGGACAATAAGGAAATGGCAGATGTGTTAAATTATTATTTTGTACCTATTTTCACAGTAGAGGAAGAGGACAAAATACCAAAGTTACAAAGGGAGGAACTTAGTTGATTCAATACAAGTTTAAACCATGTAATGGAGAAAATAATGCGACAAATTTCCAGGACCTGATGATTCCCATCCTAGGGTATTAAAGGAGTGAGGAAATTGCAGATGCATTCGTCATAATTTCCCAAAACTCTCTAATTTTGGATTTGAAAATTGCAAACGTCACTCCATTATTTAGTGAGGGAGGGAGGGAGAAACCAGCAAGCCTCTGGCCTGTCAATTGTGCGGAGGTTACTGGAATCTAGCATCAGTGACAGAGTGTCTGAGCACTAGAACAAGTATCGGTTGATTAAAGAGTCAGCATGGATTTGTCAATGCTAATTGACTGATCTAGTTGAAATTTGAGAGGAGCTCACTCACATGGTGGACAGTGGCATGTCCATGAATGGACTTCTAGAAGGCATTTGGTAAGGTGCCTCAAAACAGATTAGCAAAAATAAAAGCGCACAAAATTGGAGGTAACCTTGTGACGTGGGTTGTTGGTTGGTGGGAAAGTACGTTTAATATAAGGCTCTGCATCTTCGGAAGGAGATAAGGGGTACAGTGCAGATTCACCTGAATTATATTAGGGGTTAAAGGGTTAAATAATGAGGACAGGTTGCATAAACATGGCTTATATTTCCTTGAGTTTCGATTGTTGAGGAGTGATCTAATTGAAGTGATTAAAATGATTCAAGGATTTGATAGAGTAGACACAGAGAACCTATTTCCTCTGGTGAGGGAATCAAGGACATGGAGGCACAATCTTAAAATTAAAGCTAGGAGTGAAATTAGGAAGCACATTTTTTTTACACAAAGGGTGGTGGAAATGTGAAATTCTCTCCCTCAAAAGGCCATGGCTGCTGGCACAATTGAAATTTTCAAGACTGCGATCAATAGATTTTTATTAGGTAAGTGTATTGTGGGATATGGATCAAAGGCAGGTAACAGGAGTTGAAGTACAGATCAGCCATGATCTAACAGAAGGGCGAAGGAGGCTGAATGGACTGCTCCTATTCTGATACTCCTGTGTAAAAGGATTGCATTGATTTAGCACATGTCTATTTCCCTAGAGCTGCATCAAAGTCATGTGGCTAATCATTAAACCAAATAGGCAGAGGGGCCAAAACACTCTTCTGTATCAAACCATTATGTAACCATCACCGCTCTTCCAAACCTAACCTAAAAGCATGGGTTAGGACCGCTCAGTATGGATCTGCCACTCCGCTCTGCTCCACCTCACCTAGACATACCTACAGCCCAACAATTCGGACCTTGTATAGTAGGCCAATCAGGACTTCAAAAGCCTGCGGAGAAAAATAGTTTGAAGGTCACAACATTTAGTACTTGGGATTTTATGCAAGAGCTACTCAAGCAGAACCTCTCAGGTTTTTTGGGGGCGGGCTGGGGGGGGGAGGGGTTAAACGGCGAGGAGGGGCTTATCTTCTGACAACGACCTACATTCTCCGAGTCTCCCTCACCAGGTTGATGACTGAACAAAACAAAATGAAACAGGTGTAGCCACGGCATCATAACTTTCCGGTTTGAACTCCTTCGAGTCCAGAAAGGTTTGATGACAAAAAGGATTCATTTGCACCATCGCAGTCATTTGGTATCAAGAGAATAAAACCGTGTTCCTACTGGCCCAAAGTCGTCCATCAAGCATGGCCGAGCACACCCTCACACGATGAAACAGTGCACAAACAGCAGGTAGAAAGCTGGCAGGAGTCTCTCTCTCTCTGAATTACACAAGATAACTGCTCGGTTTATCAAAGGGATGTGCAGATTATCAGCAGCAGACTGCATCGTGGAGCAGACCAGGACACGCAGGCTAACTCAAAAAGAGAAATACTCCGGTTCACAGCTCCAACTCTTCCCCTTCCCCCAATCCCTCTTCCACTCCCCCCCTCCCTCCCCACCAGTACAGGCAGCTGGTTGCTGCTGAAATAGACAGTGTTGATCTGTAAGTGAGTCAGCATTTCTGGCTAGCATTTCTCCATAGAAATTTCCACCTGTAATTCTTTCCCTTTTCCAGGAGGAGGAGATTTCTGGTCGGACACATTTCCATGAACATCAATGTCCATCTCGTGCCTCAATGAATTGGCTACAATTCAGCCACCTAGGCCCCAAGCTTTGGAATACCCTGCCTAAAATGCTCCACCACTATACCTCCTTAAAACCTACCTTTTTGACCAAACTGCTTTGATCACCTGTCCTAATATCTCTTTACGTACTCGCTGTCAAATTTTGCCTGACGACGCTCCTGTGAAGCGCCACGGGGACATTTTACTACATTAAAGGCACTATATAAATGCAAGTTGGTGTTGTTGTTGAGACAGGGTTGCAGGCCCACACATTCCAGCCTACACTGGATGGCAATCAGGTCCAGCAACACTAAGGCCAATTACAATATTCAGGCATTTCCCTCGCTGAGATTACTCAGCACAGTGTTGGATCAGGGACCAAACCTGGTGCATTTTGGCATACAACAACAACTTGTATTTATACAGAAGTATTATGTGATAAAACTTTGACACCAAGCCGCATAAGTAGGAATTAGCGCAGGTGACCAACAGCTTGGTCAAAGAGGTAGGTTTTAAGGAGCGTCTTGAAGGAGGAAAGAGAGGTCCAGAGGCAGAGAGGTTTAGGCAGGCAGTTCCAGAGCTTGGGGCCCTAGGCAACAGAAGACACGACCAATGCTTGAGCGATTATAGTCAGGGATGCTCAAGAGGGCAGAATTAGAGAAGCGCAGACATCTCGGGGAGGTTGTAGGGCTGGAAGAGATTACCGAGATAGGGAGGGGCGAGGCCATGGAGGGATTTGAAAACAAGGATGCGAATTTTGAAATCTAGGCGCTGCTTAACCGGAAGCCAATGTAGGTTAGCGAGCACAGGGGTGATGGGTGAGTGGGACTTGGTGCGAGTTAGGACACGGGCTGCCACCTCTAATTTATGTAGGGTAGAATGTGGGAGGCCAGCCAGGAGTGCGTTGGAATAGTCAAGTCTGAAGGTAACAAAAGCATGGATGCGGGCTTCAGCAGTGGATAAGCTGAGGGCAAGGGCAGAGACATTAAATGTCATACTACACTACTACGTGATGTCGTACTACACCAAATAGTAGCTGTACTCACTGTGCCAACAGGGGAAAGCCCAGCCAAATTTCTATGGTTACCGTTTCAGTTTAGTACCATATTTTTACTTTGATTTGTACAGGTGCTATAAAACAGTGAGGATAGCGAGGTGAAAAAGCAATAATTAGCCCATGCCCTTTTTAACGGAGCAAAGTACTTGCTCTTCAGCAGCCCAGGACAATTCAGCTCCTCACTGTTTGCTAGCTTCTCCAAGTGTCAAATGCCTTATTGCTAAAAAAAAATATACATAATCCAGCAATTTTCTGGATTAGCTCCTGTCCTACATTATATTCTATCAATTCCTCTCCATACCATCGGAGATGGCGCACTAAGCAAAATGGTTCCAGTCCACTTATATGTGTATACAGAGAGACTGCGTGCTTTTATGCGTCGTTGTGTCTATTGTAGTGTGCCTGGAATCTGGCAAGAATACACCACTAATTATTTTCTGGTTATACAGGTGAAATGACATCGGCACAGGATGACGGTATCACCGTGTGCAAATGTGTCGGTCAGTCTACTGAAAAAAACAACATTCTGGGGGGGGGGGGGGGGGGGGGAGAATAAATTTAAATCGTTCCTTTGCAATCCTATTTATTTTATCAATTAACAAACAAATTAAATGCTCGAACTTAATCCCAACATTCAATGGAAGTTAATCAGCTTAATTAGCCTCCAGCCTTGTAACTTACTCCCAGGCATTCAGTTACCCTAAATATATTACGGAAGAGTTTATTTTCCCCTTTAAACATACGGCCATGTCACATTATAATGTCTGTACTGGTAATGCTTCCCTTCGGTTGTTGGAAGCAGTGTGCTGGAGACACTAATGATGCACCACAACTGGCCAACGCTACAAATTGCTCACACAGGTCTCACCATTGGCAGATGGGTAGTATCAGTTTGAGGTGTATTGCCCGTTCGTGTTGAACAATACAAGTTGCATTTTAAAAATTGGCCAAAAATCTAAACTAATAACTGTCGCACACCAAAAACTGAAAGGGGCACTATTTACCTGGTTGTTATTTCGATTACCACCCCCCCCCCCACCCCCGCCCCCAGTTCAGTCGCAGCCTATAACGTGGTCTTGCCATGCTCTGTTTCGCAGTGCCTGCCCAGGTATTTACTGCTCTGTCTTTTCCTCGCCAATTTTCTCTCTTCCTGAAGCCACTGACTCTTCGCTGCAGAACAGTTCCGTAGTCGACACGCGAAATTTGCCCAAGTGGCCATTATGCAGGCGCGCACTTTTATTCCTACTTAGCATGTGGGCGGCCCTGGCATGGTCAGCATTTATTGCCCATCCCTGGATGACCCAAGAGGGAGGTGGTGGTGGGTCTTGAAGCGAAGCAGTGAGATATAATGGACTGGCTTGCTAGGCCACTTCAGAGTCAAGAGTTAGGAGTCAACCACACTGGTGTGGGACTGGAGTCACATATAGGCCAGACCGGGTAAGGACGGTGACACTCCCTCCCCAAAGGATATTAGTGAACCAGTTGGGTTTTTAACGACAATCTGACAGTTTCACTGATATCACTGCACCCCACCGTACCCGTTCACTGTTGTCTGACTGTTCAACTGTCCGGGGAGGTGGGTGCGGGGGGCGGGGGGCCCCAGAGGGGAAGGAACATAACAGTTGAACTTAATCTTATCCTCACCCGAAATCTGCAGTTATGCGCTTCCAACAAGGGGATCACTGAATAGCGCCCAGAGTGTGCAATACTGGGTGTCTTTCCCCTCTCGAACCCTGGGTTTTAAGGCTACTTGTAGCAGCGGCGATCAGCTGGGGTGAGGAAAACCGCAAACCTTCTTGATCTGTATGGCCGAGTTACTTAGTGGACAGCCTCGCTTATCCATAGGTCTGTGAAGGGATTCTTATCGTGTTTGGTAAAATTAGTCCGAAATTCAAAACTGCACAAAATTCAAACTTTGTTTTGGGTTTCTAATAAAAAAGGAGCTTTATTTCCCAATTGGTGCAGTTGATGACAAAATCATGATCACTGTGACTCTGTCAATAATATTGGCATCTTGACAGAACATTCTGAATGTGGGTTAGGTGAACTGCCAGTCCCTCTGAACGTATGCAGGACGCCATGGTAAGTACTGACCTACCACTCCGAACGGGAGCCGGTTCCAACTGGTTTAGGGGTGGGCCCTACCAACTATGGAAAGAAGCATTAAAATAAATGACCATAGCTTTAAATCAAACATTGCCACTGAACTTCACTGAGGTAGGAGAGAATTGTCTTCATCCAACAATAATCGCGTAGCAACAGACAAAGGCAACCCTGCATGGAATTCTTGCAGCCTTACGATAAACCATTTAAAAAAGGGCGACAGTTCCACAATTATCAATTGTCTGCAATGAAGAAAGGATCCGAAAGCTTAATGTTAAAAGGTTTTTTTTTAAAATAAAAGGTCGGGTAATGCCAACCAAAGAGACTAGTTGCTGCATCTATAACCAGTCACCGCTGCTCTTTCCTTCACATACCTGCCTCCCCTCCGCCTTCTCCACAGACGTGTTCATCGTGGTGCATTAAGGTGGGACTACTTCTCAGTCAAGCGTGTACCAAGGAATACATGCAGCACCCCAATCGGAAAACAAATGGCCAGCTGCCTCGATTAACTGGGCAAGATCGTTTTAGACGTTAATCTCCTCAGTCATAATGTGACAGTCCGATAAACCAACAGGACCAGGCTGCAGCTCTGCTCGAATACCTACACACTTTCCAATTTGTATTTCCAAAACCCAATCCCCACTCCTTCAAATCTTCACATAAGAACCTGCCTCAGACAAAAAAAATATTATACTTTTTTTGGTTTCTCATAGCGACGATGACCATTTGTTTAATATATATATATATATATATATACACACACACATATATATATATAATTTTGTTTTAAATTAGTACAGTTCTCCCTGCATATCACTTCCTTGACAATTCCTATTCTGACAAGCACAGATCTAACTCCTCATTCATACCATTGAATGAATCGTGAACCTACCCTTGTTGCTTAAACACCAAATTTATAACTGGACACCCAACTGACCCCAGTTACACACAGTTCACTCAATAAAAAATACCTTGCAAAAAAATGTTTTCTGCAAATGCCATTTTGGTTTAAACTGTCCCGTGTAACCAGTGAGTGGCACAAAGCACTACAAAAAAAATCAAATCGCTCACAATGTTTTTAGTCTAATTATATTCAAGGGCTCCGCTCGCATCAACAGAAGGCATTCGAATCACAGTGGATCTGTCCGCCTCGCTTCCCTCCGCTTCCCACATGCCCACAAGCCTCGCAAGGCTGTTCTTTTCCTCGCGGCGGAAAGCGCTGCATGCTTACTGGCGCATGCTCTACTTCGCCGCACGGCCATTAACCGCCGCCGCTATCCTTAGACGGCAATGGCTCCTTCGTCCATTTTTTCCCCATGTAAACAATGTGCCACCTAAAGCACAGATGGGAAAGTGTGTGGTGGGCAGGGTGGGGGCGGTGAACACCAGGAAAAACTTGAAGAAAGTTAAATCGATCCAGGTCTCGCTCCCTGTACACACAGGGATTTATAAAATGTTTTTACTGACGCGTTCCTCGGTAGCGAGGGACAATGACGCAGACAAACGTGCCTTGTGAAGGGTTGGCTCTGTTCCGAACGTCAAACTCCAGCATCACCACCACCACCACCTTTTATCTCCATTTTGGATTCACCTGATAAAAGACTCCATTTTACAAACATGTCGAAAGCTCACTCTTTTCCTGTCCTGTTATTTACAAAGAAGCTTTGTGAGCAGACGTCAATTCCTCGACTGTGGCACCTGCAGGGCGCTCAATAGCTCAGGTGGGCACCTTGTCCTTCCTGTGTCAGTTATATCACTGTCTATTTACAGCAATGGTGCCATAACACACACACACACACACACACGCACGCACGCGCACACAAAACACGAGAGAGTTTGAACCACAGCTGCAGCCTCCCAGTGCAGCGTCTGATCAGTCTGAGCAGCAGCTAAAGGCAGCAGTAGGCCCAGAATAGTCGGCGACTTTCTTCAGCCAGTAATAAACCACTATTTCATTCCTTTTCTTTAAAGGTGCTCGTATCCGTCACTCTGCTTCTGCAACATCAAAGGGAAGAAAGAAAAAAGCATCGTAAGAGACCCTCCGCAAGGTGTAATGTAGCCAAGTTTGCTGATGATACAAAGACGGGCGGGAAAGCAAATTGTGAGGAGGACACAGAAAATCTGCAAAGGGATATAGACAGGCTAAGTGAGTGGGCAAAAATTTGGCAGATGGAGTATAACGTGGGAAAATGTGAGGTTATCCACTTTGGCAGAAAAAATAGAAAAGCAAATTATAATTTAAATGGAGAAAAATTGCAAAGTGCTGCAGTACAGAGAGACCTGGGGGGCCCTTGTGCATGAAACACAAAAAGTTAGTATGCAGGTACAGCAAGTAATCAGGAAGGCAAATGGAATGTTGGCCTTTGTTGCAAGGGAGATGGAGTATAAAAGCAGAGAAGTCCTGCTACAACTGCATAGGGTATTGGTGAGGCCACACCTAGAGTACTGCGTACAGTTTTGGTTTCCATATTTAAGGAAGGATATACTTGCATTGGAGGCTGTTCAGAGAAGGTTCACTAGGTTCATTCCGGAGATGAAGGGGTTGACTTATGAAGATAGGTTGAGTAGTTTGGGCCTATACTCATTGGAGTTCAGAAGAATGAGAGGTGATCTTATCAAAACATATTAGATAAAGAGGGGGCTCGACAAGGTGGATGCAGAGAGGATATTTCCACTCATAGGGGAAACTAAAACGAGGGACATCGTCTCAGAATAAGGGGCCGCCCATTTAAAACTAAGATGAGGAGAAATTTCTTCTCTCAGAGAGTTGTAAATCTATAGCATTCTCTTCCCCAGAGAGCTGTGGAGGCTGGGTCATTGAATATATTTAAGGCAGAGATAGACAGATTTTTGAGTGCTAAGGGAATAAAGGGTTATGGGGAGCAGGCAGGGAAGTGGAGCTGAGTCCATGATCAGATCAGCCATGATCTTATTAGATGGCAGAGCAGGCTCAAGCGCTTAAATGGCCTACTCCTGCTCCTATTTATTATGTTCAAAGCATGAGCGAATGTTGTCTGCTACCTGAGGGAGTGCTGCACTGGATGAGACGTTAAACCGAGGCCCCGTCTGCCCTCTCAGGTGGATGTAAAGGATCCCATGGACTATTTCGAAGATGAGCAGGAGCGTTATCCCTGCTGTCGTGGCCAATATTTATCCGTCAATCAACATCACAAAAAAAAATTAATCTAGTCATTATCACATTGCTTTGTGGGAGCTTGCTGTGCGCAATTTGGCTGTTGCGTTTCCTACATTACAACAGTGACTACACTTTATATAAGTACTTCATTGACTGTACACCCTTTGGGGAGTTCTGAAAAGCGCTGTATCGATGCAAGTCCTTCTTTTAAAGCCACTAAATGCCCATTATTTATCGAGCCATGGTTGACTACCTTGCTCGACTACCACTGCTTGGATGGGAAAGCCCAGTGATCGCACTCGGATTTCCGACTCATAGTTCAAGGTGCAAGTTCTGCACCACCAGGGGTAATGTCTCAAGCAGCGGTAACCTACTTCCCCATATTGTGACCAAGAGGAAGGAGAGAAATGAAGCAGAGCTTCTCGTAGTTAGCTTTCAATGCAACATTAGCAGAGTCCTTTGGAGTTGGTCTCTAGTCTGGTTGAGGCCTGAAGGAGGGGGTATTTCAGTACTTGCTAGCTCAGTTGGGTGCAACAGTCTTCTGGCACCTCATGCTAGTGGCCATTCTTCATGTCGGGAGTCTCATCTCAGAGGTGGGAGTAGTTCTAACCCATAGTCTAACCCAGACATAGGCCCTGCCAGAGCTCACACGTGTGCACTTCCAGTGTGGGTCACTGGATGGCAATCAAGAGTAGGAACTCGGGATTATATTCTCCCCAATTCACAGCCTACAGATCCTGAGGCCAAGTGCAGTGCCTTTTCCAACATCCCATATGAGACTAGAAAGAATGATTTGAATTTATATAGCACCGGACATCCTGAAGTGCTTTACAGCCAATTAAGTACTTTTTGAAGTGTAGTCACTGTTGTATGTAGGAAACACGGCAGCCAATTTGCGCACAGCAAGGTCCCACAAACAGCAATGTGATAATGACCAGGTAATTTGTTTTAGTGATGTTGATTTGAGGGATAAATATTGGCCAGGACACATGGGATAACAATTATTTTTAAATATACAATTCTATATAGATTTTAATCATAAAATTAATTCAATGACAGCGATCTAGGATCAGCACTTTATAGGTTGAGTTGCCATATGCATTTTTTTCTCTGACTTTTTTTTCAGGATTAGGCTGCTATTATTGCCTGTCCCTTAGCTGGTGTTAGTTAGGTGGTGGACTTTCTTAAACAGCAATTGTTTTTACAACTAAAGTGGCTTGCTACTTTAAAGTCAACCACATAGCGGGGACTGAAGTCATGTGTAGACCTTTGTTTCTTTTCATTCATTCTCAGTGGGCGTCGCTGGCAAGGCCAGCATTTATTGCCGATCCCTAGTTGCCCTGGAGAAGGGGGTGGCGAGTCTTCTTGAACCGCTGCAGTCCGTGCGGTGACGGTACTCCCAAAGTGCTGTTAGGGAGGGAGTTCCAGGATTTTGACCCAGTGACAATGAAGGAACGGCGATATATTTCCAAGTTGGGGTGGTGTGCAACTTGGGAGGAGAAAGTGGAGGTGATGGCGTTCCCATGCACCTGCTGCCCTTGTCCTTCTTAAAGGGGGTGGCAGGACCCTTTACCCGAAGAACATCAGTGAACCCAGATGGGTTTTTGCAACAATACAGCAGCTTTCATGCCCATTTTTTCTGATGTCAGCCCACAGACTACCAGATGTAACAAGTCCAATTTCACAAGGGGCCACAGGGTAGAATTTGAATTCTCAACCCCGTCTTTCAGATGAGACATCCAGGGCCGTGTCTGCTCTCTCAGCTGGATGTAAAAGATCGCATGGCACTAGTTTTGAAGAACAGCAGGGGGGATATCCCTGGTGCCCTGGGCAATATTAACCCCTCAACCAACCTCACTAAAAGAAACAGATTATCTGGTCACATTGCTGTTTGTGGGTGCTTGCTGTGCGCAAATTGGCTGCAGTGTTTCCTACACAGTTATACAGGGTCTTGGTGAGACTACACCTGGAGTATTGTGTACAGTTTTGGTTTCCGTACCCAAGAAAGGATATACTTGTCATAGAGGGAGTGCAGCAAAGGTTCACCAGACTGATTCCTGGGATGGCAGGACTGTCGTATGAGGAGAGATTGGGTCGACTAGGCCTGTAATCACTAGAGTTGAGAAGAATGAGCGGGGATCTCATTGAAATGTATAAAATTCTGACAGGGTTGGACAGACTGGATGCAGGGAGGATATTTCTCCTGGCTGGGAAGTCGAGAACAAGGGATCACAGTCTCAGGATATGGGGTAGGAAATTTAGAACTGAGATGAGGAGAAATTTCTTCACTCAGAGGGTGGTGAACCTGTGGAACTCTCTACCACAGAAGGTTGTGGAGGCCAAGTCACTGAATATATTTAAGGAGGAGATAGATAGATTTCTAGACACAAAAGGCATCAAGGGGTATGGGGAGAAAGTGGGAATATGGTGTTGAGATAGAGGATTAGCCATGATCATATTGAATGGCAGTGCAGGTTCGAAGGGCCGAATGGTCTACTACTGCTCCTATTTTCTATTACAACAGTGACTACACTTCACAAAAGCACCTCATTGGCTGTAAAGCGCATCGGGACGACCGGCGGTCGTGAATTGCGCTCTATAAATGCAAGTCTTTTTTTTTTTAAGTTTAGTTGGTCCAATACCATGACCACTACACCACAGCCAATGATCCTAACATAACAGTGTAACAAAGTGAGAGAAAACAAATAATTAATGTTGACCTGAGGGTTTGAGATACCAAATCTCCTTGCAAGAAAGGGAATGGATTTCTTGGTGCCAGCTGGGAGTGGGATATGATGCTGCACTCTGCTCAGCTGTGGGTTTTTATAGAGGCCTCCGAATGGAGAAAGAGAATCACTATGAATTTATTGATCGCCCTTTTGGCCCTCTATAACCAGCTAATAACGTGTGTAGGACATTTTGAACAACTTGTTCATAACATTAATCATCACAAATTGTTATGATTTGGAATGCATTGCCTGAAAGGATGCTGCAAGCAGATTAGACATTAACTTTCGAAAATGGAAGTGGATATACACTTAAACAAAAAGGAGAAATTTCCAGTTGCAGGACTACAGGGAAAGAGCAGGGGGAGTGGGACTAATGGGATCGCTCTTTCAAAGAGCCGGCACAGGCACGATGGGCCGAATGGCCTCCTGTGCTGTACGATCCTAAGTGTAGGATGGGGTCACCTAGATGAATTTAGGGGATTGGACATTCCACACGTGATCCAATAATATACTTTGGGGTCACCTTCTCCACTGCAGCATTGTATATTCTATAGCAGTTTGACAATTTGAAGCCAGTTTTTAAAAATCTGGAAATAAAATCTGGCATCAGTAAAAGTGATGGTGGAGCAGTCGAATTGTCGTACAAAGCCCAAACTGGTTCACTCATGTTCTCGGGGGAAGGACACCGCTGAGACATTACCCAGTCTGGCCTGTACGTGACTCCCGTCCCACACCAATGTGGTTGACTCCAAACTGCCTAGCAAGCCACTCAGCTGTACCATCACCCTCTCGGGGCAACTAGGGATGGGGCAATAAGTGCCGACCTTGCCAGCGATGCCCACATCTCGAGAATGAATATAACTGGGTTATTTTCCGATTGTCCGAGTGAGTCTGACCACTACTGCAGACAGACTTACTGACAAGTTGTGTGCTGCATCCTCGCATTCACCAGGAAATGGGGTGGGTCTGGCCCCCAATCATTCGCTTCAGTTAGATTCCTTAAAACCAACAGAAAGAAGAGTCTTTTGCCTCAGTGGTCTCTTACTGGATTCTGTGCTGGGACCTAGAAGATGGAAGGATAATGTTCTAACTAAAGTACCACCCAGTCCCAAAGGGAACCTTTTGAAAACAAACAAAAATGTTGAAAGTGCCTGGTCAGTCTCTCAAAGTATTTCTCTCTTCTTTTAAACAACACCATCAAATTCATGACTTGATAGCAGACACCATGTGCTGCAATATCTCTAATCCATGTTTGCTTTACTATATTCATTGAATCTCAAGCCTTACCAGAGATGTTCTCGGCGTCAAACTCATTGAGTTCTGCGGGGCCCTCCCGCGACCGGACGTCCCAGTTGTCGCTGTTGTCGGTCACATCAGAGTAGACCTCCTCCATTGCAAAGTGCTGGCCGCTCTTGGCCTTCTCTGGCTTGTCGCTCTCGCCATTGGTCGACTGCTGGTCCTCGTTGCTGAAGTCGGACGTGTACATGGCGTCCTCGGTCTGCTTCTCGGCGAACCAGTCCCGGACCTGCTCGTAGCTCATGCAAGACCTCTCGCAGAGCCGGTCCAGGTCCTCTTCGTGCAGCATGCGGTGCTGGGTGTAGTACTCGAACAGGACCGCCTTGCCACTCTTCTTGGAGGGCGTTCGCTTGAGCCTGTAGTTCTCCACCGGCACGTCGGTGATTAAACTGTTGCTGCCCGAGCGGATGGCGTAGATGCCCTTTTTATAATCGTCGTACCACTTCAGTTGTCCATTTTTTAAGGCGTACCGCGCATCGCCAAACCAGCGGACCACCTCGGTCCTGGGCAACCTGGATTTGATGGCAAGTTCATCATATTCTTCCACTGTTGGCCACTGTGTCCGCATGAATTGCAACTTCATCAGGTGAAGCTGGTGCACCGTTTTCTTGTTCTGGCCTTTGTACTTGATGGCATTGGGAGACGCGGAGGAGGAGGAGGAGGAGAGTGTGCTGAGGTTGAGTGGCTTGCTGGCCGGCACCACCTTGGGCTGGATGCACAGGTTGGAGCCATCCTTCAGGCAGATTTTCAAGGGGCTGACCTTGAGCCGCTCCTGAGGAGCCACCAGCCTCTTGAGGTCCACCGAGCTGCTGTCGCTCGGCGTCCCTTCCCCGTCCGTGTCTTCTTCTTCGTCCTCGTCCTCCTCTTCCTCCTCGGAATTGGCGTCCGATTCCTCCTGCTGGGCTCTCGGGGCTCGCTGGTCCGGCTTGACCTTCCGGCGCTCGGAGAACCACAGGTCGATCTCCCGCCGGGTCATCTTGGTCTCGGTCCGCAGCCGGTCGACCTCTTGCTCGGGCGGGTAGGGGCTCTGGCCGTAGCTGTGCTCCAGGAGGCTGAGCTGCTCGGCTGACTTCCCTTTGAATTTGGGCGGGGTGAAGTCGCAGCTGGTTTGCCAGTGCCGGCGGTGTTGGGGTTGCTGCTGCTGGTGTTGGGAGGAGTGGGGGGTGGTGGACGGAGGTGGGACGGACGGCTCCTCGTGGCCCGGCTCGGCAGACAATGCGTTGAGGCCACCGGCGGCGTCCAGGGACTGGTTGCACTTGAGGTTCTTGTAGTTGTAGCGCCGGTCGCTGAACCACTTGCGGATCTCCTTGCCCTGGAGACCTGTCAGCCTCACCAGCCGGTCCACCTCTTGGTGCTCGGGGAACTGAGCCCGCTGGAAGCTCTGCTTGAGGGCCGCCAGCTGTTCCTTGGTCTTCTTGTACTTGTAGGTGCCCAGCTCGGAGACGGTGCTGCCGCCGGAGGAGGATGTGAGGTAGCTGGAGGTGACCACGGGCTGGCCGGATGAGACGGCGGCGGTGGTGGTGGTCAGGATCTTGATGTTGGAGCCGCCCAGCTTGTGCAGCTGGAACTTGGCGGGGTGCTGGGCTTTGGCGATGGTGGCCAGGCTGACAGCCAAGGGGGTGCCCGTCACCGTCACCCCCTTGACCAGCCCTCCGCCCGGCTGGGTGACCACGATGTTGCCGCCCTGGGTCACCAGCTGGCATGGGAAGTTGGCCTGGAAGAGGTGGTGTTGCTGGCCGCCGTTGGTGGCGGTGATTTGGGCGGGCAGCAAGGCGATGGTCTGCTGCTGCTGGTGGGGCTGGCTTGGAACGCTCTGGATGATGGTGCTGAACATCTTCTTGCGGGCGTCCTCGATCTCCTCGGGGGTCCAGCTGATGCCGTGCTTGAGGCGCTGGGCGGTGAACCAGATCTTGAGCTGCTCCTCCGGGTACTTGGTGACCACCGTCAGCCAGCAGAGCTCGGCCTTGGTGGGGTAGGGGAACTTGTTGAAGGAGTTGTCCAGGAAGCTGTTGGAGTCCATGGCGGCGTGGTAGGAGGGGATGCTGCTGAGGGGGATCATGACCTTGGGCAGGGGGCTGGAACCTGGGGCTGCGGGGAGGGCCTGGGTCCCGCCGGCCTGCTGGACAGGCACGGACACCACGGCCGTCCCGTTGACCGTCTGGGTGGCGTTGGTCAGCCCGTTGGCGGCCGCGTCCGCCGCCTCCTCGGTTTTCTTGACCGTCTCGTCGGAGGCCGCACCCGCCTCGTCACCAGGCTCCTCCCTCCCAGTGTGGGAGACGGTGATGCGCTTGGCCTCGGGCTTGGCTTTCAGCATCTTCATGATGGGCGTCTTGCTGATGGAGATCTCGGGCTGGCTCTCCGCCTCCTCCCCGTTCTCCTGGCCCTCGCCGCCTTTGCTTTCGGAGATGCTCTGCTCCACCACCGTCTGGCTGTTCCTCTTGATCACGCTCACCTTCAGGTTGGTCTCCTCCGGGTGGCTCAGGGTGTTGTGGACCGTCAGCGACTCCTGGCTCTTGGTGCTGAAGTTGCATTCCACGCAGACGTAGAGCTGGTCGGCGCCGGAGTCCGAGTGCACGGTGAAGGCGTGGTAGTCCTGGCCGGCATAGTCGCAGTACTTGCACTCGAAGCCACCGCGGTCCACGACATCATGATGATTGGCAAACGCCTCCTCGCTGGCCGACAGATCCTCCACGGGGAACGCTGGCGGAGAGGACTCATCCTCATCGTTGTATTCTGGGGTGATGCCCATGTCTGGGTCGTGCATGGCCAGGGTTTTGGCCGGTATCATGCAAGGGGTGGTGGACTTCCTCTTGCTGGCCATGATTGAACGCCAACGATGTCTGAAAGAGGGAAGCGGGGCAGAAGTCCTTAACCTCTACAAAAGCACAAAAACTCCCGCTCAGAGTCCTTCCCTCTCCATTAAACTCTTTTGACTGTCTCTCAGTTGGGGCGGTTCACTAAACGCCGAATACTCGGTCAAGGACGGTCCCACCTGCAAGACAGAAGAAGTAAGAAAGAAAAAACAGTTAGATGTGCATTAAAGTAAGCAGCAGCTAAAAGTTTTCATTTTACCAGTGGAAGACTTTTAAAGTTTTTCCACATATTTCCATTTTTCGGAGAAAAAAAGTCTGTGTGAAGGGGGCTGTGAATATAATGTAAAATATTCAGTGCTGTCAGTGGGTATAATTGACACCAATGTACTATTGTAAAAAATCAGTTAAACCAATACGTGTACCATTCCGTGCCAAACTTCATCAATTCATCATCTCAAGTTGCTTCCCCAATAATAGGCCTGTAACCAACCACCCTAGTCATCGTTGGCTCAGTGGTAGGACACTTGCAGCGAGCAAATTGGCTGCCTCATTTCATTACATTACAATGGTGACAATTCAAAAGGACTAAATTGGCTGCAAAGTGCTTAGGGACATCCTGAGGCACTTATAAATGCAAAGTCTTTTTTTAAAATCTAGACACAACCCAAATTTGGGAGCACAAAGTTAGTTACTGTACTACTGGATGTCACCCCAGTCAATGTAGAGTGACAATTTCACACAGCCATCATTACGCTTTACTGAAATTCTAATGGGTGAAGAAAAGATGTCCACAATGTTGACGGCGTGAAAATGTTCAAAGCCTTCAGGCAATGCCTCCGAAAGCAACAAGTGCCCATCCCCCAGAGGAAGAGGCCTCTGCTGCCAATGAGAGTCTATGAAGATGCGTGGCAGATACAGGCCTTTCAGAGCCCTTGCCACCATTCAACAGTGCTACTCCGTCAACTCAGGGAGCACTTAGTGGCGTGACACATGCACGACTTGGGGAGCACTTAGAGGCGTGACACATGGACGAGAATACAAAGATATTCACAAACGAAAAGGAGGCAAAACAAATGAAGGTGACTTTGGGCCTATGGTTCCCAAAGCTCTCCACTACTGGAGGTTGTCCTTGAGTCAAGTCTGGGTCTAGACTAATTCATAGATATTGCTTGCCACGATAAGTCAACAACTCCACTATTATTGTATCAGGCGACTGCCAGGATGGTGAACTAGACGCGGTGACTCCCGCCATGTCTGGAAGATATTGAGGCATAAAATTGAGGGCACCAATGACATACACTGCCATTGGCAGTACAGTGCTCATGATTGGGTCCGAGGGTGCTCAAGGGTCGAGTTGCATACTGCAGTCACAGTCTCCACAGTGCACCTGAACCTCCCATGCATTGCTCATTCCTCCCCCCCCCCCCCCATGCACAGGTGGCTGACTTCAATGCAGCACCATGCTGAGAGTTGTCTGCTCCAAGACCAGCTTCTCCTCCCCTGCAATGCACCCACCGTCAGCTACACATTGCTCTCATCTGTATTATTCATGCGTTAATTGGTGTGGTGATGATTCACAATACTCTCCTTTGTTAAACTCCCTAACTTCAGATTTGACCTGAAGCAATTTACTCATTCAGTTCACGATGTGGCTGTGGAATGCTGCACACTTTTATTACTGTCCTAAATAACTAAACAAAAATAGACTTTCATTCACTTTTCATTAATGCTCATTATCCAGTTTTTAAACAATGTTCAGCGTAGTGCCTTGGGACATCTTTATTACATTAAGTTGCTGTTGTTTTGGAGAGCTAGCACCAAGCACAGATAAATTGTCCGTCACCTTTCCTCCCAACTTTACATTACTTTCCTCTCGCATCCAAGTTTTTCTAAAATGATCAAAGACTGGAAAATAGGTCCCAGGCTTGTGCTAGGATATAATGTCCCAACAACAAATAACCTGCTAACTGGTTGAATAGTTGGCACTTTTTGAAAGAGGAAATTATGAACAGTCACATTTCAAAATGTAACCATTTAGCCTGAAAGGGATTTTATATTATGCTGTTGTTGTGAAGTTGAACTTGGTTCAGAAGGGGTTAATTCCCAGAACCACACAAGTTATCTGGGATGTTGTTCAGGGAGAAGTTAGCTGGAATGCCAGTTGTGTCAAAATGGTGTTGCTCGCATAGCAGATCTGTTTGAGACAAAAGGTATAATTCATTATCTCAAAGATATCCACACCTGCAATGTTGGATTGGTGCCATTCAGAGGTGCCAGCAGGGGTCTTAGCTAAACAAGCAATGCAGCTATCATGACTCCCATACTGGAGGTTTTCTCACTCAAAGGAGTAGTGGGAATCAAGGGATATGGGGATAGTGCGGGAAGATGGAGTTGAGGTGGAAGATCAGCCATGAATGGCGGAACAAGCTTGAAGGGCCGAATGGCCCATTCCTGCTCCTATTTCTTATGTTCTTTGATTGACAGCTTGGCGAGCCAATCCTCAACGCACAGAGGTCAAGAACATTGCTAGACAGTTCCAAAATGTTTGAGAAGCAGATGGGCAATGTTATTTTTCTTGTTACAATAAACGGTAAGATAATGATTCGATTTGACTGAAGGCCATATTCTGTTCATTCATATACTGCATGCAAACTAAATCGATTCACAATTAGCCTGGTTTTACTAGAGTGCTCATCGGTTCACACTTCCCAATGAAACAAGAAAGGTAAGCGGCATTACATGCAAGTTCACAGCACCCAGTACACACAATGAGAGGTCTTTACTGTTAATGACCCCTGGATCACGCTGTCTAACTAAATATTGGGCAGCAAAGATGTACTCCTGAACCTTGGTGATCTGGGGTCACTTACACGTTTGACCGGTGAGGCTGAACTAGATGTAATGTATGCACCAGTGAGTATGCTCGCAGGTTTGTAGAGTTGTTGACTCTACGTGGGAGTCCTTCCTTTATTTATTGGGGACTTAGCCTGGAGGGTGTTGCTCGGGGCAGTCCCGTGCAATCGGTTTTTAAGTCAGCTCACGGACTCCCAGGCCGCCTGCGATTTCTGCAGCCTGGAAGAATCTGTGTTCCATGTTTATGTGGAGTGTGTCGGGTTGCAGCCCCTGTTCCAATATTTGAAGGGGCTGCTCCTCAAATTCTGGTTGCACTTCAGTCTCATGTTCCTGATCTTTGGGCATCCTGTGCGGCGGGGGAAGGGGAGCAGGCAGGTCGGAAGGCTTCCTCGTAGGACTGCTCCTGGGCATGGACAAGGTGGCCATTGACTGGTCCAGGCAGTGGGCAGTCGAAGGGGTTGTTCAGCCCGACTGCCTGCCTCTCTTCCGCGGTTACATTCGAGCCAGGGATCCCCGGAGATGGAGCACGCGGTGTCCACCGGTGCACTCGCGGCCTTCTGCAAGAGGTGGCCGCCAGAGGGACTGGAGTGCATTACCCCCAGCAACCAAATTCTAATTTGATTAAAGGTTTTTGTTAAAGTTTTAAAATGTTAATTTGTGGGTTCTAGTGCCCTTGTCAAAAGGGGGCATTTGATTTAAGTATCAACAAAATAGTTGTAGAGCTGTTGAGTTGGGAATGTCTTAGCCAGTCATGTGATGTTTACAAGACTTAATAAAACCCCGGCCAGTTGGGTTCGGGGGATCCACGATGAGGCATGTGGATGTGGCGTGGTGGATGAACTGGTAATGTGTAGTGTGATAGTTTATTAGCAAAAGGTTTAACAAACTAGTTATTAATATCAATGTGTTGCTATGAATTCTTAAGCAAAGAACCCATGAAGCAAATACATTACACCAGAGAATATCTAGCATTTTCCCAATAGGACATTGGGAAAAAGTGATTCCACGGAAAGAGGAAATAGAGGATGCTCAGATAAAACAAGAGTACCTTATCAGTTTGTGGGAAATTATGAGAATCGTGTCTAAAGGTCAAGTGCATGTGCAATTTTTATTACCACAAATTAAGGCATCTGCTGTCCTAAATGCCTGTGTGTTATCTGCACCATCTGAAGGAGTCCTCGGAACCCACTGTCTGCCCGGCCATGATTTACAGCATCTGCATTCATGGGGTTTGACTGAGCTGATGCTGCTGTAAAAAGGTCAGAATGACCACATAAACTAGCCCTATCACCAAAATCAAAAAGCTCCCTGGGCTGGCTGCCATGGATACTCCAAGCTGTGGCTCCAGGCCCCAGACAGAAGGCACCAATCCAGTTTACCATGGCCAACAAGCTTGAATTGATTTCTGCCTTTTCAGATGACTCAAACAACAATTCTGTCAGCGCGCACCCCCCCCCCCATCCCCCACTCTTAAAATGAGTGAGCTTCATCATCAGAACCCACTGTAAAAATCAAAAGCATATGGGATACTAGATTTTTTTTTTTAAAAAAAGAGAACCATCGAGCGCAAAATGACAATGCAAAACTACAAATCATTTGTCAAGTTACAGTTAGAATATTGTGTCCCGTTCTGGGCATTCGAAAGGATGTCACGGCCATGGACAGGGTACAAAAGAGTTCTACGAAGAGAATACTGAGGATTCGAGACTTCATACTATGAGGAGGCACTAGAGAAACCAGGGCTTTAGTCACGAGAAGTGAGAAGCACAAGAGATCTGATAGACGTGCAGAGAATTATGATGGTGCTTGATATAGCAAATCGGGAAAAACGATTTCCCGTCAGGTGAGTCATTAAGGGGCAAAAATTAAGATGATTACCATGGGAATAAACGTAGAAGTAAGATGATTTTTTTTCCACACAGAGCATTGTTGGGACATGGAGGGGCCGAAATTACCCCTTTCGATAAAGCCTCTGACCGCCGGAAAACAACAGCCACGGGGCGGTGTGGAATGGCGGCTGACTCTCCATGGAGGGGCCGCCATTTAAAAAATCGCCCTTCCTCAGGAGCGGAGCGGTGTCCGGGACCGCTCCACCCATTTTCCCGCCGCGGCGTGCACATGCCAACCCCTTATCGTCTGGCGGGGACCCCCCCCCTCGCGAAACTGCCCTGCTGGAGCAGTGTCGCTTTTTGCTGTCGGTGCACTCTGCGTGAAATAATTGTGGGGCCAACTGCCAGGTCGGCCCGAAAACTATGCCCCCGGATTCAGCCGGGCCGCCAACAGACAGCCCCGGTAACCCCCTCGTGGGTGCCAGGCCGCTGGCCCGGCTGAAAACCTCCCTGGTGGCCCAGTGGACCAAACTAAAATGAATGCAGAGACGTTGCGATACGCCAGCGTGATGACATCATCAGCGCAGCGCTGATGACCGACTGCTGCGGACACTCCGTCCCGCCCCCCCCCCCCCACTTCCGCCCCTCTAGTGATGGCCACTCTGCTCTGCTCCCACCTCCGTCCCCATGGTGATCCATTTCCGCCCCGCTGGAAGATAAACCCTGAGGAGCTGAATTTCGACGGATAGGCTGCCGTATCCATTGCGGCGGCCGGAACACGTCAAAAAATGGTAACTGCGCCCCGTTCCCAGTGGAGGGCAATTTTTACCCTGGAATGTCCTACATGTCCAACAGGTGGAACCAGAATCTACAATGGCTTTTGTAACAGCCGTGCCTCAGTGGGTAGCACTCTGAGTCAGAAGGTTGTGGGTTCAAGTCCCACTTCAGGGATTTGAGCACAAAAATCTGAGCTGACACTCCAGTGCAGTGCTGAGGGAGTGCTGCACTGTCAGAGGTGCCACCTTTCAGATGAGACATTACACCAAGGCCCCGTCTGCTCTCTCAGGTGGACATAAAAGATCCCACGGCACTGTTTCAAAGAAGGGCAGAAGAGTAATCCCCGGTGTCCTGGGGCCAATATTTATCCCTCAATCAACATAACAAAAACAGATTATCTGGTCATTATCACATTGCGGTTTGCGGGAGCTTGCTGTGTGCAAATTGGCCGCCGTGTTTCCTACATTACAACAGTGACTGCGCTCCAAAATTCCTATATTGGCTGTAAAGCGCTTTGGGACGTCCGGTGGTCGTGAAAGGTGCTATATAAATGCAAGTTTTTCTTTTTAAAAGGGATGTGGATAAATATTTCAGAGAGAGATGAAGTTAAAAGATATGGGCAAGAGCAGGCGAATGGGACTAGCTCTTTCAGAGAGCCGGCACAGGCACCATGGGCTGACCAGCCTTCATCTGCGCTGGAAATAAAATCGACAGCTATAACGAGACTCACTGTCTAGACTGACACGCGAAGAATGGCCATCTTTATAGATCCATGCTTCTCCTGGACTGGTTATGATCGCTTGACAGGGTCGGAGAGGAATTTTCCAGAGGATTTTTTTCTCTTGTTGACCCTCAGTTTTTGTATTGCCTCTCCCAGATTTCATGGTTATGGGAGGGGGAGAGAGAGTGGGTAGTGACTAGTCACGAGGTGCTGGGCAGGATTTATGGACCAGCTGCTCTTTTGCTACCCGGCAATTTTTTTAATGTTCGTAGTAGGGTCAAGTTCTGGAGATTGGTTGGTGCTCAGGAAACCAGAGCCCAGCAGCAGCAGCGAGTCCCTTAAGTAGAATGACAGTGAGAGAAAGAGAGAGAGAGAGAGAGAGAGAGAGATATTTGGAAGAAAAAACAAAGCAAGAAAGTGCAAGGACCTGTTTTTTTCCCCTTTGTCTCTCTCATTTTTTTTGCTCAGTTAGTGCCGATGACATCACCAGGAGAACTGACGCAGAGAAGTTAGTGAACCTGACAGAGGGTACAAACTGACATCCATGTCCTTCGCAGTTCAGTTAGTAACTCCTCCAGGCCCAGTCCTTTGTTATCAGCAGTCCCAGTTTAAAGCAACACTTTCAGCAAAAGAAAAATGATCGTTCTTATTTTGTACCCATTTGTTTTTGTTAAAAGGAGCCATTCCTAAAAAAAAAACTCCCCTCAGAATATTCTTTAATGTTTTTCCCCCTCCCCATTAGGTACGATCTGTTTTTCTTCCAATCTTCCCCTTCCCTCTTCCTCTCCCCCCCCCCCCCCAGGGCGTGTCAGTATCGCACGGCAACAGGGTGTGCCATGGGGGGGGGGGGGGGGGATATCTCCGTGGAGCCGGCCCGCTCGCTCAACCTTTCATTGGAACCGGGGCAAATCAAGCCGAGGCCCGGCAATTGGAACAGACAATCCTCCACCTCTCGCTGTACCTCTGGCTCCAGCCAGTGCCACGCTCAACGCAAGGGACCCCCGTCGCCTCGCTCAGTCAGCGCCCCCTTCCGACTGTCCATAACCGAGGAGCCAACATTACACCCGCCAACTAGACGTTACAGCTCGGGTTGCCCAATCCGGTCGGGCGCAACCCCTGCCTCCTGCCTCCAACCACCCCGATCGGTCAAATAGTCTTTTCTTTCCCTATTCCCTCCTACCCATCCATCAATATTTTAATAACGAAGGGCTGGATTTTCGGTTGTCTAACGCCTCAGTTAGCGGCCAGAGGGGGCATTAATGAGAGCGTCAGAGCTTAGCGACCGGCGTGCAGCTTTTAGTGCCCCATCAGAAAATTCGTCAGAGGTTTAGCGCCTGGCTGCTGACGATCACTCCGCTCATGACGTCAGTCCTGGTGCAACGCCACGCTTGACCCCGGTCGGTAAATTCGGTGCGTGCTCCTCATTGAGCGCTCACCAAGAAAGTCTGGGAAAACAGTGGGTTCAGGCTTGCAGAGTCGTTAATTTGGTGCCGACTTAACGGGATTGAAGAAGCGCTTCCCTCGGAGGTCACAGTCAGTGCGACGTTTACACAGAGCACGGTGCGTGAGCCTCCGTGTGTGCAGCGGCAGACGGCCATAACAGCACAGGTTGGAAACAAGTGATTTTGAAAACTTTAATGGGCACATTACTATGCCGCGCCTTCAAGACTCGGCTTTTCCTGGGATTGCAATCGGAGATCGGCGCATGCGCAATGGGTCGGTTAAATTTAGCGCCAGCATTTCGTTAGCGCCCCCCCCCCCCCCTCCGGTCAAGTGTGTAACGGCTGATTTATCGCCCGTCAGCTCTTCAAGGCTCTAAAATTACCGCTCCGCCTGGGTTACCGCCCCAACTGAGGCACGCGCGAATTTCTCCCCCTAAGTGTTCAAAGAAAATGAAAGGGGGAAAAAAAATTGTTCAATGATTTTTCTGTCGGAGTTGCTCTGGGAGAATCGTCTTTAATTCCAGGAGACTCTAGGGCAATCCTGGAGGGGTTGGCAACCCAGAGTTAGTCACCTCCCCACCTGCGAATATACTTTAGTCCATGTGGCACTACGCGACTGAACCGTTCTGCGCCAGTTATTTGTACAGCCAAGCCAACAAGGTACAAACCAGAGTTCAAAGCCCTCGTGGGTATTGCGGAGGGAGTAAAGGTGGGAGCAACCCAGAGTATAATTTGCAGAGCATTTTTCTGGTCAGGCTGAAGCAAAATGTAGGATGCCTTTTGGCCTACGGGTCTTGACCTCGGGTCAGTCTAATTCTAGCGGACACACTGGCTTCTTCTGCAATACTGCATGCAATTGGTCAGCCTCCAGCCAGGGACTCATTATATGTTCCGCCAATACATCATTTTGTTTTCGACAGACCATTGTGTTGCAATTCCAGCCTCCTGTTACACCACCTTTGCTACTACAAGCACAAGGATATGGGGATAGGATGGGAAAGTGCCGTTAAGAGCATAATAATTAGGAGCAGGAGTAGGCCACACAGCCCCTCGAGCCTGCTCCGCCATTCAATAAGATCGTGGCTGACCTTCGACCTCAACTCCACTTTCCCACCCAATCACCATATCCCTTGATTTCCTTAGAGTCCAAAAATCTATCGATCTCGGCCTTAAATATACTCAATGACTCAGCATCCTTGGCCGTTCGAGGTAGAGAATTCCAAAGATTCACAACTGTTGGAGTGAGGAAAGTCCTCTGCAGCTCAGTCTTAAATGGCCGACCCCTTATCCTGAGACTATGCCTCCTAGTTCTAGACTCTCCAGCCAGGGGAAACAACCTCTCAGCATCTACCCTGTCAATCCCCCTCAGAATCTTATACAACAACAACAACAACTCGTATTTATATAGCACCTTTAATGTAGTGAAACGTCCCAAGGCGCTTTACAGAAGTGTTATGAGACAAAAATATAAATTTGACACCGAGCCACATAAGAAGAAATTACCCCGGTGCAAGAGGTAGGTTTTAAGGAGGTAGCGAGGCAGAGAGGTATAGGGAGGGAGTTACAGAGCATGGGGCTCAGGCTGCCGAAGGCACGGCCACCGATGGTTGAACTGTTATAATCAGGGATGCTCAAGAGGACAGAATTTGAGGAGCAAAGATATCTTGGGGTGGAGGGTTGTGAGGATGAAGGAGATTACAGAGATAGGGAGGGGCGAGGCCACGGAGGGATTTGTAAACAAGTATGAGAATTTTGAAATCGAGGCATGCTTAACCAGGAGCCAATGTAGGTCAGCGAGCAGAAAGGTGAGGGGTGAGCGCGACTTGGTGCGAGTTAGGACACGGGCTGCTGATTTTTGGATGACCTCAGGTTTACGTAGGGTAGAATGTGGCAGACCAGTCAGGAGTGCGTTGGAATAGTCAAGTCTGGCAGTAACAAAGGCATGGATGAAGGTTTCAACAGCAGATGAGCTGAGGCAGGGGCGGAGACGGGTGATGTTACGGAGGTGGAAATAGGCGGTTTTAGTAATGCCATGGATATGTGGCCGGAAGCTCATTTCAGGGTCAAATATGACAGCTAGGTTGCAAACAGACTGGTTCAACCTCAGACAGATGCTAGGGAGAGGGATGAAATCGGTGGCTAGGGAACGGAGTTTGTGGCGGGGACCAAAGACAATGGCTTCGGTCTTCCCAATATTTAATTGGAGAAAATCTCTGCTCATCCATAACTGGATGTTGAACAAGCAGTCTGACAACATAGAAATCGTGGAGTGGGTCAAGAGAAGCGGTGGTGAGGTAGAGCTGGGTATCGTCAGCGTACATGTGGAAACTGACTCCGTGTTTTCGGATGATATCGCCAAGGGGAAGCATATAGATGAGAAATAGGAAGAGGCCAAGGATAGATCCTTGGGGGACACCAGTGGCAACGATGCAGGAGTGGGAAGTGAAGCCGTTGTAGGAGATTTTCTGGCAACGTTTAGATAGACAAGAATGGAACCAGGCGAGTGCAGTCAAACTCAGCTGGATGATGGCGGAGAGGCGTTGGAGGAGGATGGAGTTGTCAACCGTGTCAAAGGCTGCAGACAGGTCAAGAAGGAACGAGGAGGGATAGTTTACCTTTGCCACAGTCACAAAGGATGTCATTTGTGACTTTGATGAGAGCCGTTTCGGTACTGTGGCAGGGGCGGGAACCAGATTGAAGGGATTCAAACGTGGAGTTCTGGGAAAGGTGGGCACGGGTTTGGGAGGCGACATGTTCAAGGTCTATGGAGAGGAAGGGGAGGTTGGAGATGAGGCGGTAGCTTGCAAGCACAGTGGGGTCAAGGGTTGTTTTTCTGAGGAGAGGGGTGATGGTAGCAGAGTTTAAGGAGAGAGGAACAGTACCTGAGGAGAGAACCATTAACAATGTCAGCTAAAGTTTCAATGAGATCAACTCTCATTCTTCTAAACTCCAGAGGAATAGGCCCAATCTATTCAATGTGAGGTAGTTGAGATAGTAGATCAGCCATGATCTTATTGAGTAGTGGAGCAGGTTCAAGGGACCCTATGGCCTACTCCTGCTCCTATTGCTCATCTTCTGATTACTAATCAGGTAATATGCATTTAAAACGGAAAGGAACATTCGGGGGAAGAGGGTGTTTCGCTGCAATTTCCTCTCCTGAAGGCTGAGACACCTTCATGGGCACTGGGCAAGCGGCTTTCTTCACGCAAGGAGGCTAGACAGCGAATGTTAGGCTATTCGCCCACAGTCGGCATCACAGCCGGGTACTCTCACTTTACACAGTGTAGGGAGCAGGAAGGCGGAGCCTCGCCCGATTCCCCTCCTCCTAGTCCAGATTGTCGAGGGACCTGTATACACCACCAATACAGATTGGCTAACACAGCGCCGGCTGGCAAGCAAGCCCAAGCATCTTCTGATCTGCACGGCTCAGTTACATTCTGTCTTCAACGACTGAGCCATGGCGAGGAGCTTGAAATTTAATACACAGATAGGTTCTTCATATTCTGTGAAGGTGGTCCCGGTAAAACCAGATAGAAATACAAGGCTCCTGTTGTTACATGTCGGGTTTGTGCAGAAGCCTTGGGCTGGGTGGTGGGGGAAGGAATTCATTTTTAAAAGAATCTAGTTAATGTAGCTAGCCCAAGGAGATGCCGCTACAGCATGTAAACGCTGCAAAAGTACCAAAAAAAAAACAATTCCAAACAAGGTTTAGTCGAAGGTTGGTGTCTCCAGCAATGAGTGAGAGAGAGGTGCGCATGGATTGAAATAAAATGTAATTACGTTTTGTTTTTAATCTTCCTGCAGACAGGAGGGTGGGACAGTCTCGTCTGTGGTCTTCTCTGCCGGTGAAGGTGAGCGAGTCCCAGCCACAGACTGCCTTGGGACGTCAGATCAGGAGCACAGCGTTCCACTGCTTGGAGCTGTCACAACAGCCCATTTATTATTATTTTTCTGTTTCATTGAACTGCTGCACTCATTAAAAAATAAATAAAGGTGGGTGACAACTACCCCTGGGAAATGGAGCGATTTTCTGTTTTTGCATCCAGTCTCTGCATCAGGCAGTCTGACTGGCTCCAGATAAATATACACCAGATCCAAGCAAAGCCCGTAATGGGGCACACCCGTTCGACACTTTGCATTGATATAGCGCCTTTAACGCAGCAAAACATTCCAAGGCACTTCACAGGAGTGTTAGCAAACAAAATGTGACACCGAGCTAACATAAGAAGATGTCACACAGAATATACAGCACAGAAACAGGTCATTCAGCCCAGAGCCGGATTCATCATCATAGGCAGTCCCTCGAAATCGAGGCAGCCTTGCTCTTACTCTAAAAGCGAGTTCTCAGGTGGCTGTACTATCCTATACAGGAATTACGGTCTCTGTCACAGGTGGGACAGACAGTGGTTGAAGGAAAGGGTGGTCGGGGAGTCTGGTTTGCCGCACGCTCCTTCCGCTGCCTGCGCTTGGTTTTTGCATGCTCTCGGCGACAAGACTCGAGATGCTCAGCGCCCTCCCAGATGCTCTTCCTCCACTTAGGGCAGTCTTGGGCCAGGGATTCCCAGGTGTCAGTGGGGATGTTGCACTTTATCAAGGAGACTTTGAGGGGGTCCACCTGGGGCTCGCTTGCCATGTAGGACTTCCGAGTAGAGCGCTTGCTGAGGGGGTCTTGTGTCGGGCATGCAGATGATGTAGCCCGCCCAACGGAACTGATCAAGTGTGGTCAGTGCTTTGATGCTCAGGATGTTGGCCTGAGCGAGAACACTGATATTGGTGCGTCTGTCCTTCCAGTGGATTTGCAGAATATTGCGGAGGCAGCATTGGTGGTATTTCTCCAGCGCTTTGAGGTGTCTGCTGTATACAAACGTGAGGAGAAACGTAGGTCCCTTGCAGTCGGACTCAGGTAAATTTATAATGGGGAACAAAGAAATGGCAGACCAATTGAACAAATACTTTGGTTCTGTCTTCACGAAGGAAGACACAAATAACCTTCCGGATGTACGAGGGGACCGAGGGTCTAGTGAGAAGGAGGAACTGAAGGATATCCTTATTAGGCGGGAAATTATGTTGGGGAAATTGATGGGATTGAAGGCCGATAAATACCCGGGGCCTGATTGTCTGCATCCCAGAGTACTTAAGGAAATGGCCCTAGAAATAGTGGATGCATTGGTGATCATTTTCCAACAGCCTATCGACTCTGGATCAGTTCCTATGGACTGGAGGGTAGCTAATGTAACACCACTTTTTAAAAAAGGAGGGAAAGAGAAGGCGGTTAGCCCGACATCAGTAGTGGGAAAATGTTGGAATCAATTATTAAGGATGAAATAGCAGTGCATTTGGAAAGCAGTGACAGGATTGGTCCAAGTCAGCATGGATTTATGAAAGGGAAATCATGCTTGACAAATCTTCTGGAATTTTTTGAGGATGTAACTAGTAGAGTGGACAAGGGAGAACCAGTGGATGTGGTGTATTTGGACTTTCAAAAGGCCTTTGATAAGGTCCCACATAAGAGATTGGTGTGCAAAATCAAAGCACATGGTTTTGGGGGTAATGTGCTGGTGTGGATAGAGAATTGGTTGGCAGACAGGAAGCAAAGAGTTGGGATAAACGGGTCTTTTTCGGAATGGGAGCCAGTGACTAGTGGAGTGCCGCAGGGCTCAGTGCTGGGACCACAGCTCTTTACAATATACATTAATGATTTAGATGAAGGAATTAAGTGTAATATCTCCATGTTTGCAGATGACACTAAACTGGGTGGCGGTGTGAGCTGTGAGGAGGATGCTAAGAGGCTGCAGGGTGATTTGGACAGGTTAGGTGAGTGGGCAAATGCATGGCAGATGCAGTATAATGTGGATAAATGTGAGGTTATCCACTTTGGTGGCAAAAACACAAAGGCAGAATATTATCTGAATGGTGGCAGATTAGGAAAAGGGGAGGTGCAACGAGACCTGGGTGTCATGGTTTATCAATCATTGAAAGTTGGCATGCAGGTACAGCAGGCGGTGAAGAAGGCAAATGGCATGTTGACCTTCATAGCTAGGGGATTTGAGTATAGGAGCAGGGAGGTCTTACTGCAATTGTACAGGGCTTTGGTGAGGCCTCACCTGGAATATTATGTTCAGTTTTGGTCTCCTAATCTGAGGAAGGACGTTCTTGCTATTGAGGGAGTGCAGCGATGGTTCACCAGACTGATTCCCGGGATGGCTGGACTGATATATGAGGAGACACTGGATCAACTGGGACTTTATACACTGGAGTTTAGAAGGATGAGAGGGAATCTCATAGAAACGTATAAGATTCTGACAGGAAGATGCGGGAAGAATGTTCCCGATGTTCGGGAAGTCCAGAACCAGGGGATACAGTCTTAGGATACGGGGTAGGCCATTTAGGACTGAGATGAGGAGAAACTTCTTCACTCAGAGAGTTGTTAACCTGTGGAATTCCCTGCCGCAGAGAGTTGTTGATGCCAGTTTATTGGATATATTCAAGAGGGAGTTAGATATGGCCCTTACGGCTAAAGGGATCAAGGGATATGGAGTGAAAGCAGGAAAGGGGTACTGAGGTGAATGATCAGCCATGATCTTATTGAATGGTGGTGCAGACTCGAAGGGCCGAATGGCCTACCCCTGCACCTATTTTCTATGTTTCTATGTTTCTATATCGTCCACGTCTGAGCCATATAGGAGAGCAGGTATCACTACAGCCCTGTAGACTATAAGCTTGGTGCCAGAAGCAGGCCTTTCGGCCCAGGGCTGGACTAAGGGCGTGATCGGCCTGGGGCAAACTGGCCCAAATGGGCCTATAGTTATGTTTGTTCATGTTCATTACATTACGTATATGATTCTGATTCTGAGTAGGAAAACATAGGCCAGTATATTCAACAATGAAAGCATATATTCTGATTCTGGTAACATTGCAATACTAGATTCCTATACCTATATGCAAATTTCTCTCAATAACATATCTGGTGGGCCTGGGACTGTAGCTTCTCTGGCCCTGTGGTTAATCTGCCCTGATTCGGCCCAGCCAGTCCATGCTAGTGTTAATGCTGCACTCGAGCCTCCTCCCGTCTTTCCTCATCTAACTCCATCAGCATAACCCTCTATTCCCTTCATCCTCATGTGCTTTAGCCTCCCCTTAAATGCATCCATACTATTCGCTTCAACCACTCCCTGTGGGAGCGAGATCCACATTCTCACCACTCTCTGGGTAAAGAAGTTCCTTCTGAATTCCCTATTGCATTGCTTGGTGACTATCTTATATTGATGGTCTCTAATTATGCTCTTCCCCACAAGTGGAAACACTCTAACTGTATCCACTCGATCAAAACCTTTCATAATTTTAAACACCTCTATTCGGTCATGCCTTAGGCTTCTCTTTTCTCACCCAGCCTGTTCATCCTTTCTGGTATCTTTGTAAATATTCTCTGCATGCTCTCCAGTGCCTATAAAATCATTTTTATAATATGGTGACCAGTACTGTAATTAGGACAGGTGACCAGAAACTTGGGTCAAAGAGGTAGGTTTTAAAGAGAGAGGGAGAGAGGTTCAGGGAGAGCTCGGAGCCTCGGCAACTGAAGACCCGAGCGCCGATGGTGGAGCGATGAAAATCGTGGGCACGCAAGAGACCGTAATTGGAGGAGCTCAACTATATTGGAGAGTTGTAGGTCTGGAGGAGGTTCCCTTGCATTCCTACTGTACTGAACCCACTAAAAGTCTGCCTGGAATTTCTGCGAAGCAGACTTGAGTCATTATATAATATCTAATTTCTAATGCAATTTCACAATATAATCTATTTCCCCATTAATATGGAGAGATGGGTATATGGCAATACTGGAACAAGGGTTGCCAACTCTAGCTAGACGAATGCCTGGAGGTTTGATCACATGATCCTCCCGCCACCAACTGCCCCGCCCCCAAACTCTCACCATTGGATGTCCAAAGCACCCATCCTCACAATTACCGCCTTCCCACGCCAATTGGAAAACAAACAGATTCTTCATAACCCATCAGTCTAACTTCCCTCCACCGCACCCCCCTCTATATTTTTGTGACTAATAAACACAATTGCTCAAAGAAAATGGGAACAAAAAAAAAACACAAAATGTTTTAAATGAGCCAATGATTCTGCAGTAGTATCCTGGAGATCGATCTTTAATTCCTGGAGACTCCAGGGCAATCCTGGAGGGTTGGCAACCCTAAATTGGAACAATCGCCACATTGGAATGATTGCTGAAAAAAGGCATCCACACTTCTTGTGAAAGGTACATCGGACTTTACCAGAGAGATCCCCAGAGGACAGGGCAAGAAAACCACAGTGGTACTGAAAGTGCATTGCTGGCCTGCACAAAATGGCAGCCAGCGTAAAATGGCCGTCCCGTTGGCAAGTAGCAGCGAGTTACTCAGACTCGAGGCAGGGTGCAAAGCAATTGCCTCGGAGAGCGATGTTGTGTTATAAGTGGAGAATGAAATTCTGAACCCAAGTTTAAATTGATACCTGCGTTTTCACTGACCAGTAGTTGGGATTATTACTGTTCCAGCTCGCGGTCACATGTTGCGTGCCAGCATGTCAGGGTGAACTAGTCAGTCAGATTATAGTCCTTTCAACTGCGGGAGCTGGATTTAAACCTCACCCATTCCGATGGGGCCAAGAGTCTCTGCAAGAATCTTGCATGAAGCGATCTGCAGCAGCCTTAAGTCAGAATTTCAATGAGAGGTCACAAGTCTGGCCATGGCGGGGGGGAGGAGGGGTGGGGGAAGATAGAAACATCCTGTTGGTGTGGGGGGTGCTCAAGGTTGGTATTTTTTTTTAATTCATTCACAGGATGTGGGTGTCACTGAGAAGGCCAGCATTTATCGCCCATCCCTAATTGCCCTCGAGAAGGTGGTGGTGAGCCGCCTTTGTGAACATCTGGTTGGTGTGAAGGCACAATGTTACAGTGAAGCAGAGCGAGAGATTTAGCTTACGTCTGACCTGTTCTACACTTGACCTGGGATTGGCTGGTGACAAAACCGGGTACAAATATTGGAAAATGTTCTATTCCAGACTGCCAGCATCTCTAAACTTGCCACGTGCAAGTTAAGGTTTAAGGGCCTTATTGTCCTTGGTCTGCCATTTATAAAAGGTGCACGTGGACTTGAGTAAACAAGGGAACGAGACCAAAAGAAAGAAAGACTTACATTTGTACAGCGCCTTTCGCAACCTCGGGTCGTCCCAAAGCACTTTACAGCCAATGAAGTACTTTTGGAGTGTAGTCGCTGTTGTAATGTAGGAAACATGGCAGCCAATTTAGAAACATAAGAAATTTACAGCGCAGAAGGTGGCCATTTTGGCCCATTGTGTCCGCGCCGGCCGACAAATAGTTACACGGCCCTCGGTCAGCACTGTAAGCTGCCTCAAAGAGTAATGTGATAATGACCAGATAATCTGATTTTAGTGATGTTGATTAAGGGATAAAATTAGGCCAGGACACCGGGGATAACTCCCCTGCACTTCTTCGAAATAGTGTCATGAGACCTTTTACGTCCACCCGAGAGCAGACACGGCCTCGGTTTAAAGTCTCGAAAGACGGCACCTCCGACAGTGCAGCACTCCCTCAGCACTGCACTGGAGTGTCAGCCTAGATTTTTATGCTCAAGTCCCTGGAGTGGGACTGTGAACCACAACCTTCCGACTATCACTGAGCCACAGCTGGCTCGGTAGAAAACAGTAATGCCACAGAGTCTTGCTTGCAGACAAAAATGTTTCAATAAAAAAATTAGCCCTCAAGAAAATGCTTGCGAAGGACTGTTGAGGTCATGTTGAAGGTCAGTCATGAGAATTGTACCAGAGGGAGGGAATAAATGAAAATTGACTTCCGAACTACAGGCCAGACCCGGGTTTTGAACCTCACAGCATGGATGCAGCGGCCATTGCCGGGTCCCTCGCAGTAGGAGGGTGGTCCATGAGTCCAGGGGGCAGAGCAGGTGCAAGACCAGCAGGACAAACTATCCCGGGGTACAGATCTGCTGCAATGGACACAGCTACTTATATCTCACAGATGGACCAGTGGATGAGGAGGTCTGGACTCAGCGGGGAGCCCATGACCAAGGTGTGCCAACTGGGTCATCATGGAGACTCCCAAAGCAAGCGCTCTACTCGGAACTCCTACACGGCAAGCGAGCCCCATGTGGACAGAGGAAACGCTTCAAGGACACCCTCAAAGCCTCCTTCATAAAGTGCAACATCCCCACCGGCACCTGGGAATTCCTGGCCCAAGACCGCCCTATGTGGAGGAAGAGCATCCGGGAGGGCGCTGAGCACCTCGAGTCTCGTCACCGAGAGCATGCAGAAATCAAGGGCAGGCAGCGGAAGGAGCGTGCGGCAAACCAGACTCCCCACCCACCCTTTCCTTCAACGACTGTCTGTGACAGAGATTGTAATTCCCGTATTGGACTGTAGAGTCACCTGAGAACTCACTTTTAGAGTGGAAGCAAGTCTTCCTCGATTCCGAGGGACTGCCTGTGATGATGAACGGAGCAATCGACGGTCACTACCGTCCTCAACTTTAATGCCACTGTGTCCTTTCAGGTATCCGTAGGGGACACACAGAAGTCAGTCTCGATGACATGCCCTGTTACATTAAGAAAAAATAAAGACTTCCATTTATATAGCGCCTTTCACAACCACTGGATGTCTCAAAAGTACTTTTGGTGTGTAGTCACTGTTGTAATGTGGGCAACGCGGCAGCCAATTTGTGCACAGCGAGCTCCCACAAACAGCAATGTGACAATGACCAGATAATCTGTTTTTTTGTTATATTGATTGAGGGATAAATATTGGCCAGGACACCGAGGATAACTCTCCTGCTCTATTTCGAATTAGTGCCATGGGATCTTATACGTCCACTTGAGAGAGCAGACGGGGCCTGTTTAATGTCTCCCTCAGAGACATCCTTTAGCACTCCCTCAGTACTGCACTGGAGTGTCGGCCTATATTTTTTCGTGCTCAAATCCCTGGGTCTGGAGTGGGACTTGAACCCACAACCGTCTGACTCAGAGGCGACAGTGCTACCCACTGAGCCACAGCTGACAATTAACTGAATGCCCGGTTTCATCACACAGCCTAGTACATACACTTCAACAGCGAGGTTTCCCCACCACACCTTAGGAAGGATGTGACCTTAGCGGGAGTGCAGCATAGGTTCACCATAATGATACTCAGACTTCAAGGATTAAATTACGAGGAGAGATTACACAAACTAGGGTTGTATTCCATAAAATTTAGACCGTTAAGGGATGATCTGATCAAAGTTTTCAAGATATTAAGGAGGATAGAGGGGGGGAGGAAGAGAGAGAGAGAGAGAGAGAGAGAGAGAGAGAGAGAGAGAGAGAGAGAGAGAGAGAGAGAGAAATTAATACCGCTAGTTGGGGATTCCAGGACTAGGTGGCATAGCCTAAAAATTAGTGACAGACCTTTCAACAGTGAAATTATTAAACACTTCTACACACAAGTGGTGGTAGAAGTTTGGAACTCTCTTCCGCAAATGGCAACTGATGCTAGATCAATTGAAAATTTTAAATTGGAGATTGATAGATTTTTGTTAACTAAAGCTATTAAAGGATATGGGCCAATGGCGGGAAATGGAGTTAGGTTGCAGCTACTTGGTCTCATTGAATGGCGGAAAAGGCTCGATGGGCTGAATGGCCTCCTCCTGTAACAGTGTAACAGACTCGAGGGGCTGAATGGCCTCCTCCTGTCCCTATGTAACAGGCTCGAGGGGCTGAATGGTCTCCTCCTATTCCAGTGTAACAGACTCGATGGGCTGAATGGCCTCCTCCTGTTCCTGTGTAACAGACTCGATGGGCTGAATGGCCTCCTCCTGTTCCTGTGTAACAGGCTCGAGGGGCTGAATGGCCTCCTCCTGTTCCTGTGTAACAGGCTCGAGGGGCTGAATGGCCTCCTCCTGTTCTTGTGTAACAGGCTCGATGGGCCGAATGGTCTCCTCCTGTTCCTGTGCAACAGACTCAAGGGGCTGAAGGGTCTCCTCCTGTTCCTATGTTCCTAACTACCAACTGCAGCAGCCGGGGCAACTACAGATTTAGCGAGGTTTTGCTGCCAGTGTTATCACTGACTGCACACATGCAGCTACCAGCAATCCTATGGCAGACTTAAAGAAGAGTCCACCTATGTGTAAATTGTATGCAACCACTGACAGAAATTTAACGGATGTCAATGCACATTATCATGGGGAACCATAATTGCTTTCATTCTAAGCAATCAAATGTGACCCAGCTCTGTGAAAGTGAAAGATGTATGGGCGGCTGGCTTCTTGAGTTATGGGCTACCTGGTGCAACCCTGACTGATGGTATCAATGCAAACGCCTCGTACACTTGCAGAGATCAGATACAAGACAAACAGTGAGCAAACATTTACCTGCATAACAACAGTGATTGCACTTTGAAAATAATCCATTGGTTATAAAGCACTTTGGGGACATCCTGAGGATATGATAATACAAGACTGAAGACTCCCAAAGCAAGCGCTCTACTCGGAACTCCTACACGGCAGGTGAGCCCCAGGTGGGCAGAGGAAATGTTTCAAGGACACCCTCAAAGCCGCCTTGATAAAATGCAACATCCCCACCGACACCTGGGAATCTCTGGCCAAAGACCGTACAAAGTGGAGGAAGAGCATCCGGGAGGGCGCTGAGCACCTCGAGTCTCGTCGCCGCGAGCATGCAGAAACCAAGTGCAGGCAGCGGAAGGAGCGTGCGGCAAACCAGTCCCACCCACCCTTTCCTGTCCCACCTGTGACAGAGACTGTAATTCCCATATTGGACTGTTCAGTCACCTGAGAACTCACTTTTAGAGTGGAAGCAAGTCTTCCTCGATTTCGAGGGACTGCCTATGATGATGATAATACACTATTACAAAAGCAAGTTTTTTCTGTTTAAAACAGTGCTTCAATGTTTTTTTTATATTCATTCCTGGGATGTGGGCGTCTCTGGCATGGCCATCATTTATTTGCCTTTCCTTAATTGCCCTTGAGAAGGTGGTGGTGAGACACCTTCTTGAATACAACTGGGTGGCTCGCTAGGCCATGTCAGAGGGCAGTTCAAAGTCGCTGCTGTGGGTGTGGAGTCTCATATAGGCCAGACCGGGTAAGGACGGCAGATTTCCTTCCCCAAAGGACATTAGTGAACCAAATGGGTTTTTACGATAATCCGATCGTTACATGGTCACCATTATTGTTACTAGCTAGTTTATTGCAGATTTATTTAATTAACTGAATTTAAATTCCCCAGCTGCCATGGTGGGATTTGTACTCACGTCTCTGGATTACTAGCTCATTAACATTACCACTGTGCTACCGTTCCTATAGGGTTAGGTTGGGGGGAGAAGGGGAGATTCAAAAGTCTAACAGTATCTGCAACATGCCATTGACGGTGACCTCACCATTGACTTGAAATAAGAGCGCCAGAAAGGCATGGAAGATGTGGAGGACAATGGTTTGCAGAAGCCACCAGCAGCAGCGGAGTCCCTGAAGAAAGAGCGATAGGTGCAGGAGTCTTATTAGCTAAAGAGTATGGTAATGTAGTGGTTTTGTTACTAGACTAGCAAACCAGACGATGAAAGTTTGAATCCTACCATAGCAGTTTGAGAATTTGAATTCAGTTTTTAAAATTTTGAATAAAAAAAGTTGTAAAAAACAGGTTCCTGGGAAAACAGATCCCATTAAGATCTCTGCCCCAAGGCAACTTTGGAGGAACGGGCAGTTATTCTGGACCTCTGCCCTTCTCCGGCCAACCCTTCAACACCACTTCTATTTGTTCTTCATCCCCATCCGTGTATATTTGGGGACAAATGTCTGTAACTGGTCTGATGCTTAATGCAAGATTAGGTGGATGTGTGCAGTGATGATTGGTGCTCTTGGCAACTGCTCTTCTGTGGTGTGCCTTGCAGGTCACTGGGTTCGCTTTGCTCTGTGAAGAGAGAAGATAGGTTATTATAGGAGTACATAGACAAACTTGTCTTTATTACATAAATTAAGCACTTGTGTACAAGTGTGTAAGGGCACATTGATGCAATGTGGTGCCAATCGTAGGATGCGTGATTTGTGTGTCATACACCAGGCGATCCTCCAACCTCCTCAGGACCTGTATCTGCGGGAGCCTCCCACCTTCCCCAGTAATTCACTGCTCGTGTTGAGATAGAGGAATTACCATCTATTCCAATCCCTGCCTTTTGTTCCGTACAAGCTTTAAACGCAAGAGCAGTGTAGTTTATGACCGGATGATTTAAGGCATGAAAATTCCTTCTTGCAATACATTTCTCTGTGCCGTTATGTGTAATGTCATTTGCATTAACCTGCTGTTTAGCTTGTACTAACTCCCTTGCTACTTCCTTCTTGACATTTCTCTGCATGTGTGTGCAGTGTTTCTTGCATTTATGAATAACTTTCACCTTTAACCTCAGTTCCCATATAGATCATTCATCTTCATGTTTCTGTGGGAATACCGCATTTTAAAAACGTCTTTAAATATCTCAAGACCTCATCCTCCCATAGGTGACTTTCATCCACGTATTAAGACAGGGAGACAGTCCCACCTTTGCGTTGTCTTCTTTTTCAAAGTTGTGATGGTTCATCAAGACTTCTTTCCAGATCCCAAGAGTTGCGAGTCAACTTGACCGAGTTGGTGATAATATTGCTACCTTCCATCTTCAGAAACAATTTCCACTTTGTTAAAACTCTGTTTCAGTTCATTCTGGACAAACTTGTAATTGAAAAAGTATTTCTTATTGGATAATTATTAACAAAAGATCAGCAAGGGATTCTGGTTTGGTTGCAATACCAAAAAGTGAACGAGCCCAGAGTTGCTGCTAACCACCTCTTCTCCGCCCAAAAACCTCAGCGATTCCTTCAAAAATGCCGTCCAACTGGCTTTCCAAGACCTATTCAAACATACATTTCTTGTGCTGTCTCACTAGTATCTCCACACACTTTGCTGTTTTTTTTTAATCAGTTGCCTTGCTCATTAGGCGCTTGAGCTTTGTAATAATGTTTAGAAACATAGAAAATAGGAGCAGTAGTAGGCCATTCAGCCCTTTGATTCTGCACCGCCATTCAATATGGTTATGGCTGATCCTCTTGTGTCACAAGTGGGTCGGGTCTTATTGCAATCGATCAGCAAGATTGTGCGCAACTATTCTGGGGGGGGCGATCTCTAAAGTCTATGAAGGACATTTAATCCTTAATTTCGAGGGAGGCAGGCGGGAGAAATAGTCCCGAGTGAGGGAGTATGTTAGAATCAAAATCGTTGCAACACAGGAAGAGGCCATTCGGCCCATCGAGCCCGTGCCGATTCTCTGCAAGACCACTTCAGCCAGTCCCACTCCCCCGCCCTTTCTCCGTTAACCCTGCAAATTCTTTTCCTTCGGGTATTTATCTAACTCCCTTTTGAAAGCTACGATTGAATCTGCTTCCACCACCCTTTCAGGCGGTGCATTCCTGATCCTAACCACTCGCTGCGTAAAAAAAGTTTTTCCTCGTGTCGCCTTTGGTTCTTCTGCAAATTAATTGCAGTACAGGGTAGCATCATTTTAAAATTGGTATATGCCTTGCTGTTCCCGACCCCCTCCCCCACCAATCCACGAGGATGTAATAAAACAAACTGTGGTTAACAGCAATGCCACTTGCAGTTACGATTCTTCGCATTAAATGCAGAATCCGTCCTCCAGCAGTATAGTGGGGTGTATGCTGAAAGAGGATGGAAATCTTGGAGAGAGATGCAATTTATATACCCTAATCCCGTGCACTACAATGACTAGCTCACAACAGTTTGCAAGATAAGAGACAGAAAACGGTGGAGGAAAAATATAGCACAACATTCACACATTTGCCAGCTCTGCACATTAACTGGAGCCAGCAGCAACTTGCATGACATCACAATGTGGTAACGAAAGGTCAGCAACAGTCTCCCCGAGGCTGCTCATGGCTGCTCTAGTAGGTTTGAAACTGGTTTTGTACAGTGGAGATGAAGTGATAAGAAAATAAATTAAGAGCAAGGAGCTGAATATCAGAGGAGTTCATTTGTGTCGGCAGCCTGGAATTCACCTTGAATGAGCCAAGAATGAATTTACTGTCGGCAGAATGACCTGGCAACTCCCGCACAATTCATCGGAAGCCTTTCTTATGAAAGCACAATGTGAATTAATTCCCAGCACCCACCCCCCACATCCCCAGAGAGAGCGAGAAAGAGAGAGAGAGAGAGAGAGAGGAAGGGAAGACACAGAGAGAAGGGGGCGGGGGAGACAGAGAGAGAGAGAGCATGCAAGATCTCACATGGAGGAGATGATCAGAGGCAATTCTAGGATTCGGAGCCGAAAAGGAAAGGGATGAGAGAGGGCAAAAAGAGAGATGTGTGTGTTGGGGGGGGGGGGGGGGGTAGGAGGGAGAAAGAGAGAGAGAGAGAGAGAGAGAGAGAGAGAGAGAGTGAGTGAGAGTGTGTGTGTGTGTGTGTGTGTGTGTGTGTGAGGGGGGGGTGGGGGTGGGAAGAAAGAGAGAGAGAGAGAGAGAGAGAGGAAAAGGCAGAAAGTGTGTTGGGAGAGGAGAGAGAAAGGAGAGAGGACGGGGGGAGGGGGAAGCGGGAAGCGTGTGTGGGGAGATATAGATAGAGAGAAAGAGAGAGAGAGATAGGGGAGTGGGGGAGAGAGAGAGCATGCAAGAGTGTAAGAGGGGGAAAAGAGAAAGGGAAAAAAAGACAGTTAAGAGCACACATGTGCACAGGTATGGTCAGAGGCAATTCTAGAATTCAGAGCCAGAATGTGGGGAGAAGATAAACCACATCAAAAAAGGGAGAACAGAGTTGAGAAAAGAGAAGGGAGGGAAAGATGGATCAGAGAAAGTCTGAGATACACATCGGAGAGGGACCAAGACAGAGAGACGGTACAGACACACGCATACACAAGTCCATCACTGATAATCTAAAGTTGCTTTTGTGCTTTAAAAAAATATGAATTCTCCGATGATTTGAATAGAGCAATGTAAATAAGACGGCAGAGTGGGAATTTAGTGCTAATAAAATTGAATTATCAGATCATTTCAACAAAGCAACTTTAAATGAAGAGCAGACTGTGTGTGCGAACATCAGGAGAATCTGCAATTCAAAACCACATTCAATTCCACCCCCCCGCCCCACCTTACCCCAACAAATCCATGGCAGAATTGCACAGACATAGTGCAGCACATTCAACCAATCCTCAAATCAACTGCACGAATATTCAACCTGTTCGGCGCGCCTGCCCATTTTAAACACTGCAAGACATCAGTGTGCTCAGAAAATGACATTTCTGCCGATTCGCCCAAAACCCCAGGGCACATATTCCTAATTTCAGATTTACTTCCAAATTCTCAGTGCTGGATTTCCTCCTGGTTACGAGTTCAATGCTGGATTTATAAATGGCTGGCATTTTAAAAAAATATATAAAATCTGGGAGTAAACTTTTCATTTTAAACATTTAGGCCAAATTTCAACAAAAGAGCTTACGGTTCCAATACGGGATCTTTATATGCCGACAGAAGCCAGTGATGATACAGGATTGAACAGCCGAATGCTGGCGCAATTATAACTTTAAGCCATTGCTGAGAGATGAACTCGCCTCAGTGAATGGACGAGCACCGTGCCTTTGGCGGTTAACCCGCGGCCCAGGCTGCGGCCTACCAGGCTCACGCTATCTTTGAACAGAGTGCCTGCCCTTCGGAATGCTAGCCCAAGACACTGCATGCCGGAGCTCCCTCCCTCAGGGATGCCGAGCCAGTTTGGCACGGCTCAGTTCACATGAGACCGTCTGCTGAGGCCCCGGAGGTTGGAGGGGAAATTTCAGACATGGAGCAACCTCCCCCCACCCGGACATGGAGGAACCCATTCTCCTCCCCCACCCGGACATGGAGCAACCCATTCTCTCCCCCTCTCTCTCCCCCCCCCCCCCCCCGTCCCGCTCCCCCACACCGACATGGAGCAACCTCCCCTCCCCCCACCTGGACATGGAGCAACCCATTCCCCGCCCCCTGCCTCCACCCAGATATGGAGCAACCTTTCTCCCCCCCCACCAACCCCCAGACAGCGTGCAACACCTCCCCCCATCCAAACAACAAAAACTTGTATTTATATAGCGCCTTTAACATAGTGAAATATCCCAAGGCGCTTCACAGGAGTATTATGAGACAAAACATTTGACACTGAGCCACATAAGGAGAAATTAGGGCAGGTGACCAGAAGCTTGTTCAAAGAGGTAGGTTTTAAGGAGAGTCTTGAAGGAGGAGAGTGAGGTGGAGAGGCGGAGGTTTAGGGAGGGAGATCCAGAGCTTGGGGCCTAGGCAGCTGAAGGCACGGTCACCAATGGTTGAGTGATTATAATCAGGGATGCTCAAGAGGGCAGAATTTGAGGAGCGCAGACATCTCGGGGGGGGGGGGGGGGGGGCGTTGTAGAGCTGAAAGAGATTACAGAGATAGGGAGGGGCGAGGCCATGGAGGGATTTGTAAACAAGGATGAGAATTCTGAAATTGAGGAGTTGCTTAACCGGAAGCCAATGTAGGTCAGCGAGCACAGGGGTGATGGGTGAGCGGGACTTGGTGCAAGTTAGGACACGGACTGCCGAGTTTTGGATCACCTCTAGTTTACGTAGGGTAGAATGTGGGAGGCCAGCCAGGAGTGTGTTGGAATAGTCAAGTCTAGAGGTAACAAAGGCATGGATGAGGGCTTCAGCAGCAGATAGTTATGCTGCGGATAGGTGATCAAAAGTTCTTTTCAGGGTCAAAAAGAAGGTTGTGAACAGCGTGGTTCAACATCATTCAGAGGTTGGGGAGTGGGATAGAGTTAGTCCCCTCCCCTCCCCCACCCAGACACAGCGACCCCTCCTCCATCCAGACACGGAGTCACCTCTCCCCTCCCCCCTTCAGTTCAAACACAAAACCAAAAAAGATTTAAACAAATTGCACTATATTTTTCAAGGAAGACGTCAAAGCTGAACAATGTTTCACTACAAGTTTTGGTGGTTCGTTGCCTCAATATGTCAGCAGCCCGCCAAAATGAACTGAAAACGAGGGTAATCCTGACTTTAAAAAAAAATACCAGGGCTGAAAAAAATTTATGGGCTCTCAAAGGCTCGTGGATACATATGTAGTGCTGTGTGGTACTGAGCCATTCGGACCGGGTGAGGTGCTCAAAGTCCGATCCCTGATCTGTGCAGAGTTGCCAGTGTGACAGATGGGCCTCGCCACCAGGACAGCGGGGAATATCTGCTCAGATGCTGCTGCAGTTATAACTTTCGCCAAAACCCCATCACTGAAAGATGAGCACAGGAAAAAAAAAAAAATCCATGTACGAAACATCGCGAGCATTACCTCAGTAAAGGAAAATAAATCAGTCATGGTCCCGGATCCATTCAAGGCTGAAAAAAGTGCAGGGTTTTAAAAAATGTAATTTACGGGATGTGGGCATCGCTGACAAGGCCAGCATTTATTGCCCATCCCCAACTACCCTTCAGAAAGTGGTGTTGAACCGCCTTCTTTAAGTGTCAGCTGTGGCTCAGTGGGTAACACACACGCATCTGACTCAGAAGGTTGTGGGTTCGAGACCCACTCCAGGGACTTGAGCACATAAATCTAGGCTGACACTCCAAGGGAGTGCTGCACTGTCGGAGGTGCCGTCTTTCGGATGAGACGTTAAACCCAGGCCCCATCTGCTCTCTCAGGTGGACGTAAAAAATCCCATGGCACTATTTTGAAGAAGATCAGGGGAGTTATCCTCGGTGTCCTGGCCAATATTTATCTCTCAATCAACATTTATCTGGTCATTATCACATTGGTGTTTGTGGAAGCTAGCTGTGCGCAAATTGGCTACTGCGTTTCCCACATTTATCAATCATCATATCATAGTCAGTCCCTCGAAATCGACATTACAACAAATCCCACATTACAACAGTGACTACACTTCAAAAATACTTTTTCCATTGGCTGTAAAGCGCTTTGAGACGTTCGGTGGTCGTGAAAGGCGCTATATAAATGTAAATCTTTCTTTTCTTGAGCCACTGCAGTCCATGCGGTGAAGGTACTCCCACAGTGCTGTTAAGGAGGGTATTATGTTTGGAGTTTGGATTACGTTCAACTGCAGTGCCCCCCACCACCCCTCCCCCTCCCCTCAGTCAATTAGCCCACTGGCTCTCTATATCTAGGCTCCACTACCGTGGCCAATCTGTAGCCATGGAAACGGGGCCCCAGGAGGAGGCAGCACCTTCAGGAGGAGGAGGAGGAGGAGGAGGAATGATATTTGGAGGATGTAGAAATAAAAAAAAAACAAAAGGAAACTCAAGTGCCCTCTCAGGACTCCCTTCACCTCAAATTAGGACTTTCGTCTTTTATGGTCTGACAGGAAAAAGGAAACTGGTTTCCTCTTTCAGAAAACCACACATTATTCTTCTGGACACGGATTACTGTACTTCAGATTAGCTTCCCGATTCTAGAGACTTGGATCTGAATTGGTCTTTACCCAAAGCTATTTTGTGGGGAATAAAGGCAATTTAAAATGAGAACAGATGACTGGCTCAGTTCTTCATGTTACACAGGCTTCAGTTAGCGAAGCAATTAAACCCTCACCAGCCAGCACACAGCATGGACCTTTGATTTTAGGCCACATTTATATTTTGTTGCCCGTTTATTTCGGCAGTAGTGACTGAAGGGGCCCTTTGATTCAAAAAGTGAAACTTTTATTCCCCACAATGGCGGACGATATTAAAATGACATGGGGTGGGTCTCCTCTCCTCTGCGGAAGGGACCAGCTGTTAGTGGTGTAAGGCAATAGAACGCAGGCAGCCCTGATCCAAGTGGCAATTCTTCATGAGTTGAGCCTAGATTTTGAGTGTTGGCAGGCAATTTGACCATGGGTGGGAGCAACACAACAGAGGCTAATCCTGACCTTTCAACATTGGGTAACAATCACCTCCAACCCTAGACCGACTGTAGAAACTACCTAATCAAACACTGCTCCCATTGTATACCCCCAGAAAGCAGCTGTTGGCAATGAGTCTGCTACTGCCATTTACACCTCGAGACCCATCTTTTTGCTTATCCCATTACCACCCCTCTTTAGCCTTGCGCTCTCAACCCTTTTGTCATTTAATCTCTCCTGCCTTCCTCCCTTCTCCACTTTCCCTGCCTCCGTACTTGCTTAAAACCGGTTACATCTTTAACCTTTGCCAGTTCCGACGAAGGGTCATCGACCTGAAACGTTAACTCGGTTTCTCTCTCCACAGACGCGGCCTGACCTACTGAGTATTTCCAGCATTTTACTGTTTTTATATCACGTTTCCGGCATCCACAGTATTTTGCTTTTACACCTAAATGGCAGAGGTCAGCTAACTTAGCACAGACTGGGTATCGAACCGGGAATCTACAGGCTTGGCACCACGCCAGGTTGTCGGGAATCTATTCCAAACCCAAGTTAAATGGAGTAATGTTTTAATAAAGCCCATGAACTCTCGATGCTGCCTGTGTCGCACACGGCTGGGGGTGGGGGAGGGGATGTTAACAGCAGCTTGGGCGGGAACATGCTACTATGGTCTGCTTATCGGCTCACAGGAGTTAGGGGGTTGGGAGGAGTGCTGCCCTACCCGTTGCACTGGTTATACCTTACCTTAGAATAAGGGGCCGCCCATTTAAATCTGGGATGAGGAGAAATTTCTTCTCTCAGAGGGTTGTAAATCTGTGGAATTCGCTGCCTCAGAGAGCTGTGGAAGCTGGGACATTGAATAAATTTAAGACAGAGCTAGACAGTTTCTTAACCGGTGAGGGGATAAGGGGTTATGGGGAGCGGGTGGGGAAGTGGAGCTGAGTCCATGACCGGATCAGCCATGATCACATTAAATGGCGGAGCAGGCTCGAGGGGCCGTATGGCCTACTCCTGCTCCTACTTCTTATGTTCTTACCCAGGGACTTGACCTACCATGTGGGAGTCTTGGGATACTGGAGGGATTGAGATTTGATGAGGAAAGAGATCTTAATTATCCTTGAACGTTGTTGTGTATCCACTCGTGAGTTCAGCTGAATTCTGGTCAACGTAAAGAACACAGATGTGAACATTTTTTTTTAAATGGCAAAAGGATTATTTTTTTTAACTTTGGTAGAATCGCAGTAGAGAGTCAACACCCAACCAAAGTGCCCCAGCTCTTGAAAAGTATTACACAGACCTACCTCCCCCGCACCCCCACCCCACCTGAATTAGTGCAATTGGTGCCGTTAAAACAGAACATCAAACTTGTGGAATAGGCACTCATAACCATGGGGCCAGCTCTGCAAACTGGCCGGGCCTTGCAGGAATCCGGCAAGCCTGACTACTAATCAGTGCCTGCCTGCTCGTCTGTGTCACAGTGTCAAATAACTTGTGCATCACAGATTGAAAACTTGCCTCAGCCTTGCTTAGGATTTCTAGAAATCCAACAGGAACTTCTTTACCCAGAGAGTGGTGAGAATGTGGAATTCGCTCCCACAGGGAGTGGTTGAAGCGAATAGTATAGTTGCATTTAAAGAAAGAGGCTAGATAAGCATATGGGGAGAAGGGAAGAGAGAGTTACGCTGATAGAGAGTTAGATGAGGAAAGAGGAGAGGCTCGAGTGGAGCATAAATGGCGGCATGGACTGGTTGGGCCGAATGACCTGTGTCTGTGCCGTATATCCTATGTAATCCTAGGGTTGCCAACTCTCCAGGATTGTCCTGGAGTCTCCAGGAATTAAAGATTTTTTTAAAAGTTGTAGTATTAAAATAAAGTTTTTTTTTCTTTTTCATTGAACACCGTTTATTAATTATAAAATACTGGAGATGTTGGGAGTGGGGGGCACGAGAAAGTTTGACTGGCCAGGATGGTCGTGGGGGAGGTCGTGTGATGAAACCTCCAGGAATACATCCAACCAGAGTTGGCAACACTAGTGCCTGCGTACTTTTTAAACAGATATTTTGCAGTTTAGTGCTGTAATTCCGACGTGTGTGGCGGTAACTGTTAACGTGACAATGCCATGCACCGTGTGGATTGTAATGTCGAGAAAATGGAATTTCAGAAAGCACATTGAGAGAGCAAGGCAGGCCTACCAGACAGAGCCTCCGTTAAGTGCCACTCGTCCAGCCTGCTGGATTTTCTCCAAAAAAAAAATCGCTCTCCCAAACACAAATCGGATCCTGTGAAACGAATTGCCCTCCCCATCCAGCCCTCCCCCATTTCACAAGAAGAGTCACTATAATCACTCATGGACATCAGCGGAGCTTGAGTTTAAAACACAGGCCTTAAAATACAGCAAGATTTTTTTTTAAAAAAGAACATGCAAGGTCCCTGGGATTCACAACAAGCAATTGCCAAAAGGGTTTAAGTTTCATTCAATCTTAAGAGTAGATCTGTGTGAATTAAACTGTTCCACTGCAGTTCTTGCTGTCGGATACATCCAAACTCTCCCTCCCCCACTGAAACACAAAGACTCCCTCACCACCGCCCCCCCCCCCCCCCCCCCACTGTGGGTGGATGCAGTTTGGTGCACTGGTTATGCATAGACTCCCACATAACTACAGACAGGATTAATGCAGGCAGCAAAGGCCACATGTTTTCGTAGAGGCCGTTTACTCAACTATGTCTAAAAAAAAAGGGCTGGGTTTTAGATTGACTTTCCCAAAACAAAAAGCACAAGAGGAGAAAATACCCGAACAGCTCTCAGCATTAAGGTTCTGGCAGAGCCGGGGGACTGCGGAAAGCTGAGCTGCACCAAAATCAAGAGCTCATGGAAAGATTTTTCAGCTCCAATATTTTCCCTCTCTCTGCTTCACACAATAGCAGGAATTGGGTCTACATTTGTGACCGGCGTATAGAGAGACACACCGAACAGCAACGGGCAGGGAAACTCAAGACAGTCAAGTGTCAGCAGGCTGTTCAAATAAACGAGGTATTGCAACTGAGCCCAGTTATATCTGCCCCGTCTCTGCACGCGCACACAGACACGGACACCCAGACAAGGACACGTGCGCGCACACACACACGGACAAGGTCACCCACAGACAAGGACACGCGCACACACACGGACAAGGTCACCCACAGACAGACAAGGACACGCGTGTACAGACAAGGACACACACACACAGACAAGGACAGACACCACCACACATTCGCGCATTTACATACAGACAATATAACAAAGAATCTCCAGTTAGTGATCAGGGATGGACACTGGCCAATTATTTCTCTGTAGCTCAGGGTCACTGCAAATAATTGGCTTTGCCCTGGCTTTTGGCCCTGCTGATATTAGCCACCTCAGATTAGACATTAAAACTTCAGAGCTTCTGGTCTGTTCAGTGTAGAGCTGCACGGAATCGTACCCACCAGTCTATCAGAAGGGAAGCGCTTCTCCACTTTCACACAAGCAGAGTAGCGGCATGTTGGGAATTTTTTTTATTCCAATAAAATTGCTTATAGAAATTGTGAAGCAAAGTTAAAAATAGAAAGTAGGGCAGCTCCCTTGCTAAGGCAGCGTATAAGCTCAGCAAAGCAGACTAGGTTCAATTCCCTGTCTGTAGGGCGCTCAGCCTGGGTGGCACCATTGGTTTCTGTGGCCCAGGCTAAGGTAGAAACATTAAAATTCCCAGCCCCAGTCACTACTGAGCGATTCCCTGCTGGAAATTCATTGAAGCTCAGAAGCGATGGCCCGCAGACAAAGAGCTGGCCGCTAATTACCGTCGAAGCTCACACTTCAAGAGTGGGCAAGGTACTGGATAGAGCCGGACGCCTTCAGCTCAGTAATAGGGTAAACAACAGCAACTTGCATTTATATAGCGCCTTTAATATAGTAAAACATCCCAAGGCACTCCATAGAGCATTGCAGAGATTGACACCGAGCCAAAGAAGGACAGGTCAAAAGCTTGGTCAAAGAAGGAGGCTTTAAGGAGCGGCTTAAAGGATGGCAGAGATGCGCGAGAGGTTTAGGGAGGGAATTCCAGAGCTTAGGGCCTAAACAGCTGAAGGCACAGCCGCCAAAGGTGGGGCGAAGGAAGTCGAGGATGTGCAAGAGGCCAGAATTGGAGGAACACGGAGGATTACAGGGCTGGAAGACACCATTCAGTGCAGGCCTGAGACAACCAGTCTAGAAAGCCATAGGTTAATTCTCAGCCTGTGCCAAATTAGTTGATCTCAAATATGGCGACTTTACAATTGACTTGGCTGCCCTGAGCTAAGGGGGGGGGGGGGTCGGAGGGAAATAAAGTCCTGATCAGGTGACTCCTGCTTGAAAATGCACGTGTAGATTTTAGAGGAGAACTTGCCGCATTAGCCCTCACAGCCAATGAACCTGCCAGCATGTTGCAGTAGACCACAGACCTGAACCCCGGCACCAATCGTGAAGCCCTACACCAATCACTGCACTTGGACGAGTGGGAGGAAAATCTGAAAAATCAGGAAGGAAGGAAGGCACTCTCACAACCACGGTCTTTTACAGTGTCGTCATGCCAATGGAGGGCAGGGGGAGGGGTGAATTCTAAAACAACTGCAACTGGCTTCAGTTGGGAGATGGCTGGCCGGTAAGATTGCGTTCCTGTTCAGACAGTTAGTTAGCGTGGAATCAAAAAAAAAAAATCGACAGGATAAACATCTACGTGCATTTTTGATTCATGTACCAAATGGTTGTCTAAGGAAAAGATGGAGTTTAAGCAAAGAAAACAATTTACACATGAACAAAATATTGAGGCCAGAGAAGGAATGAGTCACGGGATGATACAGTACCCACCCCCCCCGGGAAAGGTGGGGGGGGGGAAAGAGGGAATAGCGGTTCAAGGTGTGGTACAGACCCCAGAGGGAACAAAAGCAGTGACTCACAGGATATTCAGATACCCCGCCTCCCCCACCCATAAAAGGTGAGGGAAGCAGTGAGTCAGAGGATGATAAATACCAGGAGAAAATCCCTCCAACCTCCCTCTACTCCTTTAACACCCTACTTAAACCGCACCTCTTTGACCAAGCTATTTGTTAACTCTTCCAATAACTCCTTTTCTTGGCTTGCTGTCGATTTCTGTCTGATTTAGGTTCCTCTGAAGCGCCTTGATGTGTTTGCCTACGTTAAAGGTGCTATATAAATGAAAGTAATTGCTGTTAAGCCAATGACCTACAGACCAAAGATGAGATGATGTCATGGACTGAGCCATGCTTCTATAGTCAGCTGTGGCTCAGGGGGCAGCACCCTCGCCTGAGTCTGAAGGTTGTGGGTTCAAGTCCTACTCCAGAGACTTGAGCACATAAGTCTAGGCTGAGAATCCAGTGCCGTGCTGCAGTGTTGGAAGTGCCATCTTTTGCATGGGACATTAAACCGAGGTTCCGTCTGCTTTCTCAGGTGGATGTAAAAGATCCCATGGCAACGATTTCGAAGAGCAGGGGAGTTATCCCCGGTCTCCTGGACCAATATTTATCCCTCAACAAACATCACTAACAATAGATTTTCTGGTCATAATCACATTGCTGTTTGTGGGAGCTTGCTGTGCGCAAATTGACCGTCGCGTTGTCTACATTACAACAGTGACTACACTTCAAAAAGTACTTCGTTGGCTGTAAAGCGATTTGGGACGTCCGGTGGTCGTGAAAGGCGCTACATAATTGCAAGTCTTTCTTTTTTTAAATGGCACTTACTTTCGAAAATCTAGAAGCTTCCTGGGCAACAACAGCTGCCCTTGCGCTCAAGTTAAACCCAAGTAAAGGGCTCCTCTCTGAATCCCAATGTTCAAAATTGTCAAAAATGGCAACTTATTTTGCTGCTGATTAAGATGCGCAAAATAGGGGCAACATCAACGATTTCATTGGATGATGATCATCATCATAGGCAGTCCCTCGGAATCGAGGAAGACTTGCTTCCACTCCTGAAGTGAGTTCTTTGGCAGTTGAACAGTCCAATAAGAGAGCCACAGACTCTGTCACAGGTGGGACAGATAGTCGTTGAGGGAAGGGGCGGGTGGGACTGGTTTGCCGCTCGCTCTTTCCGCTGCCTGCGCTGGATTTCAGCATGTTCTCGGCGATGAGACTCGAGGAACTCAGCGCCCTCTCGGATGCACTTCCTCCATTTCGGGCGGTCTGTGGCCAGGGAGTCCCAGGTGTCAGTGGGGATGTTGCACTTTTATCAGGGAGGCTTTGAGGGTGTCCTTGTAGTGTTTCCGCTACCCACCTTTGGCTCGTTTGCAGTGAAGGAGCTCAGAGTAGAGCACTTGCTTTGGGAGTCTCGTGTCTGGCATGTGAACAGTGTGGCCTGCCCAGCGGAGCTGATCGAGTGTGGTCAGTGTTTCAATGCTGGGGATGTTGGCCTGGACGAGGACGCTGATGTTGGTGCGTCTGTCCTCCCAGGGGATTTGTAGGATCTTGCGGAGACATCGTTGGTGATATTTCTCCAGTGACTAAGTCATGAGTTGAATGCCATGAGATCCAATCCACTCAGAGTTCCGCTCCAGTGATGTGCAATGGGGATATGGCCTGTGTGAGCAACACCCGTCATTCACAAGATCACTGCAGCCGAACATCAGGGTGAAAGCTCTGCACAAACTGTCTGCTGCCAGACTACTGAGAACAAGGATGCCAAAAAGGATACAAAACAATAACCGGGCCCGACAGACTCTCTGATAAGTAAACATGCATATTAATTAGAATAATGTAACAAGTTGACAGAATACACTCCCCTTTACACTCACAGATCTCCTGTGGCACTGCTCACCACGAGCTCCCCAATCTCTGCAACTCTCTCATTGTAAGAACATAAGAAATAGGAGTAGCCATTCGGCCCCTCGAGCCTGCTGCACCATTTAATGAGATAATGGCTGATCTTCTACCTCAACTCCAATTTCCTGCACTATTCCCATATCCCTTGAATCCCTTAATATTCAAAAATCTATCTCTGTCTTGAATATACTCAATGACTGAGCATCCACAGCCCTCTGGAGCAGAGAATTCCAAAGATTCACCACCCTCTGAGTGAAGAAATTTCTCCTCATCTCAGTCCTAAATGGCCGACCCTTTATTCTGAGACTGTGATCCCTGGTTCTAGACTCCTCAGCCAGAGGAGACATCCTCCCCCTGCATCTAACCTGTCAAGCCCTGTAAAAATTGTGTATGTTTAAATGAGATCACCTCTCATTCTTCTAATCTCTAGAGAATATAGGCCTAGTCTACCCAATCTCTCATCTGACATGCCTGTTTGTCTCTCTATTCCCTGCATCTCGCTCCATAATCCCAATCTCTTTGTTGATATGTCTGTGCGACCTATACCAAACGAGTCATTCTCTCTCTCGCCCCCTGATCTAGCTCTTCTTGCCTCACTCTTTCTCCTGCCCATGTCTCACTCTCCCCATCGCTCTGCGATATCTTCCATCCATCCATCGCTCTCCAATGTCTTACCCAATTTACTCACTGAGTTGTCCATCTCGGATTGCACACGCTCTCCCCATGATCTCACTCAATGCCCATGACCTCACTCAATGCCCATGACCTTTGTGTCCGGGATGTCTTCTGCCTATTTGTCTTTCAGCCAACATGTCTTCCCCTCATATTTGACTCTCTATCTTCCTTTAACTCTCCCCCACCCAGAGCACACTCCTCACTCCAACAGATCTCTACATCCTGCTCAACATTTCTACCCTCCGTCCCAATTTGTCCGTACCACAGGAGACGGTCGGGAAGAAATGAGCAAAAGAAAACAAGCGCAGGCAGCGGAAAGAGCGTGCAGCAAACCAGTTCCACCCACTCGTTCCTTCAACGACTGTCTGTCCCACTTGCGACAGGGACTGTGGTTCTCGTATTGGACTGTACAGTCACCTGAGAACTCATTTTGAGAGTGGAAGCAAGTCTTCCTCAATTCCGAGGGAGGAAGAAAAATAATTTAAAAGGCCAATACAGTTGAATAAAGAGCAAGGTCAGAATGAAGGTGCAGCAGCAGGTGGGGCAGAGGAGCGGATTGGGTTTTTGGCCAGGAATGGCTGGTAGAGCAAAGAAACAGTAAGGGGGTGGTGTCAGGTAAACCTGAGCAGCGAGGCAGTCACCGACAGGGAGAACACAAGGCAAATGGAGGCAAGGCCTGTAATGGAGACGCAGCCATCATCATCATCATAGGCAGTGCCTCGGAATCGAGGAAGACTTGCTTCCACTCTAAAAATGAGTTCTCAGGTGGCTGAACAGTCCAATACGAGAACCACAGTCCCTGTCACAGGTGGGACAGACAGTGGTTGAAGGAAAGGGTGGGTGGGACTGGTTTGCCGCACGCTCCTTCCGCTGCCTGCGCTCGTTTCCTGCATGCTCTCGGTGACGAGACTCGAGGTGCTCAGCGCCCTCCCGGATGCGCCTCATCCACTTCGGGCGGTCTTTGGCCAGGGACTCCCAGATGTCGGTGGGGTTGTTGCATTTTTATCAAGGAGGCTTTGAGGGTGTCCTTGAAACACAGAGGTTGGCCAGGAATAGGCAAGTCTTTGGGTCGATGAGGGGCATCGTGCGTCAGCGAGCGGGCATCGCCATAAAAAGGGGAGTGTAGAGGCAGACAGCAATCTGACTGAGCAGCGAGCCCGGGATGACCAGTGAGGCAAAGGAACAGTAGCAGGCGAGTCGGCAGCTCCTGAACAGCAAGACTAATGCAGCCGGATGACAGGAGGTGCGAAAGGAGGGCGAGGGCAGGGTTGGGGTGCAGCCAACATCAGGAGGCTTCGTGAGCCAGAAAATGGACCAGATCGCACAGCGCAGCGCCACTGGTGCTTGGAGGTCTGCACTGCATGATAAGGGCATTGCAATTTGAGCAATGATTACAACGGCTATTATAACAACTTTCATTTATATAGCGCCTTTAACGTAGCAAAAACACCCCTACCCCATTCTCGCAGCAGGTGAAACTAAATCACAAAACAGAAACAAAAACAAAAAGCCTGGTAAACAGGAAGCTTTTGAGATTTTTAATATTGATTTGCCCGCAAAGTTACAACAACAATCACCACATTACATGTACAAGAGTGCTTGCTGAATTTTCCCAACAAGGCCGAATGCCCCTGTTTGACCATCGACACTGTTGGCTTTACATGCAGATCAATTAGACTACTTTTAAGTTAGAAGCTAAAAAAAAGCCCAATCGATTTTGACAAAGGGATTCACCTGAAATAGTTTCTCTTTCATGTGCTCCAGCACTTTCTGGTTTTACTTCAGATTTTTACCATTTGTGGGGGGGGGTTTTCTCGTTATCTTTTTGAAACTCTGCTCAAAATGTACTGCGGTGAAGTGGTTTTTATTCAGTTTACTGTCCGTGAGTCAGCCAAGCAGGATCTAGTCCAAATCATTTCTGTCTGAAAATGAATCAGCTTCCTTGCTGGAATATTCCTCTAACCACTCACAGATGGAGTCTGGATTCTTCAGCGCTGTTGGCATTCACACTAGCTAAAAGTTAACGTTTGGCAGAGAACGAAATGAAAGACTTACATTTATATAGCGCCTTTCACAACCACCGGGCGTCTCAAAGCGCTTTACAGTCAATGAAGTACTTTTTGAAGTGTAGTCACTGTTGTAATGAAGGAAACGCAGCAGCCAATTTGTGCACAGCAAGCTCCCACTAACAGCAATGTGATAATGACCAGATAATGTGTTTTTGTTGACTGAGAGATAAATATTGCCTCTTCTTCGAAATAGTGCCATGGGATCTTTTACATATACCAGCGAGGGCAGACAGGGCCTCGGTTTAGCATCTCATCCGAAAGACGGCACCTCCGACAGTGCAGCTCTCCCTCAGCACTGCACTGGAGTGTCAGCCCAGAGTTATGTGCTCAAGTTCCTGGAGTGTGCCTTGAACCCACAATCTTCTAACTCAGAGGCGGGAGTGCTACCCACTGAGCCACGGCTGACAGAACACAGTTAAGGAGTGAGAGAGGTAGAGTGGCGTACAGTGCTGCCGAGCATTAGGACTAGGCACATAGAAGCAAATGGTCTCTCACAGTTATAGGTACATAGGGACAATGACAGACAGGAAGAGAGCTACTGATCCATCCAGCCTGTCCCACACAACTGCAATTCTTTGTGCAACACGATACACACGCTCCCCATCCCATGTAATCTCCTGGGAGTAGCGAAAAAACAGATTAAAATCCCGACTCAAAGGGGACAAAAATCTTGGAAATTTCTCTCCAATCCCTTTAGGTGATCTAAACTAGTCCATGGGACTACTACGGTCCTGATTAATGTTAAATGGTTCCTACCAAGGTATTTCACAGGAGCGTTCTCAAACAAAATTTGACACCAAGCCACAGAAGAAGATATTGGAACACGTGACCAAAAGCTTGGTCAAAGAGGTAGGTTTTAAAGGAGCATCTTAAAAGGAGCAGAGGTGCAAAGGTTAAGGGAGGGAATTCCAGAGCTTAGGGCCCAGGCAGCTGAAAGCACGGCCACCACTGGTGGAGCGATGGAAATCGGGACGGCGCAAGAAGCCAGAATTGAAGGAGCGCAGAGGTCTCAGAGGGTTGGAAGGAGTTACAGAGATAGAGCAAGGCAAAGCCAAGGAGGGATTTGAAAATAAGAATGAGAATTTTTAAATCCAGGTATTGCCGGACCGGGGAGCCAATGTAGGTCAGTGAGCACAGGGCTGATGTGTGAACGGGATCTGCAGTGACTACAGTTACTCTCAAGGCTGTACTTCTGAACAGCTCCAAACCCTGATGCAAAGCAAGATATAACTTGTAGGATTCAAGCTTGATTCCCCCAACCCAGCAGGTTCCCAATCTCAGCTCTGCTGCTGTGTAGAGGTGGGGTGGGAGGGAGGAGGATGGAGCAAGGGGTGATAAGCAGAGGTCAAGCACCTTCCAATGGGACACACATGACTCAGGAAGAAAATCGGGGAAATTCACCACCCCCAAATTTCCTTCTTAAATTACCCAAAAGCCAATGTAAGGGTTAACCATGTTTCAGACTTTATTGTGTTACTCTTTAATGTTGTCTAGCTTGTAAGCAAAAGAGACACAATATTCTGCATGATTTTGCAATCTCTTACGTGTACCAAGAAAAATAGATTTTACCAATGACGCAGTCCAACATGGAATTACTAACTCAAAACAGAACTCCCCAGACTGCCTCGTACACACGACTGATCGATATCGTAGTGCAGAATTACAACCTGGCCCCCAACTCCTCTACACTTGTGGCCAGGCCTCACTTCACAGACAGAACCATTTCACTATCATTGCTGGACATCCTGTTCGAGTGAATAGAGTTTCAAATTTGGATATGGACAACATTCAGCCTATTCAGGCAGAGTTCGCATCACACAGAAGGCAAGTGGATTGATGGATAACAAACACATTTTCTGCTGGACTGGTTTTGATTGGTTGAAGTGGTCGGAGAGCAATGTTCCAGATTTTGTTTAGTCCTTATTGGCTCTTATTAGCCCTTAGTGCCCTCACTGAGTCAGTGAGTCAGAAGGTTGAGAGTTCAAGTCCCACTCCAGAGACTTGAAAACAAAAATCTACACTCCAGTGCAGTACTTGGAGTGCTGCACTAACGGAGGTGGCGTCTTTAGGTGAGAAGTTAAAGCAAGACCCCGTCTGCTGTCTCAGGTGGATGCAAAAGATACATATGGCCACTATTTCAAAGAAGAGCAGGGGAGATAGCCCCAGTGTCCTAGCCAATATTTATCCCTCAACTGATATTGCTAAGAACAGATTATCTGGTCAAAACAACATTGTGGTTTGTGGGAGCATTGCTGTGCGCAAATTGGCTGCCGGGTTTCCTACATTACAACAGAGACTACACTTTATTAAAGTACTTAATTGGACGCTTTGGGACGTCCGGTAGTCATGAAAAGCGCAATATAAATGCAAGTCCTTTTTTTCTGGGTTTAACTCTGCTTTTGTGCCTCGCCCCAGAGAATACATGGCAGCGGGAGCTGATCTAGGAAGTGTCGAGTCATGATCATCCAGCCAGCAGGAGTGTGGGGTAAGCTTGTTGGACCAGCTGGTCTTTACAGGCCCGTCATTTTTGTATGTTGATATTTCCCTCCAGGCTCATTCTCAACACTGAACGTTGTTGCTGCGCGTTACCACTGGACGAATGGTGCAGCATCGTGGGCGGAGGTGCGGCGAATGAGGGTATGGGGCCCAGGGGGCAGCACGGGCCCTGCCCACACTGCAATATGTGTGCACACTAGGTCCATGCAACAGAGCAGATCTCCAGTCGTCCTGGTTAACCCTTGCCACTGGATAAAAGGCGAGCTCCGTCAAGCCCGTGCGGTGGCTGGTGTGCAACGACCACCCCACGTTAAAAAAATTCACACATGGGCATCTTCCACACCCTCAACTGGAGTTCAGGGCTGTAATATCAGGTCCGTCACTGAAACGTCTGTGAAAGCAAGCCATCCTCGTTCGAGGGGCCGCCTATGATGATAACGGTGTAGCATTGTGCCTCGCGACACCCCAGCAGAGTGCTGCGCTGCTCCCCCCTCCCAATCACTGGAGAGAGCAGCAAAGATTAACCCCACCCAGAGCTGTGACCACCGACAGGGTGAAAGGGAAGCTGCACACTCCAAACTTTTTCTGGCTTGTGTGTTATGCGCTCCCCGCACGTTAATGGACAGAACTGCTTGCTGTGCCTGCTTCCATCAAACAGACAGCTCTCAATCATCAGGACTGCTCAGCTGACCACGGGCAAGAGCGATCCCCCCCCCCCTAACAATTCTTTATCCAAGTTTGGGCCTCTGCTTTCCCCCTCGTGGGAGTCTACACGAGAATCTATGCAACAGAAATCACAAGAACATTAACAAAAAAGAATAGGACATTCAATAGATGCCCCCTGAGCCTGCTTTGCCATTCAATATCATGGCTGATCTTCTACACCAACTCCAATTTCAACAATTTGTATTTATATAGCATCTTTAACGTAGTGAATTGTCCCAAGGCGCTTCACAGGAGTATTATGAGACAAAAAAAAATTCCGCCCTATCCCCAAATCCCTCGATTCCCTCAGTATTCAAAAATCTAGCGATCTCAGTCAATGACGGAGCACCCATAGCACTCTGGGGTAGAGAATTCTAAAACTTCACCACCCTCTGAGTGAGGACATTTCCCCTCATCTCGTGCTAAATGGCCGACCCCTTATCTTGAGACCATGACCCCTGGTTCTAGGCTCCCCAGCCAGGGGAAACAGCCATCAGCCTCCCTGCATCTACAATGTCAAGCCCCTTGTACGTTTCAATTAGATCACCCCCCCACCCTTCTCCATTCTACTAAACTCCAGAGAATATAGAAATGAAATTCTCTTCCGCTAGCTCCCACAGAGGAGGAGGCCAGAGTGAAAAGTGACTTTGGCTGAGAAATCAAGAGTTTCTCATTTCCTTCCCCCCACCCCCCACCCAAGGCAGGTTCTGCAAAGTCACAATCAGATTCTGGGGTAAACACTTGCAGCATGGTCAGTGGAAGATGGCACGGAAAATGCAAATCGCTCAGTTTGTGCTGTGATTCCAACCCCTCCTCATTGGGCTTTCAGAAACTTATCAAGACTGGTGCTTTTTGAAAGCACAACATGCCACTTTTCAAGAGAGTTTGACTGGCAACAGGAAATAGTGATTCTATTAATAACAGCTTCTGAAAACGCAGCGAGAGATTGCCAGCTCGTACCAGAAGGCAGCGTTTCCTTTGGAGTCCAGGCTTCCCCACTCTGCCACAGAAACACTGACCAGAGGCAACAGGCCGCTTGCTCGGACTCCAGACTTAGCAAGCTAGGAATGAAGCGACTCAAAATTGGCTTTTTACCCCAAACACGTGGTTGAAAAGCTCTAACACTTAGCATCTGATGACGTGTTGTTGTTGTTGTTAGGATCTGGAATGTACTGTCTGCAATGATGGTAGATGTAAACATAGAAACATAGAAAATAGGTGCAGGAGCAGGCCATTCAGCCCTTCTAGCCTGCACCGCCATTCAATGAGTTCATGGCTGAACATGAAACTTCAGTACCCACTTCCTGCTTTCTCGCCATACCCCTTGATCCCCCGAGTAGTAAGGACTTCATCTAACTCCCTTTTGAATATATTTAGTGAATTGGCCTCAACTACTTCCTGTGGTAGAGAATTCCACAGGTTCACCACTCTCTGGGTGAAGAAGTTTCTCCTTATCTCGGTCCTAAATGGCTTACCCCTTATCCTTAGACTGTGACCCCTGGTTCTGAACTTCCCCAACATTGGGAACATTCTTCCTGCATCCAACCTGTCCAAACCCGTCAGAATTTTAAACGTTTCTATGAGGTCCCCTCTCACTCTTCTGAACTCCAGTGAATACAAGCCCAGTTGATCCAGTCTTTCTTGATAGGTCAGTCCCACCATCCCGGGAATCAGTCTGGTGAATCTTCGCTGCACTCCCTCAATAGCAAGAATGTCCTTCCTCAAGTTAGGAGACCAAAACTGTACACAATACTCCAGGTGTGGCCTCACCAAGGCCCTGTACAACTGTAGCAACACCTCCCTGCCCCTGTATTGACCTGGGTTTTTAAATCTGGTTTTTGCCTCTCCCAGGGGATCACGTCTCCAGTTGGAGTGAAGTGTAGAATGCTTCAGCGTAAGGGGTGTCGCAGTTGTGTGGGGCGGATTGGTTGGGCTGGGTGCTCTTTACCTGTCCGCCATTGTTCATTGTTCATGGTTTATATGTAACCTTCAGGCTGGTGATTGAGGGCCATGTGGCTCTTTGTCGGCCAGCGCGGACACGATGGGCTGAAATGGCCTCCGTCTGCTCTGTAAATTTCTAAGTTTCTATGTTCTTTCTATATATACACTTGAAAGGCAAAAATGTGCAGGGTTATTGGGGAAAGAGCAAGAGGAGTGGGACTAATGGGATAGCTGTTTCAAAGAGCCGGCACAGGCACGATGGGCCGAATGGCCTCCTTCTGTGTGGCATGTTCCTGCTTATGCAATCTCTAAAGTTTGCCTTCTCGCAATGTTCCCCCACTATGTAGTAAAATGGCCCAAGGCACTTCACAGGAGCGATGATGAACAAAATTTGCCACGGGTCACATGAGGAGACATTAGGACAGGTGGTAAGTTTTAAAGGAGGGTCTTACAGGAACAGAGAGAGGTAGAGAGCCGGAGAGGTTTAAGGAGGGAGTTCCAGAGATTGGGGCCGAGGCAACTGAAGGCACGGCCGCCAATGGTGGAGCGATGAAAATTGCCTCAATATGTAGGGGCCGAAATTGTCGCTCCCGATAAGGCCTCTGGCCGCCCGAAAGCAGCGGCCGCGGGGCAGCGCGGAATGGCCGCTGAGCCTCCACAGAGGGCCCACCATTTTGGAAATTGCCCTTCCTCAGTTTTGGAGCGGTGTCCGGGACTGCTCCGCCTGTTTTCCCGCCGGAATGTGCACACGCCAACCCCTTGCTGACTGGCAGGGACTCCCTCGCGAAATTGCCCCTCAGGAAATTGCCATTTTCCTGGTATTGCCCCGTGGGAGCGTCCCCGTTGCCGATCGGTGCCTCCAACAGCTTTTGCTGTCAGTACACTCTCTGTGACTCGGTGGCCCGGCCGCTTTTAAATGGGGAGGACGCACTGCCGCGGCGTTATTTTTTTTTCTTTGTTGCCCGACTGCCAGGTCGGGCCGACAATTATGGCCGCGGGTTCGACCGGGCCGCCAACAGGCAGCCTGGCCTACCCTCTTGGTGGCCCAGTGTTTGCCACTAAAGTGGCTGCAGAGTTCGCAGCGGCTCTCCCCGTTAACTGAAGGGGAGAGGCGTTGTGATGCGCCAGCGTAATGACATCATCAGCGCAACACTGGTGACTGACAGCTGCGGCCACTCCGCCCCGCCCCCACTTCTGCCCCGCTCTAAAAAAAAATCCCCGAAGTGCTGAATTTCGACGGTTAGGCCGCCCCAATGCGGCCAGAACACATCGAAACCGGTAGGTGCGCCTCGTTTCGGCCAGTGGGCAATTTTGGCTCCGCAGTCTCCAGAAGATGGTCATGATCTAGAATTGTGATGCTGGCTGTTTTTCCACAGACAAGTGGATATGATCTGAAAACGTCACACCATTATGTACAACTGACATCATAGTGACACCACAGTAATGTTTAGCAATAGATTCATCAATATTCCAGCTGTCCAAACAACTGAAATAAATCCCTTTTTATTTTTCTCTCTTGCTGGTTGCAGCAGAGAGTTTAACTCCGTTACAAAACGAGTCATAAACCCATCCTGTGTAACATTTTTTTTAAATTTTATTTGTTCATGGGATGTGGGTGTCGCTGGCCAGGCCAGCATTTATTGCCCATCCCTAATTACCCTTGAGAAGGTGGTGGTGAGCCGCCTTCTTGAACCGCTGCAGTCCGTGTGGTGAAGGTACTCCCACAGTGCTGTTAGGGAGTTCTAGGATTTTGACCCAGCGACGATGAAGGAACGGCGATATATTTCCAAGACAGGATGGTGTGTAACTTGGAGGGGAACTTGCAGGTGATGGTTTTCCCATGCGCCTGCTGCCCTTGTCCTTCTAGGTGGTAGTGGTCGCAGGTTTGGGAGGTGCTGCCGAAAAAGCCTTGGCGAGTTGCTGCAGTGCACCTTGTAGATGGTGCACACTGCAGCCACGGTGCGCCGGTGGTGGAGGGAGTGAATGTTGAAGGTGGTGGATGGGTGTTAATCAAGGGGGCTGCTTTGTCCTGGATGGTGTCGAGCTTCTTCAGTGTTGTTGGTGCTGCACTCATCCAGCCAAGTGGAGAGTATTCCATCACACTCCTGACTTGTGCCTTGTAGATGGTGGAAAGACTTTGGGGAGTCAGGCGGTGAGTCACTCGCCGCAGAATACCCAGCCTCTGACCTGCTCTTGTTGCCACAGTATTTATGTGGCTGGTCCAGTTAAGTTTCTGGTCAATGGTGACCTGCACAATTATAGGCAAGAGTCTGCACCAAGGGGAGAGCAGGTCGGAGGACCTCCTCGAGGGACTTCTCCTGGGCCTTCCACAGGCTCAGGCTGTGCGCGGTCGAGGGGGTCGTTCGGCCAGACTGACTGCCTCCTCCCCGGCTATATCTGCGTCCGCGTGTCCGGGAAGAGGGAGCACGCTGTGTCCGCTTGAGGCATTCCGCGACCGGTCAGCTTCCGAGGGACAGGAGTGCATAGTCAGCACCAGGAGAGAAAAATGATGATTTATTTTGATAAGTTTCCTCTGCCTTGGAGTTTATTGTCTGTGCCTCTTTGAAAAGGGGGTCCTTTTATTAATTTGATTTCAACCTCCTAATTGGCATGTTACAGGAGTTGGAACAGAGTTGTGAAGGGCAACTGAGAGGCACAGCAATAAGTGAAAACTGCTCTTTAAACAACTGAGGAATATTAATGCATCGGTATTTCCTTTTGGAACATTTGGTATCACGCATCACTTCAGTTGAATACACTTCCCTTTCACATTTTACGAACTGCAATGAAGCGTTTACTGCACACTTCGGATTATGGCTGGGGAAATTCAGGTGGAACGGCTTCCCCTTTAACTTCATCTCAGAGTGCTGCAGTGAGGACGTCCTGCAGGGTACGCAGTATTGGGCGAGGTTTGGTTATCGCGATCTTAAAATTGCATCTTTCAACTTGCTGCAACGTAACAATCTATCGCCTGAAGTTATGTCTTTATATCTCTCTCTCCCCACCCCCGCCAACCCCTTCAGAACTGGCCAAATAACTGACCCTACGCCCAGGAAGAGACTCGAGAGCATTCCGGTTGCAACAGAAACAATCCCTATTTGTCAGCTTCCGTCTCTCTCCCCTCCCTCCCAGCCAACAGCTCTCTCCATTAGCAAATCAGAGCAGCATAGAAACAACAGGAAAGAAATGGACTAGTGTGATCGCTGTGTGTCTGTTTGGGGAGTGGGGGGATGAAAATAGATGACAGGTGGATTCACCCAGATTTGCAGACAAAATTGTTGAAGCTTATTATCTAAGCAGCATTACTGCAATAAATCAGTCAGTAAATAACAGCTCTTTACATCAGTACTGCACCAGCTCTGCTAAACATGGGAGCTTCCTTTCCCGCACTGCATTAAATACCGCATTCTGTGCATTGTGGCACAAGTCATTCTGTTCAGACCTCTTCCTGGTTAAATCAGATGTTTTTTTTGAGATTTTTAACTGCACACTTTGAAGAAAGGTGCTTTCCTCTCAAAACCCACTTCTATTATAAAAGGGAATGAATATGGGCAGGACTAAGCAGCGATAGAGTAAGATAACAAGTGCACTGCAGCAACTCGCCACGGTTTCTTCAGCAGCACCTCTCAAACCCACGACCTCTACCACCTTGAAGGACAAGAGCAGCAGGCGCAAGGCAACACCATCACCTGCAAATTCCCCTCCAAGTCACACACCATCCTGACTTGGAAATACATCGCCGTTCCTTCATCGTCGCTGGGTCAAAATCCTGGAACTCCCTCTCCAACAGCACTGTGGGAGTACTTTCACCGCACGGACTGCAGTGGTTCAAGGCGGCGGCTCACCACCACCTTCTCAAGGGGCAATTAGGGATGGGCGATAAATGCCGGCCTTGCCAGCGATGCCCACATCCCAGGAGCAAAGTTCCAACATGGTGCTCTGTGGAATGGCGGAATACAGACTGGTCTCCACCATTCACCATTAAGGAGGGGTGGAGAGCGATGTCATCAAACTCAGCCATGATATTGCGAAGAGGCAATGAAGAGAGGCAAAGGTTCTCCTCAGGGCTACTCGTGTTCCTCCTAGTAGTCAATTGCATTGCATCTTCCACAGATGCTCGAGGGAAGGTTTCGCACTCCGTCCTCTTAAGCCTGGATATGTCAGACATGTGTGTTTGCTAATCATTGTAAATATTGCCACCGAATTGACTTTTACTTTCTTTAACCAATGTTTCTGTATTCCTAGACACATCTATACAAGATGCACAACAATAACTAATGATGAAAGCTGAAGGAACAGATGTCCTAGTTAGCATGAAAGAACTTGCATTTATGTAGCGCCTTTCACAACCTCATGACATTGCAAAGCACTTAACTTCCAATTTGAAGCATATCTGTTGTAATGTCGGAATCGCGGCAGCCGGTTTGCGCACAAGCTCCCACAAACAACAATGAGATAAACAACCGGATAATCTGTTTTAGTGATCTTAGAAATCATAGAAATTTGCAGCACAGAAGGAGGCCATTTGGCCTATCGTGTCTGTGCCGGCCACAAAAAAGGAGCTATCCAGCCTAATCCCACTTTCCTGTAGCCCTGTAGGTTACGGCAATTCAGGTGCACATCCAAGTACTTTATAAATGTGATGACGGTTTGTGCCTCTATCATCCTTTCAGTCAGTGAGTTCCAGACCCTCACCACCCTCCAGCTAAATAAAAAAAATTCTCCTCAACTTCCATCTAATCCTTCAACCAATTACTTTAAATCTATGCCCCCTAGTTATTGACCTCTCTGCTGAGGGAAATAGGTCCTTCCTCTCCACTCTATCTAGGCCCCTCATAATTTTATAGGCCTCAATCAAGTCTCCCCTCAGCCTGGTCTGTTCCACAGAAAACAACTCCAACCTATCCAATCTTTCAACGTAACTAAAATTCACCTGTCCTGGCAACAGCCTCGTAAATCTCCTCTGTACACTCTCCATGCAGGTTCAGCAGGCGGTGAAGGCGGCAAATGGTATGTTAGCCTTCATAGCTAGGGAATTTGAGTATAGGAGTAGGGAGGTCTTACTGCAGTTGTACAGAGCCTTGGTGAGGCCTCACCTGGAATATTGTGTTCAATTTTGGTTTCCTAATCTGAGGAAGGACGTTCTTGCTATTGAGGGAGGTCAGCGACGATTCACCAGACTGATTCCCGGGATGGCAGGACTGACATATGAGGAGAGACTGGATCGACTGGGCCTGTATTTACTGGAGTTTAGAAGAATGAGAGGGGATCTCATAGAAACATATAAAATTCTGATGGGACTGGACAGGATAGATGCAGGAAGAATGTTCCCGATGTTGGGGAAGTCCAGAACCAGGGGACATAGTCTAAGGATAAGGGATAAGCCATTTAAGACTGAGATGAGGAGAAACTTCTTCACTCAGTGAGATGTTAACCTGTGGAATTCCCTATCGCAGAGAGTTGTTGATGCCAGTTCATTGGATATATTCAAGAGAGAGTTAGATATGGCCCTCACGGCTAAAGGGATCAAGAGGTATGGAGAGAAAGCAGGAAAGGGTTACTGAGGTGAATGATCAGCCATGATCTTACTGAATGGTGGTGCAGGCTCGAAGGGTCAAATGGCCTACTCCTGCATCTATTTTCTATGTTTCCAGTGCAATCACATGTTGGTTGAGGGATAAATATTGGCCAGGACACTGTGGAGATGTATCCTGTTCTTCTTTGATGACATGGGATCTTTTACATCCAGCTGAGGGGGTAGACAGGGCTTCGGTTTAATGTTTCATCCAAAAGATGGCACCTCTGACAGTGCAGTGCTCCCTCAGCACTGCACTGAGGTGTCAGCCTGAATTCTGTGCTCAATTGTCTCAAACACGCAACCTTCTAACTTGGAGGTGACACTATGCCAAGGCTGATATTGGCCTCCAATTCTGGCCTCTTGAGCATCGCCAATTTATTTCACTCCACCATTTGTGGCCATGCCTTCAACTGCCATGGCCCTAAGCTCTGGAATTCCCTCGCTAAACCTCTCTTCCTCCTTTAAGACGCTCCTTAAAACTTGCCTTTTTGACCAAGCTCACTGCCGTAATATCTCCTGATGTGGCTTGGTGTCAAATTTTGTTTGATTATGCTCCTGTGAAACTTTACTACGTTAAAGGCGCCATATAAATACAAGTTGTTGTTGTTGTTGATGCCTTACAAAACATCCCTTTTAAAAAATAAAAACCTGTTTAATTTTGATGAAAATAAATTAATTTGAGGATCGCAGGATACAAAACTCAGCTTCAAACCACGGACAAAATTTAAAAAAACAAATCCTGACAAAAAAGACTGGCTCACAAAAGGACAACAGCAGGTTAGCGCAACTCACGAAGACAACAAGTTGACCAAACCACCATTTCATATTTAACACAAGGGATGATACTCATATTACCATCGCAGCAGAAATACTCACATTTATATAAGGGCACCACATGATGCGTGCTTTTTGCAATGGAGTAATTGCTGTTACGCAGACAAACCCAGCAGGCACAATGAGCCAGCAATATCCCACAAACATCAATGCAATTTAATGTTTGATGTTCTGACGAAGGGTCAACGACCTGCAACGTTAATTCGGTTTCTTTCTCCACAGATGCAGCCTGACCCGTTGAGCGTTTGCAGCTTTTTCTGGTTTTAAATGCAACTAATAGCCAAGTAACTTTGGTGTTATTGGTGGAGACCAAGCCCAGGCAAGAACTCCCCTGCTCTTCTTCGTATAAAAACTTGCATTTCTAGAAGCACCTTTAACATCGTTAAAATGTCCCAAGGCGCATCACAGGAGTGCCGTGGGATCTTTCAACAACCAGCGGATCAGACAGAAAGGGAGGCGGGGGTGGGGGGCAGAGCTCAACATTTTAGCTGTAGAACGCCTCGTTCGTACAAGGCAGCATTCCCTCAGTCGCTACTCTGGTCCCAGGTCTTTATTACAAGAAAAACAAGTTTAACACTCCATCGGCTCGAGGTTGCAAGTTAATCATTTATGTTTGGGAAGGGGAGAGGGTGGGGTGGTGAGACTAGATATAGACAATTACTAAAGAAAGAGAAAGGGTTACATAGTACTTACAGCACAGAAACAAGCCATTCGGCCCAACAGGTCCGTGCCGGTCTTTATGCTCCAAACGAGCCTCCTCCCACCCCTCTTCATCTAACCCCATCAACATATCCTTCTATTCCTTTCTCCCTCATTTGTTTATCCAGCTTCCCCTTAAATGCATCTATGCTATCCGCCTCAACTACTTCCTGTCGTAGCGAGTTCCACATTCTCTTCTTCTTAGGCGGCCCCCTGGAGTTGAGGATGACATTCTAACTAGTGCCTGAATTCCATATTGGATTTATTAGTGACTATCTCATATTTATGGCCCCTCGTTATGGTCTCCCCCACAAGTGGAAAAATCTTCTCTATATCTACCCTATCAAACCCTTTCATAATCTTAAAGACTTCTATCGGGTCACCCCTCAAGGACTTACTGACAAAAAAAATAAACAAATTCTTCCCTTTCTCAGTTCACTTATGAAACATAAAACAATGGTGTCAAGCAAATGGGAGAGTAATCCTTATAGACGACCTTATACTCTAAAAGCTTTGGAATGACTATAATATAGCCAAACTCCTCAGCAATGTGCTTAAATAAATGAATCAAACAGGTTAATCTCAATTACAAAACACTGATGCAAAGACCAGTTCTTCACTAGGTCAGAAGGTTGTGTGTTCTGGTCCCACTCCAGGGACTTTGAGCACAAAAATCTAGGCCGACACTCCAGTGCTGTGCTGAGGGAGTGCTGCACTGTCGGAGGTGCAGTCTTTCGGAGGAGACATTAAACCGAGGCCCCGTCTGCTCTCTCAGGTGGACGTAAAAGATCCCATGACATTATTTCAAAGAAGAGCAGGAGAGTTATCTCCGATGTCCTGGCCAATATTTATCCCTTAATCAACATAACAAAAACAGATTATCTGGTCATTATTACTTGCTGTTTGTGAGAGCCTGCTGTGCGCAAATTGGCTGCCACGTTTCCCACATTACAACAGTCCAAAAGTACTTAATTGGCTGTAAAGCGCTTTGAGACATCTGATAGTCATGAAAGGCGCTATATAAATGCAAGCCTTTCTTGTATTGATGGAACCTCAGCCAGCCTGTCAGTGTACTGTGTTTATAAACTGCACGACATGGGGGTAAATGCTACCCTTGACTAAAATCTCTCCTGCATTTCCCCCCACCGCAAGACAAAGGGTGTCAGATGGCGGAGGGGAGAGGGGCAATTAAAATCCCCACTACAAGCTGGGCAATGTGGTATTAATAGCAACCTCAGAGCCTCTAGCAATCTGCCCTGAGCTCGATCACAGGCAGCCAGACCAAAGCTCCTGTCAAAACGACAGATGGAATGGGGTTTGAGGGGAGGAAGGAGAATTTTCCTTTCGGCAGAATATGTCCCAACAGTGCAGTCCAGGTTGGGGTGGGGTGGGGCGTTGGGGGCAGGGGAAAATGCACCAGTGGATGGAGATAGTTTAGATAATTGTAAATAGGTCAGCCTTTAAATAGAATTGCCAATTCTCATTTTAAATGAACAGTGTCGTGTAACATCATGTTGCAGCAGAGAGTTTCATAACCAATCGTCTGTTTAAAATGGGAAAATAAAAGCGAGAGCCTCGAAATCCCCGGGTAGGTTTCGTTGGGAACTGGGTAATGGTCTGATCCAAAAAAAAAAAAAGCTTGTGGCTTCCTTCCCAACATGTTCGCTGGAGCTGACGCCCCAGCCAGGCTCCCAAGAGTCGAGGCAACGAGACTATTTTACCAGGAAAGAGCCCGCCCACCTTCACTGTGTGCGTTCCCAAACATGACCCAACACGACGGCTGGCATAACCACCTACTGCCAAGCGAGATCCACCCCCCTGCCCCCAACCTCCCCAGAATATTCAAATGAGATCCGATAATGAAGAGTTACTGGACGCCTGTTGGAAAGCTCACCATAAACTGCACTTTGTTCAGTCCGCTTCATTGTTCGTGTGAAGTCATGAGGATCACAGACACCGCTGGTTGCAAACAAAACAAAAAAAAATGTACCATGTATACGTACAACTTGTACGGGTTATGTCAATCTCGTCAATAAGCTAGCAACCAACATTTAAACAAGGCGAGATTTCAAAAGTTAATTTGCTAAGATAGCTTATGTTTTTCCATTGACAAAACAAAGGGAGGATTATGGCCCAGTGATGCAGGAGTGACAAGACAACCAAGTAAAACAACTTGCATTTATATAGCACCTTAATCGTAGGAAAACATTCCAAGGCAGGTCACCGGAGCGCTATCACACAGAATATGACACCGAGCTACACAAGGAGATATTAGGACAGGTGACCAAAAGGTTTTAGTGAGCGTCTGAATGGAGGAGAGAGAGAGGAGCAATGTTCCCTCTAATTTTTTGGGCGCTGCGCAGCCTCTTTAAGGGGCTTTCAAAATACCGCGCATGCAGCCTTTTTACACTGCAAGGCTGGCTGCGCGGGATCCCTGGAGCGCTGTGCGGCCTCACAGGGAACATTGGAGAGCGGCAGAGACCCGGAGAGGTTTAGGGAGGTAATTGCAGAGTTCAAGGCCGAGGCAGCTGAAGGCATGGCTGCCAATCATGGAGCGATGAAAATCGGGGATGCTCAAGAGGCCAGAATTGGAAGAGCGCAGAGATCTCGGAGGGTTGTAGAGCTGGAGGAGATTAGAGAGATTGGGGGGGGGGGGGGGGGGGTGGTGCCGTGGAGGGATTTGAAAACAAAGATGTGAACTTTTGTTTTTAAAAAAGAGTTGCCGGACCGGGAGCCAATGTAGGTCAGCGAGCACAGGGGTGATGGGTGAACGGGACTTGGTGCGAGTTAGGACACAGGCAGTAGAGTTTTGAATAAACGCAAGTTTATGGAGGGTCCAAGGTGGGAGGCTGGACACGAGAGCAAGTATTGACTGATAATATTTTATTGAAAGGGTACTCTGACTAAGGACAATGTGGTGTGTGGTACTGAGAAGGTCTCAGATTCAATCCCTCAGTGAGTTGAGCTGTTTTCATATTGCACCAGACCCGTTTCAATGAAGACCCGGTTTTAAAAATGAAAAGGGTCTTCCCGGTGTTCAGCCGCAGCAAATCTGGCAAGCTTGGTGATGCAGCTGGACGTTTAAGGCCCAGAAATCGGCTTCAGCTGATCTAGGCCTAACTCACACCAAGTCCCACTCACCCATCACCCCCGTGCTTACTGACCGACATTGGTCCCCGGTTAAACAATGCCTTAATTTCAAAATTCTCATCCTGGTTTTCAAATCCCTCCATGGTCTTGCCCCTCCCCATCTCTGTAATCTCTTCCAGCACCCACCCCTCCCCTTTCTGAGATATCTACGCTCCTCTAATTCTGCCCTCTTGGGCATCCCTGATTATGATTGCTCAACCATTGGTGGACGTGCTTCTGTTGCCAAAGCCCCAAGCTCTGGAACTCGCTGCATAAACCTCTCCACCTCTCTTTCTCTCTTTCATAGAAACATAGAAAATAGGTGCAGGAGCAGGCCATTCAGCCCTTCTAGCCTGCACCGCCATTCAATGAGTTCATGGCTGAACATGAAACTTCAGTACCCCCTTCCTGCTTTCTCGCCATAACCCTTGATCCCCCGAGTAGTAAGGACTTCATCTAACTCCCTTTTGAATATATTTAGTGAATTGGCCTCAACTACTTTCTGTGGTAGAGAATTCCACAGGTTCACCACTCTCTGGGTGAAGAAGTTTCTCCGCATCTCGGTCCTAAATGGCTTACCCCTTATCCTCAGAAACCCCTGGTTCTGGATTTCCCCAACATTGGGAACATTCTTCCTGCATCTAACCTGTCTAAACCCGTCAGAATTTTAAACGTTTCTATGAGATCCCCTCTCATTCTTCTGAACTCCAGTGAATACAAGCCCAGTTGATCCAGTCTTTCTTGATAGGTCAGTCCCGCCATCCCGGGAATCAGTCTGGTGAACCTTCGCTGCACTCCCTCAATAGCAAGAATGTCCTTCCTCAGGTTAGGAGACCAAAACTGTACACAATACTCCAGGTGTGGCCTCACCAAGGCCCTGTACAACTGTAGCAACACCTCCCTGCCCCTGTATTCAAATCCCCTCGCTATGAAGGCCAACATGCCATTTGCTTTCTTAACCGCCTGCTGTACCTGCATGCTAACCTTCAATGACTGATGTACCATGACACCCAGGTCTCGTTGCACCTTCCCTTTTCCTAATCTTCACGACGTTCCTTAAAACATACCTCACTGCCCTAATTTCTCCTTATGTGGCTCAGTATCAAATTTTTTGTTTCATAATATTCCTGTGAAGCGACTTGGAACATTTCACTACATTAAAGGCGCTATATAAATACAAGTTGTTGTTGTCGGCCAGACTGCCCTTGGGATTGCTGCAATTTTTTGAGTACTGTTGAGGGGGATGACTCATCAGGGGAGTTCATGGCACCGTGGCTTGCTCTGCTGCACAGGAGGGCAGGAAAAAGAGTGGGAGATAGTGATAGTGATAGGGGATTCGATTGTAAGGGGAATAGATAGGCGTTTCTGCAGCCGCAAACGAGACTCCAGGATGGTATGTTGCCTCCCTGGCGCAAGGGTCAAGGATGTCTCGGAGCGGGTGCAGGACATTCTGAAAAGGGAGGGTGAACAGCCAGTTGTCGTGGTGCACATTGGCACCAACGATATAGGTAAAAAAAGGGATGAGGTCCTATGAGACGCATTTAAGGAGCTAGGAGCTAAATTAAAACGTAGGACCTCAAAAGTAGTAATCTCAGGATTGCTACCAGTGCCACGTGCTAGTCAGAGTAGAAATCGCAGGATAGCTCAGATGAATATGTGGTTTGAGCAGTGGTGCAACAGGGAGGGATTCAAATTCCTGGGGCATTGGAACAGGTTCTGGGGGAGGTGGGACCAGTACAAACCGGACGGTCTGCACCTAGGCAGGACTGGAACCAATGTCCTAGGGGGAGTGTTTGCTAGTGCTGTTGGGGAGGAGCTAAACTAATATGGCAGGGGGATGGGAAACATAGAAACATAGAAAATAGGTGCAGGAGTAGGCCATTCGGCCCTTCTAGCCTGCACCGCCATTCAATGAGTTCATGGCTGAACATTCAACTTCAGTACCCCATTCCTGCTTTCTCGCCATACCCCTTGATCCCCCTAGTAGTAAGGACCTCATCTAACTCCTTTTTGAATATATTTAGTGAATTGGCCTCAACAACTTTCTGTGGTAGAGAATTCCACAGGTTCACCACTCTCTGGGTGAAGAAGTTCCTCCGCCTCTCGGTCCTAAATGGCTTACCCCTTATCCTTAGACTGTGACCTCTGGTTCTGGACTTCCCCAACATTGGGAACATTTTTCCTGCATCTAACCTGTCTAACCCCGTCAGAATTTTAAATGTTTCTATGAGGTCCCCTCTCATTCTTCTGAACTCCAGTGAATACAAGCCCAGTTGATCCAGTCTTTCTTGATAGGTCAGTCCCGCCATCCCGGGAATCAGTCTGGTGAACCTTCGCTGCACTCCCTCAATAGCAAGAATGTCCTTCCTCAGGTTAGGAGACCAAAACTGTACACAATACTCCAGGTGTGGCCTCACCAATGCCCTGTACAACTGTAGCAACACCTCCCTGCCCCTGTACTCAAATCCCCTTGCTATGAAGGCCAACATGCCATTTGCTTTCTTAACCGCCTGCTGCACCTGCATGCCAACCTTCAATGACTGATGTACCATGACACCCAGGTCTCTTTGCACCTCCCCTTTTCCTAATCAATGCAGGGAGACAGAGGGAAACAAAAAGGAGACCAAAGCAAAAGACAGAAAGGAGATGAGTAAAAGTGGAGGGTAGAGAAACCCAAGGCAAAAAACAAAAAGGACCACTGAATATAAAGGGGCTGCAGGAGGGGTCAAAACTAAAAACCATGGTTTGAAAACTAGTATTAAAACACTCTACCTAAACGCACGCAGCATTCGAAATAAAGTAAATGAGTTGACGGCACAAATCATTACAAATGGGTATGATTTGGTGGCCATTACAGAAACGTGGTTGCAGGGTGGCCAAGACTGGGAATTAAACACACAGGGGTATCTGACGATTCGGAAAGATAGACAAGAAGGGAAAGGAGGTGGGGTAGCTCTGTTAATAAAGGATGATATCAGGGCAGTTGTGAGAGACGATATTGGCTCTAATTAACAAAATGTTGAATCATTGTGGGTGGAGATTAGAGATAGTAAGGGGAAAAAGTCACTGGTGGGCGTAGTTTATAGGCCCCCAAATAATAACTTCACGGTGGGGCGGGCAATAATCAAGGGAATAAGGAACGGCAGTAATCATTGGGGATTTTAACCGACATATCGATTGGTCAAATCAAATCGCACGGGGTAGCCTGGAGGAGGAATTCATAGAATGCATACAGGATTGTTTCTTAGAACAGTATGTTACAGAACCTACAAGGGAGCAAGCTATCTTAGATCTGGTCCTATGTAATGAGACAGGAATAATAAACGATCTCCTAGTAAAAGATCCTCTCGGAATAAGTGATCACAGTATAGTTGAATTTGTAATACAGATTGAGGGTGAGGAAGTAGTGTCCCAAACGAGCGTAATATGCTTAAACAAAGGGGACTACAGTGGGATGAGGGCAGAGTTGGCTAAAGTAGACTGGAAACACAGACTAAACGGTGGCACAATTGAGGAACAGTGGAGGACTTTTAAAGGAGCTCTTTCATAGTGCTCAACAAAAATATATTCCAGTGAAAAAGAAGGGCGGTAAGAGAAGGGATAACCAGCCGTGGATAACCAAGGAAATAAAGGAGAGTATCAAATTAAAAACCAATGCGTATAAGGTGGCCAAGGTTAGTGGGAAAATAGAAGATTGGGAAAATTTTAAACGACAGCAAAGAATGACTAGGAAAGCAATAAAGAAAGGAAAGAGAGATTACGAAGGTAAACTTGCGCAAAACATAAAAACGGATAGTAAAAGCTTTTACAGATATATAAAATGGAAAAGAGTGACTAAAGTAAATGTTGGTCCCTTAGAAGATGAGAAGGGGGATTTAATAATGGGAAATGTGGAAATAGCCGAGACCTTAAACAATTATTTTGCTTCAGTCTTCACAGTGGAAGACACAAAAACCATGCCAAAAATTGCTGGTCACAGGAATGTGGGAAGGGAGGACCTTGAGACAATCACCATCACTAGGGGGGTAGTGCTGGACAGGCTAATGGGACTCGAGGTAGACAAGTCCCCTGGTCCTGATGAAATGCATCCCAGGGTATTAAAAGAGATGGCGGAAGTTATAGCAGGTGCATTCGTTAGAATCTACCAAAATTCTCTGGACTCTGGGGAGGTACCAGCGGATTGGAAAGCAGCTAATGTAACGCCCCTGTTTAAAAAAGGGGGCAGACAAAAGGCAGGTAACTATAGGCCGGTTAGTTTAACATCTGTAATGGGGAAAATGCTTGAAACTATCATTAAGGAAGAAATAGCGGGACATCTAGATAGGAATAGTGCAATCAAGCAGATGCAGCATAGATTCATGAAAGGGAAATCATGTTTAACTAATTTACTGGAATTCTTTGAGGATATAACGAGCATGGTGGATAGAGGTGTACCGATGGATGTGGTGTATTTAGATTTTCAAAAGGCATTCGATAAGGTGCCACACAAAAGGTTACTGCAGAAGATAAAGGTACGCAGAGTCAGAGGAAATGTATTAGCATGGATAGAGAATTGGTTGGCTAACAGAAATCAGAGAGTCGGGATAAATGGGTCCTTTTTCGGGTTGGAAATCGGTGGTTTGTGGTGTGCCACAGGGATCGGTGCTGGGACCACAACTGTTTACAATATACATAGATAACCTGGAAGGCGTTCGACAAGGTCCCACACAAGAGATTGATGTGCAAAGTTAGAGCACATGGGATTGGGGGTAGTGTACTGACATGGATTGAGAACTGGTTGTCAGACAGGAAGCAAAGAGTAGGAGTAAATGGGTACTTTTCAGAATGGCAGGCAGTGACTAGTGGGGTACCGCAAGGTTCTGTGCTGGGGCCCCAGCTGTTTACACTGTACATTAATGATTTAGATGAGGGGATTAAATGTAGTATCTCCAAATTTGCGGATGACACTAAGTTGGGTGGCAGTGTGAGCTGCGAGGAGGATGCTGTGAGGCTGCAGAGCGACTTGGATAGGTTAGGTGAGTGGGCAAATGCATGGCAGATGAAGTATAATGTGGATAAATATGAGGTTATCCACTTTGGTGGTAAAAACAGAGAGACAGACTATTATCTGAATGGTGACAGATTAGGAAAAGGGGAGGTGCAAAGAGACCTGGGTGTCATGGTACATCAGTCATTGAAGGTTGGCATGCAGGTGCAGCAGGCGGTTAAGAAAGCAAATGGCATGTTGGCCTTCATAGCAAGGGGATTTGAGTACAGGGGCAGGGAGATGTTGCTACAGTTGTACAGGGCATTGGTGAGGCCACACCTGGAGTATTGTGTACAGTTTTGGTCTCCTAACCTGAGGAAGGACATTCTTGCTATTGAGGGAGTGCAGCGAAGGTTCACCAGACTGATTCCCGGGATGGCGGGACTGACCTATCAAGAAAGACTGGATCAACTGGGCTTGTATTCACTGGAGTTCAGAAGAATGAGAGGGGACCTCATAGAAACATTTAAAATTCTGACGGGGTTAGACAGGTTAGATGCAGGAAGAATGTTCCCAATGTTGGGGAAGTCCAGAACCAGAGGTCACAGTCTAAGGATAAGGGGTAAGCCATTTAGGACCGAGATGCGGAGGAACTTCTTCACCCAGAGAGTGGTGAACCTGTGGAATTCTCTACCACAGAAAGTTGTTGAGGCCAATTCACTAAATATATTCAAAAAGTAGTTAGATGAGGTCCTTACTACTAGGGGGATCAAGGGGTATGGCGAGAAAGCAGGAATGGGGTACTGAAGTTGAATGTTCAGCCATGAACTCATTGAATGGCGGTGCAGGCTAGAAGGGCCGAATGGCCTACTCCTGCACCTATTTTCTATGTTTCTATGTTTCTAAGAGGGGACAGAGTGTAGTGTAACAAAATTTGCAGATGTCACAAAGCTTAGAGGACACAGAGAGGCTGCAAAGAGATTTAGATAGGTTGAGCGAATGGGCTAAGGTTTGGCAGATGGAATACAATGTCGGAAAGTGTGAGGTCATCCACCTTGGGGAATAAAACAGTAAAAGGGAATATTATTTGAATGGGAAGAAATTATAACATGCTACGGTGCAGAGGGACCTGGTGGTCCTTGTGCATGAAACTCTTTTAGAGTCTACCTGCAAAACATAAAACATGTATCCGTGCCACCCGACCTGGATGACACACCAGACATTTACAAGGCCCCTTTTTTTTTTGGGGCACTAAAATCAAATTTTTTCCTTTTTCCAGTGCCCCCTATAAAAGGAGAGGGGGACACTAAAAGCACCGGCAATTAAAACAAATTAAACTTTAAAACGTAAAATCAAATTAAAATTTGGTTGCCGGGCGTGATGATGCACTCCAGTCCCTCCGTTGGCCACCTCTCGTCCTTGTGCATGAATCCCAAAAAGTTAGTTTGCAGGTGCAGCAGGTAATCAGGAAGGCGAATGGAATGTTGGCCTTCATTGCGAGAGGGATGGAGTACAAAAGCAGGGAGGTCCTGCTGCAACTGTATAGGGTATTGGTGAGGCCGCACCTGGAGTACTGCGTTCAGTTTTGGTCACCTTACTTGAGGAAGGATATACTGGCTTTGGAGGGGGTACAGAGACGATTCACTAGGCTGATTCCTGAGCTGAGGGGGTTACCTTATGATGATAATTGAGTAGACTGGGTCTTTACTCGTTGGAGTTCAGAAGGATGAGGGGTGATCTTATAGAAACATTTAAAATAATGAAAGGGATAGACAAGATAGAGGCAGAAAGGTTGTTTCCACTGGTCGGGGAGACTAGAACTAGGGGGCATAGCCTCAAAATACGGGGGAGCCAATTTAAAACCGAGTTGAGAAGGAATTTCTTCTCCCAGAGGGTTGTGAATCTGTGGAATTCTCTGCCCAAGGAAGCAGTTGAGGCTAGCTCATTGAATGCATTCGAATCACAGATAGATAGATTTTTAACCAATAAGGGAATTAAGGGTTACGGGGAGCGGGCGGGTAAGTGGAGCTGAATCCACGGCCAGATCAGTCATGATCTTGTTGAATGGCGGAGCAGGCTCGAGGGGCTAGATGGCCTACTCCTGTTCCTAATTCTTATGTTCTTATGTAATTGTTCTCAGGTTCACAGTCTGAATTGGGAGAGGCGGGGTGGGCAAAGGAGGAGGAAAGAGGAGCCAAGACTTCCACTAGAAATGCTATCCAGTGACCCGACAGAACGCGTGAGAGAGTTGGGAGAGAGCAAATTGTCTATGATACCCACAATCAACCAGCCTGCCAATACCCAATGACTAGGCTCTCATATGAATGGCCACTTGGATGGGTGAGGAGATAGCCTGCAGAACTGGGCCCTAGTGCAAGTTACTGTTTTCAGAAGAAGGGTAAACGCCCATATTGCATGCAAAGCTATTTGTTGGTTGTTAACCTCGTTAAGGCAGCACTGTGCTGATGTTTGTGCCTTCACGAAGGCCCCAAGAGCGTAAAGCACTGACCAATCTCAGGCGTCAACAAACAACCTGCTAAAGATCAGGAGACGCCTCTCCGTGTGGTAACTCCCCACCTAACACAACAATACCATGTGGTAATCCTACCCACAAATCAAACTTATTCACAATGCGAAGGAGCCACTCTGGTGCCAATAGAAGATCATGTAGGAAACCAGTTTCTGGGATCTGTACATTTTTGACTCAGCCAACACAAAAGCGACAGAAAAACAACACTGCAGCGACTACTGTTGGTACAGTTGACATCGGTTTCTGAATTAGTTTTAAGTAGAGAAAAGACCATGAGCACGTAACTATATTAAAATTATAGGGCCTGGCTCTACAACAGAGGAGAACTCCAACATGTATTCTAGCAAATACAACCCCCATCCAACTCTCTTCTCACCCCTCCCCATCCCCCGCCACTTATTCAGTCCAAATCTGAGCAATATTAAATGGGGCAAATACTTCCCCACAGAGAAGGAAAAGCAAAGACACAAACAACCAATAAAACAGCCCCCTCCCCTTCTATTTATTACGTAGAATATACAGCACAGAAACAAGCCATTCGGCCCAACTAGTCTATGCCGATGTTTATGCTGTACATGAGCCGCGTCCTTTTGGGCACGAAGGGATAGAGTGAGAAAGTGGAGTTGAGGTCGAAGAACAGCCATGATCTTATTGAATGGCAGAGCAGGCTCGAGAAGCTGTATGGCCTACTCTTACGTTCTTATGTACTAAGGGAATCAAGGGATATGGGGATAGAGCGGGAAGGTGCAGTTGAGGTCGATCAGCCATGATCTTATTGAATGGCAGAGCAGGCTCGAGGGGCTGTATGGCCTACTCCAGCTCCTATTTCTTAAATTCTCCCACCCTACTTCACCTAACTCTAACAACATATCCTTCTATTCTTTTCTCCCTCAATGTACTTATCTAGCTTCCCCCTAAATGCATCTATGCTATTCGCCTCAACCACTTCAAGTGGTACCAAGTTCCACATTCTAACCACACTCTGGGTAAATGAGGCTTGTCCTGAATTCCCGATTGGATTTATTAGTGACTATCTTTTATTTATGGCCCCCTGGTTTTGGCTTCCTCCAATGTGACACTGAAGGTTGGAGCATTAATCTATGGTGGAGCTAGTTACAGAGAGGCCTTGGAGCAGGTGAGCAGCCCATCCTATCGAGGTTGAAAGGAGCAGAACGCTTAGCCAGTACTTCTCTATCATCTCCAATATTGTCCCCCAATGTTTCTCTCCCCTCCTCTCCGACACATGTTGACAACTTGTTGGGATACAATTACAAGGGCACTCCCTGGCACCTCAGTCATCAGACCATTGGTCGCATGTGAGCCGCAACAGTGAATGTCAGCTGGTTATTCCATCACAGCATGCATCACAGCCAGGCCTGTTCCTGCATTTACCCGATGTCCACACGGCTACAGTTCCAGCAGGGATTGGAGAGGGTGGGGGTGGCGGAAGTCACCACACTGCGGCACCCTGACCAAATTCTCACCCTCTCCAGCACAGGCCGGTTGGGCTCAACTGTAGTGCTCCTACTCGGCACAGAGCAGCATCGACCTGAAATCCTCTTTGACTGTACGGCCAGTTACTGGATAAAGATGCTGGGCCATCTGGGAAGGAGCACTTTTCTTTTTCTAACTATGTATACAGGTTGAAACCTACAAAGAACTTGCATCTGTGTAGTGTCCTTCACGCCCTTAGGCAGTCTAGTGCTTTACGGCCAATGAATTACTTTTTGAAATGCAGTCACTATTACTTTTTCGCACTTGGCAGTTGTGCAGAAGTTTGAGAAACCTCTTCAGCTGCCTCGGCCCAAAGCTCAGGAACTCCCTCCCTAAATCTCTCCCTCCTCCCTTGGTCGCTCCTTAAAACCTACCCCTTTTGTCCAAGCTTTTGGTCACCAGTCCTAAATATCTCTCTTAAGTGGCTTGGTGACAAAGGGGTAACACTCCCGTGAATCGCCTTTGGGACAGGTTACTGCACTAAAAGCGCTATATAAATGCAAGTTGTTGTTGTATTCACCACGTCGGCAAATGCAGCAACCAATCTGCACACAGCAAGGTCCCATGAACAGACAAGGCAAATGACCAGTGAATCAGTTTGGGTGGTGCTGGTTAGGAGATAAAATATCACGTGGAACACCAGGAGAGCTCCCCTGCTTTTCTTCAAAGAGGGCCATGGAATCGTTCAGATCCACCTGAACAGGCAGACAGGACCTCGGTTTTAACAGCTCATCCGAAAGATGTGAATTGAATTGGCCTGCCATAGGCTGCAACATAAAGCAGTTATTACAACAAGACCCAAACACGGTGAATTCAACAGCAAGAATAACTTGCATTTATATAGCGCCTTTAACGTAGTAAAATGTCCCAAGGCGCTTCGCAGGCGCGTTACAAAATATGTCACCGAGCCACATATAGGAAATATTTAGGACTGACGACTAAAAGCTTAGACAATAAGGAGCGGGAAAGGGAGGAGGGAGAGGTAGAAAGGCGGCGAGGTTTAGGGAGGGAGTTCCAGAGCTTTCGGGCCTAGGCAGCTGAAGAGGTTTCTCAAACTTCTACACAACTGCCAAGGGAGAAAGAGTTCAGGAGCACGACAGAGCCCATTAATAGGTCAGAATTCCATTCACACAATCATCCGAGGACAGACTCACTTCAACCTCTTCCATTCTAAATCACAGCAGTATTTTTTTCCTCTGTATTCTCATGTTTGTCTCACTTATTCAGGGCTGGTATACACTGTATACACAAGTAGCTCGTCTGTCAGCAATGCAGTCGACAAAGCGTCTGGCACAGCCCAGCTGCAGCGGAACGTTCTAGAAGACTCTTCGCTGCACTTTCCCATCTGCCCGACACCCCAGCTTCCTATAAAAAAAAAAAATCAGGAGCGAGGCGAGATCAGGGAGTGGGTTTCCAAATGCTGACATATGCAACACTGGAAGATGAGACACTGCGCGCTGAATAAATAGACAGGGTGTGGCACAAGCCCTGTAAACGCACAGGAACATGCAACACTTACAGAGAAAGGCCTGTAGCAGCTCGATTCCTGACGCAAATAAACCCTCAGTCTGACTCAATCCCTTCGCAAACGTCAGGGCTCACTTGTGCTTCACACTGCCTCTTGCACAACATTTTTTTTTAGATGCATGTAATGGTATTCTAAGAGTCATTGAATTAAATCGCACTATCTGGACATTACAGTGTTTGGACACAAGGCGTTCTGCTTTAAGGTTAACCCTTGTGGGTTGCGTAGCAGGCAGTCTCTGCCAGGGTAACACATCAGTGTTGTCAGCCGTGGCTCAGTGGGTAGCACACTTGCCTCTGAAGCCAGGTTGTGGATCCAAGTCCCACTCCAGGGACTTGAGTGCATAAATCTAGGCCGACACTCCAGTGCAGTACTGAGGGAGTGCTGCACTGTCTTTCGGATGGGACGTTAAACCGAGGCCCCGCCTGCTCTCTCAGGTGGACGTAAAAGATCCCACGGCACTATTTTGAAGAGGAGCAGGGGCCAATATTTATCCGGCAATCAACATAACAAAAACAGGTCATCTGGCCATTATCACATTGTTGTTTGTGGGAGCTCGCTGGGCGCAAATTGGCTGCCGCGTTTCCCATATTACAACAGGGACTGCACCGCAAAAATGTACTTTGTTGGTGAAGGCAAATCAGTCACAATTCGCCATGCCGCTCACCCCCCAGGACAGCCAGGTACGGAGACACACTCGCAGAAGGCTGAAAGTGGATCACCTGCCTGTAGGTTTGGGTCAACAGTGGTGCGAAAGGAGGCAGCGACACTCAGTCCAGGAGCCACGCTTATTTCCAGCTCCCCAACCTGGAGCCAGTTCCAGAGACATGATCGACAGCAATGCTCAGCCCACCAGATCCTATCTCGTAGAGCGCCTGGCATCTGGTACAGAGACTGGGGAAGATGGCCAAGTTGTGGGTGGGCAGTACAGCTTTCCCACATTGAATAAAAAAGTAGTGACGGCACGACTGTGTAAAAAGCAAGTCGATTTTAGTTTAACTGCTTGTCAACAACAGAATTGTGATGTGAGCACCAAGACCAAGATGCATTGCTTTTTAAAGTATGTTCACAAGATCAATAGCCCATCTTGGCTCATCTATCTAGATACAGACACTTCTTTGCCCCATTATCCTCCATAGAAATCTGTTCTAATAGAAACATAGAAAATAGGTGCAGGAGTAGGCCATTCGACCCTTCGAGCCTGCACCGCCATTCAATGAGTTCATGGCTGAACATGCAACTTCTGTACCCCATTCCTGCTTTCTCGCCATACCCCTTGATCCCCCTAGTAGTAAGGACTACATCTAGCTCCTTTTTGAATGTGTGATGATCACTCTTCGAGTGAAAACCTTCCCGACATCAGTCTGAAATCTGCATTTCATCAGTTTGCATCTACTCTCCCTCATCTTACTATTGCGGTTTATCTTAAAATAGCAGCCCAGGTTTGCATTATCTAAACTTTTACACAGAATGTACAGCACAGAAACAGGCCATTCTGCCCAACCAGTCCATGCTGGTGTTTATGCTCCACATGAGCCTCCTCCCACCCTACTTCATCTAACCCTATCAGCATACCCTTCTATTCCTTTCTCCCTTATGTACTTATCCAAATTTCCCTTAAATGCATCTGTACTATTTGCCTCAACTACTCCCTGTGGTAGCAAGTTCCACATTCTAACCACGCTCTAGGTAAAGATGTTTCTCCCGAATTCCCGATTGGATTTATTAGTGACTATCTTATATTTACAGTCACTCGTTTTGTCCTCCCCCACAAGTCAAAACATCTTCTCTATGTCTATCTGTTTCAACATCTATATCTATGGAAGGTTCCCTTCTCAGTTGCTTCTGCTCAAGACTAAAGAACCCGTGTTTCCTCCAGCTAGTTAAATCAAAAGTATTCAGAATTCATCATGTACATTATTGTTACCAGGAGACAAGCATTGAGGCAAAGCAACCCTTGTGGTCTATACGAGTGAGCACAATGTGCTTAGACAAGGGGAGCATGAAACAGCTGAGAAATAAGACACAGCAATAAAATGGGAAGAGGCACATAAAATGGAACAAATGACTGCACGACTGGTAATTAGCATGGTCAGATCTGCACGCGATTTTAAATAACCATTTGAAAGACATTTAGTCAACCTAGAAGAATGTGCTTTCAATATCGATCATAAATCGACACGCTGGAAGAAACCCTAGCATCAAACACCAAAGGGAAATCAGAAATCGGGCAGCTTTGCCCCCGCTCAATGACACATAAAAACAGGCACCTCTTCCCCCTCCCCCAACGTGTGCTCCTCTTCCCCTCCCCAACCCCCGCCAAAGGAGGTGCCAAAAGGCCTGTGCACCACCTCCTCCCTGGCCAAGTCGAAAGTACTGTACAGTTTAATACAGTAAGTGATGGGAGGGGGGGGGGGGGGGGGGGGGGGGAGGCTAAATATATTTACAATTGGTTAACTCATTGGTGATGTAGCTGGTTGAAGATATTTGGCATAACTCCCATCTTTTGGACACAGTTTGGTTGACCCTTTGTACCTTCTGAAGATTTTGTACCTCTACACGGTTAAAAATTTACAGAGCCCTGAATGTAAAGATTTTACAAATGAAACTCAGTCGTAAAAGGTCTCTTCCAATTAATAATCGTGATTACAGGAAAATAATTACAATCACGGAGAGCGGCTAAAAAAATGCAGCCTGCATTACAATCAGTCAGTGGAGCATTAACTGCTCGAAACTGAACACTAACAGATGTGCAGAATTGATGAACCATAAAAATGGGCGGGGGGGGGGGGGGGGGCCTGAACTGAGGATCATCCCCTCAACCCACCCTATGAAACAAGTGTTTTAGTGGATCAGCTCATCAACGCTTGGCTTATTGAGACCTCGATGGTCTTTTCACATCTTTAGCCATAGGCACACACAAGACAAAGCGTTTCCTAAAAAGACGTCAACAGCTCCTTGAATGGATTGGTGGGTAAATGGGCTACATGCTGTGCAGCTGAGCCAAAAAGGTCCCAGATTCAATCCATGATCTGTGCTGACTGAACTCATCACAGCCAGGGGAGCAGTGCAGGCAGTACAATCATCCACAGTGTCCCCAGACTATGGGGGGGGGAGAGAAATGAACCAAGGTTTCTGTTTCCTAATTATTGTCCAGTCATTTCTACTGGAGAGCAGGCACGCTGACATGGTGTAAGCTGGACAATGAGGTCCACTGTGGTCCAATGGCCTGCCGACATTCACTGCCAATGCTGGTAGAGAGAAGGATTGCTATTGATGTGAGCGACTGAGGAAGCTTAGCACAGTCCGAGTCAGCACGCTCGGGGTGAGGGGGTAAGAAAAGATCATTCGTTCATTCAAAAAAGAGAGATTTTATTTTTTCTTAAAAAGTCAAAGTTGTGACCTTCCTTCGTTAAGGGCTGAAATCTCAACTGGTGAAAAAAAAACTATTTGTTTCTTTTGTCATTTGCTCAGTGATTTAAAACGTTCCATGAAATACAAAACAGCTGGAAATACATTTAATTATGTAACTGGAATGCATCAATAAAAACTACACAAATTATGGAGACAGCTTGGTTTTTAAGTAATTTTTCTTAAAATTTCACATCAGGCGACAGAAACAAGCGACGGGGCCTAAAAAAAAAAATGAACGAACGCATCGGGACAGTAACGGCATAAACAAAAAGGGCCTCAAGATGATACAGCCGTCATTTGGGCGAGCTTACATGTTCAATGCCGCTGCACTGAGCCTCACCCACAAACACAGGTGCTCCTCGAGCAAGGCCATTAAAACAGAGCCTTCGGGAAGTGAGGGGGGTGGGGGGCCTGAGGAATTCGAGGCAGACGTAAAAATCGTCAGGAAAAAAAAAAGTGACGCGGGTCATTCCAGTCATCGAAGTCGCCACATCGTGGTCACAGCTTGTAGTAAAGCAGATATGCCTGCACTCTCACAGCTGCACTTTGTCCTCGTGTTTTATGGTTTACAAGAACATTGCTGTTTTTCCAAAAAACAAATGAGCTGTTCAGAGGCAGGTTGGGAACAGACATTTTGTTCAGAATTCCCCCAATGGCGACATCATAAAGTTCTGTTCCAGCAATAACATCATGTGGGAGGGGAGAGTGGATGTGGCCCACAGCAGCAGTACTGTATGACGTCACTGCCAGGTAGGGAGGGAATGGGATGGGTCTAAATGACCATCTCCAGCTACCCCGTAAACAGCAGCTATAAAGCACAAAGGGGCAGAAACAATAGAAACGGACGGAAATGCATGATATAAAATAATATGTGCGCAAACGCAGGTGGTGTTGCTGAAACCCGTCTCGGAGTGCAGAGTTAACTCTCTATAGTATTTAGGATTCTGCTGCAACTCAAACGGTGCAATATTCAGTGAGCTCCCCCATGTCCTAACTTATAACCTAAAAGCTGAGAGCAAAGAAATCTTTGTGGTGCGCGATTTTTTTTTTTAAAAAGCAGTTGCCCTGTGCAATTAGGATGATAACAGCGATCAGAACCTTTGCTTCTGAAGGCCATCCCACTATTTCACATAGTTTTGGAGCAACCGGGAAGAAACTTGCAAGATTCTCTGGGGCTTCTCCTTCTGGCCTCTTGCACGTCCTTGATTGTCATCGCTCTACCATTGCTGGTTGTGCCTTCAGCTGCCAAAGCCCTATGCTCTGGAACTCTCTCCTTAAACCTCTTCGCCTCCCTCTCTTTCCTCCTTTAAGCCACTCCTTAAAACCTACCTCTTTGACCAAGCGTTTGTCGCCTGTCCTAATCATAGGTGGTCCCTCGAACGAGGTTGACTTGCTTCCACGAGAGTTCACAGATGGTTCAATGAAGGACCCGATGTTCCAGTCCTGAACTCCAGTTGAGGGGATGGAAGATGCCCGTGCGTGAATTTTTTTAACGTGTGGCGACCGTTGCACACCAGCCACCACACGGGCTCAACAGAGCTCGGTCTTTATCCAGTGGCAAGGGTTAACCAGGACGACTGGAGACCTGCTCTGCTGCATGGACCTAGTGCGCACACATATCGCAATGTGGGCTGGCCCGTGCTGCCCCTGGGCCCTCGGCTCTTCTGGGCCCCGTACCCTCATTCGCCGTACCTCCGCCCACAATGTTCCAGGGCCCGGCGTTCCAGCTCTACTTATTGCCCCGACCTGCGGTGATGTTCTCACACACGTCGGGGCGGCCCTGTATGTAAAGAGTATGTGGCTCGATGTCCAATTCTGTTTGATAATACTCCTGTGAAGCGCCTTGCGACGATTTACTATGGTAAAGGCGCTATATAAATGCAAGTTGTTGCTGATCTTGTTCTTGAGGCGCACCCACAGGAAGACCCATGTTTTATATGTCCAGAGCTATCTCCCCTAGCACTGAAGCATACAGCAACAACAACATTTATATATCACCTTTAACATAACCTTAAAATTAGAACTGGGCCATTCAGGAGTGAATCAGGAAGCACTTCTTCACACAAATGATAGTGGAAATCTGGAAAACTCTTTCCCCACAAAGCTATTTGAAGCTAAGCCAAATAAAAATTAAAAAACGTAGATTGATCAGATTTTTTTTTAGGTAAGGTTATTAAGTGATTTAGAACCATGGCAGGTAAATGGAGTTATGATACAGATTAGCCATGATCTAATTGAATGGCAAAACATAGAAACATAGAAAATAGGTGCAGGAGTAGGCCATTCGGCCCTTCGAGCCTGCACCACCATTCAATAAGATCATGGTTGATGATTCACCTCAGTACCCCTTTCCTGCTTTCTCTCCATACCCCTTGATCCCTTTAGCCATAAGGGCCATATCTAACTCCCTCTTGAATATATCCAATGAACTGGCATCAACAACTCTCTGCGGTAGGGAATTCCACAGGTTAACAACTTTCTGAGTGAAGAAGTTTCTCCTCATCTCACTCCTAAATGGCTTACCCCTTATCCTTAGACTATGTCCCCTGGTTCTGGACTTCCCCAAATTCGGGAACATTCTTCCTGCATCTAACCTGTCCAGTCCCATCAGAATTTTAGATGTTTCTATGAGATCCCCTCTCATCCTTCTAAACTCCAGTGAATATATGTCAGTCCTGCCATCCCAGGAATCAGTCTGGTGAACCTTCGCTACACTCCCTCAATAGCAAGGACGTCCTTCCTCAGATTAGGAGACCAAAACTGAACACAATATTCCAGGTGAGGCCTCACCAAGGCCCTGTACACTGCAGTAAGACCTCCCTGCTCCTATACTCAAATCCCCTAGCTTTGAAGGCCAACATACCATTTGCCTTCTTCACCGCCTGCTGTACCTGCATGCCAACTTTCAATGACTGATGTACCATGACACCCAGGTCTCGTTGCACCTCCCCTTTTCCTAATCTGCCGCCATTCAGATAATATTCTGCCTTCGTGTTTTTGCTGAATGGCCTATTCCTGGTGCAAGGTTTAGAAGAATGAGAGGTGATCTCATTAAAACATACAAAATTCTTACAGGACTTGACAGGGTAGATGCAGGGAGGATGTTTCCCCTGCCTGGGCAGTCTAGAATCAGGGGTCACAGTCTCAGATTAAGGGGTCGACCATTTAGGACTGAAATGAGGAGAAATTTCTTCACTCAAAGGGTTGTGAATCTTTGGAATTCTCTATCCCAGAGGGCTGTGGAGGCTCAGTCTTTGAGATCGAGAAAGAGATCGATAAATTTTTGGATATTAAGGGAATCAAGGGATATGGGGATTGAGCAGGAAAGTGTTGAGGTAGAAGATCAGCCATGATCTTATTGAATGGCGGAACAGGCTCGTGTGGCCAAATGGCTTACTGCTGCTCCTTTCTTATGTTCTTTAATAAGCACAGTAGAATAGCAGTTGCAATGTCTCTCACCCCTCACTTGAAAGACACTTTTACAATATCTGGCTCCAGTTAAGAGAGAGAGAGAGAGAGAGAGAGAGAGAGAGAGACTGAGACTCTCTCCCTCTGTTGCAGTGTACGATGTAAACAAGTCCAATTCCCTTATTCCAATGGCATCAGAGACCCACTTTAACTTGGTCGGTGATTTTGCCATCAGGATAAGGATGCAAGTTTTAACAATGTAATGTGAGCAGTTGGCACACAGGCATTGTTCTCCTGTATCCAAATGACTGAAGCTCCAAGTATACAAGTTCCACTAGAGTGACAGAGAGATGTTAAGAGAGGTCTTAAAGGCAAGTCTGTGCTCCTCCTACTTCAGGACTGAGCCAAGGGCTGCACTCAAATAAAATCTTAATCACACTGCCCTCTCAACAGGCCGTCTTTTTTTTTACACTTTGCATGAGATGAAAGAGACAAAGAGGAAGGAGGGAGGGAGAAGAGAAATGGTGAAATGCAAGAGTAGAGCAATGGAGAGAGGGAGGGGATAATCAGAGGCAAGAAACAACTGGTGGGTGACCGAGGAAAGGTAGGACGACAGAAGAAGGCGGAAGGAACGGTGCCGATTGCGGGTGGAAAGGGGCACGGCAGGACGGGGGCTGTGGGAAGTGGGTGGAAGTGAAAACAAGGATGGCAAGCAGAAAAGGACGCACAAAGGAGGATGGAGAACGAGATGTACATGGGAACTTGACACACAGAATAAGAGTAACAGAGAGTCATACATAGGGAGTGGGGTTGGGGGAAGAGAGACATATACAGAGAGTGGCGGGGGGGGGGGGGAAGAGATATATATGTACACACACAGAGAGGGTGGGGGGGCACGGGGAAGAGGGAGAGAGACATACACAGAGAGTGAGGTGGGGGAAGGGGGGGGAGAGAGACATATACAGAGAGTGGCGGGGGGGGGAAGAGATATATATGTACACACACCGGGGGGGGGGGGGGGGAGGGAAAGAGGGAGAGAGACATATACAGAGAGTGGCGGGGGGGGGGGGGGTGGAGAAGAGAGATACACACACACACACACACACACACACACACACAGTGGGGATGAAGGATTGGAAAGAGGGGGAGAGACATACAGAGAGTGAGGTGGGGGAAGCAGGAGAGAGACATATACAGATTGGCACACACAGTCAAAGAGTGGGGGGGGGAGGGAAAGAGACATAGAGTGGGTAGGGAAGAGGGAGAGATATACAGAGAGTGGTGGAGGAGGGGGGGGGTAGATACACACATACACACACACAGAGTGGGGGTGGGGGGGAGAGGGAGAGAGACATATACAGAGAGTGGGGGTGGGGAAGGGTGAGAGAAATATATACAGAGTGTGGGGGTGGGGGAAAGAGAGGGAGAGACACATATACAGAGAGTGGGAAGAACATACATAGAATGGAAAAGCGTGGAGCAAGGGGAATACACAATAGGAGGGAGAGCAAGAAACAGAGATATACAGAGGGTGGGAAGGATGGGGAAATGAGAGACAGACACACACAGGATGGGAGGAGTCATCAGTATATTTTCCTATATGAAAATCACCCCTGTTTTTTATCACTTTGTAAAAGTGAAGCATTCTGAATGATCCCTCCCTCCAAAACATGGTTAATGTCATTATATACACAAACCTAACAGCAAGCAGTCCAACGGGATCTGGACAAAACATTACATCACATTAACATTTTCCATGGCAAAGGGGCTTGGTGTCGGGTGTGAGATCAGCACTCCACTCTGCCTCCCACAGATGGAATGATTCTGTTACTTGCTGCTCAGCTGAAGACTGTATCCACAGGGGTGGATGGGGGGGGGGGGGGGGGGGTGGAACCGGGAACCTGATGAGAAGGTGGCAAGCCCAAATCAAACTTGTGACAGCCCCACATCCACAATTCTAACAATGGGCTAATGTTAGGGTGGAGTGGATGAAGCTGGTGGGTCTGCCTTGCTACTTTTCAAATCTCCCTTTTTATTTGTGACACAGAGGGGAAAGGTCCAGTAAAGCCAAGTGGGGGGGGGGGGACTTTAAAAAAGTTAAATCTGTCAGATTTTTGACAAGATCAATCTGATTAAACACTCTCCTACATAGCTCCACAATTTGAGAATATATTTGTGAACTGTATCTGTTGGGGGAGTCCAGTTAAAAGAGTCAAAATAAGTTTGTTTTGATTTAATGAAAGTATCAATCTGACTCAATGGGAGGACACTGTTTAACAACAAATAACTATATTTATATAAGCTGCTTTTTAAATTTAAAAACAAAAGGTGAAAATGTAACTATTTCAGTATCTTTCCATGCCTTTGTAAAAGTAAAAAGAATAGTACGTCTTGTACTTAAAATCAAAGCCCCAATTTGACTGCAGCCTTCCGTTCTCAGATTCATTTCTAAAGCTTGATGTCTCGGGTCCACTAAGCAGCCCTATGAGTCACTGGTGCTTTAAGACGCATGTGCAGTTAGGAAATCCCTCTCAGTCTTGATTTACAGTAGGCCAAAAAAGAAAACAAAGAAACAGACCCTGTCCCTTTAAAAAAGTAATACATAGGATGCTCTCCATTTCGAAAATTACATGAAACGGTTTTTTTAAAAAGTAAGCCATTTAAAACAAATTGTCAGTTTTCACAAAATAGAAGTCACCTTATTTTTCTCGTTAAGAGGGCAGACCGATTTGGTTTTTTTTTTAAAGACCATGTTTAGATAGATATACACACACATACTGCCATCCAAAGATTGCAATGGTAAATAGCAACTGTAGTATTTCATATGGTTACGATTCCAAGATAGAGCAATATAAAAGACATGGTGTGTGTGTATGTGTGTGTAATGGAACATGCTAGCAAGCCAGAGTGTCCCTCTACAGATACGCTGAATGGACAGTCATCTCAGCGCTGGTCCGTTTCAGTCTGGTCAATTTCAGCCACAGAAATCAACAGCGACGCGTTCAATTTCTCTCCTCAACTCCATTCTCAGATCACAGCCTCCAATTAAAAAAGGGGGATTAACATGACTTCGACAGTCTGGGGGGGGGGGGGGGGGGGAGGGAAGAGAGTGAGATACAGTATGTACTTTAAATACACACAATTTAAGCGATTTTTTTTTTAAAAGAGGAGGGGAATAAAAAGAGATTGCAGCAGAACCGGCCTAGTCTAATGCCTAGGACACTCTCGCAAGTTGCCAGGCAAAGGGAGAGAGAGACCGACCGTGTCCAGTCAGAGCGTTCATTTCACCCCTTTCGGTTCGTTACACACTCTCTCTCTCTCTCTCTGGTTGTGGCCGTGCCGCCATCTTATTTGGGTTACTTTCCTCTCTGGGTCTCGGTTGCCTGTGTGTGTGTGTTTTGGGGGTAAAACAGATTGAACAGGAGCAGAGACACACACATTTGGGGGGGGGGGGGGGAGGCTGGTGGCTGGGCTGCAGGGACAACTGGCAACATTGTAGCGCCGTCTAGAACGTGGCAACAATCGAGTCGCAACAGAAAGTAGCAAAATACAACTCACCTCTCCGCGATCCAGCCGCCTCCTCCTGCTCCTGTTCCTTCTGCTGGGTGCCGTTTATATGATTATATATACACATATATATGTATAATTAAAAAAAACTGGCTCCTTGAATAAGAGAGGCCACCCACCCCCCCCCCCCTCTTTTATCCGCTGGATTTTTGCTCCGTGTTTTTTTTAAGTCTGGTCGCATGAAATGATTAATAATTTTAAAATTAAAAATAAACACACACACACATACAGGGCGAAGGACGGAAAGAAAACGATTCAGACATACAACCCAAAACCCCATCGGACGCCAGAACGCCGACACACGTGATGGCCAACGTCACCAACCCTTGCGAACGATGCAAAATAGTTTGCAAGTTGCTCACACTGGGGGGTTTCTGCGGTGTGGGGTTCGGGGCTGCTCATTGCTGCCGGGGCAATTGCAGTGTGGTGGGGTAGGTGGGGAGGACAGGATGCTGGAACCCAAAAAATCTACCTGTCTACTTATCTCAATTCCAAATCTAGGCTTTTAAAACGCCAACAGCACCGAGTTTCTTCAAGATGATTTAAAATCCAATGTGAATATCCCCCCCCCCCCCAAACAATCCTTGACATTAAATGTCACAATTGTTCCTGCTCCGGTTACATTCCATTCCGTTTCTCTCTGGTGGCATTATATTCGGCAGAATCGCCGCAAATGCTGCATCTTTTTTTTAAAAACATGTCAATTGTTTATATTGATGTGTTGTTCCTCTTTATGGGCCGGCTGTGAGTTGAAGGTGGGCGTTCGCGGGGACTGCTGTCTGCTCGAAGAGACCAGAGGGTGTGCTGTATGTTTGAAATGAGCGCCTTGTACCTGTTATTCTTGCTGCTGATGGTCCCTTTCTGCTGAGTGGCTGCGGATCGCTTTCTCTCCAAGTGGCTGACGGTCATGTTTCTGTCTGTCTCTCTCTCTCTTGTTGCCAGGTTATTGTTGATTTCAAAGGGATTTCCCCCCTCCCTCTGTCTTTAAAGTCTCACAATTAACGCTGGGAATTCCCTCTGACACCAGTCGTCTCACGCATTCCCGAGGCGTAAAACTCAAGTCATCTCGCGTCTTATTTCATCTCTTCCTGCTCGCCCAGAGGTCAGTGCCGACCGCACTGATTCCTTTCGTTTCCTTGACTAACCTTGAGAATTGTAAGTGTTAGCGGAAAGGTCAGGAAATCGTTATCAAGGGAAAAAAAATGCTGCTCTTAGCATGTTATGTGTCAAAGTAAACACATTTAGTAAAAGCGAGATTATTTTTGGTTCCTCTGCGAATGATTATTGGTGAATAAAAGCGTTGATTCTTGAGGTAGGTAATGATACCGTTCCTCTGCAACCATTGGTTCGATATTATACGGTTGTTGATCTACCAGACAACGGGAAATAAATAGGATAACGTTTAGATGCAAGATGAATAATAAGACTATTCATGAGAGACAGTGCAGTTGAGTCTGAAGGTTGTGGCTTCAAGTCCCACTCCAGAGACTTGAGCACAAACATTTAAGCAGACATTCCAGTGCAGTACTGAGAGAGTGCTGCACTGGCGGAGGTGCCGTCTTTCGGATAAACCGAGACCCCCTCTGCTCTCTGAGGTGGACATAAAAGATCCTATGACACTGTTTCGAAGAAGAGCAGGGGAGTTATCCCGGTGTCCTGACCAATATTTATCCCTCAATCAACATCACTAAAACACATAATCTGGACATTATCACACTGCTGTTTGTGGGAGCTTGCTGTATGCAGATTGGCTGCCGTGTTTCTTACATTACAACAGTGACTACACTTCAAAAAGTACTTAATTGCCGATAAAGCGCTTTGGGGCGTCTGGTGGTCATGAAAGGTGCTATATAAATGCAGGATTTATACGCCGTACACTTCTGCGCAGTTTGCGGCCATTGTCAGCAGTCACTCGGTTAAAATAATTGGCAAAAGAACTGGAGGGAAAAAGGGGAGAATTTTTTGCACAGAGAGTTGTTAAGATCTGCAGCGTACCACCTAAAAAGGTCGAGGAAGCAGATTCTATAGGAACTTTCAAAAGGCAATTGGACCTGCACTTGAAGAATTTGCGGGATTTTGGGCAAATGTGCGGGATGTGGGACTAAATTCGACAACTCTTTCACAGAGCCAGCACAGGCATGATGGGCCAAATAGTATCTTTCTGTGAAGATTCCATGGGTCTCCTTCTGGTGCAGGGACATAGAGAGCACCTATAGTGCTGCGTTTGTTGGCCCAGGTCATATCAGACATCATGATCGTCTTGCTCTGTGTGGCTGAGTTCCACATGATGCAATGCCTTTACGAATTGAGTGACAGGGAGAGCTTTCAGTGTGGAAGTTATTATAAAATGTCCATCTGGAGTAAGGGTCATGTGTCGTGTCGTGTCGCTTTGCAGTGATCATTTCATTATCATAGCTGTTGAAAGTAGATTTAACTTCCAGTGCATAACAGAAAATTTGATTAAGAATCATCTCAATCACAAGCTTCCGGAATTTTGAGAAAATAAAACTTCCAGACAGATTTTTTTTCCACAACCGATGACATCTCTTCCCTTACATTGTGATGTCAACATCATTAAAGCACAGCTTCCCACCTCAGTGAAGACAGTTACATGGGCGACTTTAATCTACATATTGATTGGGCTAACCTAACTGGTAGCAATGCGGTAGAGGAGGATTTTCTTGAGTGTATTAGGGATGGTTTTCTAGACCAATATGTCGAGGAACCAACCAGAAAGCTGGCCATCCTAAACTGGGTGATGTGTAATGAGAAGGGACTAATTAGGAAGAGTGACCATAATATGGTAGAATTCTTTATTAAGATGGAGAGTGACAAAGTTAATTCAGAAACTAGAGTCCTGAACTTAAGGAAAGGTAACTGATGGTATGAGGTGCGAATTGGCTAGATTAGACTGACAAATGATACTTAAAGGGTTGACGGTGGATAGGCAATGGCAAACCTTTAAAGATCATATGGACGAACTTCAACAATTATACATCCCTGTCTGGAGTAAAAATAAAACGGGGAAGGTGGCTCAACCGTGGCTAACAAGGGAAATTAAGGATAGTGCTAAATCCAAGGAAGAGGCATACAAATTAGCCAAAAAAAGTAGCAAACCAGAGGACTGGGAGAAATTTAGAATAAAGCAGAGGAGGACAAAGGGATTAATTAAGAGGGAGGAAATAGAATACGAGAGGAAGCTTGCTGGAAACATAAAAAATGACTGCAAAAGTTTCTATAGATATGTGAAAAGAAAAAGATTAGTGAAGCCAAACGTAGGTCTCTTGCAGTCGGATTCGGGTGAATTTATAATGGGGAACAAAGAAATGGCAGACCAATTGAACAAGTACTTTGGTTCTGTCTTCACAAAGGAAGACACAAATAACCTTCCGGATATACTAGGGGTCCGAAGGTCTAGTGAGAAGGAGGAACTGAAGGATATCCTTATTAGGCGGGAAATTGTGTTAGGGAAATTGACGGGATTGAAGGCCGATAAATCCCCAGGGCCTGATAGTCTACATCCCAGAATACTCAAGGAAGTGGCCCTAGAAATAGTGGATGCATTGGTGATAATTTTCCAACAGTCCATCAACTCTGGATCAGTTCCTATGGACTGGAGGGTTACTAATGTAACACCACTTTTTAAAAAAGGAGGGAGAGAGAAAACGGGTAATTATAGACCAGTTAGCCTGACAGCAGTAGTGGGGAAAATGTTGGAATCAATCATTAAAGATGAAATAGCAGCACATTTGGAAAGCAGTGATAGGATTGGTCCAAGTCAGCATGGATTTATGAAGGGGAAATCAGGCTTGACAAATCTTCTGGAATTTTTTGAGGATGTAACTAGTAGAGTGGACAGGGGGGAACTAGTGGATGTGGTGTATTTGGACTTTCAAAAGGCTTTTGACAAGGTCCCACACAAGAGATTGGTATGCAAAATCAAAGCACATGGTATTGGGGGTATTGTACTGACGTGGATAGAGAACTGGTTGGCAGACAGGAAGCAGAGAGTCGGGATTAACGGGTCCTTTTCAGAATGGCAGGCAGTGACTAGTGGAGTGCCGCAGGGCTCAGTGCTGGGACTCCAGCTCTTTACAATATATATTAATGATTTGGATGATGGAATTGAGTGTAATATCTCCAAGTTTGCAGGTGACACTAAGCTGGGTGGCAGTGTGAGCTGTGAGGAGGACACTAAGAGGCTGCAGGATGATTTGGACAGGTTAGGTCAGTGGGCAAATACATGGCAGATGCTGTATAATGTGGATAAATGTGAGGTTATCCACTTTGGGGGCAAAAACACGAAGGCAGAATATTATCTGAATGGCAGCAGATTAGGAAAAGGGGAGGTGTCATGATTCATCAATCATTGAAGGTTGGCATGCAGGTACAGCAGGCGGTGAAGAAGGCAAATGGTATGTTGGCCTTCCTAGCAAGGGGATTTGAGTATAGGAGCAGGGAAGTCTTACTGCAGTTGTACAGGGCCTTGGTGAGGCCCCACCTGGAATATTGTGTTCAGTTTTGGTCTCCTAATCTGAGGAAGGACGTTCTTGCTATTGAGGGAGTGCAGCGAAGGTTCACCAGACTGATTCCTGGGATGGCAGGACTGACATATGAGGAGAGACTGGATCGACTGGGCCTGTATTCACTGGAGTTTAGAAGGATGAGAGGGGATCTCATAGAAACATATAAAATTCTGATGGGACTGGACAGGTTAGATGCAGGAAGAATGTTCCCGATGTTGGGGGAGTCCAGAACCAGGGGACATAGTCTTAGGATAAGGGTAAGCTATTTAGGACTGAGATGAGGAGGAACTTCTTCACTCAGAGAGTTGTTAACCTATGGAATTCCCTACCGCAGAGAATTGTTGATGCCAGTTCATTGGATATATTCAAGAGGGAGTTAGATATGGCTCTTGCGGCTAAAGGGATCAAGGGGTATGGAGAGAAAGCAGGAACGGGGTACTGAAGGAATGATCAACCATGATCTTATTGAATGGTGGTGCAGGCTCGAAGGGCCGGATGGCCTACTCCTGCACCTATTTTCTATGTTTCTATGTAATTGTGAATTGGCTACTTTTGCATCAATAGATGTGCCAGTTTTTTTGATTGTGAATAGAATTATGCAATGGCATGGAACACGTTTATTTGCTTAAGTACATAAGTAAATTCTCTGGTCTATTTGATAACATATTTATTTGTTTAAAATGGCAATTATTTCCCTTGACAGTGTCGATAAACAAGAAGTTAAATTAATCAGCAAATATTGTTTGTGGCAGATATTTGATGGTTTTTCTTCTGGCTTTTTATATAGAGACCAGATGTTGGGAAATTGGGAAATTCCAAGATTTGTCAATATGTTTTCTTTCCAGAATACTGACTAAATGTAGCCAAGTGCCAGCAAATTCAAACTCGTCAACAAACACAGTGCTGTTTCCAACTTCATCAAGCTGAAAGATATCCTGCACTCCATGTAGTCTCAACCAAGTGTCCATTCTTGTCAGCTGGCTTGTTGACCATGGGGAGCGAAGATTACAGACAAAACCCCAAACCTCACATGTTCACTTTCCAGGAGGATGGTGTGGGGGGGTGGCAGGGTCTCTCGATAATAACCTGGAGAAGTAAACCTGGCGAATTTCCCTGTCTCCACTGTAGCAATCTCTCCTGCCGTCTTGGCAGAAATCAGTACAGAAATGGAATTGAACTTGGAACCATCTGGTCTCTATGGCTGAATTATACACTGCCTTTACCAACCGAGCCATCAGGGCAGCAGTAGATGAGTTGTACTAGCACCACTCTTGGTGGTCAATTACAGATAAGGATCGGTAGCGTCCTGCTGGTTACTTTCTTGCTCCCCTCCTAGTGAGGGAATGGTACATGACCGATAGCAGTAAACATAAAAAGCTGAGTGAAAATAGCTTCAATTTAAGTCAAAGCAGACAGTGTGGCTCCCTTGATGGTTCAGTACTGAACCACGTAAATGAGAAAGGTCCAATTCTGGGCTGATCTCAACTGGGGTATTCTACAGCATGAGGTCAAACATTTTTTTTGGGTGAGGGTGGATTGCAATGTAGAAGTGCAGTTCTAGCAGCTCCTGGTTGCTGGCATTAACACGAAGACATGAGGCCTCCAGGTAGCTCCATGGGTAAATGCACTGAACTATATAGATTAGGAAAGCCCTAAGTTCATTCCCAAGGTTGTGTTTGCTGATCTCAGCCAGGTAAACATGGAAACAGAGAAACATAGAAAATAGGTGCAGGAGCAGGCCATTCAGCCCTTCTAGCCTGCACCGCCATTCAATGAGTTCATGGCTGAACATGAAACTTTAGTACCCCCTTCCTGCTTTCTCGCCATACCCCTTGATCCCCCGAGTAGTAAGGACTTCATCTAACTCCCTTTTGAATATATTTAGTGAATTGGCCTCAACTACTTTCTGTGGTAGAGAATTCCACAGGTTCACCACTCTCTGGGTGAAGAAGTTTCTCCTCATCTCGGTCCTAAATGGCTTACCCCTTATCCTTAGACTGTGACCCCTGGTTCTGGACTTCCCCAACATTGGGAACATTCTTCCTGCATCCAACCTGTCCAAACCCGTCAGAATTTTAAACATTTCTATGAGGTCCCCTCTCACTCTTCTGAACTCCAGTGAATACAAGCCCAGTTGATCCAGTCTTTCTTGATAGGTCAGTCCCACCATCCCGGGAATCAGTCTGGTGAATCTTCGCTGCACTCCCTCAATAGCAAGAATGTCGTTCCTCAAGTTAGGAGACCAAAACTGTACACAATACTCCAGGTGTGGCCTCACCAAGGCCCTGTACAACTGTAGCAACACCTCCTTGCCCCTGTACTCAAATCCCCTCGCTATGAAGGCCAACATGCCATTTGCTTTCTTAACCGCCTGCTGTACCTGCATGCCAACCTTCAATGACTGATGTACCATGACACCCAGGTCTCGTTGCACCTTCCCTTTTCCTAATCTGTCACCATTCAGATAATAGTCTGTCTCTCTGTTTTTACCACCAAAATGGATAACCTCACATTTATCCACATTATACTTCATCTGCCATGCATTTGCCCACTCACCTAACCTATCCAAGTCACTCTGCAGCCTCATAGCATCCTCCTCGCAGCTCACACTGCCACCCAACTTAGTGTCATCCGCAAATTTGGAGATACTACATTTAATCCCCTCGTCTAAATCATTAATGTACAATGTAAACAGCTGGGGCCCCAGCACAGAACCTTGCGGTACCCCACTAGTCACTGCCTGCCATTCTGAAAAGTACCCATTTACTCCTACTCTTTGCTTCCTGTCTGACAACCAGTTCTCAATCCACGTCAGCACACTACCCCCAATCCCATGTGCTTTAACTTTGCACATTAATCTCTTGTGTGGGACCTTGTCGAAAGCCTTCTGAAAGTCCAAAAATACCACATCAACTGGTTCTCCTTTGTCCACTTTACTGGAAACATCCTCAAAAAATTCCAGAAGATTTGTCAAGCATGATTTCCCTTTCACAAATCCATGCTGACTTGGACCTATCATGTCACCATTTTCCAAATGCGCTGCTATGACATCCTTAATAATTGATTCCATCATTTTACCCACTACTGAGGTCAGGCTGACCGGTCTATAATTCCCTGCTTTCTCTCTCCCTCCTTTTTAAAAAAGTGGGGTTACATTGGCTACCCTCCACTCCATAGGAACTGATCCAGAGTCAATGGAATGTTGGAAAATGACTGTCAATGCATCCGCTATTTCCAAGGCCACCTCCCTAAGTACTCTGGGATGCAGTCCATCAGGCCCTGGGGACCTATCGGCCTTCAATCCCATCAATTTCCCCAACACAATTTCCCGACTAATAAAGATTTCCCTCAGTTCCTCCTCCTTACTAGACCCTCTGACCCCTTTTATATCCGGAAGGTTGTTTGTGTCCTCCTTAGTGAATACTGAACCAAAGTATTTGTTCAATTGGTCTGCCATTTCTTTGTTCCCCGTAAGGTGTTGGGGTACAACTATCAGCTTCAGTGTCCCAGGAGGGGGAAAGTTAGGGATGGTTCTCAACTTAAAAAAAATGTTCCTGGGATGTGGGCGTTGCTGGCAATGCCAACATTTATTTCCAATCCCCATTAAGAACGTTGAACCGTTGCAGTACAGTTTGCTACAACTAAGGTAAATCAAGAAGACTTGCTCAGCCATTTCAGAGGGCAGTTAAGAATCAACCACATTGCTGTGGGTTTGGAGTCACATAGAGGCCAGACCAGGTAAGGATGGCAGATTTCCTTCCCTAAAGGCCTTTAGTGAACCAGTTGGGTTTATTACAAATTCCCCAGATGCCATGGTGGGATTTGAACTCACATCTCCAGATTATCAGTCCAGGTTTCTGGATTACTAATCGAGTAACATAACCACTATGCTACCGTACCCGTGTAATTGTTAACTACTAAATGCTGCTAGAAATCTGTGTGGTCATCGGATGTGAACAGGCCTGGGTTTACCGATAATCACACAAGAAAAATGGTCACTTGTGCGAGGTACATGGAAGTTGGCAGCACCTATGCCTCAGTGTTTGAGTCACTCCTACAACAGGGAACAATCCTTGGGAATAACTGCATGTGTGCGGCACTACTCCAGTTATGAACACATAGAATAAAGTGGCATCACTCGGAACATGGGGACAGGAGTAGGCCATTCGGCCCCTCGAGCCTGTTCCACCATTTAATTGGATCATGGCTAATCTATATCTTAACTCCATCTACTCACCTTAGTTTCTGAACACTTGCCTAACAAAAATCTATCAATCTCAGTTTTGAAATGTTCAATTGACCTAGCCTCAACAGCTGTTTGGGGAGGGGGTGGGGGAGGGGAAGAGTTTTAGAATGTCCAGCCATCCTCATCCCGTCCACTAATCTTTGGAGTGTATCATTTGGAGATGAGTTCCCACAAGACTGACAAAACAGGAATCCAATATACTGTTACTAACTGCACATAAATTTTCCAGTGCAGCACAGATACGCTATTATTTATTCTGCCAATTTTCTCTTCCTCCTCCCCTCAAATGTGTTCTTTTGCTGTTATATAGTTTCATCTGCACCTAGCTTTTCAGGACCCCATCCAAATAGCAACATTTCAGTGAATGTTGGCTGGCCATTCGATTGCGAGGGGGCATGGAGCACTATAGATGAGCCATGATCCTGCCCTCACCAAACATCCACTCATGCACTTTCCAGCAGAGGCTCACTGGACAGCAATCATGAGCAGTAATCTTGGCTAAAGTTTTCCCTCCAGAGACAGTGAAGCATATTGTAGTGCACCGGACTGGCAGCCTGGCACAGACTAGGATTCAAACTTGAGCATTCTGGTCTGGCTGGTTTAGGTTATTGCTTTAAGTCCTACCCCTTCTCTGTCTCTCCTACATATATATATCTCTTCTGTATGTTTATCTCAGTTTCTAAGTGCAATACAGTATCACAATGACTGAAAGCCTCTCCATATCCACACGGAATTTCCTATTCTTGCTGCAGTTTGCTTACTGACCAAAGGTGTCACTGTGGAACAGCATTTACAATCAATGCAAAGTGCCAAGCACGTTATTCACTGTATCCAAATCAGAACATTAATATATAGAACCAAAACACATGATGTCACAGTATTCTTTTGTCATGGCTGCATAGTTCTAATTCTATGCCTTTGTGAAACCATACATCTTGTTCCTGGCAGTGCTTTAACTTGACTTCCAGTTCTTTGACAGCACTCATTGTTCCTTAATTGTTATTAAAACTTTTAATTTCTATTTATCATCATAGGCAGTCCCTCGAAATCGAGGAAGACTTGCTTCCACTCTAAAACTGAGTTCTCAGGTGACTGTACAGACCAATACAGGAATTACAGTCTCTGTCACAGGTGGAACAAACAGTGGTTGAAGGAAAGGGTGGGGAGTCTGGTTTGCCGCACGCTCCTTCCACTGTGTGTTTGTTTTCTGCATGCCCTTGGCGATGAGACTCAAGGTGCTCAACACTCTCCCGGATGCTCTTCCTCCATTTAGGACGGTCTTGGGCCAGGGACTCCCAGGTGTCGGTGGGGATGCTGCACTTTATCAAGGAGGCTTTGAGGGTGGCCAACGTTGCACAAGATAGGCAAAGCCATAAAACAGCTCAAGAATAACAAGGCTACGGGTGCGGATGGAATCCCTGCTGAGGTGCTAAAGTATGGCGGAGAGGCACTGTTGGCGCGGATACATAACCTCATCTCTCTCATCTGGAGGGAGGAGAGCATGCCGGGAAATCCAACCGTCTTCTCCCTGTGGCTGAGGAGCTCCTCCCGGAATCACAGTGCGGATTTCGTCCCCTACCAGCACCAGCACCAGCCCTTATACATGGCCTTTTTCGATCTTACCAAGGCCTTTGACACTGTCAACCGTGAGGGTCTATGGAGCGTCCTCCTCCGTTTCGGATGCCCCCAAAAGTTTGTCAACATCCTTCGTCTGCTCCACGACGACCTGCGGGCCGTGATTCTTACCAATGGATCCATTACAGACCCAATCCACGTCCGGACCGGGGTCAAACAGGGCTGCGTCATCGCTCCAACCCTCATCTCAATCTTCCTCACCGCCATACTCCATCTCACAGTCAACAAGCTCCCCGCTGGAGTGGAACTAAACTACAGAACCAGTGGGAAGCTGTTTAACCTGCGCCATCTCCAGGCCAGGTCCAAGATCAACCTCTGTCGTTGAGCTACAGTACGCGGACGATGCCTGCGTTTGTGCACATACTGAGGCTGAACTCCAGGATATAGTCGATATATTCACTGAGGCATATGAAAGCATGGGCCTTACGCTTACATCCGTAAGACAAAGTCCTCCACCAGCCTGTCCTCGTTGCACAGCACTGCCCCCCAGTTGTCAAAATTCACAGCAAGGCCCTCAACAATGTGGATCATTTCCCATACCTCGGGAGCCTCATATCAACAAAAGCGGAGATTCAACAATGTCTCCAGTGCGCCTGTGCAGCCTTCGGCCGCCTGAGGAAATGAGTGTTCGAAGACCAAACCCTCAAATCTACCACCAAGCTCATGGTCTACTGTAGGAATACCCGCCCTCCTGTATGGATCAGAGGCATGGACAATGTACAGAAGACACCTCAAGTCGCTGGAGATATATCACCAACGATGTCTCCGCAGGATTCTGCAAATCCCCTGGGAGGGCAGGCGCACCAACATCAGTGTCCTCGTCCAGGCTAACATCTCCAGCATTGAAGCACTGACCACACTCGATCAACTTCGCTGGGCAGGCCACATAGTTCGCATGCCAGATGCGAGCTTTGGGATGTCCTGAAGTCTTTTTTTCTTTTAGGGCACCCAAGAGGCTGTAGGATAACCTTAAATTAGAGGCTAAATTAGAAAACCAATTCTTTAAAGTTGTTTCAATTAATGTTGGTGCCATTATGCAAAGAATACTGAAATAGTACTACCAAAAGTGATGAGCAGGCAAGATAACTAAAATAAAATGGGTATAGTTTTCTCAAGTCTTGTGCATGGTAACTTGAAAATATATAACAACTTGCATTTATTTATATAGCACCATTAATGTAGTAGAATGTCCCAAGGCACTTCACAGCAATCTAATCAGACAAAAATTGACACCGAGCCAAAGTAGGAGATATTAGGCGAGGTGACCAAACACTTAGTCAAAGAGATAGGTTTTAAGCAGCATCTTAAAGGAGGAGAGATGGAGAGGCGAATATGTTTGGGAAGGGAATTCCAGAACTTAGGGTCTAGGCAGCTGAAGGCACGGCCACCAATTCTGGGAAGAATGAAGTAGGGGATGGACACGAGGTCAGAGTTGGAGGAACGCAGAGTTCTCGGAGGGTTGTAGGGTTGGACGAGGTTACAGAGATTGGGAGAGGAGAGGCCAAGGAGGGATTTGAACACAAGGATAGGAATTTTAAATTATATAACAGTTTTTAAATTGTATAAATAGAAATAGATAAAGTGAATGTGATAAAGAGGACCACCTTTTCCAGTTCCTCTGTCCAGATCAGATTGCCAGTAACGAAACAGAAAGATGACAAAAGGTATCTTGAAGATAGACTTTAGAAATTCAATCAGAAACTTATCAAAATATATTGAACTAATCTATTCTCCAGTTGATTATACTTCATAAGAAAATGCTAACTACATTTATAACTTCAAAACAAACTTAGGGACTTAACACAAAAACATAACAGTGTTATGAACTTTGCCATGTGCATACGGTAAATATAGCTTTATTACATTGGGTTAAACACAACTAATAAGATATTGTAATACATAAAATCAAGATTATTGTTGCACTTATGTTAATTTATGCCAAGTATTAACTGTCTTTTGAAACTATAGTATTGTGAACATCAGTTCTGAACCTTCTGATACAGATGTAGTTAAATAAAGTCGCTGTTAATAGGACACCGAGAGTCATATCAATGGAATCTTGGCCTTTATTGTAAAGGGGATGGAGTATAAAAGCAGGGAAGTCTTTCTACAGCTATATAAGGTATTGGTGAGGCCACATCTGGAATACTGCGTGAGTTTTGGTTTCCATATTTACGAAAGGATATACTTGCTTTGGAGGCAGTTCAGAGAAGGTTCACTAGGTTGATTCCGGGGATGAGGGGGTTGACTTATGAGGAAAGGTTGAGTAGGTTGGGCCTCTACTCATTGGAATTCAGAAGAATGAGAGGTGATCTTATCAAAATGTATAAGATTATGAGGGGGCTTGACAAGGTGGATGCAGAGAGGATGTTTCCACTGATGGGGGAGACTAGAACTAGAGGGCACGATCTTAGAATAAGGGGCTGCCCATTTAAAACAGAGATGAGGAGAAATTTCTTCTCTGAGGGTTGTAAATCTGTGGAATTCGCTGCCTCAGAGAGCTGTGGAAGCTGGGACATTGAATAAGTTTAAGACAGAAAGACAGTTTCTTAAATGATAAGGGGATAAGGGGTTATGGGGAGCGGGCAGGGAAGTGGAGCTGAGTCCATGATCAGATCAGCCATGATCTTATAGAATTGCGGAGCAGGCTCGAGGGGCCGTATGGCCTACTCCTATTCCTATTCCTATTTCTTATGTTCTAATGAAAGTTAATAGCAAATCTTTGCGTACTGCATTATGTCCATATTATCAACCTATGTGTCAGTTTCTTTAAGTGCGTTAGTTGATCTAGGACAGAGGTTCTCAAACATTACTTATTGCACGTACCCCCTTCCAGATCTACCAGCTGCCCACATACCCCTACCAGCACGCAGGTGTTAGACTGGACAGTTGCTCGGCAACTGAAACCACCCTGTAATGTACTGTGCTTGGAGGTGAGGGCTCTGTACGTCATCGTCTCTGTGTGTCTGTGTTTTCATTGGTACATTTTTAAAGTAAATTAGAATCATAGAATGGTTACAGCACTGAAGGCCATTCAGCCCATCGAGCCCGTGCCAGATTCTTGCAAGAGCACTTCAGCTAGTCCCACTCCCCCGCCCTTTCCTCGTAGTCCAGCAATTTTTTTCCTTCAGGTACTTATCCAATTCCCTTTTGAAAGCCACGATTGAGTCTGTCTCCACCACCCTTTCAGGCAGTGCATTCCAGATCCTAACCACTCGCTGCGTAGAAAAGTTTTTCCTCATGTCGCCTTTGGTTCTTTTGCCAATCACCTTAAATCTGTGTCCTCTGGTTCTCAGCCTATTTTGCCAATGGGAACAGTTTCTCTCTATCTACTCTGTCTCGACCCCTCATGATTTTGAACACCTCTATCAAATCTCCTCTCAACCTTCTCTGCTCTAAGGAGAACAACCCCAGCTTCTCCAGTCTATCCACATAACAGAAGTCCCTCATCCCTGGAACCATTCTCAGAAATTTTTTCTGCACCCTCTCTAAGGCCTTCAAATCCTTCCTAAAGTGCGGTGCCCAGAATTGGACACAATACTCCAGTTAAGGCCGAACCAGTATTTTATAAAGGTTCATCATAACTTCCTTGCTTTTGTACTCTATATTTATGAAGCCCAAAGATCCCGTATGCTTTTTTAACTGCTTTCTCAACCTGCCCTGCCACCTTCAATGGTTTGTGCACATATACTGTACCACCAGGTCTCTCTGTTCATGCACCCCCTTTAGGATTGTATACTACTTTATATAACAAATTCTCACAGAGCTTTAAAACTTTGTCTGAGTAGCCTATTGTAAAAACGCAATAAATAAATAAAATAATTAATAAATAAAATCCACCATTAGAAAATTTCCCCCGCGTAGCCCCCAGAGATGCCTCGCATACCCTCAGGGTTATGCCCACCCTGATCTAGGACAACTCCAGAACCAAATGACATCACATAAAAGGTAAATCTGAACTCAGTTCTTTTTATATTATCATCGGGGCCTGGAACTATGGGGATTCTTTGGGAAATTGGTTACACATTATTATACACAGGGCAGGGGAGAGAGAGAGAAGCTGTATCTTAAACTTGCATTATATTGAAACTAATCCTGAATTACAATGTATAACTATATAACTCTGCATAGTATCATTCTGCTGTCTTTTCAAAATTCAGATTTAAAAATTCTCATCCTTGTTTTCAAATCCCTCCATGACCTCGCCCCTCCCTATCTCTGTAATCTCCTCCAGCCCCACAACCCCCCCCCCCCCCCCCGAGATGTTTGCACAACTCTAATTCTGCCTTCTTGAGCATCTCTGATTATAATCGTTCAACCATTGGCAGCCGTGCCTTCTGTTGCCTAGGCTCTAAGCTCTGGAACTCCCTGCCTAAACCGGTCAACCTCTCTACCTCCCTTTCCTCCTTCAAGACGCTCGTTAAAACCTACCTCTTTGACCAAGCCTGCACTAATTTCTACTTATGTGGCTTGGTGTTAAATTTTTATCATAATACTCCTGTGGGACGTTTCACTACGTTAAAGGTGCTACATAAATACAAGTTGTTGTTGTTTTCTCCCACTGAGCTTGGTGGCAATTTTCACCCTCCTCCTGGGCTTCCCAACTAAAAAAAGGAACTAAGTTGGATTATTCATACCCATTAATGTAGAGAGAGGACTGATCTTCTGTATTTATACATAGAGAAAATTAGGCAGAGATCAGCCAAGGCATTCAATATCAGGGAAATCAATACTAAATACATTTGCAGATTAGGGGATACAAAATGAATCTGAACATCAGTATAATATTTACACTAATCAGATAGTTCAGTAAAGGGAACACTTGGGATTCAATGAAAGCAGTAGCTCATGAGATGAAATGATGCAAGAGCTATCGGATGTATGTACATAAGCAGAATCCAGTGAAAGCATGATTTCAGGTGAAGCAACTTTATAGAATTGGATTTGTTAAAGGAATAGGTAGTTTTCATTTGGAGGGATTTGCATCCTTTTGTGAATGTCCACACTTAACAATTCACCTGGTTCAGTAAGTGCACTGCAAGGTTTGGTGTATTTACACACTAGGAGCTTGTCCCGTAACCCTTAATAACAAAAATCTATCAATCTTAGCTTTTTAAATTTTCAACTGACTCCCAGCCTCAACAGTTTTTTGGGGGAGAGGGCTCCAGTTTTCCACTACCCTTTGTGTGAAGAAGTGCTTCCTGACATTACTCCTGAACAGCCTAGGTCTAATTTTAAGGTTATTCCCCCTTGTTCTGTGCTCCCACTAACGCCCCATCTTTGACCAGAGGCAATAGTTTCTATCCTATCAACTCCTTTAATCACCTTAAACGCCTCAATAAGATCATCCCTTAATATTCTCTACTCAAGGAAATACAAGCCTAACCTATGCAACCTGGCCTCTTAAATTAACCCTTTTAGCCCTGGTATCATTCTGGTGAATCTGTGCTGCAGATGATATACCAAGAAAACCTCAAAATGAACTGAACTTGAGGAGTAGCTCTTTCACACATGAAGCTGTTAACGTATAAAACAAACCAATGGTGAATGTAAACTTAGGTTGAAACATTCAGAAAATAAATCAATAGGCTCTAGATTCAACTGGACATACAGTGTCAGCTGTGGCCCAGTGGGTAGCACACTTGCTGTTAGAAGGTTGTGGGTTCAAGTCCAACTCCAGAGACTGGAGCACAAAAATCTAGGCTCACACTCCACTGTAGTGCTGAGGGAGCGCTGCACTGTCGGAGGTGCCGTCTTTCAGAGGAGATGTTAAGCCGATGCCCCGTCTGCCCTCTCAGGTGCATGTAAAAGATCCCATGGCATTATTTCAAAGAAGAGCAGAGGCGTTATGCCCGGTGCCCTGGCCCATATTTAAACCTCAATCAACATCACAAAAAAAATGATCACATTGCTGTTTGCTGTGCGCAAATTGGCTGTCGCGTTTTCTACATTACAACAGTGATTAAATTTTTTTTTAATTACTTAATTGGCTGTAAAAGGCTTTGGGATGTCCTGAGGTCATGATAGGCAGTATATAAATGCAAGTCTCAAAATAAGAAGTCGACCATTTAGTACTGAGATGAGGAGAAATTTCTTCACTCAAGAGGGTGATAAATCTTTGGAATTGTCTACCCCAAAAGGTTGTGGAGCCTCAGTCATTGAGTATATTCAAGACAGAGATTGATAGATTTTTGATTATTAAGGGAATCAAGGGATATGGGAATCAAGCGGGAACATTGAGTTGAGGTAGAAGACCAGCCATGATCTCATTGAATGGCGGAGCTGGCTCAAGGGGCCGAATGGCCTACTTCTGCTCCTATTTCTTATGTTCTTATGTCAGTCTTTTTTCTTGGTCTCCTACCAAGAGGGAGATAAATATAACCTGAACTGATCTTGAACACAGATTTAATGACAGGTTGAGCTGAATGGACGGAACGCCTTATTCTACTTAACTGTCTCTTTCAGTATGATGCCTCGCTCCTCTTTTCATGTGATGATCAGGTCAATTTTCAATTTCAAAAATTCGAATCCAAATAAACACTTCTGTATTTACCGTTCTGATGGAGGGTGCCACTGAAACATTCTTTTTCAGATGCTGACTGACCACTCCCCCTCCCCCAGTATATTTCCAACATTAATTGTTTCCTTTCAAGAGCTCTACTGGTTCCTTTCGTGGTTTACCCAGAACAGCCTCCTCCAAAACCTCAGACTGAAAGACTCCGACTGGCTGACACAGCAGGGGGAGATGTGATAGCTGTCACAGTGCAAACCATCTGATGCGCAACTTCCAATTTTAATTTGGTTTTATGCTACAATAACCATTTCTAACAGTGGCGATTTTTCTTTCTTCAGATAGCAGAAAAAAACAATGGGTGCCAGAAGAAACTTTACGGAGGTCAGGCATGCCATTAAAATGAGCTGAGTGGCTGGCAATAGGAAAGGCCTGGAGAAGTTGCACTGGGGTGATCAAGGGGCAATCCTGGAGCCTTCCTGTAGTCACAAACCAGGCTCCAATCACCTGGCTTCAGCAAGTAATGGTTAATGACGTTTGTGTTTAAGGTGTTACGTGAAAAGGAGAGCTTTGCAGATAGTAACTTTGTCAGGACAGTCCTTCGCCCGCAGAAATAGTCCAATATTTGAGCTGTGCTGAGTTCAAGAACAAGCTGCTTCTTTTCACCTTGCCAAACCTCCGATCACTGAACAGAGACATGCTCTGCAGAACTCAGACTGCAGCAGGCCAAAGTTTGTTGAAAATTCACACTCTCCCAATAGCTTTTCCAGTAATTACTGCATGTAAAATGTGCACAATTGGTCACAATGCCTCCTTCAACTAACGTTGGAAAATACCAAACAGGTTGTACAACAGAAATTGGGAACACTTTAATGTTTCTACTCATTTTTTTTATTAGTTATTTTTCACCACCACCCCCCCCCCCCCCCACCCCTTCGGCATCTATAATGGCATGCACCATTCCCAGGCAAAACAGCAGGCAAACAAGCCAGGCCCCATCAATTCAGCTTTGCAGCAAACTTCTGGGACAGACAGTACAAGCTTTTGTCTTTGTGGGCCACGTAAGTATGTGTATCATTTTGTCACGGGGAGGGGAGGACATATGATGTTTATATAAATTCAAATTTAAGTTGCATCTTTCTTTAAGTCCATGTTCCCATTGATTTGCATATATCAGATCCTGGTGTTCTGATTCACAGATTTAGCTACCAATAAGGCAATAGTGCTAAAACAGCCATTTCAAAACTTCCAGGACCGCTAAATCCAAACAGGTTGTTTCGTATAACGGGAAAAGCCTATAATGGGATGTGTAGTTTGGCTCTCCATGCAATGGTCTCCCGAGATGCTGAGTGGAGAAATGAGGTGCCTCCCGCAACAGATGTCAGTGGGCGGGTCGATGTGATGTGTTCCATGGTTTGGGACTCAGGATCACAGTCGCACTTCGGGTCGTGCCTCATCTTCCACTCGCGGAGCAAATGGCCGCACCGGCCGTGCCCAGGGCGGGTCCAGTTGAGCGCTGTCCACTGTCTTCGAGGGAGGTCGAAGCCAGGGACCTCTGCTGTTGGGTCAGTGATGAGGCGTTGGTTCTTTAGGTTGCGTGCGTTCCACGATTCCGTCCATCTGGACAGTGGGTCGATACCAGCTGCAGGAATATTGGCTGCTGCTTCCCAGAATGGCATGCTGATTTTAAACGTTTTTCGTGGTGGGCTTTTCAAGTCATGGTGAATGGGAAGGTCAATGTTGCTCTTCAGTTGGAGGGCTGTGAATCTTTAGAATTCTCTACCCCAAAGGGTTGTGGATATTGAGTCGTTGGGTATATTCAATGCTGAGAATTTTGGACTCTAGGGAAATCAAGAGATATGGAGATTGGGCGGGAAAGTGGAGTTGAGGTCGAAGATCAGCCATGATCTTATTGAATGGCAGTGCAGACACGAAGGGCCGTGTGACCTACTCCTACTTCTCATGTTCTTATGGTTTTTTCCATCTCACGGAGCATGGTGGAGTCGTTGCAAATGGTAGGCAGGGCCAAACAGGTCAAACCAGAAAATAGGAACATGCAAATAGGACCGAATTGCCTGCAATTCAAGGGGCGGTGGGAAGCCATAGGCTGGACACCCTTGGTGTTGGAGAAACCTGTCTGTGCACCTCGTCTATCAGCAACCTAGCCAAGAATGGAAATTCTCCTGAGGTAGAAGGAAATGCTCTTGGACTCTGGTGCAGTGTGGGCACATCTACACAAAACCTGAATGAATTGTAAAGAGGGCACAGACCTGCACAAGAACTTAAGACATGGATTTATTTGCTATATTTAAAAAAAAACTGATAGAAAGGAACAGGTCATAGCCAGGAATGCTTACAATGTACAGAGACCAAGGCAACACACCCATTTACAACTGTTGTTGAAAGCACTATTCTTCACAGAAGAAGCTGAAGATTAAATAATGGACAGGAAAGTATGCATTTATTGTGGCTGTGAACACACATGGATCACTCTGGAAGCCCTGATTTCAGTACCTGGGTGTATTTCTTTCCTAAGAGATAAGGGTACCTTGCACTGGAGTCTACAATGTTCTCACTTTCACAGTTTGGACACAATGAGTCGGTTAGAGACTATGTACAGTGTATATAGATAGGTTGGTTTAAAAAGGGATGTTCAAGCTTTTTGTCCTGTTGACTAGATAAGTATGCACCATGGAGGTTTAGGGACCATATACTGAATGAGGTTAAATCCATGCTCCCAATTAATTTGTACATATCTCACGTTGCTGATACTAGCAGATCTTGGTGTTCTGAGTTAGGGTTTATGCTCGAATGAGGCAACAGTGCTAAAAACAGCCCTCTCCAAACCTTCAGGCCCATGAAAACCAAATAGCCCTAACCAGTAAATGAGAGATACAAGCGTTAACAGAACAGAGTGCCTTGCCTTCAATGGTTAAAATTGCCAGGGCTTTGGACCTGCAGTTTGGACATCCGACAAGAACTCTGCTCTTAACTTTATCCAATAAATAATCTGATGGCATGAGCTGCGTCGAAGTTCATTCACATACAGATGGGGGAAGAATAAATACAATTTGGCTTCGCAAGTAGCTGATTAACCCGTCACTTGCAGGCGTGAGTGGAATCGCAGGAACAAACCATCAGGTAACTCGAGCCTTCTTTGCCATCTGAGAAATGGACTGGAAACAAACAACAATAGAAACGAGATTAGACGCATATCGAGATCTACTTCCTGAAAAGTATTTCCTTTTGCCAGCTTCCGCCCCTTCTCTCCCCCACTAGGGAACGGCCCTCTAGTTCTTCATTCAAGTGGCCGTTCTACAGGTATGGACTGAGTGAGCGTTAACAGGCTGTTAACGGTGGGGCCATCACCATGTCCGATTCTATCCCCACCCACCCAATAGCCATGGACATGTACTTTCTAGCAGGGGTCACAACATATATAGGATTACATAGGATATCCGGCACAGAAACAGACCATTCGGCCCAACCAGTTCATGTTGGCATTTATGCTCCACTCGAGCCACCTCCCATCTTTCCTCATCTAACTCTATCAGCATAACCCTCTATTCCCTTCTCCCTCATATGCCTATTGCGCCTCCCCTTAAATGCAGCTATACTATTTACTACCACTCCCTGTGGTAGCAAGTTGCACATTCTCACCACTCTCTGGGTAAAGAAGTTTCTTCTGAATTCCCTATTTGCTTTCTTGGTGACTATCTTATATTGATGGCCTCTAGTTATGCTTTTCCCCACAAGTGGAAACACTCTGTCTGTGTCTAGTCTATCAAAACCTTTCATAATTTTATAGACCTCTATTAGGTCACCCCTCAGCCTTCTCTTTTTAAGCAAAAAAAAACCCAGCCTGTTCATCCTTTTCTGATATGTATACCCTCGCATTTCTGGTATCATCCTTGTAAATCTTCTCTGCACCCCCTCCAGTGCCTCTATATCCTTTTCATAATATGGCGACCAGAAATGTACACAACACTCCAAGTGTGGTCTAACCAAGGTTCAATACAAAAGATTAGCATAACTTCTCTACTTTGCGATTCTCTCCCTCTAAAAATAAACCCTAGTGCTTTGTTTATTAATCTGCATCGTTAGATAGCAATCAAGGGAGTGATTTTTCCCTCCTTGGCTGAGGGACCTGAAGGCCAATACTTCATTCGACGTGAAGTATTTTGGGATGTTTGAGAGACATCTATGTAAATGCAAGTTCTTTCTCCTCTATCATGGACTAGGAATTGGACTGGAGACTTTCTGCTCTGCATGTCTGAACCAGAGTCCATGGAATGTTGGAAAATGACCACCAATGCATCTACTATTTCTAGGGCCACTTCCTTAAGTACTCTGGGATGCAGACGATCAGGCCCTGGGGATATTTTGGCCTTCATTCCCTTCAATTTCCCTAACATAATTTCCTGACTAATAGGATTTCCCTCAATTCCCCCTTCTCGCTTGACCCTTGGTCCCCTAGTATTTTCGGGAGATTACTCGTGTCTTCCTTAGTGAAGACAGAACCAAAGTATTTGTTCAATTGGTCTGCCATTTCCTTGTTCCCCATTATGAATTACCCTGATTCTGACTGCAAGGCACCTACATTAGTCTTCACTAATCTTCTTCTCTTCACATATCTTTTGCAGTCAGTTTTTATGTTCCCTGAAAGCTTACTCTCATATTCTATTTTCCCCCTCCTAATTAAACCCTTAGTCCTCCTCTGCTGAATTCTAAATTTCTCCCAGTCCTCAGGATTGCTGCTTTTTTTGGCCAATTTATATTTCTCTTCCTTGGATTTAACACTTTCCCTAATTTCCCTTGTTAGCCACGGTTGAGCCACCTTCCCTTTTTTATTCTTACGCCACATAGGGAAGTACAATTGTTGTAGTTCATCCATGTGATATTTAAATGTCTGCCATTGCCTATCCACCGTCAACCCTTTAAGTATCATTCGCCAGTTTATCCTAGCCAATTCACGTCTCGTACCATTGAAGTTTCCTTTCTTTAAGTTCAGGACCCTAGTCTCTGAATTAACTGTGTCACTCTCCATCTTAATGAAGAATTCTACCATATCATGGTCACTATTCCCCAAGGGGCCCCGCATGACCAGATTGCTAATTAATCCTCTCTCGTTACACAAGACCCAGTCTAGGATGGCCTGCTCTCTAGTTGGTTCCTCAACATATTGGTCTAGAAAACCATCCCTTATACACTCCAGGAAACCCTCCTCCACAGTATTGCTACCAGTTTGGTTAGCCCAATCAATATGCAGACTAAAGTCACCCATGGTAACTGCTGTACCCTTACTGCACGCATCCCTAATTTCCTGTTTGATGCCATCCCCAACCTCACTATTACTGTTTGGTGGTCTGTACACAACTCCCACTAATGTTTTCTGCCTTTTGGTGTTTCGCAGCTGTACCCATATAGATTCCACATCATCCATGCTAATGTTCTTTCTTACTATTGCATTAATCTCCTCTTCACCAGTAACGCTACCCCACCTCCTTTTCCTTCCTGTCTGTCCTTCCAGAATATTGAATACCTCTGGATGTTGAGTTCCCAGCGTTGGTTACCTTGGAGCCATGTCTCCGTTATCCCAATTACATCATATCTGTTAACAGCTATCTGTGCAGTCAATTCATCCACCTTATTACGAATGCTCCTCGCAATGAGACTCAGAGCCTTCAGGCTTGTTTTTTTAACACACTTTGTCCTTTTAGAATTATGTTGTAATGTGGTCCTTTTTGATTTTTGCCCTTGATTTCTCTGCCCTCCACTCTTGCTTTTCTCCTTCCTACCTTTTGCTTCTGTTCTCTTTGTACTTCCCTCTGCCTCCCTGCATAGATTCCCAACCCCTGCCTTTTTAGTTTAAACCCTCCCCAACAGCACTAGCAAACACTCCGCCTAGGACATCGGTTCTGGTCCTGCCCAGGTGCAGACCGTCCGGTTTGTACTGGTCCCATCTCCCCCAGAACCGGTTCCAATGTCCCAGGAATTTGAATCCTTCCCCCTTGCACCATTCCTCAAGCCACGTATTCATCTGAGCTATCCTGCAATTCCTACTCTGACTAGCACGTGGCACTGGTAGCAATCCTGAGATTACTACCTTGGAGATCCTGCTTTTTAATTGAACTCCTAGTTCCCTAAATTCAGCTTGGAGGACCTCATCCCATTTTTTACCTATATCGTTGGTACTTATATGTACCACGACAGCTGGCTGTTCACCTATTCTCCCACAAGCACCATCACAAAAAAAAGGTTAACTGGTCTTTCATATAATTCTCCATGTGTGAGACATTGCCGTGTGCAAACTGGGTGGTGCACTGGCCTGAACAGAGCAGTGACTACACCTCAAAAGTAATTCATTGAATGTGAAGCGCTTTGGAACATACTGAAGGTATGGTGTGGCCCTGCATTTTGTTCCACTTTTGTATCTCACCATTTCTGGGTTCATCATAAATCGCTTTTGCAACTTATGACAGTTGAGCCTCTTGACTGTATTAAGTTTTACACTTCATTATCCAAGGCAACTATTTTGTTTTTGCAGCCCACCTTCCAGTGATAGGATGTGCTCCGAGTGATTTTTAAACAGAACACGAAGTAGGTGGATACTTACGGTTCTTTGCTGATAAAAGTGTGGGGCTAACTCTATCAGCCAGGAAGACTCGATTGCAGTCACATCCCTCATAAAGTACTTGGCTGTCTGGATGATCTCGTTGTACACAACCCTGATGACATATGATGGAATGTGACAATGGGAAATTTAGAAATTCACAACTGTTAAATTAAAAGTTGCTACAAGACACCCCACTCCACCCAAAAATGAGCATTTAATATCCCAGATGTTGTGATCTGGAATGCACTGCCTGAAAGGGTGATGGAAGCAGATTCAATAATAACTTTCAGAAGGAAATTGGGGAACTACTTGAAGGGGGAAAATTTGCAGGGCTATGGGGAATGGGACTAATTGGATTGCTCTTTCAAAGAGCTGGCACAGGCATGATGGGCCAATTGGGCCCCTTGTGTGCTGTATCATTCTATGATTCTATAAATTACATGTTAAGAAAGAGACATAATAATCGTCATGGAGTCAAGCTTACCACTGTGGTTCCTTCTCACCATATAACACAGAAGTTGGGTGAATATGAAGCTCATAGTCATCTCGAATGGTCCTGTAAAAAAATAAAGTTCTTTCAGTTAATTTTCTTTTACAAATATGCCTATACATTGAGTCTGTACCAGAGAATGTCAGGGCAAAAGGTGTAAGGTATATCAGAGTGCAGATTATCTTGTGAATTATAATGGAGAGTGCTTTAAAATGGACACCTCATTATAAAGTTGCTATAGAGGGTCATAGAAAGAATTTCTCTTCTCACTAAATCTCTCTCGTCTCCCTCTCTCCTGAAGGTGTTGATTCTGCTCACCCAAGTGGCCATTAACTATGTGTCAGTTTTGACGATGAGTATTGGCAGGCAATTCAATCACAGGGGTATGAGAGCAGAGCCCAATTCTGACCTCACCTGACAGTCACACATACGCACCTCCAGAGGAGTCACTCGATAGTGATCAGGAGCGGGTACGTTGCCCTATTTTCCCCAGCGTAGCTCTGAGAAGCTAAGGCTAATTGTAGCAATAAGGCCATTGTTGAGGGTTGAATGAAAAGTCTCATAGAATGGGTCTTTAAAAATCTGTTTTTGTCATTAAAGACAGAGCCGTAAGCAACACATTTTTGACGAAGAGAGTTATAATGAAGAGACGAGTGTGCAGTATATCAGATTGCTTTATGGTGATGGACGTTAGCTACATTAAAGAGGATTACAAGGCAATGAGAGAAATGATTCAAAAACTTGTAGGCAAAACTGCCTCCTTGTTACCTGTAGAATCCGCTGTAATGAAACTTTGCAGCGTTCGCGAAGAACCCGGAAACGATACATCGCAGGATGGGATCCGGGTCACCTGAGGAGAGAAAATATAACGCAGGTCAGCTCTCATTTCAGACGGCTGTGGGAGCAGACTACTTTACTCATGCTCTATTTCGGTTCAAATATTACCTTTAAAACTGGGACTGGAGGGGAACTGGGACTGGGACTGGAGAGGGTCTGGGACTGGATGGGGTCTGAGAATGGAGGGGGTCTGAGACTGGAGGGGGTCTGAGACGAGGCTGGGTCTGGGATGAGGCTGGGTCTGGGCCATTGTTCTGACAGCAGCTAATCATTAATTTCACCATTTTCATACATTGGAGCCAATGGGATTACATTTTGAAATAATATATGGAATGTCAACAAATTTAATGGCTGATTACCATTTCATGATTTAATATGAATTAAGATACACATATGCAAGACTTTATACTCTTCCATTTAAGGGTTGACATGTGAAACCTTTCTGTATCATACTGCAGGGAGTTTGAGACTGACATGTGACCAAACAGATCATCACTATCTCACAATCTGAATTAAAGCAATAGTGAAACATCCAATAATTCCACACTCTGCGCTATATTAATCTCTGATATGTCCAATGTCTCTCAGTCTGATATTGTATCATACTTTCACTACCTTGACCTGGAGTGTTAAAACAGGGATCTATTAGGATTCCAGGTGCTTTCAGGGGCTAGTAGTGCAGTACATTGCTGCCACCACAGACCGATGGAATGTGGAGTTGCGCCTATAATTCACGACACACAGTAAGTTCCTGATGTTAGTCCAGCTGTTGGGGTGAGGGAGGGGAATGCAGCAGACAGAAGCCAAATGCTTGTCCACGAGGATTAAAAAATACGCTACCCTTAATTTTTCTTAACAACTGGTTACACGGCGCGATTGATAAGAGCAAACAAAAATTTTGTGAAGAGGATTTTTCACTATTGAAACTACATAGGAAATATGGCACAATCGGCCCAACTAGTCCATGCCGGCATTTCTCTCCACTCGCGCCTCTTCCGGGCCAAACTGTGCCAAAGGCTTTTGGCTCCACTATTCCAAGTCTGAATAAATAAATTCAGCAACAGGTGCCCCGTCAGCAGTGGAGAATCTTCTTGGGCAGTCCATCGAAACGAGGATGACTTGCTTCCACACCAAAAAGGATGAGTTCACAGGTGTTTCAATGAAGTACCTAATATTCCAGATCCCGAACTACATCCTGATGTCTGTGCGTGGATTTTTTTGATGTATGTTGGCCCATTGCACACCAACTACCACACGGGCTTTCCAGAGCTTGGTCTTGGTCCAGTGGCAAGGGTTAACCAAGATGACTGGAGACCAGAATCAAAAGCTTGTTGGCAGCAGACACAATCCTCTGACATAACTGCCACAGGAATAAGTGCAGTAATTTCCAGCTGTTATTAACTATTGTTTTTGTACATTAGAAGGCCTTTAACTACTAAACTCAGGTCGTGCGCAGTATAAGGAATCTCAAATACTCCACCGCTCCGTACCTTCGCTTGATTTCTTCGGCACTCTGAATTTGGACAGTAACTTTTTCAGTTGCTCCCGCACGGTTGTGGCTCGAACAAGTCCTTTGTAGTTTAAGAAATGTTTTTGGCACCACTGTGAGTTTTTATTGTGCTGCAACAGACAAAGAATATATATAATTATTGACAGCGTCAACCTCGTGGACAGCAGCAGCACCATCATACTCCAAAATAAAAAGAATTTAAGAACATTAGAAGATGGGAATGGAAAAGGGTCACCCACTCCTTTCTAGCTCTATGAGGTTAAAAAAACCTGAAAATGCTGAGCAGGTCAGTCAGCATCTGTAAAGAGAAACTATTTCGGGTGCGCATCTTTCATCATGACGTCAGAACTAACTTGACATTTCTCTTTACGGACGGAATGAGCCTGCACTGTATATCCAGCACTCTCTTTATTTTACAGTAACAGATTACATTTATATAGTGCCTCTAACATTCTGAAACGTCCCAAGGCGCTCCACAGGAGCATTATCGAACAAAATTTGACACCGAGCCACATAAGGAGCAATTAGTGCAGATGATCAAAAGCTTGGTCAAAGCGTTAGGTTTTAAGGAGCGTCTTAAAGGAGGAAAAGTGAGAGAGAGAGGATTAGGTAGCGAGTTCCAGAGCTTAGCGTCTAAGCAGCTGAAGACACAGCCACCAATGGCGGAGTGATGAAAAGAGGCCTGAATGGCTAGAGGCACTTTGAGCTCTACTCATTGGATATCTCCCTGACAACCAGGTACCTGTCTTTGAAAGAGAAAAAGCTTTTCAGTCCATGTTTGAAAAGGGTACTGCAACAAGCCACTAATACAAAGGCAAAATACTGCGGATCCTGGAATCTGAAATAAAAACAGAGAATGCTGGAAATCTCAGCGGGTCGGGCAGCATCTGTGGAGAGAGAAACAAAGTTAATGTTTCGGGTCGACGACCCTTCGTCAGAACTGTCGAATGTTCGAAAAAAGCACAAGCACTGAAAGGGGGAGGGGAAGAAAGAACAAAAGGGAAGGTCTGTGATAGGGTGGAAGGCAGGAGAGATTAGAGAGACTAAAGAAATGATGGGCCGAATTGAAATGGTAATGACAGAAGTTAGAAAAAGGTTAATCTGGATAGGGTGTGAATGGCGGGGTAATGACCAGCTGCCATTAGAGACAAAGAGAGAAAAAACAGAAGAAAGAAGAAGAAAAAACATAAGATGGGGGACTGGGGGGGGGGGGGCGGAGGGGAAAAGGAGCCAAAGGTTATGCTCTGAAATTGTTGAACTTGATATTGAGTTCAGAATAATAATAACTTTTATTTATATAGGGCCTTTAACGTAGTAAAACATCCCAAGGCGCTTCACAACGGTGTAACAGACAAACAGATACATTTGACACCGAGCCACAGAAGAAATTAAAGCAGATGATCAAAAGCTTGTTTAAAGAAGTAGGTTTTAAGGTGTGTCTTAAAGGAGGAAAGAGAGATAGAGAGGCGGAGAGGTTTCGGGAGTTCCAAAACTTAGGGCCCAGGCAGCTGAAGGCACGGCCAACGGTTGAGCAGTTATAATGAGGGATGTTCAAGAGGCCAGAATTTGAAGCATTTGAAGGTTGTAATTTGCCTAAACAAAAGATGAGGTGCTGTTCCTCGAGCTTGTATTGAGCTTCAGTGGAACACTATACTAAATTGAAAGAAGTACAAGTAAATCGCTGTTTCTACTAAATTGAAAGTATACTGTATTCGCTGCTCACAATATAGTCTCCTCTACATTGGGGAGACCAAGCCTAGACTGGGTGACCACAGACACTCGCAGCCATCCTGTAGCTCACCCAGTGCCCAATCTTCATGCACGAGCCTAGACAATGAGCGTTGGCAGGCTGTTTGACTCTGGGGAGCATCACCTCTGAGCCTGCACCTTTTCTGACATGGCATCCACACACACATGCACTTTTCAGTAAAGGTTTTGTTGGACAATAGACTGAAGTTGGGACACTGGTTGTCTTTTTACCCTTTTCTAGCACAAGGGCACCGAGGGCCTCAGTCAAGAGCAGTTAACTCAGCACAGACCTGGAATCAAATCTGGGGCCATCTTCTCTGCAAAGCTTCGTCCAAGCTCGGGCATTGACACTCCAGTGCAGTACTGAGGGGGTGCTGCACTGTTGGAGGTGCGGTTTTTCGGGTTAAACCAAGGCTCCATCTCCTCTCCAAGGTGGACGTAAAAGATCCCATGGCACTATTTCGAAGAACACCACCCGATTTATCCTAGCCAATATTTATCCCTAAATCAACATCTGTTTGTGGGTGTTTGCTGTGCGCGAATTGGCTGCCGCATTTCCTACATTAAAATAGTGACTACACGTCAAAGAATAAGTACTTCATTGGCTGTAAAGCACCATGGGATGTCCGGTGGTCGTGAAAGGCACTATATAAATGCAAGTCTTTCTTTCTTTGACCCACAAGGCCATAATGAGTGCCCTAAGTCAGTGAATATTTCTAAGAAATTAATATCCCAGGGCAAAGCTTTACAATGGTATTATTTCACAGTTTTCTTAACTATAACATCGGCTCATGAGCACTTTCTATTGGTTTATGCATGGTATGGTACAGATTCTGTAACTGCTGTGGTCTAGACACAAAAGGCTGGATTCAAACCTTAATGAAAGCCTCATAGACGTTCAGCATTGTGAGATGATCTCCCTCGGCTACAGCAAACTTCCTGTGTTCTCTGGCCTTGAAAGAGAATTTAAAGAAGAAACAGTAAGATATACACCAAAGCACTAAAACAAAATAAACCACAGGAACAGATAACATGCTACAGGTGAAACACAACCAAGTGACAGCCTCTGTATCGCCACCCACCCCCACACCCCCTACGCACACAGAAACACTCTGTGCTGGCCTGTATTATTCCACTTCACTTCCAAACACGATTGTACACAAGTCCTGGCAGCTGATTAAAGCAACTGCGACAATTTCAGGTGTTATACAGCCATTTTCTCTATGAACAATTTCACGGTGGTTCCTGGTAAGTGGACCTTGTCACTTAGGATCCAGAAGCTGTACCAGAAGCTGGTTAATGAAGTTAGGTCGCAGATCAGCAACGATCTAACTGAATGGTGGAACAGGCTCGAGGGCTGAATGGCCCACTCCTGTTCCTGTGTTCCTATTTCTGTAACCTGCACTTGCAGCATTAATGATTACCCTACTTGCGGTAATCTGCTTATTGAATTTAATGAGGTCGTTTGCTACACTATCAATCTCACTTTGGAATGACAACATTAAATTTCAAACACAATTTACAGGATAAAATAAAATACACAATTTAATATAATGCAGTGAAATAAAAATATGAAGCTCAAACGTCTGACAGATATTTATGGTGTTTGTTCTAAAAATATACATATGTTGAAAAAAGTTGGTAACAAATTAATTATCCTTTGAAAAAAGTTCTTGATTTTGAAAGAAAAACATTCTCTGTTACTTGTTGGAAAAGGCGTTGTGCACAGATTATAGTGATATATCTTCTCTTCTCAGGCAGTCCCTCGGAGTTGAGGATGACTTGCTTCCACACTATCAGTTCTCAGGTGACTGATGAGACCAATGCGCGACCTACAGTTTGTCACAGGTGGGGCAGACGGTGGTTGGAGGGACGGGTGGCTGGGGTGCTTGGGTCGTGCGCTTGGCTGCCACGTGCTCCTGCTGAAGAGACTCGAGGTGTTCGGTGCCTTCCCTGATGCTTCTCCTCTTGGTCTTGGGCCAAGGATTTCCAGGTGTCGGTGGGGATGCTGCACTTTATCAAGGAGGCTTTGAAGGTGCTCTTGAAGCGTTTCCTCCGCCCACCTGGGGCTCGCTTGCCGTGTTGGAGCTCCGAGTTGAGCGCTTGCTTTGGGAGTCTCGTGTCAGGCATGCAGACGATGTGGCCCGTCCAGCAGAGCTGATCGAGCGTGATCAGTGCTTCGATGCTGGGGATATTGGCCTGAGCGAGGACACTGACATTGGTGTGCCTATCCTACCAATGGATTTGCAGGATCTTGCAGAGGCAGTGTTGGTGGTACTTCTCCAGAGTACAATACATATGCTTATGCTAGTGTGGAGCTCAAAAAAAAATCACACCCTCCTATCAGGAATATCTGATTTTCTTTTGCTGGGACGCACTGAATTCCTAAGCTTCCAGACATTTACAATAAACACTCACCTTGTTCAGATTACAACAAGCCGCTGCTATTTACAGTGATGAGGCCATTAGCAATTTAAAATCAGTAAGTCACCTTGACCGAGGATCAAAAGACAATGGGCTAGAACCTCCACTTTTGTGCTTATCGCCCAAAAATTGGCGTTATTTCCAGCGTGGGCGGTAAAAAAGGGTTTTCAGATGCCGGTTTCTCGCCATTCTCAAAACACCTAGTTACATTTTTGAAAATGGCCGTTACCGTGAGCGATATCAAATGGTGGTAGTGTAAAATTTTTTTGACCTTCTGCCGTAAAGTGTGGCCGTCCTTAGCAACGGCATGGCCACACTCGATTCCCGCGATTCAGGAGGTCAAGGGTCAGACAGGAGACAGACAGAGAGGGAGCTCAGAGGCACTGAAAGCATGTGTGGCTGTGGTGTGTGCTTGTCTGGCTGTTGTGGGAGGCACGACAGAGATTCACCAGTAGCAAAAAGCCTACTAAGCACCAAGAACATAGTTGGCATCGAGGTTTTGTCCAACAAATAAGAAATAACATGGAAGGGATGGAGGAGGCCCTGGAGCTGGTAGCCAGGGACACCGGTGGCAGAGGGCTCCCAATGGCCTCCGAGCGCGGCACTCCACCCCTAGGTTCCGCACCACCATTGTGAACGACAAATGAGAGCAAGGACCAAGATCCTGCTTCTGCATCAGAGAATGTTGCCCCCTCTGCACCCCTCGCTCCTGTACCCGTGCAACCACCACATCTGCCTTCATCCCCCCCCCCAATGAGGCACCGCCTGAGGAGCTCCTCGGCCAGGCGCCGTGGAGCGAGGAGGGGAAGGGGTACAGGTGGGCAGAAGGAGAGGGGGAAGGAAAGTGAGGTGCATGTGCGCAGGTGATGGCTGTGTTATATCTCCATCTAGGTGTATGCAATTTGTTGCAATGTATGGGGGTTGGGGCCACGCTCCTGCTTTGCCTTTGTATTCTGTGTTGGTGGACATGTTGAGCATGTGATTTATGTCAGTGGTGGAAAAGTGGGGTGTGGGCGGGGGTTGGGTGTTATTGACTGTGATACTCATGATTTCAGACCAATGTTGATATTAAACTTTTGTTATTGAACATAACCTTGTTGCGCATTGTTACACACTGGTGATTCCTTACCATGAAATGATTAAATACAATTTAACATCAATCAACGTAAACTTTAACTGGCACCAAGGTGATGGGCACCATTGATGTCTGAGCTGCACACATACAGCAGTGTGTCAGCATTGTCACTCACATCAGCGCTCTTTCAGTGGGACTTAACAAATGCCAGCCACACCGCTGGCATTCGTTCCGGTTAGTTCCACTTTTTGTGGGCGTTTTTTTGAGCGAGCGATATTGTGGGCGATATGTGTGCGAGGTGGTGAAATTGACGGTGGGCGATCTCCATGGCGGCTAGTTTGGGTACATATGCTCTTTACGACAAAAACCAGTGGGCGGGCGTTCACATTGAATCTCGCCGTTAATTCCGTGCTGAAAGTAACGCTGGGCGATATTACGGGCGTTGATTTCGCCCATTCTGCTGATTCCGCCCCAAAAAAGTGGGCGGGCAGTAACATTTTTTCCCGGCGTTAAGCCCATTGGGAAAATAATGCTCGGCGATAAGCCTCCCAAAAAAGCCTGTCAGTTTCCATTGTGTGCCAAAATGGGTGTTAAGTGGGCGTTAAGCATGCAAAAAAAGTGGAGGTTCTAGCCCAATGTCTGCTTCTTTAATTAAAACTGAAACAATGCAAAATTCGTGACAAGTGCAATTACCGGGAAGATGATCAGGTATTCCCCCCCGCTGTAAAATGGAAATTATAATTTGCTCCCATTTTTGGCTAGACGCTTTTATTCGAGAGCAAGCAGGGAAATTTAACACAATAAAATCAGCAGGTAATGTATCACATTATGTTAAACTACCTCTTGGTTATTAATTAATGGGATAAAATGAACGATATGGAGAATTCTATGGGCCAGATGATTCCTTTTTCCTATCTCAACGAACACAACTCTCAGTCTCTCAGTCCTGCTTTTATGTCCCTTAGGTACAGAGGAGCAAATTTATGGTGCAACATAGTACGCAGCGACTAGTACATCCTTGTAAAATGAAACCGTGCAAATCCACAGGACGTGTCACGTGATGCTGTAATCCTTCAGCTGCTGCTTTTACAGCATGTTGCCTCAACCTCAAACACAGTCACCATGAAACATAGCACACAGACAAGAAAAAAAGGATGTTTTTTCAAAACAAAAAGAAAGAAGACCTAATTGGTGAACATACATTAAATAACAAATGCAGGGCAGTGAGCTTCAACTTATATTTATAAAGCACAGGAGCTTCATGGATTGCGATGTGACCTGAACCTCTTCTGTTACATTATAGCTTCAGAATAATTTAAGGTGATGCCTCAATATGTCTATCAAGTGAGCAGCTGAAGCATAGAGACCAAGCAGGTTCCGGGTTCAATCTCTTTTGCTGATGTAGCTAATCTCAAGCTAGGAATGCAATAGGAGAGCTACTGTAGACCTCAGCGCCCTTATGTGAGTGAGGGAGAAATTGTCCAGTGTGCTGCCTGGAAATTGGGTGAGCGCAGAACTGAGCTTGGCTGTAGTGCTCTCCACAGTCAGATAGCCTGCTGACAATCACTGCCAAAGTGCACACATGAGTAATGGACGAGGTGCTGGAGGATAACTGGTGCATGTAAAACCATGCCCCAGCAAAAGTCAACCCTTTCAAGAAAGGATAGAGGTGGTGGGGGCGGGGGCAGTAATTGGTAATAAAAATAAACTCAGAATTCATAAAATCATATCATGTCAAATCATATCATAAGCAAGGCACACAAGAGTTGGTGACGTATGGAAAAATGATCTATGGAGTGAGTCGGACCTGCGTAACACACTCACCCATTATCACTCAGTCATGTGCCTTGTGATAAAGAACTATTTTATGTACTTACACAAAAAGCATGTCAAATTAAATTATAGCTCTTCACAAAACTTTCAAACCTACCGCTGCAGTTTTCTGGTTTGGGGGCACCACAAACACATTCTGTATCTGCATCATGGCCGCTATGCTCAGGATCTCCTGCGAACACCCAAAGTTTCCTCAAATTAAAAGAAAAGGGACAAGATTAGTCATTGCCACCTGCATTGTGCATCTGTACTAGTCACCACGTCACAAATGAATGTGCCAAGATGATCATGGCTATTTTTTAAAAATGCCCTTTCCCGCACGTTCTGATTTCCCGCTCCCACCCTCTGCATCATTTCTTGGACAAGGCAGTTGCCAGCCAAAATCAGCCTGTTCTGGATGTTTCAATTGCAAATGGCAGGATTTGTAATGTATGCATGCAGAAATGGTTCGCATTTTACTGTATTGTAACTGAAGCAAAGTACTACTTGCAAAAAACTATGGAAATTGGAGGTTGTTTCTAAGTGGAAACTGAAACAAGAAAGTTGCAAACACTATACAATCAAAATATGCAATGGCTTGTTGCTGTGTTATAATTTCCATGTAATAAGTGATTGTACATCTTTGAAAATAAAAAATAGCTTAATCCAAAAAGATAAGGTTAAATTCTAAGCACGTGACAATCGGCATGCACTATACGTACAGTATATCAGTTTATATTCATTAATGTATGCTTACCAATGTATCTCAGTCCTAATGTTCTCATTAACTTGTGTTCCATTCACATTTACTGAATCCTGATGCAATATAGATGATTTGTTAAAAAGATACAAGCTTATATCAAGTGTTTTTTTTTGTACGCTGGGCTGTTTGGAGCCATGTTGTGCGAGGGAGTGCCTGATTTTCACTTGCCACTTCTTTCTAGCATGCCCCCGCCTCCCCCCACAGTCTAATCCAGGTGTCAGCCAGTGACTCAGTTGGTAGCACCCTAGCGTCTGAGTCAGAAGGTTGTGGGTTCAAGTCCCAATCCAGAGACTTGAGCACGAAAATCTAGGCTTACACTCCAGTGCAGTGCTGAGGGAGTGCTGCACTGTTGGGAGGTGTCGTCTTTCAGATGAGATGTTAAACCGTCTACCCTCCCAAGTAGACGTAAAAGATCCCATGGCACTATTTTGAAGAGAAGGAGAGTTATCCAGAACTTAGGGCCTTGCTGATGTCGAGGTCTCCAATGGCGGAACGATGAAAATCGGGGATGCACAAGAGGCCAGAATTGGAGGAGCGCAGAGATCTCGGAGGGTTGTATGGCTGGAGGAGGTTACAGATATAGGGACGGGCGAGGTCATGAAGAGATTTGAACTTGAGGATGAAAATGTTAAATTCGAGGTGTTGCCGGACCAGGAGCCAATGAAGATCAGTAAGCAGAAAACCACAAGTTTAAGTCGGTAGGGTGTACGGGAATTGGTGCAAGTTAGAATATGGGCAGTAGAGTTTTGGATATGGTGAAGTTTACAGAGGGTGCAAGGTGGGAGACCAGTCAGGAGAGCATTAGAATAGCAATCCTGCAAATCCCCTGGGAGGACAGATGCACCAGCATTAGCATCCTCGAGCAGGCCAACATCCCAAGCATCGAAGCACTGACCATATTCGACCAGCTCCGTTGGGCGGCCCACATTGTTCGCATGCCTGACACGAGACTCTCAATGCAAGCGCTCTACTCGGAACTCCTACACGGCAAGCGAGCCCAAGGTGGGCAGAGGAAACGTTTCAAGGATACCCTCAAAGCCTCCTTGATAAAATGCAACATCCCCACTGACACCTGGGAGTCCCTGGCCAAAGATCGCCCTAAGTGGAAGAAGTACATCTGGGAGGGTGCTGAGCACCTCGAGTCTCATCGCCGAGAGCATGCAGAAACCAAGCGCAGACAGCGGAAGGAGCGTGCGGCAAACCAGTCCCACCCACCCTTTCCTTCAATGACTGTCTGTTCCACCTGTGACAGAGACTGTAATTCCCGTATTGGACTGTTCAGTCACCGAAGAACTAATTTTTAGAGTGGAAGCAAGTCTTCCTCGATTTCGAGGGACTGCCTATGATGATGAGAATAGTCAACCTTTAACAAAATGCCCCAAGGTGGTTTACAGGAGCGTTGAAACTAAAGGAAGCTTTTAGTTCCCAAATGTAATGCGTTAAAATGCAACTATAGAATAATTCAGAACAATACAGATCCCTGATCTGTCACACCTTCATTTTCTTGTTCAAACAGGGAATCTAGTTTAATTTAGTACACTGGTCACACTGTACTATCCTGACACAGAGGATTACCTGATTCCAGCAGCATTTTCGCAAACATAGGATTCAGAGGGAATTCAGCCATGCGTAAGCCCAGGGGATCAGTAAGGAGGCACTGATCATTCAAACCTGCAAATGGCACACAGAACAAAAAATCCTGCAATTAATGAAGTGATGCAGCAACTGGGAAACATGTCAAAGGCTGTGTGACTATCATTTTCTTGAGTTAATTATGAATTTGTTCCCAAATATAAAAAACGAACACTGAATGAAAAATAAAATGTAGCCTCCCAGTCCCTTCAATAAGCTCTCGGAACAGAAAGGTTGTATACAATAAAGATGAGTCAGCCTTGCAGCCTGATTCAGATCATGGGCTTTCTCTCCAGGCAACGTGAGACTGAACTCTTTACTTCTGAGGTCGAGATTGGATGGAAGAGTCTTACTATAAGGATCATAAATTAAATGAGTTTGGTGCACCTTCAGTGCCTGTTACTCCCCTGTGTTGCATCTTTGGAGTCAATTTGACCCTAAAAAGATCCCACCTACCTCCCCCTTAAAAAGGAAACTGTTATGTTTTAGTGCTTTTATGCTAGATATAGTACTTGGGCTCGTTGTCAATAATTCCCCCTGTAAGTGGCCATCATGTCCCCCATAGACCAGAGTGTGTCTTTATCTGCCTAATACACGAGTAAATAGAAACATAGAAAATAGGTGCAGGAGTAGGCCATTCGGCCCTTCGAGCCTGCACCGCTCGAATGTAGCAAGACCTAGGGATTGAGAAGTGAATCCTAGCTACTGAATCCCAGGTTATGTTTACAGAATAGATCCTGTGCAAATATGTGACTTCCTTTCCTTCAGTACACAAAAAAATATACATATCTGTCTGAGACTCAGAATACAAAGCAACAGTTCGCTTAACATTAAGGTATTATACTTAACAATAATTACAAACTTTATTATCCTCCCCAAAATGACAAATTCACAAAGCTGCTTCTTCTGCTCTCTCTCTCAAGATAAAATAGATCCCTAAAACACAGCTGTTCACTTTTTGTGTGGTGAAGTGCTATAATGGTAGCATTGATATAGCTCAGTCTCCCTGCTGGCCTCAGACTCAGTGCTGAGTAGAGCCTTAGAATCCTACTGTAAGCCCACAATTGGAGCTTCTTGGCTACGGAGCTGTCCATCAACGAGAGAACAAAGAATCACGGGCCCTCCCCCCCAACACAGGCCCAATCCACATCTTCACCCCAGACACAGATGTCAACGCCTAGAATCTCTGGAATTCAATGGAAGGCCTGATTCATTGATTGGTGCCAAATACTTTAATTACCTGCTGAATTGGTTCTATTCTCAGGCATCGTGTGAACATCTGAAGGACTTCCAGAACTATGCCTTGCCCTGCTTTGCGAATATTAGCCAGACTATAATGTATAAGCTTGCAGGAATCAGCCAGCAATAACTGATCTTAACCCGGTGCATGTATTGTGACCAAAGTCAGAGAAAGCAATGGATAATCAAATGACGACAAAACGGCTTCATTGCGTCACAGGTCGCATTTATCTCCCTCCCCCCCTCAGAGAAGGAGGGTCAGTAGTTGGTCATTAGGTAACTGACAGGCGTGAGTTTGAGCCCACACCACGCATGCAGCAGGTGCCAGAAGTCAATTAACAAAACAAAAAATTGTAGTTGAATTCCATGATGGGTATACGTTATATTAGCATGGATAGAGGATTGGCTAACTAACAGAGAACAGAGAGTGGGGATAAATGGTTCATTCTCTGGTTGGCAACCAGTAACTAGTGGGGTACCGCAGGGATCAGTGCTGGGACCCCAACTATTTACAATCTATATTAACGACTTGGAAGAAGGGACTGAGTGTAACGTAGCCAAGTTTGCTGACGATACAAAGATGGGAGGAAAAGCAATGTGTGAGGAGGACACAAAAAATCTGCAAAAGGACATTGACAGGCTAAGTGAGTGGGCAAAAATTTGGCAGATGGAGTATAATGTTGGAAAGTGTGGGGTCATACACTTTGGCAGAAAAAAAATCAAAGAGCAAGTTATTATTTAAATGGAGAAAGATTGCAAAGTGCCGCAGTACAGCGGGACCTGGGGGCACTTGTGCATGAAACACAAAAGGATAGTATGCAGGTACAGCAAGTGATCAGGAAGGCCAATGGTATCTTGGCCTTTATTGCAACGGGGATGGAGTATAAAAGCAGGGAAGTCTTGTTACAGTTATACAAGGTATTGGTGCGGCCACACCTGGAATACTGCGTGCAGTTTTGGTTTCCATATTTACGAAAGGTTATACTTGCTTTGGAGGCAGTTCAGAGAAGGTTCATTAGGTTGATTCCGGGGATGAGGGGGTTGACTTATGGAGAAAGGCTGAGTAGGTTGGGCCTCTACGCAATGGAATTCAGAAGAATGTGAGGTGATCTTATTGAAACGTATAAGATTATGAGGGGGCTTGACAAGGTGGATGCAGAGAGGATGTTTCCACTGATGGAGAGACTAGAACTAGAGGGCATGATCTTAGAATAAGGAGCCACCCATTTAAAACAGAGATGAGGAGGAATTTCTTCTCTCAGAGGGTTGTAAATCTGTGGAATTCGCTGCCTCAGAGAGCTGTGGAAGCTGGGACATTGAATAAATCTAAGACAGAAATAGACAGTTTTTTAAATGATGAGGGGATAAGGGGTTATGGAGAGCGGGCGGGGAAGTGGAGCTGAGTCCATGATCAGATCAGCCATGATCTTATTGAATGGCGGAGCAGGCTTGAGGGGCCGTATGGCCTACTCCTGTTCCTATTTCTTATGTTTTTATAGAGAAGAAATTTACCTACTTCTTTTTAAAAACGGCCTGCAGAGAAGGTGAATTTTGTCAGAAATCCTAAAAACAAAAACATATCCTTACCTCCGAGTGCATAAAGCAGTTCTAGTGCCTGGACCATTGACTGGGCAGGGGGAGGCTGTGAACAGAACACAGGATATACAGGTGTTTGAGTTGTTTCATTCATGTCTATCACAACCCCACAGTTAAGACAGCAAACCCATATTCAAAGTCGATTGTACAAGCTGCAGAGTTTTTACATTTTCAGGCAATGCAGGAATGTGGTGACGTATTTTTTCTGTTGTGACTTAATCCAATAACAATGTCACCGCCACCTCTCACCCTCGCACTCTGACATGCTTCACACTCCTCACTGCAACACTCCCTAATATGCACCCCGGCTCTCTCACTGCAACACAGTTATATCCCACACATTTCACTGTTAACATTCTATAGCATAGATGCATTTAAGGGAAAGCTAGATAAGTACATGAGGGAGAAAGCAATCGAAGGATATGTTGATAGGGGGAGATGAAGGAAATTGGGAGGAGGCTTGTATGGAGCATAAACACAGTCATAGACCTGTTGGGCCGAATGGCCTGTTTCTGTGCTGTAAATTCCATGTAATTCTGATATGCCCCACACCTCTCACTGTAACATTCTGATATCCTCCACTTCCCTCACTATAACATTAAGATATGCACCACACCTCTCACTGTAACTTTCTATATGCCTCACATGTCTAACACTCTGCTATGCCACACCTCTCTCACTGTAACACCGATATATCCCACACTTCTCACTGTAACATTCTGAGATATGCCTCACACCTTCACTATACATTCTAGGGTATGCCTCGTACTCTTCATTATAATACTCTCTGATATGCCCTGCACCCCTCACCAGTGCTCTCTGATATGCTCCATCTCCTTCACTGTAACTGTTACTCTGACACGACCGGTACAATTTACTTTCCCTCCTCAAGTCGTTCATTTCTACGAGAGTTGGCTCGCTTTGGATATTTTGTCCGGGTGGCCATTCTTCACGAGACACTGAGTGCCAACAGGCCATTCAGCACTCAACAACCAAATGCACAAACTGACTAGCAAGGTCACAGATCTGTGATCAGGAGTGGGAACACTGGCTAATTTTCCCGTCTCTATTACGCACCCAGGCTCAGTGGTTGTCAAATGTCTGCAGGCTGCCCCAACCAAAAGACGCTCACGCCCCTCTAGCTAAGGAGGGCAGTGGTAAGTCTGCAAAAATAATCTCTCGCCTTCACTTCTGTTTGTCCAGCTGTGGCTCAGTGCATAGCATACTCTCGCCTCTGAGTCAGAAGGTTCTGGGTTCATAGTTCCACCCCAGAGACTTGAGCCCGTAAATCTAGGCTGACACTGCAGTGCAGTGCTGAGGGAGTGCTGCACTGTCGGAGGTGCCGTCTTTCGGATGAAACGTTAAACCGAGGCCCCGTCTGCTCTCTCAGGTGGACGTAAAAGATCCCATGACACTATTTCGAAGAAGAGCAAGGGAGTTATCCCCGGTGCCCTGGCCAATATTTATCCCTCAATCAACATCACAGATTTTCTGGCAATTAACAATTTCTGTTTGTGGGAGCTTGCTGTGTGTAAATTGGCTGCCGTGCTTCCTACATTACAACAGTGGCTATACTTCAAAAAGTACTTTACTGGCTGTAGAGTGCTTTGGGACGTCCAGTGGTCGTGAAAGACACTATATAAATGTAAGTCTGCCTTTCTTCTCTTGAGCTGCTTCCGTCGATGTGGTGAAGGTTCTCCCACAGCTTTTGTTTCTTTCTCTCTCGATGTCCCCTTAACGTTCGTCTCTCCTCACTCACTTTTCACCTCTTTCCGCTCCTCCAACTGTGCTCTTTCACTCTGGTTCTGCAGCATGACAGGGGGGGGGGGCTCACTTCATCAGTCAGAGAGATGGTACACACTGCAGCCACGGGGCGCTGGTGGTAGAGGGAGTGAATGTTTAAGGGAGTGCCAAACAAAAGGCTGCTTTGTCCTGGATGGTGTCAAGCCTCTTGACAATCGAGGCATTAAATGCTGAGGCAATTACCTTAGATCGTCACGGTCATATTTTTATAATGTCCATTGCCAGAATGTAAAGAGTGAGCTGCTTTGACAATGGAGTTCTCGCGCCTTGCACCATTTCCTGATTCAGAAAACCTCTGTCGAAGTTACGTTTCGCAATCAGCCACTAGAAACAGCAAGCTGCTCTGGCCATCATTTTAAGCTCTGGCTTAATCCACAAGCTTCACATTTCAGTTCTGCAGGCCACATGCACAGGATTATATTCACTTGATAATAAATAGACGTTAGCTGGAGATAGAGTAATTACTTACAGACAGAAAATTGAATCTCAGCACATTGTCAATGCCCAGTGCTTTCAGCTGGAGTATGACTGGGGCCAGGTTGCTGCGTTGCATCTCTGGCACTGTGGATTCTGGAAGCTTCTCAAATGTTTCCTCTAAAGTAACATAGGAGTAGAGAAAAAAACAGTTAGCATTCTGGCCTGCACTCCAAACTCCACCAGGTTGCACACTAAAATATCAAGAAGCTAGAGAACTTCCATTGTTTTGTATGCAGCTGGCACTATAACAAGGGGAGACGTTTCACACATTTAATCCCCAGTACATGCCTCAGAACATGGAAAGACAAAAGATTACGTAGGATATACAGCACAGAAATAGGCCATTCGGCCCAACCAGTCCATGCCGGCGTTTATGCTCCATTTAAGCCTCCTCCCATCTTTCCTCATCTAACTCTATCGGCATAACCCTTTATTCCCTTCTCCCTCATGTATTTATCTAGCCCTCCCTTAAAGGCATCTATACTATTCGCCTCAACCACTCCCTGCGGTAGCGAGTTTCGCATTCTCACCACTCTCTGGGTAAAGATATCACAAGGTAATTCCATGCATTTCAGTAGTCTAATATACTGTCCACAAATCTGGGTGAAGCAAGTGACGTTAACTCTGCATTTGACCGGCTGCACTGAAGAGTCCAGGTTCCAGATAATAACACACAGACAGGAGAAGCTGATAAATTGACACTGGGATTCCTTTCATCCTTTAGATTGATCCAAGTGTAAAGTAAGACTTGCATTTATGTAGCGTCTTTCACGACCACCGGATGTCCCAAAGCGCTTTACAGCCAATGAAATACTTTTTGAAGAGTAGTAATATAGGAAACATGGCAACCAATTTGCGCACAGCAAGCTCCCACAAACAGCAATGTGATAATGACCAGGTAATTTGATTTTTTGTAATGTTGATTGAGGGATAAATATTGGCCAGGAGACCGGGAATAACTACCCCGCTTTTCTTTAAAATAGTGAAATGGGATCTTTTACGTCCACCCGAGAGAGCAGACGGGGCCTCGGTTTAACATCTCATTCGAAAGACGGCATCTTCGACAGTGCAGCACTCCCTCAATCAGCCTGGATTTTTGGGCTCAAGTCTCTGGAGTGTGACTTGAACCCACAACCTTCTGACTCAGAGGCGAGGGTGCTACCCACAGCTGATTAGGGAGAAGAGAAATCATCCAGGGTTTCATTCTGCTTATCCCTATCCAATGACCCCTTGCTGTAAAAGGTGTATGTGTGTGTGTGTGTGTGTGTATATAGAATAGGAAGATCAATTTTCTTTTATTCAAAATATTTACAAAAAATTATTGTACAGAAGCAAATGTATAAATGCACCGCCCAGTTGCATAGACCAGAAAGTCTTCAGTTCAATACTTGATCTGTGATTGGTTCATAAAATCATACAGCACAGAAGGAGGCCATTCGACCCATCATGCCTGTGCCGGCTCTTTGGTAGAGCTATTCAATTAATCCCACTCCCCTGCTCTTTCCCCATAGTCCTGTAAATATTTTCCTTTCAAGTATTTATCCAATTCACTTTTGAATGATACCATCGAATCTGTTTCCGTCACCCTGTCAACCAGCGCATTCCAGATCATGAATAAAAAAATGCTTCCTCATGCCACCTCGGGTTCTTTTGCCAATCACCTTAAATCTGTGTCCTCTTGTTACTGACTCTTCTTCCAACGGAAGAAGTTTCTCCTTATTTACTCTATCAAAACCATTCATGACTTTGAGCACCTCTATCAAATCTTCTCTTGTCTGATCTCACGAAGCAACTGTTGGGGCACGACAACTGGGCTCAGTCACCCTGGGCTACGGAGGGGAAATAGATCAGCAAGGGTTTCCTTTCACAGTTGGTATCCAGTGCCTCCCACTGGAAAGTACGTGAGGAGGTTGAGCTGTAAAGCTTCCCCTGGTTGAACAGCCTGCTGACATTCTGGCCCCGATTTTAACTCCGGATGGATTCCCCACTCAGGCCCGAGTTAAAATTACAGTCGGGTCTCAATGATGTCATCGGCAAAGAAGGCCCCTGTTGGCTCTGGGTGCCTGCTTGGGAGAGCAGGTTAAAATTGCAGATGTTGCGATCATGGCGGCTTTCGGACAGCTAAGAGCCCAGGGCGATTTTAACTGCCCACCCGCCAGGTGAGCGAGTGGGGTTAAAATCGCCCCCCTCACTGTCTAGGCTCAGAGATGAAGAACAGGCACTTGGGTGAGGTACTAAATAGCTGTCGGTGCCATTCCCACAAGTACATCCCAGCAAGAATCAATGCTTCTGATGAGGAGGAGTGAATACTGAGAGGAAAAAAATAGTTATGCAAATGTTACTGTCGTCCTTGACAAACAAGCAGGATCTAGGCGAACCCATCAGTTTGGCATCACTGAGCCAAGCTACTGCTGATGTAATCACAGTTAATTAATTACAATTTTACAGCATGGGTAAATGACAGTTGTAAATCAAACTTGTATTAAAGCATTGCTGGATTTTCATTTCATACTCAGGTTATAAGCAATAAGCTTTTATAATCTGCCTTTGGGATTTTTTTTTAAAAGGAGTTTTCCTCTAAACAGATTATCTGCTCATTATCACATTACTGTTTGTGGGAGCTTGCTGTGCGCAAATTGGCTGCCGCGTTTCCTACATTACAACAGTGATTACACTTCCAAAAAGTACTTCATTGGCTGTAAAGCGCTTTGGGACATCCGGTGGTCGTGAAAGGCGTTCTATAAATGCAAGTCTTTCTTTCTAAATATGGACTGCCCCTGGCCCCGTGATGGTCAGTATATGGATTTAAAAGGATTATTTTTTAACTGTCGAGCACATATTGTACCTCATGACCATGACATCGAAACTGTCACAACAGGTCACTGCAGAAAAAGAAAGTAAATTGCGGACTATTCAGAATTAAGCTTCCCAAATCCATTTTCTCATTCCTTTGTAACTAATGGAAAACTCGTGCTGAGGTATAATTGTACAGGGACCAGTTCTTGCCCATTTTAAATGGGGATTCTTCATGAGTGAGCATAGAGAGTGAATGTCAATAGGATATTCTACCATGGAGGCAGCACAGCCAAGCCAAATTGTATTCTCACCCAATGCACACACGCTCTCCTCTCCATCACTAAAGCCACCTACTTCTACCTCCGTAACAGCATCTGTCTCCACTCCTGCCTCAGCTCATCCACTGCAGAAACCCTCATCCAGGCTTTTGTTACCTTCAGACTCGACTATTCCAGCTCTCTCCTGGCCGGCCTCCATCTTTTACCTCACCTCATCCAAAACTCTACTGCCCGTGTCCTAACTCTCACCAAGTCCCGTTCACCCATCACCCCTGTGCTCGCTGACCTACATTGGCTCCCGGTCCAGCAACGCCTCGATTTTAAAATTCTCATCCTGGTTTTCAAATCCCTCTGTGGCCTCGCCTCTCCCCATCTCTGTTGACCTCCTCCAGCCCTACAACCCTCCTAGAGCTCTCTGTTCCTCCAATTCTGGCCTCTTGTGCATCTTCAAATTCCTTCGTCCCACCATTGGTGGCCGTGCCCATCAACTGTCTAGGCCTTAAGCTCTGGAATTTTCTTCCTAAACCTCTCCTCGTCTCTTTCCTCCTTCATAGAAATATATAAAATTCTGACGGGACTGGACAGGTTAGATGCAGGAAGAATGTTCCCGATGTTAGGAAAGTCCAGAACCAGGGGTCACAGTCTAAGGATAAGGGGTAAGCCATTTAGGACCAAGATGAGGTGAAACTTCTTCACTCAGAGAAATGTGAACCTGTGGAATTCTCTACCACAGAGAGTTGTTGAGGCCAGTTCGTTAGATATATTCAAAAGGGAGTTAGATGTGGCCATTACGGCTAAAGGGATCAAAGGGTATGGAGAGAAAGCAGAAATGGGGTACTGAGGTTGCATGATTAGCCAAGATCATATTGAATTGCGGTGCAGGCTCGAAGGACCGAATGGCCTACTCCTGCACCTATTTTCTATGTTTCTATGTAAGACATTCCTTAAAACCTACCTCTTTGTCCAAGCTTTTGGTCGTCTGTCCTAATATCTCCTTATGAGGCTCGGTGTCAAGTTCTGTCTGATAACGCTCCTGTGAAGCGCCTGGGGACGTTTTACTACATTAATAGGCGCTACGTAAATGCTATTTGTTACTGTAAAGCTCCCGGCCTGTAATGGCTCAGTTACAGGTCTAACTGTCGGATCGGGTGAGCTTCTGACAGGTTTGAAATGAATGCTACCAACAGGTACTTTCTCACCTGTACACAGCCTGAAGCACTTCCCTGAGCGGTTTCGGCCGGCACGCCCTGCTCGCTGAGATGCAGACGCCTGGGAAATTGGAGTTACCACGAGGGACTCGATACCCGTCCTGGGATTGTAGGCTCTCAGCTTCACAAAGCCGCAGTCAATGACGAAAACGATCCCGTTAATAGTGATTGAGGTTTCTGCAATGTTCGTGGCCACCACTATCTGTCGAAGGAAATGAAAAAAATATACAACCAATGCTGCATCTTTATAAATAGTGGCTTAGAGTACAAAAACAAGGAAGCTATGTTAAACCTTTATGAATCACTAGTTAGGCTTCAGATGGAGTATTATTTCAAATTCTGGGCACCACACTTTAGGAAGCACGTCAAGGCCTTGGAGAAGATGCAGAAGAGATTTACTCAAATGGTACAGGTGCAACGTCCCGAATCCGGAACTCCGAAAACCGGAATTGTCTAAAAATCGTACATTTCGGCGAGCAGCGAGAAGTGGAGGATTGGTGGGTGGCGAGGTCCGAAATCCGGCAAAACCCAAAATCCAGCACAGATTCGGTCCCGAGGATTCCGGATTTCAGACTATTGATTTTCTTGCCTGAAATCCGCAAAAACCGGCACGGACTTTGTCCCGAGGATTCCAGATTTCAGACATTGTACCTGTACCAGGGATCAGGGACTTCAGAGACTGGAGAAACTAGACTGTAATTCGTAGAGCAGAGAAGTTTAAGGGAGATTTAGGAGCGGTGTTCAAAGAGAGTAAATAAGGAGGGTCGGTAACCAGAGGACACAGATTTCAGGTAATTGCCAAAAGAACCAGAGAGAAGATGAGGAGAATTCTTTCTAGGCAGTGAGCTGTTGTGATCTGGAATGCGCTGCTTGAAAAGGCGGTGGAAGCAGATTCAACAGTAACTTTCAAAAGGGATGTGGTGTATTTAGATTTCCAAAAGTCATTCGATAAGGTGCCACACAAAAGGTTACTGCAGAAGATAAAGGTACGCAGAGTCAGAGGAAATGTATTAGCATGGATAGAGAATTGGCTGGCCAACAGAAAGCAGAGAGTCGGGATAAATGGGTACTTTTCAGGTTGGAAATCGGTGGTTAGTGGTGTGCCACAGGGAGCGGTGCTGGGACCACAACTGTTTACAATATACATAGATGACCTGGAAGAGGGGACAGAGTGTAGTGTAACAAAATTTGCAGATGACACAAAGATTAGTGGGAAAGCGGGTTGTGTAGAGGACACAGAGAGGCTGCAAAGAGATTTAGATAGGTTAAGCGAATGGGCTAAGGTTTGGCAGATGGAATACAATGTCGGAAAATGTGAGGTCATCCACCTTGGAAAAAAAACAGTAAAAGGGAATATTATTTGAATGGGGAGAAATTACAACATGCTACAGTGCAGAGGGACCTGGGGGTCCTTGTGCATGAAACTCTTTTTGGAGCAAACAAAAAAAAACATTAAACCGTGCCCCCCGATCTGGGGGAAACACCAAACATTTACAGGCCCTTTTATTTTTTGTGCTATTTTTTTTAGGCACAAAATAGTATTTTTTCTCCAAGTGCCCCCTATAAAAGGGGAGGGGGACACTAAAAGCACTGGCAATTAAAACAAATTAACTTAAAAACATAAAATCAAATTAAAATTTGGTTGCCGGGCGTGATGATGCACTCCAGTCCCTCCGGTGCCCACCTCTCGCGGAAGGCCGCGAGTGTACCGGTGGACACCGCGTGCTCCATCTCCAGGGACACCCTGGACCGGATGTAGGCGCGGAAGAGAGGCCTTGTGCATGAATCCCAAAAAGTTAGTTTGCAGGTGCAGCAGGTAATCAGGAAGGCGAATGGAATGTTGGCCTTCATTGCGAGAGGGATGGAGTACAAAAGCAGGGAGGTCCTGCTGCAACTGTATAGGGTATTGGTGAGGCTGCACCTGGAGTACTGCGTGCAGTTTTGGTCACCTTACTTAAGGAAGGATATACTAGCTTTGGAGGGAGTACAGAGACGATTAACTAGGCTGATTCCGGAGATGAGGGCGTTACCTTATGATGATAGATTGAGTAGACTGGGTCTTTACTCGTTGGAGTTCAGAAAGATGAGGGGTGATCTTATAGAAACATTTAAAATCATGAAAGGGATAGACAAGATAGAGTCAGAGAGGTTGTTTCCACTGGTCGGGGAGACTAGAACTAGGGGGCACAGCCTCAAAATACGGGGGAGACAATTTAAAACCGAGTTGAGAAGGAATTTCTTCTCCCAGAGGGTTGTGAATCTGTGGAATTCTCTGCCCAAGAAAGCAGTTGAGGCTAGCTCATTGAATGCATTCAAATCACAGATAGATAGATTTTTAACCAATAAGGGAATTAAGGGTTACGGGGAGCGGGCGGGTAAGTGGAGCTGAGTCCACGGCCAGATCAGCCATGATCTTGTTGAATGGCGGAGCAGGCTCGAGGGGCTAGATGGCCTACTCCTGTTCCTAATTCTTATGTTCTTATGTACGACTTAGATTTATACATGAATAGGAAATATTTGCAGGGCTATGGGGAAAGAGCTAGGGGAGTGATTGTAATTCACTATCCAATTAGTACCCAAAGAGCCAGCACAGGCACTTTTGTGCTGTATGATTATGATTCTATGCTGGTTTTCCTCATTGTTCCTGCTTTAAAAGATTAAAGGCACAGCGCCATATGCTGGCGCAGTGAAGTACTGCGCCACAGAAAACTAGCGTGGGAATGGATTGCTTGTCTTGTTATATAGGAAATAATTTTAAAAATACCGTTTTAATTTTTTTTGTAGATTGTGGGGTCATCCAGTATTTCTCGCCCCTCCCTAACTTTACTGTGCACAGTTTTGATCTCCTTAGTTCAGGAGGGATATACTTGCATTGGAGGCAGTTCAGAGAAGGTTCACTAGGTTGATTCCTGAGATGAAAGAGTTGACTTATGAAGAAAGGTTGAATAGGTTGGGCCTATACTCATTGGAGTTTAAAAGAATGAGAGGTGATCTTATTGAAACATCTAAAATACTGAGGGGACTCGACAAGGCAGATGCAGAGAGGATGTTTCCCCTCGTGGGGGAATCTAGAACTAGGGAGCATAGTTTAAGAATAAGGGGTCGTCATCCATTTAGAACTGAGATGAGGAGGAATTTCTTCTCTCAGAGGGTCATAAATCTGTGGAATTCTCTGCTCAGAGAGCTGTGGAGACTGAGTCATTGAATATATTTAAGATTTTTGATCGATAAGGGAGTGAAGGGTTATGGGGATTGGGCAGGTAAGTGGAGCTGAGCCAAAGATCAGATCAGCCATGATCTTATCAAATGGCGGAGCAGGCAAGAGGGACTAAATGGCCTACTCCTATTTCTTATGTTATGTTTTGCTCTGCTGCTATCCCATGTGCATCAGATTCTGCACTGGTGAGACATTACCTGCAGATAGTATTAATTTCAAATAATTCTGAAGCTCAGTTGATCTGCCTGTTGAATGAGCCAGTGCAGTGGCAGCACAGTTCTCTCGCTACTGGGTTCAAGCGTCACTTTGGGACTCAAGCACATAATCTAGGCTGACAATTCAGTGCAGTCCTAAGGGGGTGCTGCATGGTCAGAGGCAGCATTTTTCTGAGGTGTAAAACTGAGTTTCCATCTGCCTGTTCATAAAAGATCCCGGAGCATTTTTCAAAGAAGAGCAGGGAAGTTCTCAAATATTGGCCAATATTTATCCCTCAACCAACACTGCCAAAACAGATTAACTGGTCATTATCTCATGGCAATTTGTGGGACATTGCTGTGTGCAAATTGGCTGCCACATTTGTCGACATAACAGCAGTGACTACACTTCAGAAATAATTTTCTAGCTCTAAAACACTTTAAAACATTTTGAGGATGTAAAAGGTGCTATATAAATGCATTCTTTCCTTCTTTTAAAGGCGTTGGCTATTTTGACAGGGTAAAGGCCATTGGATACCTTTTAGTACCTCAGCCATTCTTCATGTATTACCCTAGTTAGCGAGTGCAGGCAGACTATTCAACCATATAGGGCATCCCCGCCGAGTTGATTCTGTCCTTTCCTGATACCCACAGTCTCAGAGATAGCGACTTAGATAGGAACAAGAATCTCGGGGGATTTTCCGCTCCCCAGCTCAGAGGCATCAACAGCAATGTGTCCACTCTCACCCTGACTGAAGTCAGCGACCTCACGACAGATTGATGCAGTAAATATAAGGACGGGACTGGGAGCCACTGGCAATTTCTAACAAGAGATGTGTGAGTGTATTGCATTCCCACCTTCCTGCAGTTCGGGGACATCCTTTCAAAGACTTTCATCTGTTCGCAGGAAGGCAGCCCAGCGTACATAGGGAGAACACGGAGGTGCTTCTTCATCCCGCTGCGGGAGAGAGCACGGGCATGCTCGATCACCATGGAAACCACCATCTCCACTTCCTCCTGCAGAAAGAAAATACGGCTGAGAAGGAATTTTAGTGCAATAACTGGTGTTCCTCTGCACCTTCTTTCCTCCACCACCATGTTAAAAATATCTGAAACCATTCTAAAATTGTGCCTATTTTACTTTCTCCATCTCATTCTGTGCCGCACATCATTGCTCCTTATACTTCTGTTCTGCATCTTTTTTTTCTTCATCTACAAAACACCAATATCTTTACTTCTCTCTATGTTCTATTTTTAGCACAGTTGTTAAAAACAGTTGCATTCTTCGACAGCACCTCCCAAACCCGCGACCTCTACCTCCTAGAAGGACAAGGGCAGCAGGCGCACGGGAACACCATCACCTCCACGTTCCCTTCCATGCTACACACTATCCTAACTTGGAAATATATCGGCCGTTCCTTCATAGTCACTGGGTCAAAATCCTGGAACTCCCTCCCTAACAGCACTGTGGGAGCACTTTCACCACATGGACTGCAGCGGTTCAAGAAGGTGGCTCACCACCATCTTCTCAAGGGCGATTAAAGATGGGCAATAAATGCTGGCCTTGCCAGAAATGCCCACATCCCATGAATGAATAAAAAAAATAATTCCTACCTGGGCTATTAGCCCATTCAAAATTAACAGGCCAACAATTGCATTCACACAGCAGACATAAATTTCAACAAAGATGTTAACCAATGTGTTACAAATAGCGCACAGAGGGAATTAAAGCCACATGGACTGCAAGATTCACATCCATGACCTCACATTTTACTGCTAAGAGCTGTCCATATGATCTATAAATGAAATCACTGTATTCAAAATAAACAAGTGTACGAACATACGAACAATGACAGACAGGTAAAGACCATTCAGTCCATCGAGCCTGTCCCGCACAATTGTAATACCTTGTGTAGCATAACTTATACACTCCACCCCACCCCAAACCATGTGATCTCCTGGGAGAGGAAAAAAAAACATGGAAAAAAAAACCAGGCCAATTTGAGAGAAAAAATCTGGGAAATTCCTCTCCGACCCATCAAGGGCGATGGAAATTGGTCCAGGAGATCACTCTGGCCCTGAATTCCCTGCAGTACCTAGCTTCTGTAAGAGGTGATCTCCGCCACACCCAGAAACAAATTCAGTTTTCGCTTGAAGGAATTCAGCGAGTGTGCATCTACCGCATGAAACGGCAGCTTGTTCCAGAGGTCTACTATTCTCTGGGAAAAGAACCACCTCCTGACCTCTAACCTAGATCGAGCCTTATACAACTTAAATTTGTGACCCCTGGTCGTCCTAACCTGTTTAATTGAAATAAACTGGAACACAATCTATTTGCTTCATTATCTTATAAACCTTAATCAGATCTCATCTCCATCTACGCTGTTCCAAGGTATAGAGTCCCAACTCTTTTAGCCTATGATGCAAAATAGAGGGTCTCCAATCAAAATACATTTCATCATGACAAAGGCAGATGCTATTTGCTTTGAAAAATTGTATATTAAAATTGATCTTTATACCCTGAACCTCAATTGTTTTAGATCATCAAATTTTCTCACAGTTACAGGTAGAAGACATCACCTACAAATTCCCCTCCAAGTTGCACACTATCCTGACTTGGAAATATATCACCGTTCCTTCATCGTTGCTGGGTCAAAATCCTGGAACTCCCTCCCTAACAGCACTGTGGGAGCACCTTCACCACACGGACTGCAGCGGTTCAAGGCGGCGGCTCACCACCACCCTCTCAAAGGCAATTAGAGATGGGCAATAAATGCCGGCCTTGCCAGCGACGTCCACATCCCATGAATGAATTTTTTTTTAATTACTTTAATCCAAGTAAGTCAATGAGTGAAGATTACAAGAAGAAATAAGGCTTAAAGATTATTTACATTAAGGCCTATAACGACTTAAAGGCAAAAATATCCTGTCAGTAATTATATTTTCCCACAGATTTGCTTTCCCCTTTAAGGTAGTACAGGTTTTTGTCATTGGTTTCAGAACCAGAGGTAGGAAATACTATATGGTTGCTTAGCAGCAAATATTATTGTCAACAACTTTTCCCTTACCAGCCTACACAACTGAAAAATCAATGGGCTCTGCAGACTCTAGTTTCTTCCAGCAATGGCATTTGTTATCATGCACTGCCTCTGGTGCATCTCTCCCCTCAACTGGTGATTACAATACATTCAACTACAAGGAGCCAGCTCCCCTGATGGTTCAGTGAGGTTAACTAGTAACTGAGTCATACAGAACAGACTTAGCCGTTAGTGACACATCTGCTACAAAGCAGTCCGCTTGATCAGCACCCTATCTATCATCTTAAACATCTACTCCCTCAGGTGCATGGAAACACCAACACCTCCAAGTTCCCCTCCAAGTCACACACCATCCTGACTCGGACATACAATCGCCATTCCGTCATCGTCACTGGGTCAATTTCCTGGAACTGCCTCCCAAACAGCACTGTGGGAATCACCATTGCCACATGGACTGCAGCTGTTGAAGAAGACGACCCACCACCTTCTCACGGGTAACTAGGGATGGCCAATAAATGCCGGCCTTGCCAGTGGCGCCCATATGCTGAGAATGATTACCAGGAGAATGAATGCCTGGACCAAGGAGAGGAGAACTAGTCAGGCATCTTGTTCCTTGTCACTGTCCAGTGCCCCCACTAAAAGCACACGTATATGAGTGGGAACGGGATCAGACTCGGCTGTGATCACCCATGTTTCAAGTAGCCCGTTGACCCTCGCACATCAACAATGGCTACTTGACCAAAATACTGGAGAGTGCCCGTGTAATGGTGCCTAGCAAACCTTCAGAAGAGATAAAGAGGGGAGAACACTGGCAAACAAAGGTTGTGGAGGGGCAATCTGCAGGGTTTATAAAGTCAGTGTGCAATCCCACCAGAACCTTTACTACAACAATTCTCCCACAGGGAATAAAAACAAAAGCCGCAAGACTCAAGGTAGCAAGTTGCTTTTTCAGCCTTGTTGTCACCCATGCTCGAACCGATTGACAAGCCATAAGCATTTAAAAGAACTGGGAAAAAGTACCTGTCCAGTTAGAAACGCCAGGATATCCCCATCAGTCTCATTCTGGTGGATTTTTGTAACCGTGTCCACTGTAGCTTTCACATAATCGGGAACTGGGCTGAAAACAGCAAAGAAAAAAAAAGCAGTTTTCCAATAGTCAGGTAAGGCTTGAAGAGCTTTGTGCGCAATTTACTGATCGAGTGGCGAGAAACAAGTTGCGCCGATGATAACCCTTCCCCCGACTTGAGGTTCCAGATTTTGGCCATGCCCTTAGAAAGAAGCAGCGAGCAGAGTGGATGTTAAATCAGAGAATGAGTCACCCACAGCACCTCCTGCTAGTTGGACTAAGGATGTTTGTTGATGTTCTCCACGACAAAATGATTTGGAATGAGAGAAACTTAACACATTGAAATGAAAGTACATTTTGAAAATAGGACAAAATAAATTGAAATAGCGCCGTGGCAACGGGGGGAGGGAACATGGGGAGAAGTGAAAAAAAGGAAAGAGCTTGCATTCATAGAACACTTTTCATGATCATGGCATGTCCCAAAGTGCTTCACAGCCAGTACAGTACTACTTCTAAGAAACATTGTAACTATTGTGCACAGCAAGGTCCCACAAACAGCAATGCGATAAATTATACAGCACACCAAAGAGACTATTCGGCCCATCGGGCCTGTGCCGGCTCTTCGAAAGAACCATCCAATTATTCCCGCTCCCCCTGCTCGTTCCCCGTGGCCCTGCAATGTACCTTAAAGTATAAAAAATGTCAACTGGAAACGTCCGACCCTCCACGGTGAGGATGATGCATGTGTCCTTACTGTGGTCTGTGGTCTCATTCAGATTGAAAAAACTTCGAAATTTCTGCAATAAAGAAAACAACAAAATAACATGATCATCAGGGACCCAACAGGGCAATCAGCCAGAGATATCGCAGAATGGTTACAGCACGGGAAAAGGCCATTCGGTCTGTCGAGCCCTTGCCGGCTCTCTGCCAGACCCACTCCCCCGCCCTTCCCCCGTAGCCCTGCAAATGTTTTTCCTTCAGATACTTATCCAATTTCCTTTTGAAAGATAAAATTGAGTCTGCCTCCTTTCAGGCAGCACGTTCCAGAACCTAACCACTCGCTGCGTTAAAAAAAAGTGTTTTCTTACGTCGCCTTTGGTACTTTTGCCATTCACCTTAAATCTGTGTCCTCTGGTTCTCGACCCTTCCGCCAATGGGAGCAGTTTCTCTCTATCTACCCTGTCCAGACCCCTCATGATTTTGAACACCTCGATCAAATCTCCTCTCAATCTTCTCTGCTCCAAGGAGAACAACCCCAGCTTCTCCAGTCTATCCACGTAACTGAAGTCCCTCATTCCAGCAATAGGAGCAAAACACCGAGAAAGGCCCAAAGATGAAATACTGAAGTATTTCTCACCAGTAACATTTTTTGCAGTGACTTGGAACATTTTTCATTACTGCAGGTGTTGTCGCATCAAGACACGGTAACCCCGTAACCCTCTGGTGCATCTCTCGCCTCGACTGGTGATTACAATACATTCAACATAGGTTACTATGTTGGCCAATTGCAATGACCCACCCACTGCCCCAGCTGAAATCAGCAAACACTGCTAGCAGAGACTGGGGATCAGATAGCATGGCTTAAATACACGAGGTGGGTTCTCCCAAATGTCCGCTGTAACCTCAGCGGAAGATCTATAAACCCCCAGAAATCTCCGGAGATCCCGCTGAAGTTATGGGAGAACCTCCAAGGAAATTACCTCCACCCTATTATGTATAGGGAATTGGATATTTACTTAAAAAGATAAAGGTTATCAGGGCTATGGAGTGAAGGTTAAGAGATGACCTAATAGTGATAATTTTCAGTGATGCTTTGTTCTGTTTTTAGCACAGAAATCACATCCTTTAGTTGGTGGAGAACTATCAGACGGTGGTGATCGTTGGTGAAACCGGATGTGGAAAAAGCACCCAGATTCCCCAGGTTGGTATTAGCGACTATCTCTCTCGGAATGACTCGTGACTGCGGCAAGTGATGTGTTACCACAGAGATCCACTCAGAAACACTTTCACTGCCGTTAGTACGTTTTATATTAAATTGTGGTACGTGGGCAGCCAATCGCTCTACATACAGTAACTTTCAAAAGGGAATTTGATATTTACTTGAAAAGGAAAAGTTTACAGGGCTATGGAGAGAAGGTTAAGAGGTGACCTAATAGGGACCTTCAAGATGATGGGAAGTTTTGATAGAGTAAATAGGGAAAAAATGTTCCCTCTGGTGAGTAGAGGCTATAGTTTCAAAATCATCAGAAAAGAATCTAGAGAGGAGATGAGGAGAAGTTTGTTTCACTCCGAGTGTTGTCGGGATCTGAAACGCTCGACCTGAAAAGGTGGTGGAAGTTCATTCCATAAATTATTTTAAAAGGGAGTTGGACTCGTACGTGAGCATGAGGAACTTACAGGGTTACGGACAAAGAGCGGGGATGTGGAACTAAACACGACTGCTCATTCAAAGTGCCAGCACAGGCACGACGGGCCAAATGGCCTCCTTCTGTGCGGTAAGTTTCTATGATTCTATGAATGGGGAAAGAGCAGGGGATAGGGACTAATTGGGTAGCTCTTTAAAAGAGCTGGCACAGGCACAATGTGCCGAATGGCCATTATCATTCTAAGCTTAGAAATTCATGGGGTTGTTATGGGTTTCTAAACCAAATTGCTTCAAATCTTCTCCAAAACATTCTGCTCTTTTTTTGGTGTCATTTTACAAGACTGAAAAAAAGCCACAGCAAAAAAATGGGGTGGTTTACTCTGCCTTTAGTGTCCAGTGCTATTGAGCTTCAGCTAATAATGGAGCGAGTGTTTAAAAGGTGGAAGGATGTTGTTTGGAGAATTAGTTTCAGTGGAGAAGCGCTTTCCTTTTAATGTGCCTTCCACAGTGAGCTGTCAAAAAATGTGAAGTGTATATTGAGAGAAATCTTTAACAATACTGACTGCTTCTTTCTCACCCCTCCACCCAGTTGTGGACAATATAATAATAACTTTTATTTATATAGCACCTTCAACGTCCCAAGGCACCACAACAGTGTTACAAGACAAAACAGATAAATTTGACCCCGAGCCATGAAAGAAGAAATTACGGCAGATGACCAAAAGCTTGGTTAAAGAGGTAGGTTTTAAGGAGCATCTTAAAGAAGGCAAGAGAGGTAGAGAGGCGGAGAGGTTTAGGGAGGGAGTTCCAGAGCTTCGGGCCCAAACAGCTGAAGGCAACCGATGGTTGAGCAGTTATAATGAGGGATGTTCAAGAGGGCAGAATTTGAGGAGCGCAGACATCTTGTGGGGTTGTGAGGCTGAAAAAGATTATAGAGACAGGGAGAGGCAAGGCCATGGAGTGATTGGTAAACAAGGATGAGAATTTTGAAATCGAGGCATAGTTTAACCGGGAGCCAATGTAGGTCAGAAAGCACAGAGGTGATGGGTGATCGTGACTTGGTGTGAGTTAGTACACGGACTGCTGAGTTTTAGATGACCTCAAGTTTATGAATGTGGGAGGCCGGCCAGGAGTGAGTTGGAGTAGTCAAGTCTGGTAGTAACAAAGGCATGAATGAGGGTTTCAGTAGCAGAAGAGCTGAGGCAGGGCGGAGGCTGACAATGTTACGGAGGTGGAAAAAGGCGGTTTTAGTTATGCCGCGGATATGTGGCTGGAAACTCATTTCAGGGTCAAATTTGACACCTAGGTGGCAAACAGTCTTGTTCACCCTCAGATTGATGCTTGGGAGAGGGATGGAGTTAGGGAACACAGTTGATAGCAGGGACCAAAGATAATGGCTTCAGTCTTCCCAATATTTAACCGGAGAAAATTTCTGCTCATCCAGTACTGGATGTCAGATGAGCAATTTGACAATTTAGATTCCAAGCAGGGGTCGAGAGAGGTACATCAGCATACATGTGGAAACTGACTCCGTGTTTTTGGGTGGTAGCTCCAAGGGGCAGCATATAGATGAAAAATAGGAGGGGGCGAAGGATAGATCCTTGGGGGACACCAGAGGTAACGATGTGGGAGTGGGAAGAGATGGCATTGCTGGAGATTTTCTGGCTACGATTAGATAGATAAGAATGGAACCAGGCGAGTGCAGTCCCACCCAGCTGGACGATGGTGGAGAGGCGTTGGAGGAGGATTGAGTGGCCAACTGTGTCAAAGGCTGCAGACAGGTCCAGAAGGACGAGGAGGGATAGTTTGCCTTTGTCACACACATAAAATATGTAATTTGTGACTTTGATGAGAGCCGTTTCTGTACTGTGGCAGGGGCGAAAACCAGATTGAAGGGATTCAAACATTGAATTCATGGAAAGATGGTCACAGATTTTGGAGGCGACAACACGTTTAAGTACTTTGGACAGGAAAGGGAGGTTGGAGATGGAGCGATAGCTAGCAAGCAAAGTGGGGTCAAGGATAGTTTTTTTGATGAGAGGGGTGAGGACAGGAGATTTGAAGGAGAGGGGAACAGTACTGGAGGAGAAAGAACCGTTAACAATGTCGGATAACATGGGAGCCAAAAAAGGAAGTTGGGTTAGTTTAGTGGGAATAGGGTGAAGAGAACAGGAAGTGGGTCTCATGGACAAGGTGAATTTGGAGAGATCAAGAGGGCAGATCAAAGGGAACTAGAGAAAGATATGAGTATCTGTCGGAAGCTGGCTAGATAACGGAGGGCCGAGTGATTGGTGTGACACAGCCCCGTAAGGTGGCCGCAGTTTCAGTCAATAGCTGGCTTGCATTTTGTTTCGCTCAGATAAGCACGAAAGTATGCCAGGACAGGGGCGAGCGATCTTACAACTGACCTCCATGAAAGTCTGTTGGACTGAAATCTTATATAGATTGGTTTAGTGGTATGATTATGGGCATGGCACTTTGCCAAGCAAGTTTGAAGGATTTATAAATAAAAATCACTTGTAGCCAATGTTTCCCCTAATTTCACAATCATTGTAACTGTAAGACATACCTCTGCATCCAGTGTAGCAGAGGACACAATGAGTCGAAGGTCACCTCTTTTCTTCTGAATCTACATAAAGGAAGAAAAAAATATATGATGAATAATGCATTTTGGCCACAATTAATGCATTTTTTAAAAGTATTTTTGTACTTATTTTTCTGTAAACAAGAATTCTGTTTCAGTTCTCTCTCATCAACATTCTCTCTTTTTTTTTTAATCCTAAAACTGTTGATTCTTTGCTGGGGAACAAAAAAAAGCGCCTTTCATGATTTCAGGGTGTCTCAAAGCAGTTTACGACCAACGAAGTACTGTTGAAGTGCAGTCACTGTTCCAATGCGGCAGCCAATTTACGCACAGCAAACTCCCACAAACAGCAATGAGCTAATGACCAGATAATCTGTTTTAGTGATGCTGACTGAGGGATACACATTGGCCAGGACACTGGGGAGGGCTCCCTGCTCTTCTCTGAAATAAGAACATAAGAAATAGGAGCAGGAGTAGGCCTTTCGGCCCCTTGAGCCTGCTCCGCCATTCAATGAGATCATGGCTGATCTTCTACCTCAACTCCACTTTCCCGCCCAATCCCCATATCCTTTGATTCCCTTAATATCCAAAAATCTATCGATCTCCGTCGTGAATATACTCAATGACTGAGCCTCCACAGCCCTCTGGGTAGAGAATTCCAAAGATTCACCATCCTCTGAGTGAAGACGTTTCTCCTCATCTCTGTCCCAAATGGCCGACCCCTTATTCCGAGACTGTGACCCCTGGTTCTAGACTCTCCAGCCAGGGCAAATATCCTCCCAGCATCTACCCTGTCAAGCTCTGTAAGAATTTTGTATGTTTTAATGAGATCACCTCTCATTCTCCTAAACTCTGGAGAATATAGGCCGAGTCTGTTCAATCTCTCCTCATAGAATAATCCCCCCATCCCAGGAATCAGTCTGCTGAACCTTCGTTGCACTCCCTTTATGGCAAGTATATCCTTCCTTTGGTAAGGAGACCAAAACTGTACACAATACTCCAGGTGTGGTCTCACCAGGGCTCTATATAATTGCAGTAAGATGTCTTTACTCATACTCAAATTCTCTTGTAATAAAGGTCAACATACCATTTGCTTTCCTAATTGCTTGCTGTACCTGCATGTTTACTTTCAGTGCACAAGGGTACCTCTGAACACTAACATTTTCTAATCTCTCACCATTTTAAACATATTCTGTTCTGCTATTTGTCGTACCAATGTGGATAACTTCACATTTCTCCACATTATGGGCCCAAGTTTCCACATGATTTGCACCTGATTTTTAGGAGCAACTGGTGGAGAACGGACTATCTTAGAAATCGCAATTCTCCACATAGTTTTTTCTGCAGTTCTAGTCATATATTCCATTTGCCATGTTCTTGCCCACTCACTTCGCCTGTCTATATCCCCTTGAAGCCTCTTTGCATCCTCCTCACAACTTACATTCCCACCTCGCTTTGTATCATCAGCAAACTTGGATATATTACATTTGGTCGCCTCATCAAAATCATTGATATAGATTGTGAATAGCTGGGGCCCAAGCACTGATCCTTGCGGTACCCCACTAGTTACAGCCTGCCAACCCGAAAATGACTAGTTTATTCCTACTCTCTATTTTCTGTCCGTTAATCAATCCACATGCTAGTATATTACCGCCAATCCCATGAACACTAATTTTCTTTAATAATCTCTTGTGTGGCACCTTATTGAATGCCTTCTGAAAAGCCAAATACACCACATCCACTGGTTCCCCCTTATCTATTCTGCTAGTTACAACCTCAAAAAACTCTAACAGATTTGTCAAACATGATTTCCCTTTCATAAATCAGTGTTGACTCTGCCCAATCCTATTATTATTTTCTAAATGCCCTGTTACCACGTCCTTAATAATAGATTCTTGAATTTTCCCTACTACTGATGTCAGGCTAACTGGTCTGTAGTTCCCCGTTTTTTCTCTCTCTCCTGAAATAGTGCCGTGGGATCTTTTACATCAAGTCGAGAGGGCAGACCGGTTTAACGTCTCATCCGAAAATCGGCACCTCCGAAGGTGCAGCGCGCCCTCAGCACTACAGTGAGATGTCAGTCTAGATTATGTGCTCAATCTCTGGAGTGAGGCTTGAACCCAGAGTGTTTTGTCTCAGAGGTGAGTGTGGTACCCACTGAGCTAAGTCTGACACCTATCGTCCCACAGATGTTGGTGCATCGTCCAAATGACCCACTTTTCAGCTGTGAACTTTGACAGTGAGGGTTGGCAGACCCTCGACCACAGGGGACAACACAGCTGAGCTGATCCTTTACTCATCTGATGTCCACACGTGCAATTCCACCACAGATCACCAGGTGGCGATTACTAGCTGCCGATCTTTAGTGGGAACTCTCATTGATTTTCCAGTCTCTAGTTTAGGTTTAATGACAAGAATATATATTTATACAGCACCTTTAATGTACAAAAATGTCTCAAGGTGCTTGACAGAACCATAAATAAGAACAAAAATGGACACCAAGCTAAAGAAAGATGTTAGAAGGTAACCAAAAGTTTGGTTACAGAGGTGTGTTATAAGGAGGGATGTGTAAGAGAGGGAGGCGGAGATGCAGAGGGGGTTAAGGAGGGAAGGCATGGCTGCCATGGTGTCACAAAGGGAGGGGGATCGCACAAGAGGCCAGAGTAGAGAGAGAGATTAGGTGGGGGGTGGGGGGTGGGGGGGTTTGTAGGGCTGAAGAAGGTTCTTAAGACATGGAGGGGCAAAGCAATAAAGGGATTTAAACACAAGGATGAGATGTTAATGGAAACACTGGGGACCGGGAGCCAAAGTACGCCATCATTGTAATGTATGCACCTGCGAATATGCTCACAGGTTTGTAGAGCTGTTCATGGATGGGAGCGGGTAGGTCCGAGGGCCTCCTCGTAGTACTGCTCCTGGGCACGGCCAAGGGTGCCATCAGCCGGTCCAGGCAGCGGGCGGCCGAGGGGGTCATTCAGCCTGTCTGCCTGCCTCTCTTCCGCGTGTACATCCGAGCCAGGGTGTCCTTAGAGATGGAACACGCGGTGTCCACCGGTACGCTCGTGGCCTTCCGCGAGAGGTGGGCGCCGGAGGGACTGGAGTGCATCATCATCCCCGGTAACCAAATTTTTATTTGATTTTATATGTTTTAAAGTTTAATTTGTTTTAATTGCTGGGTTTTAGTGTCCCCCTCCCCTTTTATAGGGGGCACTTGTATTGTATGTTTTAATGCCAAAAAAAAGCAACAAAAAAAAACAGAAACAAAAAGGCACTTGTTTACTGTTTGGAGTGTCCCCCAGATCAGGGAGCACTTGTTGTTAATTATTGTTTTCTGCAAAAGAGTTGTAGAGCTGTTGAAAACTTCCCTCGGGAGCCGGCGCCTCACTTCTTGAGCCTCCTCCGGAAAATCCCCTCCGTGCTTTTCAGTTCTGCGTCGAGGGGATTCCTGTACGGGCTGCTCTTGCACACTCCCCACGTTGCCACCCTCGTCTGCCGTCCGGACACGCCATGGCGCACCATCTTGCCGTCCGGAGGAGGCGGGGGTCCCCAATGGAACGCTCTCTTTGCGGGAGTCCTCCCTCTATTTATTGGGGACTTGGCCTGGAGGGTGTTGCACGGAGCAGTCCTGTACAATAAGTATTCAAGTCGGTTCACGGGCTCCCAGACCGCCTGTAATTTCTGCGGTCTAGAGGAGTCCGTGTTCCATGTGTATGTTGAGTGTGCGAGGTTGCAGCACCTCTTCCAATATTTGAAGGGGCTGCTCCTCAAATTCTGGCTGCACTTCAGTCCCACGCTCCTGATCTTTGGGCACCCTGTGCGGAGGGGAGCGGGAAGGTCGGAAGGCCTCCTCGTAGGACTGCTCCTGGGCATGGCCAAGGGGGCCATCAGCCAGTCCAGGCACTGGCAGTCGAGGGGGTCGTTCAGCCCGACTGCCTGCCTCTCTTCCGTGGTTACTTCCAAGCCAGGGTGTCCCTGGAGATGGAGCACGCCATGTCTACCGGTACGCTCGCGGCTTTCCGCGAGCAGTGGGCGCCAGAGGGACTGGAGTGCATCATCACCCCCGGCAACCAAATTTTAATTTGAACCACATGTCTAAAGTTTAATTTGTTTAAATTTGCCGATTTTAGTGCCCCGCCCACCTTTTAGCCAGGGGGGACTTGTATAATTTGTGTTTTTGGTGCCCTCAAAAAAAAACAAGGGGGCACGTGATTGAAAGTTTTTGGAGTGTGACCCCCCCTTTAATCAGATAGTTGTAGAGCTGTTGAGTTGGGAGTGGCTTAGCCAGTCACATGATTTTCACAAGTCTCAATAAAACCCCAGCCAGTTGGGTTCGGGGGATCCATGATGAGGCAGGTGCTTGTGAGCCTGGTGGATGGACTGGTAATGTGCAGTGTGACTGTTAAACCTTTTGCTAATAAACTAACTAATTTTTTCATAGCAATGTGTTGCTATGAATTCTTAAGCAAAGAACCCACGAAGCAAATACATTACAATTATGAACAAGGAGATGGGTGAGCGGGACACGGCGGAGAATAGAATACGGGTTTTGGAGAAGCTGAAATTTACAGACTGTGGGTGAAGAGAGACCGGATGCCAGGAGAGCATTAGAATAGTTGATTCTGGAGTTGATAAAGCATGGATTAGGGTTTCAGCAGCAGATAGGCTGAGGCAAGGCTGGAGACAGGCAGTGCTATGGAGGTAAAAGTAAGCGGTCTTTGGTGATGGAGAGTATATGGAGTCGAAATCTCAGCACGGGGCGAAATAGGACAATCCCGGGCTGAGCTTCAGTCTTCGAGTGATTAACTGGTTCGTTGACCTATGTCGGTTCCCGGTTAAGCAACGCCTCGATTTCAAAATTCTCATCCTTGTTTACAAATCCCTACAAGACCTCGCCCCTCCCTTCAGCCTTACAACTCTCCCCCCCCCCCCCCACCCGAGATGTCTGCGCTCCTCAAATTCTACCCTCTTAAGCATTATAACTGCTCAACAATTGGTGGCTGTGCCTTCAGCTGCCTGGTCCTAATCTCTGGAACTCCTCCCCAAACCTCTCCGCCTCTCTATTTCTCTTTCCTCCTTTAAGATGCTCCTTAAAACCTACCTCCATGACCAAGCTTTTGGTCATCTGCTGTAATTTCTTCTTATGTGGCTCGGTGTCAATTTTTTTTTTATATATAACACTCCTGTGAAGCACCTTGGGACGTCTTACTACGTTAAAGACACTATATAAATACAAGTTGTTGTTGCTTTTGAATAAAAATGCAGCTCATCCAAGACCGAATATTGGCCGAGCAGCCTGACACCCAGAGGCAGTGGAGGGGTTGAGAGAGGTGGTGGAGAGGTAGAGCTGGGTGCAGTCAGCAAGCATGTGGAAGCTGACGCCGTATCTTGAGATGATGTTGCCAAGGGATAGCATGTAAAAGGAGCGGACGGTGGCAAGGATGCATCCCTGAGGGACTCCAGAGATAATAGCGCAGAGGTCGATAGAGAAGCCATTGCGGGAGATGCTCTGGCTATGGGCAGATGGGTAAAGGCAGAACCCAGTAAGCAGCAGTTCAAATGAGCTGGACAACAGAGGCTGAGGAGTTGGAGGAGTATGGTGTGGTTGACCGTGTGAAAGGCTGCGCAGAAGTCAAGGAGGATGAAGAGGGATAATCGACCACCGTCACAGTCACAGAGAATTTCATTTCTAACTTTGTTTCAACTTTGTTTTAAAGAGATTCAAACATGAAGTTGCAGGAAAAACTGGCATGAATTTGAGAGCTGACAAGAGAGTCAAAGATTTTGGAGTGGAATGAGAAATTGGAGATGGGGCGGTAGTTTGCAAGGACAGAGGGGGTGACGGTGAGGTTATATTTGAAGTTGGGGGTGATGCCGGTGGTTTTGAAAGGGTGGGGGCAGTACCCGAGGAGCGAAATCCATTCACAATGTCAGCTAGCATGGGGTCCAGAAAAAAAGTTGGGTGGACAGCAGTTTAATGGGAATGGGGTCAAGGGAGTAGGAGGTGGGTTTCATGCACAAGCTGAGCTTGGAGAGGGCATAGCATGATAGGAAAGAAACAAGGGGCAAACATGGATTCAGGGTTAGGGCCGTCAAACAGAACTGACATATTGAGGGCTGCATACTGTACGAAAGATATTTCATCTTATCAACTTGTAAATGAAAAACCATCCACACATGAATCATCAAAACTCTCTAATCGCCTTAGAAACAACTGGCTTGTAACCCCTCCCACAAAGTATCAAGAAAAATGCCAGAGATAAGTGGAAAAATGTTGCAAATCCGAGAAAAGGGTCAACACCCAAAATATTATTGTGACGAAGGGTCTTCGACCTGAAACGTTCTCTCTCCACAGATACTGTCTGAGTATTTCCAGCATTTTCTGTCTTTATTATTAATCCATTGCTTCTCTTTTCGGATGGCAATGGATCTGCTGTGTATATCTAGTATTTTCTGTTCTTAGATCAAGAAACGACAAACTGAAAATGTAATCTCCTACAATCTCAGATCATATATTTCAAGAGGAAAACATCCCGATGTTTTCATTAAGCAAACATATGTCAAATTGCATTACAGATGCCTGACCTTTCTTAATAAGCCAATCGCGATGTCTGTGTACAAGGTTCTTTCGTGGGCCTCGTCCAGCAGGAGAACACTGAAAGTAACGGAAAAGACGAGAACTCGTGAGAAAGTCAGGCAACATGAAACACTCAAACTTCACCATGTCTCCTCCCCGCGAGGAGGTTGGTTATTTATCACAAGAAGGTTGGTTAAGAAGGCATACGGAATACTTGCCTTTATTAGCCAAGGCATAGAAAACAAGAAAAAACAAGAGCAGGGAGGATTATGCTTGAACTGTATAAAACACTATAGCTGGGCCACATGTAGGAACTCCTACATGGCAAGCGATCCCCAGGTGGGCAGAGGAAATGTTTCAAGGACAACCTCAAAGCCTCGTTGATAAAGTGCAACATCCCCACCGACACCTGGGAAACTCTGGCCAAAGACCGCCCTATGTGGAGGAAGAGCATCCGGGAGGGCGCTGAGCACCTCGAGTCTCGTCGCCGAGAGCATGCAGAAAACAAGCGCAGGCAGTGGAAGGAGCATGCGGCAAACCAGACTCCCCACCCACCCTTTCCTTCAACAACTGTCTGTGACAGAGATTGTAATTCCCATATTGGACTGTAGAGTCACCTGAGAACTCACTTTTAGAGTGGAAGCAAGTCTTCCTCGATTCCGAGTGACTGCCTATGATGAGAGTACTGCGGCAGTTCTGGACACCACATTACAGGAAAGATGTGATTGCATTAGAGAGGGTACAGAGGACATTTACGAGGATGTTGCCAGGACTGGAGAATTTTAGCTATGAGGAAAAATTGGATATGCTGGGGTTCTTTTCTTTGGAACAGAGCAGGCTGAGGGGAGACATTATTGAGGAATATAAAATTATGAGGGGCCTAGATAGAGTGGATAAGAAGGACCTATTTCCCTTAGCAGAAGGGTCAACAACTAGGAGGTATAGATTTAATTGGTAGGAGGTTTAGAGGGGAGTTGAGGAGAAATATCTTCACCCAGACGGTGGTGGGAGTCTGGAACTCACTGCCTGAAAGGGTGGTAGAGGCAGAAACTCTCACCACATTTTAAAAATGTTTGGATGTACAGTTGAAGTGCCATAATCTACAGGGCTACTGACCAAGAGCTGGAACGTGGGATTAGGGTGGATAGCTCTTTGTCGGCCATGGGCCGAAATGGCCTTTTTCCATGCTGTACATTTCAATGGTTCTATGATTACAAATGTTTCAGCATGGCAAAGGGTATTACAAATGAAGAAAAAAAATGTGAAAAATTCACAAGTCTTCTTCATGACGTGCAGTTTGAGAAATTTACAGCATTATCATTTCTGCAGAGGTGGTGTGACGGTAAACATAAGCATTTTATGAGCTAACAAAATGAATAACAGCTAATAGAAATTCATTGCCAACCCTCATCCCAGGTTTTTCCTTCTATTCCCTACCCGCAGTGGCAGGCTGCCAACTCTTGATCCTGTACTGTTACTCTTCAAATGGCCTTTAGGAGGTAAAGCCAGTGTTGGTGTGGATTAATTCAGTATCCAATCTTCACTCTGGGAAGCGTTTAACCAGAAGGCCCGGTCCAGATTGGAAATGTACACGGTGTGATATTGTGGAGGAAGGAGCTACAATGTCATATCCTACTGGCCCGTTGTACAGTGCCATGCATAAGTTCCATGATGGCAATTTATTTACATTCCCTCTCTCCTCATCTTTAAATGTGTCATTCTGTTACCAGAATCAATGGCCCCGGTCAACAAAAGTTTATTACTTGCTCAATCAGGAATTTAACCGCATGAAAAATCACAAGCCTAGTTTTTTTGATTGGTGTTAGTTTAAAAAGAAAAAAGTCTTGGATTTATATAGCGCCTTTCATGACCACCGGACGTTTCAAAGCTCTTTACAGCCAATGAAGTACTTTTGGAATGTAGTCACTGTTTGTAACGTGGGAAACGCAGCAGCCAATTTGCTCACAGCAAACTCCCACACACAGTAACGTGATAATGATCAGATAATCTGTTTTTGTTATGTTGATTGAAGGACCCAGGACACCGGGGATAACTCCCTTGCTCTTCTTCGGAATAGTGCCATAGGATCTTTTACGTCCACCTGAGAGAGCCGACGGGGCCTCGGTTTAACATCTCATCTGAAAGACGGCACCTCCAACAGTGCAGCGCTCACTTAGTACTGCACTGGAGTGCCAGCCTGCAGTGGGACTTAAACCCACAACTTGCTGACTCAGAGGCGAATGTGCTACCCACTGAGCCATACCTGATACTGGAGCATTAACAAGTATTAGCCTATTCATTTTAAACGGGTGGACGTTGGGGCTAAAATATCTAGGTTATAGATACAAACTGGAGTGGGAGTGACCCTCTTAGCTTTCTTAATGTTTGCATTGCTTTCTGAATACTTTTGTTTACAAGCTGCGCAGAAAAAAATCATTTGGCAAATTGGTTCCATTGGACGTCCCAAAGTAGAATTTAACAAACGTAAAGATTCACAAAAAATGTCTACAGACATTAAAAGGTGTAGATAAGGCAAATCTTGAACATATTACTTGAAAATAAAGTGAGAAAGGTCATAAATATAAACGAGTGAAAAGTGAATTCACATCAGACACGAGATAAAAATTCTTAATGCACAGGTTGATAACTATCTGGATAGTCTGTCAAGGGTAGCAGAGACCCTGAGGTAGAAACCTGTCTCGGGCGGTGATGTAGAATGGACGGTATTGGATCGCCCGCCCGCTATATACAGCGCCCGATGTTTGATTCCACTGACTGCGCTGGAACTGAATATCAGGCACTGCGTATAATGGGAGGCCGATATGACACCGCCCTTTTTCGCGCCACTGCCCGAGACAAATTTCTACCCCCCAGCCTTTAAAGTTGTTCAAAATGCAGTTGGGTGCGAGGCTGGAAGAGCTAGGTTACTTAACTAGGTTACAGGAGAGATGAACTTGGCCGGTCCGACTGTCCTCATCTCATGCTTGACCTTTCTTATGCTGCCTTCATGACTCAGCGAATCTATTTAGTGAGGTGAACCATATCGACCAGGAAACTTCCAGGATCGCTCCCTGGTTTGTGCCGAGTTATGTGAATCAAGGGGGCTAGAATTAGCTTCGGTGTCCCTTAAGTTAGGGAAGAAGAAAAATAAAATTCGAGAATTCCCATTCCAGAAAGCCATAAGGCAACCCTGCTGGATGTGAATATAAGGATGAAGGCAGCATTGGTCTCTGATGTGATATCCCCTACAGTCAGATAGCTTCCCGACATCTCACTAGCAAGCCTCACACATGAACAATGACCACTTGAGTGCGGAACCATACTCCAGCAAGGCATCGACACCTTGGGATAGTGTGCGGAAGGGAGGAAGTTTACAAGAAAATGTAAAAAAAAAGTTTATTAATTATGCTACTTTGCACGCTTTTTATTGAGATACAATTGTGAAGATTTTATGGAACATAAAGACTTACATCTATATAAGCGCCTTCCACGACCTCTGGACGTCTCAAAGCGCTTTAAAGCCAAGTAAGTGCTTTTGTTGTAATGTGGGAAATGTGGCAGCCAATTTGCTCACAGCAAACTCCCACACACAGCAATGTGATAATGACCAGATAATCTGGTTTTTTTTGTTATGTTGATTGAGGGATAAATATTGGCCAGGACACCGGGGATAACTCCCCTCCCTGCTCTTCTTCGAAATCGTGCCATGGGATCTTTTACGTCCACCTGAGAGAGCAGATGGGGCCTCGGTTTGATGTCTCAGCTGAAAGACGGCACCTCCAACAGTGCAGCTCTCCCTCAGTACTGCATTGGAGTGTCAGCCTAGAATTATGTGCTCAAGTCTCTGGAGTGGGACTTGGACCCACAACCTTCTGACTCAGGGGTGAGAGAGCTGCCCACTGGGCCACAGCTGGCATCTGGGACTGATTAGCCCTTACGGCTAAAGGGATCAAGGGGTATGGAGAGAAAGCAGGAATGGGGTACTGAAGTTGCATGATCAGCCATGATCATATTGAATGGTGGTGCAGGCTCGAAGGGCCTATTCCTACACCTACTTTCTATGATTAGAAGTCATCAATGGGGTTCGTATAATGTTATGGACCAAAAGTTGGTGAGAGGGGAGCGACCTATCAAAAGCCCAGCGGGAGATCGAGAGCCAGCGGCAGTTGGTGAGAGGGGAGCGACCTGTCAAAAGCCCAGCGGGAGATCGAGAGCCAGCGGCAGTTGGTGAGAGGGGAGCGACCTATCAAAAGCCCAGCGGGAGATCGAGAGCCAGCGGCAGTTGGTGAGAGGGGAGCGACCTGTCAAAAGCCCAGCGGGAGATCGAGAGCCAGCGGCAGTTGGTGAGAGGGGAGCGACCTGTCAAAAGCCCAGCGGGAGATCGAGAGCCAGCGGCAGTTGGTGAGAGGGGAGCGACCTGTCAAAAGCCCAGCGGGAGATCGAGAGCCAGCGGCAGTTGGTGAGAGGGGAGCGACCTGTCAAAAGCCCAGCGGGAGATCGAGAGCCAGCGGCAGTTGGTGAGAGGGGAGCGACCTGTCAAAAGCATACTGGTGCAGCTACAGCGGGAGAGAAAGCAAAATAGAAGTAGAAAGTAATCAAAAAGTGACGTCACAGCCAATGGGGTAAGTGATTGGCTGGTGATTGGTGAGTAGCTTTTCTTTTATTTTTTATATCAGTAAGTGAACTATAACATTGTTATTACCAATTTAAGGGTATCTAAGGTTAAGACATGGCAGGAGAGCTCGGTCATGTGATATGCTCCTCCTGTACCATGTGGGAACTCGGGGACACTTCCGGTGTCCCTGACGACTACGTGTGTGGGAAGTGTATCCGCCTCGAGCTCTTGACGGTCCGCGTTGCGGAATTGGAGCTGAAGGTGGATTCACTCTGGAGCATCCACGATGCTGAGAATGACGTGAGTATCACGTGTAGTGAGTTGGTCTTACCGCAGGAGAAGGGTCCACAGCCAGATAGGGAATGGAAGACCAACAGGAAGAGCAGTGCAAGAAAGATAGTGCAGGAGTCCCCTGTGGTCATCCCCCTGCAAAACAGATACACTGCTTTGAGTACTGTTGGGGAGGATGACTCATCAGGGGAGGGCAGCAGCAGCCAAGTTCATGGCACCGTAGGTGGCTCTGCTGCAAAGGAGGGCAGGAAAAAGAGTGGGAGCGCGATAGTGATAGGGGATTCGATGGTGAGGGGAATAGATAGGCGTTTCTGCGGACGCAACCGAGACTCCAGGATGGTATGTTGCCTCCCTGGTGCAAGGGTCAAGGATGTCTCGGAGCGGGTGCAGGACATTCTGAAATGGGAGGGAGAACAGCCAGTTGTCGTGGTGCACATTGGTACCAACGACATAGGTAAAAAAAGGGATGAGGTCCTACGAAAAGAATTTAAGGAGCTAGGAGCTAAATTAAAAAGTAGGACCTCAAAAGTAGTAATCTCGGGATTGCTACCAGTGCCACGTGCTAGTCAGAGTAGAAATCGCAGGATAGCGCAGATGAATACATGGCTTGAGCAGTGGTGCAGCAGGGAGGGATTCAAATTCTTGGGGCATTGGAACCGGTTCTGGGGGAGGTGGGACCAGTACAAACCGGACGGTCAGCACCTGGGCAGGTCCGGAACCAATGTCCTAGGGGGAGTGTTTGCTAGTGCTGTTGGGGAGGAGTTAAACTAATATTGCAAGGGGATGGGAACCTATACAGGGAGACAGAGGGAGACAAAAAGGAGGCAAAAGCAAAAGACAGAAAGGAGATGAGGAAAAGTGGAGGGCAGAGAAACCCAAGGCAAAGAACAAAAAGGGCCACTGTACAGCAAAATTCTAAAAGGACAAAGGGTGTTAAAAAAGCAAGCCTGAAGGCTTTGTGTCTTAATGCAAGGAGTATCCGCAATAAGGTGGATGAATTAATTGTGCAAATAGATGTTAACAAATATGATGTGATTGGGATTACGGAGACGTGGCTCCAGGATGATCAGGGCTGGGAACTCAACATCCAGGGGTATTCAACATTCAGGAAGGATAGAATAAAAGGAAAAGGAGGTGGAGTAGCATTGCTGGTTAAAGAGGAGATTAATGCAATAGTTAGGAAAGACATTAGCTTGGATGATGTGGAATCTATATGGGTAGAGCTGCAGAACACTAAAGGGCAAAAATCGTTAGTGGGAGTTGTGTACAGACCTCCAAACAGTAGTAGTGATGTTGGGGAGGGCATCAAACAGGAAATTAGGAGTGCATGCAATAAAGGTGCAGCAGTTATAATGGGTGACTTTAATATGCACATAGATTGGGCTAGCCAAACTGGAAGCAATACGGTGGAGGAGGATTTCCTGGAATGCATAAGGGATGGTTTTCTAGACCAATATGTCGAGGAACCAACTAGGGGGGAGGCCATCTTAGACTGGGTGTTGTGTAATGAGAGAGGATTAATTAGCAATCTCATTGTGCGAGGCCCCTTGGGGAAGAGTGACCATAATATGGTGGAATTCTGCATTAGGATGGAGAATGAAACAGTTAATTCAGAGACCATGGTCCAGAACTTAAAGAAGGGTAACTTTGAAGGTATGAGGCATGAATTGGCTAAGATAGATTGGCTAATGATACTTAAGGGGTTGACTGTGGATGGGCAATGGCAGACATTTAGAGAACGCATGGATGAATTACAACAATTGTACATTCCTGTCTGGCGTAAAAATAAAAAAGGGAAGGTGGCTCAACCGTGGCTATCTAGGGAAATCAGGGATAGTATTAAAGCCAAGGAAGTGGCATACAAATTGGCCAGAAATAGCAGCGAACCTGGGGACTGGGAGAAATTTAGAACTCAGCAGAGGAGGACAAAGGGTTTGATTAGGGTAGGGAAAATGGAGTACGAGAAGAAGCTTGCAGGGAACATTAAGGCGGATTGCAAAAGTTTCTATAGGTATGTAAAGAGGTTAGTAAAGACAAACGTAGGTCCCCTGCAGTCAGAATCAGGGGAAGTCATAACGGGGAACAAAGAAATGGCAGACCAATTGAACAAGTACTTTGGTTCAGTATTCACTAAGGAGGACACAAACAACCTTCCGGATATAAAAGTGGTCAGAGGGTCTATTAAGGAGGAGGAACTGAGGGAAATCTTTATTAGTCGGGAAATTGTGTTGGGGAAATTGATGGGATTGAAGGCCGATAAATCCCCAGGGCCTGATGGACTGCATCTCAGAGTACTTAAGGAGGTGGCCTTGGAAATAGCGGATGCATTGACAGTCATTTTCCAACATTCCATTGACTCTGGATCAGTTCCTATCGAGTGGAGGGTAGCCAATGTAACCCCACTTTTTAAAAAAGGAGGGAGAGAGAAAGCAGGGAATTATAGACCGGTCAGCCTGACCTCAGTAGTGGGTAAAATGATGGAATCAATTATTAAGGATGTCATAGCAGCGCATTTGGAAAATGGTGACATGATAGGTCCAAGTCAGCATGGATTTGTAAAAGGGAGATCATGCTTGACAAATCTTCTGGAATTTTTTGAGGATGTTTCCAATAAAGTGGACAAAGGAGTACCAGTTGATGTGGTATATTTGGACTTTCAGAAGGCTTTCGACAAGGTCCCACACAGGAGACTAATGTGCAAAGTTAAAGCACATGGGATTGGGGGTAGTGTGCTGACGTGGATTGAGAACTGGTTGTCAGACAGGAAGCAAAGAGTAGGAGTAAATGGGTACTTTTCGGAATGGCAGGCAGTGACTAGTGGGGTACCACAGGGTTCTGTGCTGGGGCCCCAGCTGTTTACATTGTACATTAATGATTTAGACGAGGGGATTAAATGTAGTATCTCCAAATTTGCGGATGACACTAAGTTGGGTGGCAGTGTGAGCTGCGAGGAGGATGCTATGAGGCTACAGAGTGACTTGGATAGATTAGGTGAGTGGGCAAATGCGTGGCAGATGAAGTATAATGTGGATAAATGTGAGGTTATCCACTTTGGTGGTAAAAACAGAGAGACAGACTATTATCTGAATGGTGACAGATTAGGAAAAGGGAAGGTGCAACGAGACCTGGGTGTCATGGTACATCAGTCATTGAAGGTTGGCATGCAGCTACAGCAGGCGGTTAAGAAAGCAAATGGCATGTTGGCCTTCATAGCGAGGGGATTTGAGTACAGGGGCAGGGAGGTGTTGCTACAGTTGTACAGGGCCTTGGTGAGGCCGCACCTGGAGTATTGTGTACAGTTTTGGTCTCCTAACTTGAGGAAGGACATACTTGCTGTTGAGGGAGTGCAGCGAAGATTCACCAGACTGATTCCCGGGATGGTGGGACTGACCTATCAAGAAAGACTGAATCAACTGGGCTTGTATTCACTGGAGTTCAGAAGAGTGAGAGGGGACCTCATAGAAACGTTTAAAATTCTGACGGGTTTGGACAGGTTGGATGCAGGAAGAATGTTCCCAATGTTGGGGAAGTCCAGAACCAGGGGTCACAGTCTAAGGATAAGGGGTAAGCCATTTAGGACCGAGATAAGGAGAAACTTCTTCACCCAGAGAGTGGTGAACCTGTGGAATTCTCTACCACAGGAAGTAGTTGAGGCCAATTCACTAAATATATTCAAAAGGGAGTTAGATGAAGTCCTTACTACTCGGGGGATCAAGGGGTATGGCGTGAAAGCAGGAAGTGGGTACTGAAGTTTCATGTTCAGCCATGAACTCGTTGAATGGCGGTGCAGGCTGGAAGGGCTGAATGGCCTGCTCCTGCACCTATTTTCTATGTTTCTATGTTTCTATGTTTAAGAGGGACACTTGAGCAGTTTATAGCTATCATCCAAGCCAGAGATAAGATGATCGTTTTGGAATCACTCCTGTTATCCTCCATAATACTGTCACGTTTAATCTATGTAAAGTTTGAAACTGGGGCATGGTTTTATACTAGTTCCGATCCGTTTTCAAATCCACATCATCTGTCGTAAAGCTCCGAAGAACATGAGCTGCATTCCATCGCTATGTGTCGATGTTCACACTTGAGGATTAACAGTTGGGTCATAACAACCCCGGTATGCTTATCACGTGACAAGTCCATTACCAGGAGGTATGTCAATAAAAATGATAAATGATTAATGTTCTCAACCTAAAAGCACATCAATATACACCAGAACACTGAAACACATTATACTCGGTCTCATATACAATTCTTATAGAGTCATAGAGTCGTTACGGCACAGAAGGAGGCCATTCGGCCCATCGAGTCCATGCCGGCTCTCTGTAGAGCAATCGTCATTCCCCCACTCTAACCCGTAGTCCTGCACGTTTATTTCCCTCAAGTGCCTATCCAATTTCCTTTTGAAATCACTGATTGTCTCTGCTTCTATCACCCTTGTAAGCAGCGAGTTCCAGGTCATTACCACTCGCTGTGTAAAAAAGTTCTGCCTCATATCCCCCCCTGAATCTCTTAACCAAAACCTTAAATCTGTGTCCTCTAGTCCTTGTACCATCAGCTAATGGGAACAGCCTTTCTCTCTCTAACCATCATAATCTTGTACACCTCAATCAAATCTCTCCTCAATCTCCTTTGCTCCAAAGAGAACAAGCCCAGCTTCATCAACCTAACCGTGTAGCTAAAATCCATCATCCCCGGAACCATTCTGGTAAATCTCCTCTGCACCCTCTCAAGGATCTTCACTTCCTTCCTAAAGTGTGGTGACCAGATCTGGACGCAATACTCTAGTTGTGGCCTAACCAGAGCTTTATAAAGGTTCAGCATAACTTACCTGCTCTATATCTCTATTCAGGATCCCATATGCTTTGAGAAACTACTCTCTCAATATGTCCTGCCACCTTCAAAGATCTATGCACATGATCTTCTGGTACATAATCCTTTTTAAATCACTACCAACCTGTGAGTTGAAATGAAATGTTGGATAAAAGAAATCTGGAATGCGCTTCTTTTGTTTTCGATTCACAATCCAACGATTTAAAATTCTGTCGCACTTTGATGGTAAAACGTGTCTTGATCTAAAATGTGCTTAGTTTAACATAATTCTCAGTCAGCTGAACTGAATAAAAGTATATGGCAAAGAAACTCGGGACTACTATGGACTCATGCATTAGCCAGTGACATCTTAAAGGCAGCACTCTGCATGTAGTACGGTGTTTCTTTATTTTACTTGCAATTAAATTTAATAAATCCAATTTTTTTTTTTAAGTTGAATTACAACAACAGCCCAAAAGTGCTGAATCATTCTTTCAATATTTACCTGTATTTCTTCAATAAAGGGTCAGCCATCATTTCCCGGACAAGCATCCCATCTGTAAGGAACTAATGGTAAAGAGTTATTCAGTGCTGCATTCAGAATAATGTGGAGCTGCCACTGATGGCATACCAGTGGTATGATGTGACTCAGGCCACTGGTCTGTGCCACGTGGTAAGATTTTGTCCTTAGCCTGGCTGTCTGATCAGGAACAATGGCCTAATCAATCAATGCCATAGTAACTCTTGGTGGCTCAATACAGGCCAAGATTGGAAGAGTCCCGATAGGAGATGGGGTGCTCACCTCCTTGTCCAGGGAGGTGTGCATGGGGCGAGTATAGAAAGCTGAATGAAAATAATTTTGTTTTTAAAAACATAACTTGGCTCGTCAAAATATTGCAGCATGGCTCCCCAATGGTCCAGTGGGTAAACGCACTGGTCTGGTCTGGTACTGAACCACACAAATGAAAAGTGTCCCAGGTTGAAATCCCCACCGGTGCTGAATAAACTGGTCTCAACTGGAGCAGCTGCTTGTGGTGCTGCATTTGCCCTGAATGTCCCTGGGCAGAGAGGCAAATTAAATATCAGGAACGGTTTCCCGTTCTAACTATTAGATGCTTTTATTGCTTTTTAAAGTGTGCGGACGGAATTGGGCGCAGCTGCGATGCCTTCCACAGCCAAACAGCCTGCCATCTCTCACTGCCATGTGAAGAACGGCTCCCTGACTGAACTACCTGAAGGTTGCTGGCGCCCATAAAATTGTACGTCTGCAGTATCACCACCTTCAATCTTTCAGGAGACTTGGGAGGGAGGTAAAAACAATGATATGCAGTCACTAATTTTTCATGATGATCTGGCACATCACAACTGATAAACAGGGCGTGGATACTTTAATCTGATTACAGACTGTAATCTTATGGAGGGTTTCAGTTTTGGAACCATTTAAAAGTAAAACAGTAATTGTCAGCAGTATAGGATCCAAAAGCCAATGCATCGTTTCATGGATTCACAATGAAATCCGCACTGAAGGGTGGATGAGTGTCACATAAACAGCACAAATTCAAATGGACAAGTAATTGGTTCTTGTGAATTAGCATTGTTAGCATCTTTAGGTTAACACCAAGGTTAGAGTGAACTACAAGGCTATGTAGATGTTGCAAGCCATTGAGGCAGGTTTGAATCAACTTTCCATCTGTGCTATTTCTAAACCCTGAAGATTACGACCCTTAGAATTGCTCCCAAGTGCCCATCAATGTTCCCTCTAAGCTGTGCGTTTGCGTGGCCGCGGGGTAATCTGCAAGGTCCCGCGCAGGCCGCTCGCAAGCTTGTCCATTTATAAACATGGCCGCGCACAACAAAGACAATTTAGAGGGAACATTGGTGCCCATCATTTCTCATAAAATGGTTCAGCGGAGTTATAACATTTTAGGGGTAATTTTACTCTGGGCGATATTGGGTCAGCCAATATTGGTGTAAAGTAGGTGATATTAGATCAGCCGCCTATAATACTGGGATGTAAGCTAAGGCCAGGTAGAGCATCCTACAGTCGTTTCAGCTGACAACAGCTAGCTTGGCACTGTCTGGGGAACCGAATCCGATATTCGCCTTGGTCTGTGTGACATTGCTTTAACCAGCTGACACACATCGACAACATATCTTGCTATCTCACCTTTATTCTCGTTGCCTGGAAATCGGTGCAGTCATCAAAACGGATGCAGTATCCAACTTCATGACCCAGCACCGTGCCGCGCTCCTCTGCCACTCGTCCTGCCACCTAGCAACACAGCGGGAAAAAGATCAATGGGGACCGAACTGGTTTCAGGAATAAACTGTCAGCGGGAACCCGCTCTCTGAGATGCAGCCTCACAGTATTCGCACAGTGGCTGTATGAAGTTCCTTTCTAGCACCAAGATGTGTCATTGTAAGTGGTCATCTAGGCCAACAACAACTTTCATTTATATGGCATCTCTAACGTAGTAAAACTTTGATTCATAGAGCTTCACAGCAGCTTAATCAGACAAACACAGACACCGAGCCAACGACATTGGGACGGGTGACTAAAAGCTTAGATAAAGACGTTGGTTTTAAGGAACGTCTTAAAAGAGGAGAGTGGTAGAGAGGCGGATAGTTTTAGGGAGGGAATTCCAGAGCTTAGGCCCCAGGCAGCTGAAGGCACTGCCACCAATGGCGGGGTGAAGGAAGTGGGGGATGCACGAGGCCAGAATTGGAGGAACGCAGAGCTTTTCCAGGGTTGTATGGCTGGAGGAGATTACAGAGATAGGGAGGGGCGAGGCCATGGAGGGATTTAAACAGGAGGATGAGAATTTTAAAATCGAGCGCAGAGGTGATAGGTGAACGGGACTTGGTGCGAGTTAGGATACAGGCAGCAGAGTTCTGGATGAGCTCAAGTTTAAGCAGACATGCCTGGAACTCAGAATGTATTACTGCTAAACATGGAATACTGGCAAGGACAGAGTGCACAGAGCACAGAAATATTTGCTGGTGCCACATCTATCGCTTGTCATAGGCTACAAAACAAAAATGTCAATTCAATGCTCACGATTTAAACTTGAACCGGACAGCGCAGTGCATAATGCTGTTCCACTTGATTCTTATTACAGTGTCAGCTGTGGCACAGTGGGTAGCACTCTCGCCTCTGAGTCAGAAGATTCTGGGTTAAAGTCCCACTCCAGAGACTTAAGCACAAAAATCTAGGCTGACACTCCAGTGCAATGCTGAGGGAGCGCTGCACTGTCGGAGGTGCCGTCTTTCGGATGAAACGTTAAACTGAGGCCCCGTCTGCTCTCTCAGGTGGACGTAAAAAATCCCTTGGCACTATTTCGAAGATGAGCAGGGGAGTTATCCCCGGTGCCCTGGCCAATATTTATCCCTCAATCAACATCACAGATTTTCTGGCGATTAACAATTTCTGTTTGTGGAAGCTTGCTGTGTGCAAATTGGCTGCCGCGATTCCTACAACAGTGACTACACTCCATAAAAGTACTTCTTTGGCTGTAAAACGCTTTGGGATGTCCTAAGGTTGTGAAAGGCACTATATAAATGCAAGTCTTTCTTTTCCTTTTATTAGATGTCCCTATCATGATCAAACTGGATAGGTTTCTCGGACCTCTTACTTACCATCCAATGCTGCAAATCTGAACTAGTTGGTACCAAAGATCATTCAAATTAGGAATTTGTTTGGATTAGTTATCCCATTGTGTGTATACACAACAAAATACATTTAGAGTGAAAAATGGATACTCAAGAGCTTTTCCTTATAGAAACATAGAAACATAGAAAATAGGTGCAGGAGCAGGCCATTCAGCCCTTCTAGCCTGCACCGCCATTCAATGAGTTCATGGCTGAACATGAAACTTCAGTACCCCCTTCCTGCTTTCTCGCCATAACCCTTGATCCCCCGAGTAGTAAGGACTTCATCTAACTCCCTTTTGAATATATTTAGTGAATTGGCCTCAACTACTTTCTGTGGTAGAGAATTCCACAGGTTCACCACTCTCTGGGTGAAGAAGTTTCTCCTCATCTTGGTCCTAAATGGCTTACCCCTTATCCTCAGACTGTGACCCCTGGTTCTGGACTTCCCAACATTGGGAACATTCTTCCTGCATCTAACCTGTCTATGCAATTAAATTGGAGAGGGCTCCTTCTACCTACTTACCAGTTATGATGTGGCAGTGCTCTTTTTTGAAGCCATTTGGTCTTTAGGTTCTCACTGAAGCATACACTTATCTACGAAAGGTTAGTTGAGGTAGGTTGAATTACTAATACGCTTGAATTTGCTGCATTGCACTGAACAATGAAAATATGATGAAAAAGTCAGGAATAGGAAGAAGGTTGAATAGATTAAGAGATTCCACATCAATAGATTCTGCCTTGAGAGAGAGAGAGGACCCCGTCACACTGTTCATTTTCCCATTACAGCCTCTCTGTCTGGGTCAAACCAGCAGTTGCACTTATACAGAATCATAGAATGATACCGCAGAGAAGGCGGCCAATCGGCCCATTGTGCCTTTGCCCGCTCTTTGAACGAAGCTATCCAATTAGTCCCACTCGCTTGCTGTTTACCTGTGGCCCTACAAATCTTTCCCCTCCAAGTATTTATCCAATTCCCCTTTGAGAGTTATTATTGAATGTGCATCCACCATCCTTTCAGGCAGTGCGTTCCAGATCACAATATCTTGCTGCCGCAGGTGTCCTCAGTGTTAACTTTACCCACTAATTTGGTGTCATCTGCAAATTTTGAAATTGTACTTGCAATTCCCAAGTCCAAATCTTTGAAAGATTCTGACGAAAGGTCGCCGACCTGAAACTTTAACTCTGTTTCTCTCTCTCCACAGATGCTGCCCGACCTGCTGAGTGTTTCCAGCATTTTCTGTTTCCATCTCAGATTTTCAGCATCTGCAGCATTTTACTTTTGCCCAAATCCAAATAGTTTATGTAAATGGTTCATTTACCTACTACAGCATCAGGGAAGCTACAAGCAACGTTCCCTCTGAGCCGTGCGTCCGCGCAGCCCGGGACCGACTTCACTAATGTTACATTCTGCGCATGGGGTATGGTAGCATAGTGGTTATGTTACTGGACTAGTAATCCAGAGGCCTGGACTAATAATCCAGAGACACGAGTTCAAATCCTACCACGGCAGCTGGGGAATTTACATTCAGGAATTTAAAAAAAAAGCTAGCATCAGTAATGGTGACCATGAAACTACAGATTGTTGTAAAAACCCAACTCGTTCACTAATGTCCTTCAGGGAAGTAAACCTGCCGGTCTGGCCTATATGTAACTTCAGACCCGCAACAATGTGGTTGACTCTTAACTGCCCTCTGAAATGGCCTAGCAAGCCACTCAGTTGTACCAAACTGCTACGACAAAGTCACTGTGGGAGTACCTTCACCACAAGGACTGTGGCAGCTCACCACTACCTTCTCAAAGAAAGACTTGGATTTCTATAGCGCCTTTCACGACCATCAGACATCTCAAAGCACTTTACAGCCAATGAAGTACTTTTGGAGTATAGGCACTGTTGTAATGTAGGAAACGCGGCAGCCAATTTGCACACAAGCAAGCTCCCACAAACAGCAATGTGACAATGAGCAGATAATCTGTTTTTTTTGTTATGTTGATTGAGGGATAAATATTGGCCAGGACACCAGGGATAACTCCCCTGCCCTACTTTGAAAGGGTGCCATGAGATCTTTTACATCACTTGAAAGAGCAGACGGGGCCTCGGTTTAATATCTCATCCAAAAGACGGCACCTCCGACAGTGCAGTCTCCCTCAGCACTGGGACTTGAACTCACATCCTTCTGGCTCACAGGCGAGACTGCTACCCACTGAGCCACAGCAGTTAGGGATTGGCAATAAACGCTGGCCCACATCCCGTGAATGAATACATTTAAAAAGAAAATGCGTCAAACTACGAAGTCCCCCCCCCCCCCCCACCCAAAAAACAAATTAGGGGGATATTGGCTACAAGTGGTTTTAATTTATAAATCCTTAAAACTTGCTTGGCAAAGTGAGATGCCCATAATCACACCACTAAACCAATCTGTAAAATTTCAGTCCAACAGACTTTCCTGGAGGTCAGTTGTAAGATCGCGTGCCCCTGTTCTGGCATACTTTCGTGCTTATCTGAGCGAATCAAAATACAAGCCAGCTACTTACTGAAACTGCGGCCACCCTACGGGGCTGTGTCACACCAATCACTCGGCCCTCCGCTGTCCAGCCAGCTTCCGACAGATACTGTCCACAAATGGGTGGAGGGGTGAGAAAGAAGCAGTCAGCCTTGTTAAAGATTTCCCTCAATAGACACTTCACATTTTTTGACAGCTCACTGTGAAGGCACATTAAAAGGAAAGCGCTTCCCCACTGAAACTATTTCTCCAAACAACATCCTCCCCCCCTTTTAAACACTCGCTCCATTATTAGCTGAAGCTCAATATCCCTGGACACTAAAGGCAGAGTAAACCACTCCATTTTTTTGCTGTAGTTTTTTTTCAGTCTTGTAAAATGGCAGCAAAAATAGAGCAGAATATTTTGGAGTAGGTTAGGGCAAGCAATTTGGTTTAGAAAACCATAACAACGCCATGAATTTCTACACTGAGAATGACACAGCACAGGAGGTGGCCATTCGACACATTGTGCCAGTGCCGGCTTTTTAAAAGAGCTACCCAATTAGTCCCTATCCCCTGCTCTTTCCCCAGTCATAGAATCATAGAAACGTACCGCACAGAAGGAGGCCATTCGGCCCATCGTGCCTGTGCTGGCACTCTGCCCCACCCCCCACTTTTTGTCCGTAACCCTGTAAGTTTCTCATCCTCAAATATCTGTCCAACTCCCTTTTTAAAACATTTATGGAATGAGTTTCCACCACCTTTTCAGGTCGAGCGTTTCAGATCACAACAACACTCGGAGTGAAAAAAAATTCTCCTCATCTCCCCACTAGATTTTTTCCCGACGATTTTGAAACTATAGCCTCTAGTTATTGACCAACTCACCAGAGGGAATATATCTTCCCTATTTACTCTATCAAAACTTCCATCATCTGGAAAATCTCTATTAGGTCACCTCTTAACCTTCTCTCCATAGCCCTGTAAACTTTTCCTTTTCACGTAAACATCTAATTCCCTTTCGAAAGTTACTATCGATTCACTGAATGTAGAGCGATTTGCTGCCCACGTACCACAATTTTATATAAAACGAACTAAAGGCAGTGAAAATGTTTCTGAGTGGATCTCTGTGGTAACAAATCACTTGCCACAGTGATGAGTCATTCCAAGAGAGATAGTCGCTAATACCAACCTGGGGAATCTGGGTGCTTTTCCCACATCCGGTTTCACCAACGATCACCACTGTCTGATAGTTCTCCACCAAGTAAAGGATGTGATTTCTGTGCTAAAAACAGAACAAAGCATCACTGTAAATTATTACTGTAAGATTAAAAACAGGGAGACAACCCACCCACAGCTGGCTTTTTAAAGGTGTTATTGTCCTCATCAGGACTCACAACCTGTGTCATGAAGTCTTGGGATCGGAGTAAATCCACCGATTCCCAATTTTTAAGGAAATAAAAACCCCAGAATCACAAGTAATAACAAGAGAAATTGACTTATTTAATCAGCACAAACTATAATTATAACTTTTAATTAAATGTAATTATAAATGGAATCCAATCACCAAAACACTCGACTCCCACGTAATAAAAAACACTTCGCTCTTGCAGTTTCCCACAGCTGGTCTCAGCTGGAATATTTAGGAATGGCACCAGAGTGAGGGAATAAATTCCCTCAGACAGCTCCTGTACGCTCCTTACAATCCTGAGGCCTGGGAACAGTTACCTGTCCTCTGTACTGGTTTGACGAGTTGACAGCTGCAGAAGTGATATAAAAGCTACGATTTCACAGCTGTTCAATTTCCAATCAAAGAAGCTGGAGCCTTCAGGATTTGGAATACACTGACAAGTTCCTGTAGAGCCATCTTGTAGTCTGTGTGTGTGTGTGTGTGTGTTGTGATGTCGTAAAGAATATATCAGAGTTGGACATTGTCCAGACTCGCACATAAAAGCCTCAGCAAAGAACACCATCTTCAGAGAGATTTAGGTGTCCTCGTACAGGAAAGTTAGCACACAGGTACAGCCGCCATTAGGAAGGCAAATGACATGTTAGCCTTTATTGCAAGGGGGTTGCAGTACAACAGTACATTTGTACAGGGCCTTGGTGAAACTACACCTGGAGTACTGTGCATAGTTTTGGTCTCCTTATCTGAGGAAGGATATCTATCCTTGCCTTGGAGGTGGTGCAACAAAGGTTCACTAGATTCCTGGGATGAGAGGGCTGTCTTACGAGGAGAGATTGAGTATGTTGGCCTATACTTATGGAGTTTAGAAGAATGAGAGGTGATCTCATTGAAATATATAAGATTCTGAGGGGGATTGACAGACTAGATGCTGAGAGGTTGTTTCCCCTGGCTGGTGAATCTAGAACTAGGGAGCAAAGTCCCAGGATAAGATAGCGAACATTTAAGACTGAAATGAGGAGGAATTTCTTCACTCAGAGGGTTGTGAATCTTTGGAATTCTCTACCCCATAGGGCTGTGAATGCTGAGTCGTTCAGTATACTCAAGGCTGAGCTATTTGGACTCTGGGGGAATCGAGGGATATGGAGATCGGGCGGGAAAGTGAAGTTGAGGTCAAAGATTAGCCATAATCTTATTGAATGGCGGAGCAGGCTCGAGAGGCTGTATGGCCTATTCCTGCTCCTATTTCTTATGTTCTTATATATTTGATGAAAGTCATTATTATTGGAGATTTACAGTGGAGACTAGTTGCAATATTAAAGCACTTCCCTCGTTAGCAGCCACAGAACTCGTAGCAAGGATAGTGAAAAATAAAATGTAAATAATAATAGTCTCAAGCACTGCAGAAACATTTGTGTACTGTGAATCTGCCTGGTGCTGCAATACTGACATTCTGCCACTAGAGCTCCTCAGAGAACCAGTCTGTGCATCTTCTAGTACAGGTGCAGTGCCTAAAATCCGGAACCCTCGGGACCGAGGCCGTTCCGGATTCCGTGTTTTTCCAGATTTTCGATTTGTTTTCTGACGTCACGAATCCACAAACACCCGAGCCCAGGTTCGGGTATTTCCGGATTTCGAAACGTCAGAAAGTGGGAGGTGGGGGGTTGGGGCGGAATTTCCGCCAAAGAACTGTTCGGGCCGTCCGGCCCCGCCAAGGACGTTGTCGGGCGGGCCCCCGCCCAGGTTGTTGTCAAGCGGGCCCCACCGAGGAGGTGTTCGGGCTGGCCCCGCCAAGGAGGTTGTCAGCGGGCCCCCGCCGAGGTTGTTGTCGTCGGGCGGAGCCCCACCGAGGATGTTGTCAGGCTGGCTGGCCCCGCCAAGGAGGTGTTTGGGCGGGCCGGCGAGGAGGCCCCGAGGTAAGGGCAGCGAGGCGAGGCCCGAGGTCGGCGGGGTCGTCCGGTCCAGTTCCGGAACATTTTACGGATTCCAGACGACCCTGCCACCGATCGGTCCGGAGTCTGGATTCCGGAACACCTGTAGTGCTTAAAGAACCAAGTGCGCTCACTGTCTCCATTAAACCACAGTGTCGATGGGGAGAACAATGCAGCTTTCCTGCGGGTTCTGAAAAGGCTAGTGACCCCCTTGAATGTTCCACTTCCGTTTCCGCGTTCCAAAGTGTCAGTTTGGCTCAGTGGTAGCACTCTCACTCGAAAGAGTTGTGGGTTCGAGCCCCACTCCAGCTATAATCTAGACCAGAATTTCAATGCAGTACTGGGAGAGACAGCGGTGTCATCTTTCAGATCAAACGTTAAGATGAGGAAGGCCCCCATCTTTCTGTTCAGTTGGAAGCAAAAGATCCCATGGCACAATTCGAAGAGCACAGAGTTTTCCCAGTGCCCAGGCCAATAACAATATTCTCACTGTTGTGTGTATAACAACAACAACTTGTATTTATATAGTGCCTTTAATATTATGAAACGACCCAAGGCGCTTCACAGGAGTATTATGAGAAAAACATTTGACACCAAGTCATGTAAGGAGAAATTAGGACAGGTGACCAAAAGCTTGGTCAAAGAGGTAGGTTTTAAGGAGCGTCTCGAAGGAGGAAAGTAAGGTAGAGAGGCTGAAAGGTTTAGGCAGGGAGTTCCAGAGCTTGGGGCCTCGGCAACAGAAGGCACGGCCACCAATGGTTGAGCGATTATAATCAGGGATGCTCAAGAGGGCAGAATTAGAGGAACAAAAACATCTCGGAGGGTTGTGGGGCTGAAGGATATTACAGAGATAGGGAGGCCATGGATGAGAATTTTGAAATCGAGGCGTTGCTTAACCGGGATATGGGCTTTGCTGTGCAAAAATTGATTGTTGCATTTTCCTTCATAGATAACAAGAGCAATTATACATCAAAACATTTTAATTGGCTGTGAGGCACTTTGGGTGTATATTACTATAAGGCATTATATAAATGCATTTTTTTTTTAGAAAATATGATACAACAGAAATATTTAATACTAAATAAACTACTTGTCTCACTGAAAAAAGTCCTTTATTGAGAAAAGATTAAAAACGAGCCCCAAATAATTAAAAGGTCACAAAATACAAGCATAAATAATGACATTTATAACAGTAAACTTAAATATTAATGTTAGACATAAATACCTTAAAGATAGGAAGCTTTTGCCTCTGCTGCTCTATGGAGAGGGAAGCATACCGATTGTAAATCACTGCGGTTCCACTCGCTTCGGCAGAACTCACTCGTTCTTCAGAGATACTTACACCAGGACCCTCGGTACCTAAACAATGGGATACAGTGAAACACAATTTGAAATCTGTCGTTTTTATTCCAAGTGAACACTCGGAACTCCTGCTGAAGTACAAGTCCACATGGGTTAGCCCATGGGTTCAAGTCCCACTCCAGAGACTTGAGCACAAAAATCCCGGCTGACTCTCCAGTCAATGCTGAGGCAGCGTGATGGGAGACTCAAACTGGTGCTGAGGTAGAAGAGTGATGCCTCGTAAGGTGCCTTCTGATAGGTAGGTTCCCAAGCACTTCATATTGAAAGCCTCTTCCCCACAACACCCTTTAAAGAAATATTGGCTAAAAAAACTTAGCAATGGTCTTCTTCTATATTCTAGTACAGTATTTAATATTTTGCCTTCCTCGTTAGTTTTCTTATTTTTCACATTAAAACATAGAATTCTCTGAAAGTTCCTTGTGTTTGTTTCCTGTCCAGCACACTGTTTCCTGGAACAAGGATTGGCTGAGATACATTGCACCTTAGTGCTTAGTTAAGCCGCCAAGAACTACTGTCAGCTGTGGCTCAGTGGGTAGCAACTTTGCCTCGGAGTCAGAAGGTTGTGAGTTCACGTCCCACTCCAGAGACTTGAGCTCAAAAATCTAGGCTGACACTCCAGTGCAGTGCTGCACTGTCGGAAGTGCTGTCTCTCGAATGAGTTGTTAAACCGAGGCCCTGTCTGCTCTCTGAGGTGGACGTAAAAGATCCCATGGCACTATTTTGAAGAAGAACAGGGGAGTTATCCCCGGTGTCCTGGCTAATATTTATCACTAAAACACATTATCTGATCATGATTGCTGTTTGTGGGAGCTTGCTGCGTGAAAACTGGTTGCTGTGTTTCCAACATTTCAAAAAGTACTTCATTGGCTGTAAAGCGCTTTGAGACATCTGGTGGTCGCGAAAGGTGCTATATAAATGCAAGTCTATCTAGTCTATAGCATTCTCAACAAGACTGAATATCGTCAGCAGGATATTCGACCATAAAAGGCATCGTAGACTTAGGGGCGGGATATGATTGAGGTTTATAAGATAATCAAGTGAATAGACAGTGTTCCAGCTGACAGTTTTTTTTCAATTAAAGGGGCTAGGCAGGACCAGGGGTCACAAATTTAAGTTGCATAGGGCTAGAGCTAGGTTAGACGCCAGGAGATGGTTCTTTTCTCAGAGAATAGCAGACCTCTGGAACAAGTTGCCGTTTCATGCGGTGGATGCAGACTCGCTGAATTCCTTCAAGCGAAAGCTGGATTTGTTTCTGGCTGCTGCAGAGATCATCTCGTACGGACGGTATTTACTGCAGGGAATTTAATGGCCAGAGTGATATCCTGGACTAGTTTCGATCCCCTAGATGGGTCGGTGAGGAATTTCCAGATTTTTTCCCCCAAATTGGCCTGGGTTTTTAATCTGTTTTTTGGCCTCTCCCAGGAGATCACATGGTTTTGGGTGGGGTGGAGTGTATAAGTTGTGATACACAGGGTATCGCAATTGTGTGGGACAGGCTGGATGGACCAGATGGTCTTTACCTGTCAGTCATTGTTTGTTTGTTCATATGTATCACAGCCTCACCCATCATTCAAACATGCTAGGTGTCATTGGACAGAAACCTGGCTGACTTTTCACCTCCATTGCTCAGACCAGGAAATGAACCTCAGACCTTCTGGTCTAATGGCATAATCCTGCACTAAGTGGCCATTAGGGATCCCTTCAAGAGTGTCAGCTGTAGCTCAGTGGTAGCAAGCTCCAGTGCAGTACTGAGGGAGTGCTGCACTGTCAGAGGTGTCATTTTTCAGATGAGACGTTAAATTGTCCTGCCTGCTCTCTCAGGTGGACGTAAAAGATGACAAGGCCCTATTTTGAAAGGAGCAGGGGAGTTATCTCCGGCGTCCTGGCCAATATTTATCCCTCAATCAACATAACAAGAACAGATTATCGGGACATTATCACTTTGCTGTTTGTGGCACCTTGCTGTGCACAAACTGGCTGCTCTGGTTCCTACATTACAACATTTCAAAGGACCTCATTGGTTATAAAACACTTTGGGATGTCCTGAGGTCATGAAAGATGTTATATAAATGTAACCTCCAACACCATTGCACTGTGGCTGCAGTGTGTATCAGCTACAAGATGCAATGCAGCAACTCGCCATGGCTTCTTCAACAGCACCTCCCAAACCTGCGACCTCTACCGCCTAGGACAAGGGCAGCAGGCGCATGGGAACACCACCATCTGCAAGTTCCCCTCCAAATTTTACACCATCCTAACTTGGAAATATATCGCCCATTCTTTCATCATCGCTGGGTCAAAATTCTGGAACTCCCTCCCTAACAGCGCTGTGGGAGTACCTTCACCACGCGGACTGCAGCGGTTCAAGAAGGCGGCTCAGCACCACCTTCTCAAGGGCAATTAGAGATGGGCAATAAATGCTCGCTTCTCGGCCTTTTGGCTAAGATCATGCGTAACTGACCTGACAGGGGAGTAACCATGACCCCAAAGTGGTTCTCCCTGGATCAGGAAGGTGGTTCTCCTATGCTTTTTGGAAATAGGAGGTGGGTGGGGTGGATTGACCCATCCACCTCCACGGAGGTGTGTGGGGGGCCTGACCCATCCACCTCCATGGCACGAACCTGGTATTGTAGTACTTCCAGGAACGGTGCAGTGGCTCTCGGCCTTTTGGCTAAGAGCATTGGCGCAGAGTGATCCTTGATGTGTGCAAGGTGACCTCTGGCGTTTGTGATTTGACAAAGAATTGGAAAGATTGGCAACGAAAAATTTAAAAAATAAATAAATAAGTAAATGCTTGCCAGCAACGCCCACATCCCATGAACGAAGTTTCAAAAAAAGTTCCGCACTCATTTTTACAGCTAGACCAGAAAAGTATCAAACTAAGGAATCTTCAGTCAGATTGTTTTTTTGTTGTTCACCTCCAAGTTATTCGGAAACCAAACTCACTAGAGGCTGAGGGATGATGTTCCAATACATTGCCTCACAAAGCAGTAGAATGGACTCTGCCGCCTAAGATCCCACATAGGAATCGCAATCGCAGTTATACCATCAATCACTGGCAGCAAGTGGAACTAGGGCACTTCCCTACAGAAACTCAAATGGGACAAAAGAAATGAGTTGTGTGTCTACTGCTGCTCCCATACACCTATTGGTGTCTAATTACAGTGAGCCAGTGAGGGGTACTCAATCCTCCCACCCAGCTCATGAATGTTGGAAGAGAGTGACTAAGATGCCGCTGGATATTTTCAAGCACCTTGCTGCTGTTCAGGTTTTTAAAATCACATTAACAGTTTACAAACCGCACAGTGCCCGAGATACTCTCAACCCAATACGCAGAGTAATGCTGGTGAAGAGGACGGAAGGGTATAGCACATTTCACGACAACCGGATGTCCCAAAGCTCATTACAGCCAATTAAGTAATTTTGGAGTGCAGTCGCTGTTGTAATGTGGGAAACACAGCAGCCAATTTGTGCACAGCAAGCTCCCACAAATAGCAATATGATAATGACCAGATAACCTGTTTTTTTTTTTAAGTGATGTTGATTGAGGGATAAATATTGGCCAGGAGACCAGGTATAAATCCCCTGCTCTTCTTCGAAATAATGCCATGGGATCTTTTACGTCCACCTCAGAGAGCAGACCGTGCCTCGGTTTATCATCTCATCTGAAAGACGGCACCTCTGACAGTGCAGTGCTCCCTCAGCACTGCAATGGAGTGTCAGCCTAGATTTTTGTGCTCAAGTCTCTGGAGTGGGACTTGAACTCACAACCCTCTGACCCAGAGGCAAAGTTGCTACCCACTGAGCCACAGCTGACAGTAATGCTTGGAGGCTTAACTAAGCACTAAGGTGCAATGTATCTCAGCCAATCCTTGTTCCAGGAAACAGTGTGCTGGCCAGGAAACAAACACAAGGAACTTTCAGAGAATTCTATGTTTTAATGTGAAAAATAAGAAAACTAACGAGGAAGGCAAAATATTAAATACTGTACTAGAATATAGAAGAAGATCATTGCAAAGTTTATTAATCCAATATTTCTTTATAAAGGGTGATGCGGGGAAGAGGCTTTCAATATGAAGTACTTGGGAACCTACCTATCAGAAGACATCTTACGAGGCATCACTCTTCTACCTCAGCACCAGTTTGAGTCTCCCCTCACACCAGAGTTCCACGCTATGGGTATCAGCTATCAGTTACTGTGCATCCACAGCAGCTCTGCAAGGAATCGTGTAAATCTACAGGCAGAGGCTGGCTGAAAGGGATTCGAGCCACGAAGAGTTCAAAGCAGTATCTGAAGTGGCATCCAACTGCAATGTAGAACCCAACTTGATGTCAACTTTTTCTGGCTTAGATGCACAGCTGCCAGCATCTAGGTCAGCCTGACATTGTCTCCTATAGTGATAGATCCCATAGAGTCAGTGGAGCTAACCCCAGTAATCGAATACAGCACCTCTAAAGGGTTGAAAAATGAAAACAAGATGACCCCTATCAGGCAGGAGTCAATTGTACTATTCTTTCACAGTTCATCTTTCTGTAATAACAACTTGCAGTTATATAGTGACATTAATATTTTAAAAAGTCCCCTGTACTTCATAAATAGTGCAAAAAAGATTGACATGGACGATTCCAGCACTGAGCCGGCACAATTATCAGGAAAGACTGAGCCGGCTGGGGCTCTTTTCCTTCAAAGGCTGAGGGGTGACCTAATAGAGGACTTTAAAAATATGAAGGGGTTTGATAGGGTGGACAGAGACGATGTTGCCACTTGTGGGAGATTCCAAAGCTAGGGGTTACCAATAGAAGACAGTCACTAATAAATCCAATAGGGAATTCAGAGGAAGTTTCTTTACCCAGAGAGTGGTTAGAATGTGGAACTCACTACCACAGCGATTAGTTGAGGTGACTAGAATAGATGTCTTCACAGGGAAGCTAGATTAGTACATAGTTCCCCGAAGGAGAAAAGAATAGGATATACTGATAAGAGTTAGATGAAGTCGGGTGGAGAAGCCTTGTGTGGAGCATAAACATCGGCAAAGACAAATTGGGTTGAATGGCCTGTTTCTGACCTGTAAATTCAATGTAGCTCTATATAAATAAGGATGTTGAATATGGACGCTGAATCAGGAGGCAAGGATTAGAAGGGGTAACTGAAAACTAGGTTATAGGAAAATAAGAATAGGAACGGGAGTAGGCCCAATGGCCCCTCGAGCCTGCTCCGCCATTCAATAAGATCATGGCTGATCTGATTTTGGTCTCAACTCTACTTAACTGCCCGCTCCCCATAATCTTTGACTCCCTTGTCTTTATGTCAGCTCCAAAAGTACAAAACCTCGTCATTCATTCCCATGAAATACAAGAACATTTAAAGAGAAAATATTTGACCAGTGTTGTTTACAAAAATGTGTCACCTTGATAGTAAAGCAATGCATCAATTTTCAATTTGTCCAACACCGCTGCCTTGTCAAAGACATTTTACTTTCATTCTTTCAGTATCAGTATTCCATCAATATTGTGCAACACTTTTGTTTAAACGCACTGCACATTGGAAGAAAAAAATGGGTGACACGAGTACTCCAAGGTGTTCAGTAAGATGTCTCACAAAAGGCTTGCTAGAAAAATTCAGACATATGCTATAAGAGGGAATATAGCAGTATGGATCGAAAGTTGATTGATGGCGCAGGAAAAAAAGAATTAGGGTAAATGAGTGTTGCTCAGATAGAGAAGGGTTCAGAGTCATTCCATAGACTCTGGATAAGTTCCTATGGAGTGGAGGGTAGCCAATGTAACCGCACTTTTTAAAAAAGGAGTGAGAGAGAAAACAGGGAATTATAGACCGGTCAGCCTGACATCGGTCGTGGGTAAAATGATGGAATCAATTATTAAGGATGTCATATCAGCGCATTTGGAAAGAGGTGACATGATGGGTCCAAGTCAGCATGGATTTGTGAAAGGGAAATCATGCTTGACAAATCTTCTGGAATTTTTTGAGGATGTTTCCAGTAGAGTGGACAAGGGAGAACCAGTTGATGTGGTGTATTTGGACTTTCAGAAGGCTTTCGACAAGGTCCCACACAAGAGATTAGTGTGCAAAGTTAAAGCACATGGGATTGGGGGTAGTGTGCTGACGTGGATTGAGAACTGGTTGTCAGACAGGAAGCAAAGAGTAGGAGTAAATGGGTACTTTTCAGAATGGCAGGCAGTGACTAGTGGGGTACCGCAAGGTTCTGTGCTGGGGCTCCAGCTGTTTACATTGTACATTAATGATTGAGACGAGGGGATTAAATGTAGTATCTCCAAATTTGCGGATGACACTAAGTTGGGTGGATGTGTGAGCTGCGAGGAGGATGCTATGAGGCTGCAGAGTGACTTGGATAGGTTAGGTGAGTGGGCAAATGCATGGCAGATGAAATATAATGTGGATAAATGTGAGGTTATCCACTTTGGTGGTAAAAACAGAGAGACAGACTATTATCTGAATGGTGACAGATTAGGAAAAGGGGAGGTGCAACGAGACCTGGGTGTCATGGTACATCAGTCATTGAAGGTTGGCATGCAGGTACAGCAGGTGGTTAAGAAAGCAAATGGCATGTTGGCCTTCATAGCAAGGGGATTTGAGTACAGGGGCAGGGATGTGTTGCTACAGTTGTACAGGGCCTTGATGAGGCCACACCTGGAGTATTGTGTACAGTTTTGGTCTCCTAACTTGAGGAAGGACATTCTTGCTATTGAGGGAGTGCAGCGAAGGTTCACCAGACTGATTCCCGGGATGGCGGGACTGACATATCAAGAAAGACTGGATCAACTGGGCTTGTATTCACTGGAGTTCAGAAGAATGAGAGGGGATCTCATAGAAACGTTTAAAATTCTGACGGGTTTAGACAGGTTGGATGCAGGAAGAATGTTCCCAATGTTGGGGAAGTCCAGAACCAGGGGTCACAGTCTAAGGATAAGGGGTAAGCCATTTAGGACCGAGATGAGGAGAAACTTCTTCACCCAGAGAGTGGTGAACCTGTGGAATTCTCTACCACAGAAAGTTGTTGAGGCCAATTCACTAAATATATTCAAAAAGGAGTTAGATGTAGTCCTTACTACTAGGGGGATCAAGGGGTATGGCGAGAAAGCAGGAATGGGGTACTGAAGTTGCATGTTCAGCCACGAACTCATTGAATGGCGGTGCAGGCTCGAAGGGCCGAATGGCCTACTGCTGCACCTATTTTCTATGTTTCTATGTTTCTAATGTGCTGTATCCTACGGTCCCTGTTGGGTCCACTTTTATTCTCAGTGTGTATTTGTGTCCATTTAATGTGGATAAGTGTGAGGTCATACATTTTGGGAGGGAAAAACAAGGAATCGGAGCATACACTCGATGGAAAATTTCTTTGATCCATATTGCTATATTCCGTCATACCATATGTCTGAATTTTTCTAGCAAGCCTTTTGTGAGACATCTTACTGAACACCTTGGAGTACTTGTGTCACCCATTTTGTTCTTCCAATGTACAGTGCATTTAAACAAAAGTGTTGCACAATATTGACGGAATACTGATACTGAAAGAATGAAAGTGAAATGTCTTTGACAAGGCAGCGGTGTTGTACAAATTGAAAATTGATGCATTGCTTTACTATCAAGGTGACACATTTTTGTAAACAACACTGGTCAAATATTTTCTCTTTAAATGTTCTTGTATTTCATGGGAATGAATGACGAGGTTGTGTACTTTTGGAGCGGACATAAAGTCAAGGGTTATGGGGTGCGGGCAGGGAAGTGGAGCTGAGGCCAGGATCAGATCAGCCATGATCTTATTGAATGGTGAAACAAGCTCGAGGGGCCAAATGGCTTACTCCTGCTCCCATTTCTTAAAGATGCGGAACTGGTGATGTCGTCTTCTCCTTAGGCAGCCCGACGATGAACCGAGGATGACAGGTGGTGCATTTTAATGATAAACCACTCGTTGCTGCAAACTGTCTGCTGGAGATAAATATTGAGTTTATTAGATTTTATTCAGAGTAACGTTGGTGAAGTGGGGCGGAAGAAAGACCAAGCAGGAACAGATGTGTAAACTATCCCCCTCGCCACCTTTTTTTAAAAAAAATCATCAAATCCCAAATATGAAGATAGAGTGTGAAAGTGGAGTTGAGATAGAAGATCAGCCATGATCTCAGTGAATGGCAGAGCAGGCTAAGGGGCCATTGGGCCTACTCCCGTTCCTATCTTCTATGTTCTTATAACCTAGTTTTCGGTTAATCCCTTGCCTCCTGGTCCAGCGTCCATATTCAACATCCTTATTGACATAGAGCTACATTGAATTTACAGGACGGAAACAGGCCATTCAACCCAATTTGTCTTTGCCGGTGTTTATGCTCCATGCAAGGCTTCTCCCATCCGACTTCATTCTAACCCTGTCAGTATATCCTTCTATTCCTTTCTCGCTCATGTACTAATCTAGCTTCCCCTTAAAGGCATCTATTCTAGTCACCTCAACTACTCCCTGTGGTAGTGAGATCCACTCTCTGAGTAAAGAAACTTCTCCTCAATTCCCTATTGATTAAGAGAGGTAAGATAGATTATGAAATTAAACTGGCACGAAATATAAAAACAGATAGTAAAAGTTTCTACAGGTACATAAAAAGGAAAAGATTGGCTAAAGTATATACTGGTCCCCTGGAGGATGGGACTGGGGAATTAATAATGGAGAACAGGAAAATGGCAGAGACGTTGATCAAATAATTTGCTTTGGTCTTCACGGTAAAGACACTAAGCATCCCAATAGTGGATAATCAGGGGCTATAGGTAGGGAGGAACTTAATACAATCACCATCACTAATGAAGAAGTACTAGGTAAAATAATGGGACTAAAGGCAGACAAGTCCCCTGGACCTGATGCCTTACATCCTAGGGTCTTAACAGAAGTGGCTGCAGAGATGGTGGATGCATTGATTGTAATCTACCAAAATTCCCTGGATTCTGGGGAGGTCCCAGCAGATTAGAAAACCGCAAATGTAATGCCCCTATTTAAAAAAGGAGTCAGACAAAAAACAGGAAACTATAGACCAGTTGGCCGAACATCTGTGGTTAGGAAAATGCTGGAGTCCATTATTAAGGAAGCAGTAGTAGGACATTTGAAAAAGCATGATTCAATCAAGCAGAGTCAGCATGGTTTTATGAAAGAGAAATCATATTTGACAAATTTGCTGGAGTTTTTTAAGGATGTAACGAGCAGGATGGATAAGGAGGAACCAGTGGATGTGGTGTATTTAGATTTCCAGAAGGCATTCGATAAGGTGCCACATAAGAGGTTACTGCACAAGATAAAAGCTCACGGGGTTGGGGGTAATATATTAGCATGGATAGAGGATTAGCTAACCAACAGAAAACAGAGAGTCAGGATAAATTGTTCATTTTCCGGTTGGCAAACAGTGACTAGTGGGGTGCAGCAGGGATCGGTGCTGGGTCCTCAACTATTTACAATCTATATTAATGACTTGGATGAAGGGACCGAGTGTAATGTAGCCAAGTTTGCTGATGATACAAAGATGGGTGGGAAAGCAAATTGTGAGGAGGACACAAAAAATCTGCAAAAGGAGACAGGCTAAGTGAGTGGGCAAAAATTTGGCAGATGGTAATATGTCCTTACTATACAGTACAAATGCACACGAGGCCCATACTTGAGAGGCAGTCACTCTGTGACCAGTAACCTTTATTAGCCAGCACTGAAGAGAAGGTGGTGGGTGGAGCTTCCCCTTTTATACCTGAAAGTCCAGGTTAGGAGTGTCTCCCACAAGTTCACCACCTAGTGGTCAGTGTTCTCACGGTGCATAACTTAGGTCAGTTTATACATGGGTTACAATGACAGTTGAATACATGACATCACCTCCCCCCCCCAAAAGTCTTATTGGGATCACAGGTTAACTCTCTCTGGTGGTTTACGCTCCCTTGTAGAGCGCCTGAGTTAGGGCTCTGGTTGTTGGGCGCTGGCCTGAGTGTCTGCTGTTTGTGGTGCCTCAGGCCTGTCCGGACTGCCCACAGTGACTGGGCTCTCCTCCACTTGGTTCCGGTGTTCGGTCACCTGTGGTGGAGTGAACTCGACATCGTGTTCTTCCTCTGCTTCTTCTATGGGGTTGCTGAATCTCCTTTTTGTTTGATCCACGTGTTTGCGGCAGATTTGTCCATTGCTAAGTTTAACTACCAGAATCCTATTCCCCTCTTTGGCAATCACAGTGCCTGCGAGCCATTTGGGCCCTGCAGCGTAGTTGAGGACAAAGATAGGGTCATTGACATCAATACATCACGCTCTCGCATTCCCGTCATGGGTAGTCATATTGTGACCGGCGCCTGCTCTCAACAATTTCTTTCATGGTGGTGTGTATAAGGGATAACCTGGTTTTGAGCGTCCTTTCCATTAGCAGCTCTGTGGGTGGAACCCCTGTGAGCGAGTGTGTTCGGGATCTATTGGCCAACAGGAGGTGTGATAAGCGGCTTTGTAGGGAACCCCCTTGGATTCCGAGCATCCCCTGTTTGATTATCTGCACTGCTCGTTCCGCCTGGCCATTTGAGGCCGGCTTCAACGGTGCCGTTCTGACATGGTTGATTCCATTTCCTGCCATGAAGTCCTGGAATTCAATGCTTGTAAAGCACGGGCCATTGTCGCTGACCAAGACATCTGGTAGACCATGGGCGGCGAACATTGTCCGTAGACTTTCTACCGTGGCAGAGGATGTGCTTGAATTAAGAATGTCACACTTGATCTATTTGGAGTAGGCGTCAACTACAACCAAAAACATTTTTCCCATGAAAGGACCTACGCAGTCCACATGGATGTGTGACCATGGCTTGGCGGGCCAGGACCAGGGACTAAGGGGGGCTTCCCTGGGCGCATTGCCCAGCTGGGCACACGTGTTGCACCTGCGAACACAAAGTTCCAGGTCTGCATCTATCCCTGGCCACCAAACGTGTGACCTGGCAACTGCCTTCATCATTACAATGTCCGGGTGCTCATTGTGGAGTTCTCTGATGAACACCTCTCTGCCCATCTGGGGCATGACTACTCGGTTTCCCCACAGTAGGCAATCGGCCTGAATCGAGAGTTCATCCTTGCGCCTGTGAAATGATTTAAATTCCTCAGGGCATGCCCCGTACGTGGCTGCCCAGTCCCCAGTCAGGACACATTTCTTGACTAAAGACAGTAGCGGGTCTCTAGTTGTCCAGACTTTGATCTGACAGGCTGTCATGGGTGAGCCTTCGCTTTCGAAAGCTTCAAAAGCCATGGCCATCTCAGCAGCATGCTCGGTTGTCGCTTCGGCTAGTGGGAGCCTGCTGAGAGCATCGGCGCAGTTTTCAGTGCCCGGTCTGTGCCGAATTGTATAGTCATAGGCGGCTAACGTGAGTGCCCACCTCTGTATGCGGGCCGACACATTTGCATTTATGGCCTTGTTGTCGGCCAAAAGGGACATTAGGGGTCTGTGATCTGTTTCCAGCTCAAATTTCCTGCCAAACAGGTACTGGTGCATTTTTTTTTACTGCATATACACATGCTAGTGCTTCCTTTTCTACCATCCCGTAGCCCCTTTCTGCCTGGAACAGACTTCTGGAGGCATAAGCTACCAGCTATAACTGACCCTTGGCATTCACATGCTGCAACACACCCAACCCCATAGGATGACGCATCGCACGTTAAAACAAGTTTCTTACATGGGTCATATAGCGTTAACAGATTGTTGGAGCATAACAAATTGCGTACTCTATCAAAAGCCCTTTTCTGGCTGTCCCCCCCAGACCCATTCGCGACCTTTGCATAGGAGCACGTGTAGCGGCTCTAACAGTGTGCTCAATTTGGGAAGAAAGTTACCAAAATAGTTCAGGAGCCCCAGGAACGAACGCAGCTCCGTCGTGTTACGGGGTCTAGGTGCTCTCTGGATCGCTTCCGTTTTGGACGCAGTAGGTCTGATCCCGTCTGCTGCTACCCTCATCCCCAGGAATTCTACCTCTGGAGCTAGGAAGACGCACTTCTCCTTTTTCAGTCACAGACCTACCCGGTCCAGTCTGCGTAGCACCTCCTCCAGGTTGTGGAGGTGTTCTTCAGTATCGCAACCCGTAATGAGGATGTCGTCTTGAAAAACCACTGTCCTTGGAATAGACTTGAGGAGGCTTTCCATATTTCGTTGAAAGATCATGGCGGCCGAGCGAATCCCGAACGGACATCTGTTATACTCAAACAACCCCTTGTGTGTCGTGATGGTGGTCAGCTTCTTCGACTCACTTGCCAGCTCCTGGGTCATGTAAGCTGAGGTCAGGTCCAACTTTGAAAAAAGTTTGCCACTGGATAGTGTCGCAAAGAGGTCCTCCGCTTTCGGTTGCGGGTACTGGTCTTGGAGTGACACCCGATTGATGGTGGCCTTGTAAACACCATATATCCTGACCGACCCATCCGCCTTGAGCACCGGCACAATCGGGCTCACCCAGTCACTGAATTGGACTGGCGAGATGATGCTTTCCCTCAGCAGGCGGTCCAATTCGCATTCTATCTTTTCCCGCATCACGTACGGCACCGCTCTGGCCTTGTGCTGTAGTGGCCTGGCGTCCGGGTTTATGTGAATCACCACCTTGGTCCCCATGAAAGTGCCAATGCCGGGTTGAAATAGTGAGTCAAATTTGTCCAGGACCTGTGAGCATGATATTCGATCCACAGAAGAAATTGCGCTGACATCGCCCCATTTCCAGTTCATGACAGCAAGGCAACTCCTCCCCGGCAGTGCGGGACCACCCCCCGGGACAATCCAGAGTGGCAACCTGTTCTCCGAATCTTTGTGGGTCACGACTACCATGGCGCTGCCTAGCACCGGAATGTTCTCCTTTGTATATGCCTGTAGCTGTGCGTCAATCGGCAATAATTTTGGCCTCCTAGCCTTGGACGCCCACAACTTGTCGAACTGTTTGATACTCATCAGGGATTGGCTGGCCCCCGTGTCTAGCTCCATTGATACTGGGATGCCATTGAGGAGCACGTTCATCATTATCGGTGGCATCCTGGTGTATGAACTGTATGTGTGCTCCACATGAACTCGCTGAACTTCAGCTTCAAGTGATTTCCCCCAGTGTCCATTTGGCCTCGTAGGGCTTACATCGGGCCCATCCTCCTTGTACATCAACCTGGCTGCAGGCTTCCTGCACATACGCGCCAAGTGACCGCTGATGTTGCAGTTTCTGCAGGTATATTTCTGATACCTGCAAGCTCTGGCTGTGTGTTTGCCCCCACACCTCCAACATGAGCCATTGTTGGAAAGAAAAGGTCCATTACCAGTCGATCGTCTCTGACTGTCTCTGTAACTGTCCTTAAGCGCACCATTGACGGTGTTGATGGCCCCATTACTGGCCGCATTGTCCCTTGCGATGGCATGAATCGCCGTTCAGCTAGCCATTGTCTCTGTTGAATTCCCCCTTTGGGTTCAACTGCATGCTCGGGCATGTCCGATTGCCCTTGTCTGCCTGGAGAACTGTGTGCCGCGTTAACAATGTCATCTCCCTGTCCATTTGCTGCATTTTGTCAAAACATTATTCTGGTCTCTTCCTCCCCTGAGATGAATGTCTGGGCTATCAGAGCCGTCATTTCCAAGGTCAAGTCTTTGGTCTCAATCAGTTTCCTGAAAACCCCAGCATGACCGATGCCCTCAATAAAAAAGTCTCGCAGCATCTCCGCTCTGCATGCATCTGGGAACTTACATAGGCTCGCCAGTTGCCGGAGATCTGCCACGAAGTGAGGAATGCTTTGCCCTTCTCGCCGCCGGTGTGTATAAAACCGGTGTCTCCCCATGTGCATGCTGCTCGACGATTTAAAGTGTTCCCCGATCAACTTACTGAGCTCTTCAAAAGTCTTGCCCGCCGGCTTCTCTGGCACTAGAAGGTCCTTCATCAGGAAGTACGTCCTGGATCCACAAACAGTCAGGAGATGAGCCCTGCGTTTGTCAGCCGAATCTTGTCCCAGCCATTCCTTAGTGACGAAACTTTGCTGTAGTCTCTCATTAAAATCGTCCCAATCATCACCAACACAGTACCTCTCGTCTGTGCTGCTAGTGGCCATGCTCACGTGGTTTAAATCCCAGTTTCTCGTCGCCAATATGTCCTTACTATACAGTACAAATGCACACGAGGCCCATACTTGAGAGACGGTCACTCTGTGACCAGTAACCTTTATTAGCCAGTACTGAAGAGAAGAAGGTGGGTGGAGCTTCCTCTTTTATACCTGAAAGTCCAGGTTAGGAGTGTCTCCCACAAGTTCACCACCTAGTGGTCAGTGTTCTCACGGTGTACAACTTAGATCAATTTATACATGGGTTACAATGACAGTTGAATACATGATAGATGGAGTATAATATGGGAAAATGTGAGGTTATCCACTTCGGCAGAAATAATAGAAAAGCACATTATAATTTAAATGGAGAAAAATTGCAAAGTGTTGTATTGCAGAGAGATCTGGGGCTCCTTGTTCATGAAATATAAAAAGTTAGTATGCAGGTACAGCAAGTAATCAGGAAGGTAAATGGAATGTTGACCTTTATTGCAAGGGGGATAGAGTATAAAAGCAGAGAAGTCCTGCTACAACTGTACGGGGCATTGGTGAGGCCACACCTGGAATACTGCGTACAGTTTTCGTCTCCATATTTAAGGAAGGATATACTTGCATTGGAGACTGTTCAGAGAAGATTCACTAGGTTGATTCTGGAGGTGAGGGGGATGACTTATGAGGATAGGTTGAGTAGGTTAGGCCTATACACATTGGAGTTCAGAAGAATGAGAGGTGATCTTATTGAAACATAAGATAATGAGCGGGCTCGACAAGGTGGATGCAGAGAGGATATTTCCACTCATTGGGGAAACTAAAACTAGGGGACATAGTCTCAGAATAAGGGGCTGCCTATTTAAAACTGAGATGAAGAGAAATTTCTTCTCTGAGAGAGTTGTAAATCTATGGAATTATCTGCCCCAGAGAGTTGTGGAGGCTGGGCCATTGAATATATTTAAGGCGGAGATAGAGAAATTTTTGAGCAATAAGGGAGTAATGGGTCATGGGGAGCGGGCAGGGAAGTGGAGCTGAGTCCATGATCAGATCAGCCATGATCTTATTGAATGGCAGAGCAGGCTCGAGGGACCAAATAGCCTACTCCTGCTCCTATTTCTTATGTTTTTATGTTAGGTTCAAACTGATAAAAGGGAAATTGTAGGACTGATTTCAGGCCGTTCAACACATGGAATCGTCTTCCATGTAGATTTATGGAGATGAAAACACTAGAATTATTTAACAGTGAAGGCCACGATGGGGCAACTGTAGAGTCTGCTTGACTGGATGAGCTAGTTGGGTTGAAAGGCATTCCACATCTGCATCTGCCTAATGAACCTCCATTGATAAATCCACTACCCAATGTGAAATTAAGCTGTACAGCCTGTAAGAGAAATTTGGCATTAGGGGTACCAGCGGGACAAGGGTTAAAGTGCTGGTCCCTGCATAAGGAGGTAAAGGCTTTTCTTCTCACGCTTTGTATCTCTTCTCACGCCTTGTACATTCCAGCTCCAAGGCTCCAGAAGGTACTGTTATGGGTTGGGATACCAGATAGTATTCCAACATGGAATGTCAATAGGAGAGAACCTAAACAGACCGCTGATAAGGCGGTGAGAAGAGACCAGAGAGAGACTTCATGGCACCAAAGGAAATGTATAACAAATCCCAACGTAATGATACCATTCTGGGAACGGTCTAAGATGGTCACGAGATCATGGCCTGTCAGTCAGAGCTTATGACCTGTCAATCCGGAGTAGTACTGATAAGGTAGTCCAATTAGGGAAGTAGCGCTGATAAGGTAGTCCAATTAGAGATCTAGGGAGGTCTTGTCCGGGAACAGAGGGGTTTTTGAAATGTATAAAAGTTGTATGATTGTGCTGTTTGGGGAGCATCCCCACTCACAGGCGGCTGTGATGCGGGTTGTTCCCGGACGTTCGTAATAAAGATCGTTATACTTTGCCATCCGTCTCTGTCTGCTAACTTCGAGAATCGCTACGTGGGCTGGGGCGAGCGTCGACCCTCTATATCAGTGGGCCCGCTCGTGGGAAAAGATGCCTTCCCTCTCTCCCCCAATATTTGGCGCTGCGAGCAGAGTACGGACTTCCCGAACGGAACAATGACCCAGCTGTTGGGGTGAGTATGTTTTAATTTACCACCTTCAAGTTAGAGCTGTGGCATTGTAAACCGCAAGGGAAGGACATCCGTACAAAAGAACCATCTGTAGTGAGTCCCGGAGGGACGGAGACGGAGGACAAGGACGATCTAGGGGTGAAAGGGTGGTCAAAAGGTGCATCCTAAAACGCGCGCATGGAGGTAGCACGGCAATGCGAGGGTACGACGCAAGGGAAGATATAGAGGGAGAGGGAGGTCTATTGACCCGAAGCGGTACGAGCGCACGGTGCTGGGACGAGAGAACAGCAGTGCGAGGGTACGACACAAGGGAAGATATAGAGGGAGAGAGAGGTCTATTGACCCGAAGCGGTACGAGTGCACAGTGCTGGGACAAGAAAACGGCAGTGCGATCAGGGTACGACACAAGGGAAGATATAGAGGGAGAGAGAGGTCTATTGACCCGAAGCGGTACGAGCGCACGGTGCTGGGACGAGAGAGAGAGGAAAAGAAACAACGTTCCTGAGCAGTGACGGGATATATTGACCCAAAGCGTGCAGTGGTACGAGTGTATGGCGCAAGGGAAGACATATAAAAAGCGTCCTGCATACCTGACACGAATTTAAGGGAGTACCCATGACCCTCATAGCCCGAAGAAGATGGGTAACTCGGCAAGTAAAGGAACAAATGGAACTGGGGAGGGAATGGGGACCCAGGCCATTAAACAAGGGAAAAGGGGAGAGGTTAACCAGGGACCCGAAGGGTCTCTATTAGAATTACTAAGTAACAAATATGCAACCTTAATGGAAGGGATGAAGCGGAGAGGGTGGCAGCCCACGGATGCCCCCGATAGGCAGAAAAAATGGTGGGATAGTCAGACCAAAAACAAGGTTAGAATGGCCCAGGCAATTATCCTCACCTGCTACCGGGAACTAGTAAAGGAAATAGATACCCATGTTGAGCTGATTCAGAAATTAAACACGAAAATAGCAACCTTAGAAAGGACCGTAAAGGAGAACGGTAAACCTCTACAGTGTGCACCAGCAATATCCAACCCAAAGGCAGCCCCGATAGCCGCTCCACTGTACCCCTCCCTGGAGGAAATATCAGTAGGAAGGCCTCCAGAGGGTGGAACACAGAGAGAGAGCCCCCGGCATATAATGAATACATACAGGCAGCTCCCGTACGCATGACTACCACCCCTGCACACGGACAGCAACCCGCTCACGTCACTATACAAGAAGTTCCCCTTACCCCGCATGAGAGACAGACACGATTAAAGGATCTACCCAACACCCAAACCCAATAGCAGAAATACAGAGTTCTGGCAAAAGGTTGAGGAAATGTTCGATGCGCATAACTTAACCTTAGGTGACATACACAGTTTGGTAAAGGCCAAAACCGGTAGTGTAAATTGGCAGAGGGCTACCCTAAACGTGCAAAATGGTGGCTGGATGACGATAGGGAACCGGACCAAGCCACAGCGGTCGCTAGACCTAAAACACGGGATGGATGGATGTTGGGGACCTATAAGAACTAACTGGAGCAGAATATTAAAGATAACCCAGAAGCCAAACGAAACTGCAGGCGAGTATGGGGAGCGGAAATGGCTTGAGTATAAGGACCACTCCGGTGTAAATGACCCCGAGAAGGATGACGAGACATTTCTAGAAATGTTTAAGGATAGGCTGGGGGAGGCGCATGAAAAGGTAATTAAACTAGGATTTAAGATAGGGGATGACTATGATGAGATCTTAGAGTGGGCACAGAATGTAGAGGAGCTAAAGGCTGAGCAGAAGGAGAAGGTGTCAAAGATGGTGGCAACTACATTAGCAACAGAAGGAAAGGAAGGGGATGGGGACCTCCGCGCCGCCCCCTTGACATGTTACATGTGCCATCAGGGCGGATACACTAGCAAAGAATGCCCACGAAAGGATGCCAGAAAGGGGACATTTAGGTGCTATAATTGCAATAAACCGGGACACATGGCAAGAAACTGCCGAACACAGAAAGGGGGGGAGGCGGGGAAGGGCCCCCAGCAAACCGGGAAACAAACTGGGACGCCCATTACCCGTGAGGAATTGGTGGAGATCCTCCAGCAAAAGGTATTGCCCCCGCCGGAGCCACCCTCTAATGAAGAGCTCCTTAACCTGCTCAAACTGGCTAGTGGTGGCCGCTAGGGGTTACCGGCCCCCGAAGGACGGTTGGAACGGCCAACGCTAGATTCCCGTATGTTCATTAGTGCGGTGTTAGGGGGCCAGCAGTGCAACATGCTAGTAGACACGGGAGCGTCGGTATCCATAACCAACCTAGACCTCCCCCATACCCAGACCACGGTCAATATTCAGGGAATAGGGGGAGGATTTAAAAAAGCAACATTGAGTGAAGTAGTACCTCTGGAGATACAGGGCATAATGATACCTACCCAATTCTGGTGCTGCCCTAACCCAGAAGGCACCATACTAGGGATAGACACTTTGAGGGAAGTAGGGGCACTTTATAGACCCCCAGCAGAATCGGATTATATGGGGAGGGAAACATCAAACCGAACAGAAGTTCGATTGCCCGGGACATCCACAGCAGCGAGTGGCAAGGATAGTCCCAATACAGCCCGAATGGGAAACGAAGGGAGTGTGGGGCAGTGTCTACCGACTATACCCGACACTGTGGGCACGGCACAAACAGGATTGTGGGCTGGCCCGGATGAACCCGGTCAATGTTCCCGGGCCGGAGCATAAGGCCCATAAACAATACCCCTTAAAACCCGAGGCTGATGCAGCAGTCCACCAAATAGTCCAAGAGTTAGAAGCGCAAGGGGTGGTGAAGCCAGTAACAGTCACCACTAATTCACCGGTGTAGCCTGTGAAGAAACCCGACGGGACTTATAGGTTCACCGTTGATTATACCGCCCTGAACAAAGTCACCCCAAGGGAATACCCGATTGAGGCAAGTCCTTCGACTGTGTTCAACGGCCTGAACCCAGAACATAAAATCTTCACAGTACTTGACATAGCAAACGGGTTCTGGGCCATACCTCTCGAGGAGTCGTCACAGAAGAAGTTTGCCTTCACTATAAAGGGGAGACAATATACGTGGACAAGGGTGCCCCAAGGGTTTCACAACAGCCCGGGAATATTTCACCAAACATTGTCAGGGATCTTGGAACCCCTGGATGTAGGGGAAGGAAGCACTGTACTACAGTACGTGGATGATATTCTTATCGTCTCAGGTACTGAGGCACAACACCTGATGGCTCTAACTACAGTACTAGGGGCCTTACAGCGCTCGGGGTTGAAGGCTAACCCTAGGAAAGCCCAGGTCGGAAGAAGGGAGGTTACATACTTGGGATACGTAGTATCCCAAGGGAACAGGCAGATGCCCGCTGATAGGAAGGAGGCTATTAGAACTATGCCTAGACCAGGGACAGTGAGAGGGGTTCGACAGATATTGGGGCTATTTAATTATTGCCGGAACTTTATCCCAGAATATGCAGAAATGGCCCAGCCAATACAAGATCTAGTGAAAGGAGGTAAACTATCCCAGGAGCCTGTAGACTGGGGCCACCCCCAGGAGGTGGCATTCACACAGCTTAAACACGCCCTTCTGAGCGCACCTGCCGGATCAGAACAGGCCCTTCCACCTGTATATGTACAATAGTGAGACCCACTACAATGCAGTGGTAACCCAGGAACACGGGGATAGACAAAGACCTGTCGCATACTACTCCACGAAACAAGGAGCAGTGGCCGCGGGCCTATCTCGATGTGTCGCAGCCCTTGATTGTGCGGCATGGGCCGTGAGGGTTAGCGAGCCTATCATAATGACCGGGTAGATTATCCTGCATACACCACATACCCTTGTGGAACTGCTTAACACTGGGAGACTAAGGACGATATCAGACGCACGACGCGCCAATTGGGAAGCAATGCTTTTGCCCCCAAATGGCGCCTTGACTATCATAAAGGATAGCGGGAATAATCCCGCAGGCTGGATAATCACCGAAGGCAAGGAGCACCAGTGTGACCCCACGGGAAGCGAGGAAGAAGGGAGCCAGATTAGGGAAATCCCGCTCGAAAGGGCAGATATGGGTCTTTATGTAGATGGATCCCGTCGATATGTAAACGGAACCCCCCGGACAGGGTGGGCAGTCGTGGACAGCAATGGGCAAGACAGGGGAAAGGGTGCCCTAGAGGGAAATCTATCAGCTCAGGTAGCGGAATTGGTAGCACTTACCAAGGCACTGAAACTAGCAGCAGGAAAAAGGGTCAACATATACACTGACAGCCGGTACGCCTTCGGAGTGGTGCACGACTACATGACTGCTTGGAGGAGGCGGGGATATGTGACTTCGGGAGGGGGACCCATTAGGCATGAAGAGATAATCAAGGGATTGGTAGAAGGTTCCCTCCTCCCTCAGGAATGTGCAGTAATAAAAATTAAAGTGCACTCAAAAATCACAGACAGGCACCAGCAGGGAAATGCCTGGGCAGACGAAGCTGCCAGACAGGCAGCTGAAGCAGACAGGACCCCGATTGGCTCATGTGTCACCCAAACAGAAGAAATAAACATACTCAAGGTACAGGGAGAATCCACCCCGCAAGAAATAAAAGGATGGGAACAGAACGGAGCAAGAAAGGGGGCGGATGGAGTGTGGAGGAGATATGACAACGTGGTGGCCCCGGAATGTCTCCGACAGAATCTATTGGGTCTCTACCATGGGTACACCCACACTGGTAGGACTGGCATGATAAACTCCATGTCACGATGTTGGTGGTGCGAAGGAATGGGGAGAGACGTAGAAAACTATTGTAGGAGGTGTATAACCTGCGCAAAATACAACCCGGGAAAAAGGATAAAGGTCCGACTGGGACACTAACCTCGCCCAAAGAGACCCTGGGAAGCCCTACAAATAGATTTTACCGGGCCACTGCCCAGCCAGAGGGGAAAAATGTACTGCCTGGTAGTAATAGATCAATTTACAAAGTGGGTAGAAGCCTTTGCCACCAGGAATTGCACCGCCGATACAGTGGCTAAAATCCTGGCTGGGGAAATAATACCCAGGTGGGGGATGCCACTGCAGTTGGACTCAGATCAAGGTACACATTTTACAGGGAAAGTCATGAAACAAGCCTGTGCCCTGCTCGGGATTAAACAAAAATTCCACATCCCGTACCATCCGGAATCGTCCGGATTAGTAGAGCGGATGAATAGGACCCTAAAAACTGCCAAGGCCAAGGCAATCGAGGAGACCGGGAAGGGGTGGCTGGAGTTACTTCCACGAATCCTAATGAAATTAAGAGCCACCCCGAACCGAACCACCGGACTGACCCCCTTTGAGCTAATGACAGGCAGAGCTATGAGATTGCCAGAAGTATTAGTATCTGGGAGTGAGGACGTGGGACCCTACAAGGACAAGATACGGAGGTTCGTCATGGAGCTATGTAAACAGCTGCATGGATTACGAGCGCAAGCTAGGGACCAACAAGCCATTAAAGATTTAGAAAGGGATACGAAGGAACAAAGGGTTCAGGTACCCACCATAGGGAGCCAGGTCATGGTGCGGTTGAATCCCGAGAAACCCGGACTCTCACCAAAATGGACCGGTCCCCACCAAGTGATCATGATCAGCGACACATGCGCTTGCATAGATATGGGGGGTATTGGTAGATGGAAGCACTGGACCCAGTTGAAACGATTTGGATCTTAACCGACCGGTGAACACCGGAAACGCTGTGTTTTACAGGATCCTATTCCTCCTTGGAGCCGGGACATCATCCGACGAAGGAAGCTACAGACCCCAAGGCCTAAACTATAGAACATCTGAAACTATTAACTGTGATTCAAGAGCCTTAGTGGTGGTAGCCGGTACAACAGTAGATTTAAATTGTAGCATTGGACTAACGGGCATAACTCAATTCAACCCGGATGACAATCGACATTGGGGGTGGACCAATAACCAGGGCATAACAGTAATAGTAAACAAGACCGCAATGTGCTTCATGCTAGAGAAGAAACGGGGATGTTGTACTCACAGGGAGGCGGCACAAATAAGGTGCATGCCTGTCTTTGCCCAATTCTCAGGGAGACCTCAACCAGGGGATACCAGTTGGAGAATATGCCCGGCCTCCCCGTGTGTGGGTACAGATCAGTGGTGTTGGGACATTCGAGTCCGGAATAGATCCACCACCGTTGCTTCAACAACCATTCTGGGAACTACAACTCTTTATAGTACCACCACACATCCCCCTCCCACATGCCCGTCCATAAAGACGGGAGTCACAGGGGGATTAGTAACAAGGAAATCTAAGAAGAAGATACATTTTGAGGTGTGGCAACGGCTACTTACGGTGGTTCTAAACCTAACGGATATCATCCTTCCTAGCTTCTGTGGGAATGAGACTCTAAGTCTGTACCAGAATCTGACTCAGAGAATCCTTGAAGGCCCGGAATCCACAACCATGAGATTCAATACCAGAAAAGGGATAGAACGAGGTCGAACGAAGAGGGATATACTGGAAATGCTGGGCACGGGTTACGCTGCAGGCCTTGCAACAGTGAATACCATAGACCTGTATGCAATAGACGACAAGGTCAATACCTTGACGCAAATCTTGAGGGGTGTGCTGGGAAGGGACATGGATAACCAAGTCCTACAAGCGCGGTTGGGAGATGGCGCGGAAGGGAAACTGTTGCAGTGGCCCATACCTTGCAGAAACATGCCAAGACAATAAATTTGATCCACGCAATGGGGAACGATATAAGTAAACGATTACAAGCTGAGATAGTTTGCTCCGGGTATGGGGCCTGGATATTAAGTGAGGTACAACATAACTTGGAGCAACTCCAAAATGGGGACATACCAGATTGGATCCCAAACAGTATACTTAACAATTGGACTCTAGATAAAAAGGTGAATAGCACATGCGAGGTACGAAGGAAGTGTCACGCATGGGTGCCAAAATTCAGATGTATGACTGGGCGAGTGAATATGATTGGATTTGTGTTGTCCATACCACAGTATGATGTAACAAAGGGAGGCCTCTTATACCAGATTGATAATATCGGTGAAGTGAGAAACCAAACTCGGTTGCGTTACCCTCAGCCTGCCAGATGGGCGATTAAAGTTAACAATAGTACCAGAGGCATTGCCATAACTGACTGCTATAAAATTAAACCAAGTGGTTTTATGTCGATGTACGCCACGAATGACAAATGATGAGTGCGGATTCCACCAGATAAACGGATGTATGCTGAGTATCACTCCTCTTGAACACGACCTGAAGACCATTGCTGCCCCGCAAGGGAACGGAGAGTGGTGCGTGAGCACGGGGGCAGCCAACCTAACCATTAAGACCAGGGGAGAAGTCACCCCGTGTCCTCATGAGGAACAATTACATCTGGTGCAAGGAATCCAAAATCAAAGACGACAGTATATCCGGCTGATGGAAGAAATAGACAATTTGCAGAGAGACACTAACGCAATGCTGGCTGATCAGCCCTGGTACTCAAAGCTGTGGGACATTGGACTTAATATTCAAATTCACCCATGGATAAGAATAATATCACACGTATTTGTAGTAATACAGGGCCTTGTTCTGTTGGTCATGATTGGATTAACATGTGCACGAATAAAACAGGCCAAACGACACATCAGGGCACGCACTATGATTAAGGCCATAAGGGATGAAAATTTTAGCAGTCCTACTGGAAGGACTTACCTTATATAACTCTGTGGGAAGGTTTCAGGGGGTCCCGAAGCTTGGGAGATGGCCACCCAGGTGAACGAACCTATCTGGAACTCGCCTACAGGGAGATAGTTGTCGGGAATTATGGCCAGCTTGGCGTATAGCCAAGGGCCAAAAGGGAGGGAATTGTAAGAGAAATTTGACATTAGGGGTACCAGCGGGACAAGGGTTAAAGTGCTGGTCCCTGCATAAGGAGGTAAAGGCTTTTCTTCTCACGCCTTGTATCTCTTCTCACGCCTTGTACATTCCAGCTCCAAGGCTCCAGAAGGTACTGTTATGGGTTGGGATATCAAATAGTATTCCAACATGGAATGTAATAGGAGAGAACCTAAACAGACCGCTGATAAGACGGTGAGAAGAGACCAGAGAGAGACTTCATGGCACCAAAGGAAATGTATAACAAATCCCAACGTAATGATACCATTCTGGGAACGGTCTAAGATGGTCACGCGATCATGGCCTGTCAGTCAGAGCTCATGACCTGTCAATCCGGAGTAGTACTGATAAGGTAGTCCAATTAGGGAAGTAGCGCTGATAAGGTAGTCCAATTAGAGATCTAGGGAGGTCTTGTCCGGGAACAGAGGGGTTTTGGAAATGAATAAAAGTTGTATGATTGTGCTGTTTGGGGAGCATCCCCACTCACAGGCAGCTGTGATGCAGGTTGTTCCTGGACGTTCATAATAAAGATCGTTATACTTTGCCATCCGTCTCTGTCTGCTAACTTCGAGAATTGCTACGTGGGCTGGGGCGAGCGTCGACCCTCTATATCAGTGGGCCCGCTCGTGGGAAAAGAAGCCTTCCCTCTCTCTCCCCCAACACAGCCCAATCAACCTAGGTTCTTTTAGCTGATCTTAGCAAGGATAACAGTCGGGTGTTAGAATTGGCCTTTGGGAGGGGGGCAGAATGCTAAACTTTTGATCACAAGCAGTAAGTTCTGTTCAAATGTCTGTTGTCCACATGCGCACTTCCAGCATTGGTGGCCAGATAGCAATCGGTTGCAGGCATCATGGCCACTTTCAGCTCCTCTACCAGGGATGCTGAGTGAGGCCAGTTGTAATGCCCTATTGACATCAGCTAACTCAGCACACACCTGGGATCAAAGCACTGCGCCTTATAGCGTACCAAACGCTCACTGTCATGATTCAAGTGTCACCGTGGCTCAGTGGTAGCATTCTGATTTCTAATGAAAAAGGTTGTGGGTTCCCATTCCAGGACTCGAGTACATAATCTAGCAATTTTAAACGAGTGCTGCATGGTTGGAGGTGTTATCTCTGAGATTAAAGGTTTTACTTGGCATATGTGGCACAGAAACAGGCCACTCGACTCAATCAGTCCAAGCCGGTATTTATGCTTCACTCGAGCTTCCTCCCATCTTTCCTCATCTAACTATCAGCATAACCTTCTATTCCCTTCTCCCTCATGTGCTTGTCCAGCCTCCCCTTAAATGCATCTATACTATTCGTTTCAACCACTCCCTGTGAGAGCGAATTCCACATTCTCATCGCTCTCTGGGTAAAGAAGTTCCTTCTGAATTCTCTATTGGATTTCTCGGTGACTATCCTATATTGATGGCCTGGTTGAACATAAGAGATCCCATGACACTATATTGTAAGAGGATCGGGCAGTTCTCCCGCTGTCCTGAGCACCAACATTTCTCCTCAATCCACACCCCCCAAAACCGATGAACTCGTCATTTATCCAATTTGCTCGAATACGAGGGATCCTGCAGTGTGCAAATGGACTGCCATGGTTACCAACATAACGCCAGGGGACAATTCAAAGGTCCTTCATTGGCTGCCCAGCGCGTTTGGGGCGTTCTGAGGATGTTGAAAGGTGCTTCTATCAAATGTATAAAGTCTTTCTAATGTTATCATTACTCAGGCAAGGGTCAGAGGCTCAATACTGACACACAAGTCACCAGAGCAAAATTCACAGCAGCAAAGGGCATTTGAAGAAGAAAATAATAATAAAAAGGAAACCTTCCGGCTTAATGAAATGTTGAGACTGAGTGACTGTGACCAGCTTCCCCCTTACACCTTATTGCCAGAATCCCCTTTCTTTATTAAAATGACACACGCTCTCCGCTTGGAGCTGCCGACCGGCCTTTCCCGTATTTGAATTTTTTAAAAGATTGTTTTTTTTTAATTACGCGGTTACTCCGCAGAGCGCCGGTTGCTGCGGAATCATTTCCTTCCACCCCGCTCGTCCCGCCCCGGAATTTTTTATCTTATTTCCCTCAGTTTTATTTTTTTACCTGGTTTCCAAAACTTCGGCACTGCCATGGGCGCCGCCATCTTGATGTGAAAGGTCACGGGAAGGGCTGTCAATCATTGTGACGTCACCAATCAGCCCCAGTTAGAACAACGCTTTTGAACGTGACATTTTTTGCAAAAAGGGCCCACATACTTGACGTTTGCATAATGTATTTTTTGCGTTGCATTTGTTTGGGTTTGCAATAGGTCAATTAGGATCATGGGGATAGTGGCTCCTGGTGCACTTCAAGGTTATATCACACTATACAATAATATATATTTTTTAAAACACACTGAAAATGCTGAAACTACAAAGCAAATATCTGAAAGAAATGGGATAATTTTTTTTTAAAACAGAACTTATGAACAGGGGGGAGAATTTAAATGAGTAAGGCAGGGAGCTGTCGCCTTTCGGATGGGACGATAAACCGAGGCCCCGTCTGCGCTCTCGGATGGTCGTAAAAGATCCCATGGCACTATTTCGAAGAAGAACAGGGGAGTTATCCCCGGTATCGTGACCAATATTTATCCCTCAATCAACATCACTAAAACAGATTATCTGGTCATTATCACATTGCTGTGTGCAAATTGGCTGCTGCATTTTTTACATTACAACAGTAATTACACTTTAAAAGGTACTTAATTGGCTGTAAAGCCAGTGCTCATGAAAGGTGCTATACAAATGGAAGTCTTTCCAAGGGTAAAATAAAATAGCATGGGGTAGAGAAAAAGTTGGGGAAGCGGAGGTCAAATGTTTAGCATAAATTAGGCAAAATTATCAAAACCATTTATGGGAATGGTTGCATAGTGTTTATGTTACTGGACTAGTAATCCAGAGACACGAGTTCAAATCCCCCCACGGCAGCTGGGGCATTTAAATTCAGTTAAATAAATACATGTAGAATAAAAAAACTAGTGTCAGTAATGGTGACTGATGTAAAAACCCATCTGGTTCACTAATGTCCTTTAGGGAAGGAAACCTGCCGTCCTTACCCGGCTTGGCCTATATGGGACTAGACCCACAGCAATGTGGTTGACTTTTAACTGCCCGCTCTGGTTCAAGAAGGTGGTTCACTACCACCACCTTCTTAAGGGCAATTAGGGAGGGTGGCCTTGCCAGCGATTACCACATCCCATGAACGAATAATTAAAAAAATAGCCATCTACAGGTAGTTTTCAGCCTTCTGTGTCATTTTCTTTTTGTTATTTTTCTATAACCTTTCTAATCCTCTTTGCCACTATTCTTCATCTTTATACAAATCTTCACCAGTGATGCTAACCACTCTCCTGGGCAAGTTATAAGACCCAGAAGTATTTTTTGTGCCTTTTAGGGGTACATGCATGTTATGTAATCCAGGAATTACCTTCCTGAAAAGATTCCACTATTGGAGCCATGGAATTGCCAACTAATAATTTATCCTGTATTAAAAAAAAAATTGGAAACCTGGAACAAATTATAAGTGCCCGAAATGCACAATAGGTCAATCAGCATTCGTGAACATAAGAACATAAGAATTAGGAACAGGAGTAGGCCATCTAGCCCCTCGAGCCTGCTCCGCCATTCAATAAGATCATGGCTGATCTGGTCGTGGACTCAGCTCCACTTATCCGCCCTCTCCCCGTAACCCTTAATTCCCTTATTGGTTAAAAATCTATCTATCTTGGACTTGAAAACATTCAATGAGCTAGCCTCAACTGCTTCCTTAGGCAGAGAATTCCACAGATTCACAACCCTCTGGGAGAAGAAATTCTTTCTCAACTCGGTTTTAAATTGGCTCCTCCGTATTTTGAGGCTGTGCCCCCTAGTTCTAGTCTCCCCGACCAGTGGAAACAACCTCTCTGCCTCTATCTTGTCTATCCCTTTCATGATTTTAAATGTTTCTATAAGATCACCCCTCATCCTTCTGAACTCCAACGAGTAAAGACCCAGTCTACTCAATCTATCATCATAAGGTCTCTGTACCCCTTCCAAAGCTAGTATATCCTTCCTTAAGTAAGGTGACCAAAACTGCACGCAGTACTCCAGATGCGGCCTTACCAATACCTTATACAGTTGCAGCAAGACCTCCCTGCTTTTGTACTCCTTCCCTCTCGCAATGAAGGCCAACATTCCATTCGTCTTCCTGATTACTTGCTCCCTTGTAGGTTCTGTTACATACTGTTCTAAGAAACAATCCCATATGCATTCGATGAATTCCTCCTCCAGGCTACCCCATGCGATTTGATTTGACCAATCGATATGTAGGTTAAAATCCCCCATGACTACTGCCGTTCCTTTTTCACATGCCTCCATTATTCCCTTGATTATTGCCCGCCCCACCGTGAAGTTATTATTTGGGGGCCTATAAACTACGCCGACCAGTGACTTTTTCCCCTTACTATCTCTAATCTCCACCTACAATGATTCAACATTTTGTTCATTAGAGCCAATATCATCCCTCACAACTGCCCTGATATCATCGTTTATTAACAGAGCTACCCCACCTCCTTTCCCTTCTTGTCTATCTTTCTGAATCGTCAGATACCCCTGTATGTTTAATTCCCAGTCTTGGCCACCCTGCGATGTAATGGCCACCAAATCATACCCATTTGTAATGATTTGTGCCATCAACTCATTTACTTTATTTCGAATGCTGCGTGCATTTAGGTAGAGTGTTTTCATCCTAGTTTTTAAACCATGATTTTTAGTTTTGACTCCTCCTGCAGCCCTTTTATATTTAGTGGCCCTTTTTGTTTCTTGCCTTTGGTTTCTCTGCTCTCCACTTTTACTCATCTCTTTTCTGTCTCTTGTTTTTGTCTCCTTTTTGTTTCCCTCTGTCTCCCTGTATTGGTTCCCATCCCCCTGCCATATTAGTTTAACTCCTCCCCAACAGCACTAGCAAACACTCCCCCTAGGACATTGGTTCCAGTCCTGCCCAAGTGCAGACCGTCCAGTTTGTACTGGTCCCACCTCCCCCAGAACCTGTTCCAATGCCCCACGAATTTGAATCCCTCCCTGCTGCACCACTGCTCAAGCCACGTATTCATCTGTCCTATCCTGCGATTCCTACTCTGACTAGCACGTGGCACTGGTAGCAATCCCAAGATTACTACTTTTGAGGTTCTACTTTTTAATTTAGCTCCTAGCTCCTTAAATTCGTCTCGTAGGACCTCATCCCTTTTTTTTTACCTATGTCGTTGGTACCAATGTGCACCACGACAACTGGCTGTTCTCCCTGAAGAGATTAATATTTTGGATATCACTGTTCATCAGAACCAATAATTTCTCTCAATTTATTCCAATTCCTCATTCATCTCTTGAATGTTAGACATGTTTAGTTTCTTGGTTTGTGTCCCTTCTTTCTAGCCTTCAAGCCTAATAGTGCATTCAATTATATTATGGTGCTGTTCTCGAGATATTCTGTTGCTACCCAATTATGAACTATTTCTAATCGGTTACTCACTTGATCTCAAGCTAATTATGGATGAGGTAGGCTATTTGTCCCATCTTAATTCATCAATCTAAAAAGACCCAACGTTAGTGCAATTGCAGAATCGAATGGTTTCTTAACTGATTCCAGGTTTTTACCTCCACTATCCTATCTGGAAATCTTTTTGATACATTAATCACTCTTTGTGTCACAGATAAATCAAGTATTGCCTGCTCCCCAACATCAGCTTTTGGAAATGACCTTGAATGCATTTTCTACTTGTGCTTCTATTTCTCTCCAAATCTGTGTGCAGTTTGACATTTTATGACCTTTTTCACATCACAAGCCTTCATAATTTGCATACAAATACATTCCTTTGTTAAATGATTATAGTTAGCAGGTCTATAAAATATTCCCCAATGTATTTTTGTATCTTTTCCTTAGCTTTGCCAGTAATGATTCCACCTGTTGCTAATGGTCACTTAGATCTCTCCTCCATCATTTATTAACACTCTTTCATACTATCCCGGTCCTTTCTTAAAAAAAAATCCTTTATGTAGCTCCTAAACATTGCTTGAGCTGCAGCCAAGTCTCTGTAATTTTCACCCCTCTGGGTAGATTTTTGTTTCCAGTTCCCCATTTTATCTGGAACACTCCCAGCATCAATATGAAGACAATTTGTTTGGTTAGCCACTTAGCGATTTTTTTTTTTTTTTTTTAAACAACTGTGAGGCTTGCTGGGCCATTTCAGAGGGCAGTTAAGAGTCAACCACATTGCTGTGGGTCTGGAGTCGCATATAGACCAGATCAGGTAAGGATGGCAGATCCTTCCCGAAAGGACCAGATGGGTTTTTACAACAATCTTTGATAGTTTCATGGTCACCATTGATGACACTAGCTTTTTATTCCAGATTTATTTAATTAACTGAATTTAAATTCCCTCCTAAAGTCTAGGCTTCTGGATTACTAGTCCAGTAACATAACCACAATACTACCATACCACTGAAGACCCTGCCTTTACCATAAAGGGCAATAGTAAAGACAGTAAATACATGAAGAAAGAATGGTAAAGAATGTGGGCCTATTAAAACAGATTTGAACATGACAATAGAAGATAATTACATGGCAGAAATGCTAAATAAATATTTTGCTTTAGCCTCCACAAAGAAAATGTCATATTAGATATACATAGAAGTCAGTGATAGGGAGAAACTTACAGGGTGAATATAAAATAATAGAATTGAAGACAAGTAAATCTTCAGGTCCGGACAGTTTCTGGCCCTTGGCATCAAAAGAAATAGGCAAGGAAGTTGGAGATGTGTTAGTTGTAACCTTACAAAGCTCGCTAGATTCAAAGATAGCAAGATTGGAAGGGACATAGCAAGTAACTACAGTTTAAAGTCACTAGTGGGAAAAATGCTAGAATTTTTTTAATTAAAAAAAGACAGACTTACATTTATATAGCCCCTTTCAATACCACCAGACATCTCAAAAGCACTTTAGAGAGAATGAAGTACTTTGAGTGTAGTCAGTTGTAATGTGGAAAAAGCTGCAGCCAAGTTTGCACACAGCAACTCCCACAAACAGCAATGTGATAATAACCAAAAAAAGTTTATCTGGTCATGTTGATTGAGGAATAATCAAAATAGTGCCATGGGATCTTTTACGTCCACCTGAGAGCAGACGTTTAACGTCTCATCCGGCATGTCTGACAGTGCAGTACTCCCCTCATTGGAGTTTCAGTTTGATTTATGTGCTCAAGTCCCTGGAGTGGGATTTGAACCCACAACCTTCTGACTGAATAAGTGAGCACTTGGAAAGTTTAAACTGATTAGAGAAAGTCCATATGGTTTTGCTGAAAGGTAGGCCATGTCTAACTGAATGGGCTTCTTTGATAGTCAATGAAGTGGGTGGATGCAGCTGGCTCAATGAATATCATACATGGATTTTGAAAAGATATTTGATAAAGCACCATACAAGAAACGGCTAAAATGGAGGTGCATGTAATTGGGGATAATCTGGTGACGTGGATTGGAAACCGATTGTCTGCTATGAGGCCAAGAACTAGGATGAAAAGGGATTGACAGGCAGTGATAAATCGTGGACCGGCTTTTCATTATATGTAATGGCAGCCCTCTCGTAGTATTGCACATGGCGAGTCAGGGTAAACGTTGTTTTACATCAGTAGGGGTGTTATTGATAAGAAGTGTGACAGGGAAAGTGTTACTGGAAGTATATGTGACACTACAGGAAGGGTGCGTTATACACACACAACTTTAGATCTGGGAGAGGATTTACAAATTTGCAGTCAGACAGAAACTCACAAGTGATTGAAAAGGGTAAAAGATCCTGGGCCATGGCAAGCAGCTTCACACAGTTAGTAGTACCATACTGCTTTTTATATACTGCCAGCAGATTCCATGTTCAGCGACTGAGTGATTCAAGAAAATATTGGACAACTCCGTATTATGGGATTTAAAAGAAAAGTACTTAAATTAATCAAGATTTCTCCAAAAACAAGTTCAAAGAGTGCATTTGAAAGATTAATTTACTGCAACTATATTTTGTTCCACAAAAGTTTGTTTACAGATTCTATTGTGTGATAGAGTACTTTTGTTTAAATCTTTATTTTTAGATTAGGAAACAGAAATAACTACTTTGTGACATTGGAATGACTAGCCACCTGTAAAATACAAAGTTTTAGTAAAAGATTTATGGGGGGCAGGGGAAGGGGACGGAAAAGTGGGGAAAGAAAAGCACAGAAGCTCGATCAGGTAGCGGCAATGGAGAGAAAGAAAGAAAGAAAATGTGGGAAATGTGACAGCCAAATTGGGCACAGCAAGCTCCCACAAACAGCAATGTGATAAGAAAAACAGTTTATCTGGTCATTATGTTGATTGAAGGGTAAATATAACTCCCCTGCTCTTCTTTGAACAGTGCCATGGGATCTTTTACATCCACCTGAGAGAGCAGACGGGGCCTTAGTTTAATGTCTCATCAAAAGATGGCAAGACAAACACCTGGAAGAGGAGGGGAGGAAAGACCAGTACATTAATACACAATACTGAGCAGGCAAATACATTACTGTCAAAATCGTGACAAATGTAAATTCTTAGAATGGAGTGAGTTGACAGTACTAACACTCCTATAGACACTCGATAGTGTTACACAGATATTGTTAGTGATACCATAAATTAAAAGAATGTGATGAATGGTTCATCAACCTCATCCTAAACCCCTTCTGAAATACATTGATTTACTTTAAAATAAATTATGTAATGTTATTACTGTTTATCATTTTGACAGCTGTGTTATGCCTGCCACTGACAGATGGCTCCAGCAATAATAGCGTAATTTAAGCAATGATTTATTTCACCGCATGTTACAAGAGAGTGTATCACAACTAGTACATATTATAAAGTCTCTAAACAACCAAAGTAGAACTCATGAGTGCCATTTACATGTAACTGTCTAATATATAAAAATATAGGAATGTATCTCTGGATTATACCGTTCTCTATTTTTACACAGGGGAGGCGTTATCACAGAAGATGATAACAAATAGTCAGCACTTACTTGCACAGCACACTTAGCCCACTTGTGATATCACTAGTCAATTATTACCATCAGGATTGACCCTGCCAGCTTAAAAGATCAATCTCTGCCTGTTAAGTAAAACAGCTTATTAAAGAGAAAATGATTTGTGGTTTACAAAACCCCCTCTAGCCATAATCAGAACTCTGTTTTTGAACAGTGGGGATGGGGAGAAGTGAATTGTGATGTGAGACACTTATGGATTTTATTTGATTTATTAATCTTTCTATGCATCCTTTATAGATGATTCAAAGTCTTTATCTTTGTTGCTGTAGTAACCTTGTTTCAGTAAATCCATACATCAATTTCAATGTCAGCTGTGGCTCAGTGGGTCACATATTCGCCTCAGACGATTGTGGGTTCAAGTCCCACTCCAGGGCCTTGACTGCATAAATCTAAGCTGATAGTGCAGTGCTGAGGGAGTGCTGCACTGTTGAGGTGCCAAAAGACATTAATCTGAGGCCTGTCTGTTCTCTCAGATGGACATAAAAGATCCCATGGCACTATTTTGAAGAAGAGCAGGGAGTTATCCTGGTGTCCTGGCCAATATTTATCCCTCAATCAACATCACTATAAACAGATTATCTGGTTATTATTACATTGCTGTTTGTGGGAGCTTGCTGTATGCAAAAATAGCTGCAGCATTTCCCACCTGGCTACACTCAAAGTATTTGATTGGTTGTAAAGCGCTTTGAGACGTCCAGTAGTTGTGAAAGGAGCTATATAAATGCTAGTCTTTCTTTCATTAAGCACAATATCCAAGTATGAGTTATGAACAGCTTGTTGTTCAGTATTCCTGAAGACCGGCTCTTATAGCAACCCATTAACATTTTTTCTCCCATATATAGAAAGAATACTGAAAGCTCCCCAATACTAAAAAGTGTCTCGCTCGGCCTTGCCTTCTTCGGTAAAGAAATATCAGTGCATTTCACATGGCTAAAGAAATGAAAAAAAATACAATGATTTTTTTTCCTTTATAAAACATCTTTATTAACAAACTCCCTGTACCGCTCAGTGTTCAGGTTAGCTCAGCCACCACCTTCAACTACATTGACTAATATATACATCTCAGTACAAAAATCACCACCGGCCAGCATTCTCTTCCAATTCAGAACTATGGAATTCAGTGTCATAATCCTAGGATCGAAGTTATCATTTACAATTAAACAAGGCAAACTGCATAAGACACATTAAAATCACATCAGTTTTGAATTAAAAAAAAAAAGTCATGTCAATGATTTATCAGTACTTAAAAACAAGACTAAAAATGCAATTAAAAAAAAAATAAACCCATATGGTCAGTTGATCTTGCTACCTACACATTAATGCCTGAAATCGCTGGAGGTAGAACTTGGAAACCATGTGTGGTTGAGTTCCATCCCTCCAGTCTTCCACAGCAAGGATCCCAGATGAAGGAGCAAGGCAGGGCTTCAAAAATTGTACTGTAGCAGCTGGATTTCTGTCTGGGAGCCCAGGGTGGCAGTGAACTTTGACCCAATAGTTAATTCAACATTGCAGATGTACTGTAACAAAGATATACATATAAAAAGACAAAAAAAACACATACAAAATTGACAGTGCAACCAATAAACAAACAGGAACACGTTAGCAGCATCAAATATCCCAACCACCCATTAAATAGCATCAAATTTACACCATCTAAATGTTTGAAGTATTAACACAAAAGGCAGAAATGTTAGGTAAGGCACTATAGTCAGTTTCAGTTTTCTCTCTCATTTACAAGCAAGTCCCTCAAACTCCAAGGCTGGGAGTAGAGAACAATGTAACATGTAATAATGCAATGCGTTTGCTTTGACTGTTAAAATTAGGAGCAAAGGGGTTTCTTTATAAAAGGCAGTTTGCAAATTGTGGCATGTATAAAAGTCATCACTAATTTGGCATTAATTGCTATCTCAGCTCAGGATAGTGGATATGTGAAAACAGTCTCACTCGTGTGGAGGTTGGGGGTTGTCACATGGCTGGGGCAGAATAGAGGGATCATCCAGTCAGATGCAATACCCAACTGAGAGTGCCCAATTTTGGCACCAGGACAGAAGTTATTGTTAAAACTTTATATCGCTACTTTTTTTAAACTCACATTTAATTTTGTACTAATGTTAACAGGAATTTCAGTCTTTACTCACCCAGGTGCTGGGAATGGAGAGTGTTCAAAACCAATGTCCCTCAACTTGAACATGAACATAAAATTCACAACGATTACAAAAAAAGTTAAGGAGCTTCTAGTTAGAAACATTGGGCGAGACAGGGGTCAGTATGGAATTCAGGAGAAACTGCTTTACTCAAAGTGGAACTGGCTACCACATGAAGTAGTTGAGGCGAATAGCATAGGTGCATTTAAGGGGAAGCTAGATAAACATCTGGAGGGAGAAAGAAATAGAAAGATATGGTGATAGGGTTAGATGAAGTTATGAGAGAGTATATCATAAACACTAGCCTTGACCAGTTGGGCCGAATGGCGTTGTAAATTACTTGTTTAAAAAAAGATAGAAACAGAATGTCGTGTGCTACATTGCAAAAGTTATGCACACTATGTTTGCCCTCCTGAAGATCTTCCTTCTCTTTTTTGAGGGATCATGCGAGTCAGTTCCTGAATTTAGGAACGGAAAGCTGTTGTGGCCAAGAGAAAAATCCCCCTCCCTTCTCCTTTAAACCCGAAGACCTAGTCAACGAATGTTCCCAATTTCAGTACAGTCAGGTTTCAAAGCAGTGAAGTTAAATATTTATCACTATTGCGTTCCCCCGCCCCCCTCCTCAAAAGCAACTGAGGTTTATGCATGGTTTTTCCTCAATTCATATAATATTTTAACATCATCCCTCGCGCCCGTGAACTTTGAATATCAAAATCAAACAAAGCACTGCAGACACATAGATTTGCATTTATATAGTGTCTTTCACGACTTCAGTACTTTTGAAGTCGTAAAAGGCATCCGCCCGAGAGAGCAGCCGAGGCCTCGGTTTAACGTCCCGTCCGAAAGACGGCACCTCAGACAGTGCAGCACTCCCTCAGCACTGCACTAGGGCACCAACCTGAACTTTGTGCTCAAGTCTCTGGAGTGGGGCTGGAACCCATGACCTGCTGATTCAGTAGCAAGAGCTCTACCCACTGAGCCACAGCTGGTACAGAACGACAGGGATTCTTTTAAAAAAAAACACAACATTTAGTGTAGAGGGAGGCTGTGCTTCAACGCTGGGAATTATCCTTCTCCTTCATACGATGAAATGAAACACATACTGGCATGAACAACCACCATAGTCTTACCCGCTGGCTGAACACACACTACAATAGAATCACATGCTCAACAAGTGTTAAATAAAAAATATATATTCTGGTCACTGAAGCAACTCATTCCTCAACGGCTTATTGCGCAACTAGTACCAAAGTCCTGCCACCTGCTGGCGGAACACACTACTATAAATGCACATGCTCAACTAGCACGAAATTCAAGAAAAAAATATTCTGGTCACTACTGGTGCCAAAGTTCCACCAGCCACAGATTCATCTGCACCGGAGAAAGTTAATCTGGCGTAGTAGACAGAGACGACGCTTAGTTTCGCAGGGCCAATGAAGCCATCATGGATACATCCCTGAAGCCCAAGCCGCCGTTCCTGCTCACCGCCAGCTCTCTCGCGCCGTACTGGTCCAGCTCGCGGCTGCGGTACTTGTTCAGGTGCCGGCTCTGCGAGAGAATGCTAACCATATTGTCCAGCTTGGAGCGAATGGTGGAGTAATGGAACTGCCGCTCTTTGGTCAGCTTCTGAAAGCAATTCCTCAGCGAGGAGTCGGCGCCCTGGGGGCCCGCGCGAGAGTAGCGGGCAGCTTCGCCTGGGCAGGGCTGACTTTCGGAGGCGGCTGGGGACGACGAACTGCTTGAACCGTCGTCGGACTGCGCTGCATAGGGGGTAGGCTGATCCTCTCCGCTAGTTAGAGGTCCCTCTGTACCCAACAACTTCGCGGGCGACAGTGACGCAGGAGCGGTTACAATTTCAGGCTGCCTGGCGATTCCGGAAGAAGGGGAAGTCGGAGCCGCGGTCAGTTTTGAGGGGACCGCAGTCTGGGTTTCCACCTCCTTCACCAAAATACAAGTTTGTGAGGAAGCACTGTGCACGGCGACCCCTGGCGACACCTCCAGCCCAGTCTGCGTAGAAATGCTCTTCACCTCCTTCAGCTCGAGTACCGCTTTGTCCCTCAGCGCTGCTACCTCGCCAACGGTAGATGCTTCAGACACCCGGCTGCCCTCGGAGTTGGCAGAGTTCTGGGAGCATGGCTTTTGCTCAGCTTTTAGCTCCAGGGCCTCAGATTCAAGCTTATTTGGAGAAAATGCCTCAATGCTTCGCCCCAATGAGTTGCCGATAGTGGTCTCTCTCAATAGCAACCTCTTGGCCGCAATCTCTTCATACATGGCACGGATCTTGTGACCGGTTGACATGAGCGGTATTGGCATTGACTGGGCATACAGTATCCGGAACTCTTCATCGTAAAACTCGGACAACTGCCCCGAGAGCACAGTCAGATTGCTGCGGTTCAGCTTCCCATCAGTCCAAGTGAAGCTGTAGAAGAATGAATGAGGGGTGAAAAAAAAAAAGACAAGACACTGATTTTAAAAGTTATATGCAGTTATTGCTTTAAAGGACTAGCTGAAGACTAATCGCAAACTAACCCATGTTGCCCAAAACAATATTTGCTGCTCTCCCCTGCACCCAGAGTTCTCTCCTGAAGTCAACGGCTCTTGCGGGGGTTCAGTACCACCAACAATCCAAGTGGTTATTCTGACCGTGTGGGCCTCGACAGTGAGCGCCGCACACTATTGCACCTTGGAAGGCATCGGAGTGGGAACCACGGCCGACTTTCTGCTTCCCATTCCAAGGAAACCAAAGTCAGCTGTGGCATTGAATGCTACGATCAGATGACTGATTTTGTCATGCAATATTATGTGCCACTGCTTAAAAATAAACCTTCCATTGGAGAACGACTGGGAGAAGCACACCTCAAAAGTGTAGTGCAGGATGAATGGGGGGAAAAGGGTACACTTACTGCACACTTCCCTTACCCCCAGGGAAAGAGCATTCACCACACGCCTTCTCTCCCTCACCACCCTCCCCACAGGAAAAAGACCATTTGACGGACACCCACTTTCAGGTCTTTCGTCATACTACAAGACGAGGATCTAAATAAGGACAAAGCCAGCTAGTGGAATTAAAAATGTAGACTGACTGCAGAATATTCACAGTTTAAAATAAAAATACCATTTCATTTTACCTGTAGGAGCCTGTGGCTACTTTATCACAATCAATTAACATGAATTTTTCGCGGACTCTGCCAATAACTTTGGCTCCTGTTCTTGTGCAATATGTGCATCCTGTTACTGTGCGGACTCTCATCCTCTGGAAAGAAAGAAAACCGGTCAATCCGAGGCTGATCGGAGCAGACAACATCACACGTTCTCATGGGTGTGTTTCCATCTTATTTGGTAAAGGGACTGCTTAGTATAGTACAGAGCCATACTGATGGGGTGAATATGAGCCAGAGGAACGGTGGGGCACTACAGTTGGGCCTCAATGTCTGGGGTGGGGGGGGGGGGGGGGGTGAAGATAAAATAGTCAGAGTTTCTGTTCCTGATCACGATCAAGTAACTCCTCCTGGAAAGAAAGTGGGATGAATTTTTTTAATGAAATAAAATGCAGCGAGTTATGATGATTGGGAACTGCCCGAAAAAAAGTGCTGGAAGCTGATTCAATCATAACCATCAAAAAGAAATTGCAATAAATACTTTTGAAGATGTGGGGTGGGGGGGGGGGGGGGGTGTTAATTTGCAAAGCTACAGGGAAAGAGCTGAGGAGTGGGACTAATTGCATAGCTCTTTCAAAGAGCTGGCACAGGCACAATGTGCCGAGTGGCCTCCTTCTGTGCTGTATCATTCTACAGTTCTATTAAAGGCTGAACCTGGTACCGCCTCGGCCTGTATGGCTCAGTATAACACAAGGCAGTACAAAGCTTTCACGAAACGTCAAGAGCTCTCAAGGTCTTCACACTGAAGGCCGGGATCTTACTAGCTACAAATTTACAGCAGCTAAATACTTGTGCAAAATGCATACATAAAATAGATTACACATTCATAATTTTGAAGATAATAGAGATTGAAGCAAGTATGACTTGAGGGGAGAGGGGAGGGGGGGGGGGTGGAAATGCAGTTGAAGGGGAGGGTACAGCACATTGGTGCCTCTGAAACATAGAAACATAGAAAATAGGTGCAGGAGTAGGCCATTCAGCCCTTCTAGCCTGCACCGCCATTCAATGAGTTCATGGCTGAACATGAAACTTCAGTACCCCCTTCCTGCTTTCTCGCCATACCCCTTGATGCCCCGAGTAGTAAGGACTTCATCTAACTCCCTTTTGAATATATTTAGTGAATTGGCCTCAACTACTTTCTGTGGTAGAGAATTCCACAGGTTCACCACTCTCTGGGTGAAGAAGTTTCTCCTCATCTCGGTCCTAAATGGCTTACCCCTTATCCTTAGACTGTGTCCCCTGGTTCTGGACTTCCCCAACATTGGGAACATTCTTCCTGCATCCAACCTGTCCAAACCCGTCAGAATTTTAAATGTTTCTATGAGGTCCCCTCTCACTCTTCTGAACTCCAGTGAATACAAGCCCAGTTGATCCAGTCTTTCTTGATAGTCAGTCCCGCCATCCCGGGAATCAGTCTGGTGAATCTTCGCTGCACTCCCTCAATAGCAAGAATGTCCTTCCTCAAGTTAGGAGACCAAAACTGTACACAATACTCCAGGTGTGGCCTCACCAAGGCCCTGTACAACTGTAGTAACACCTCCCTGCCCCTGTACTCAAATCCCCTCGCTATGAAGGCCAACATGCCATTTGCTTTCTTAACCGCCTGCTGTACCTGCATGCCAACCTTCAATGACTGATGTACCGTGACACCCAGGTCTCGTTGCACCTTCCCTTTTCCTAATCTGTCACCATTCAGATAATAGTCTGTCTCTCTGTTTTTACCACCAAAGTGGATAACCTCACATTTATCCACATTATACTTCATCTGCCATGCATTTGCCCACTCACCTAACCTATCCAAGTCACTCTGCAGCCTCATAGCATCCTCCTCGCAGCTCACACTGCCACCCAACTTAGTGTCATCCGCAAATTTGGGGAGATTACATTTAATCCCCTTGTCTAAATCATTAATGTACAATGTAAACAGCTGGGGCCCCAGCACAGAACCTTGCGGTACCCCACCAGTCACTGCCTGCTATTCTGAAAAGTACCCATTTACTCCTACTCTTTGCTTCCTGTCTGACAACCAGTTCTCAATCCACGTCAGCACACTACCCCCAATTCCATGTGCTTTAACTTTGCACATTAATCTCTTGTGTGGGACCTTGTCGAAAGCCTTCTGAAAGTCCAAATACGCCACATCAACTGGTTCTCCTTTGTCCACTTTACTGGAAACATCCTCAAAAAATTCCAGAAGATTTGTCAAGCATGATTTCCCTTTCACAAATCCATGCTGACTTGGACCTATCACGTCACCATTTTCTAAATGCGCTGCTATGACATCCTTAATAATTGATTCCATCATTTTACCCACTACTGAGGTCAGGCTGACCGGTCTATAATTCCCTGCTTTCTCTCTCCCTCCTTTTTAAAAAAGTGGGATTACATTGGCTACCCTCCACTCGATAGGAACTGATCCAGAGTCAATGGAATGTTGGAAAATGACTGTCAATGCATCCGCTATTTCCAAGGCCACCTCCTTAAGTACTCTGGGATGCAGTCCATCAGGCCCTAGGGATTTATCAGCCTTCAATCCCATCAATTTCCCCAACACAATTTCCGGACTAATAAAGATATCCCTCAGTTCCTCCTCCTTACTAGACCCTCTGACCCCTTTTATATCCGGAAGGTTGTTTGTGTCCTCCTTAGTGAATACTGAACCAAAGTACTTGTTCAATTGGTCTGCCATTTCTTTGTTCCCCGTTATGACTTCCTCTGATTCTGACTGCAGGGGACCTACGTTTGTCTTTACTAACCTTTTTCTCTTTACATATCTATAGAAACTTTTGCAAGCTTCTTCTCGTACTCCATTTTCCCTGCCCTAATCAAACCCTTTGTCCTCCTCTGCCGAGTTCTAAATTTCTTCCAGTCCCCAGGTTCGCTGCTATTTCTGGCCAATTTGTATGCCACTTCCTTGGCTTTAATACTATCCCTGATCTCCCTAGATAGCCACGGTTGAGCCACCTTCCCTTTTTTATTTTTACGCCAGACAGGAATGTACAATTGTTGTAATTCATCCATGCGGTCTCTAAATGTCTGTCATTGCCCATCCACAGTCAACCCCTTAAGTATCATTCGCCAATCTATCCTAGCCAATTCACGCCTCATACCTTCAAAGTTACCCTTCTTTAAGTTCTGGACCATGGTCTCTGAATTAACTGTTTCATTCTCCATCCTAATGCAGAATTCCACCATATTATGGTCACTCTTCCCCAAGGGGCCTCGCACAACGAGATTGCTAATTAATCCTCTCTCATTACACAACACCCAGTCTAAGATGGCCTCCCCCTCTAGTTGGTTCCTCGACATATTGGTCTAGAAAACCATCCCTTATGCACTCCAGGAAATCCTCCTCAACCGTATTGCTTCCAGTTTGGCTAGCCCAATCTATGTGCATATTAAAGTCACCCATTATAACTGCTGCACCTTTATTGCATGCACTCCTAATTTCCTGTTTGATGCCCTCCCCAACATCACTACTACTGTTTGGAGGTCTGTACACAACTCCCACTAACGTTTTTTGCCCTTTGGTGTTCTGCAGCTCTACCCATATAGATTCCACATCATCCAAGCTAATGTCTTTCCTAACTATTGCATTAATCTCCTCTTTAACCAGCAATGCTACCCCACCTCCTTTTCCTTTTATTCTATCCTTCCTAAATGTTGAATACCCCTGGATGTTGAGTTTCCAGCCCTGATCATCTTGGAGCCACGTCTCCGTAATCCCAATCACATCATATTTGTTAACATCTATTTGCACAGTTAATTCATCCACCTTATTGCGGATACTCCTTGCATTAAGACACATAGCCTTCAGGCTTGCTTTTTTAACACCCTTTGTCCTTTTAGAATTTTGCTGTACAGTGGCCCTTTTTGTTCTTTGCCTTGGGTTTCTCTGCCCTCCACTTTTCCTCATCTCCTTTCTGTCTTTTGCTTTTGCCTCATTTTTGTCTCCCTCTGTCTCCCTGCATAGGTTCCCATCCCCCTGCAATATTAGTTTAACTCCTCCCCAACAGCACTAGCAAACACTCCCCCTAGGACATTGGTTCCGGTCCTGCCCAGGTGCAGACCGTCCGGTTTGTACTGGTCCCACCTCCCCCAGAACCGGTTCCAATGCCCCAAGAATTTGAATCCCTCCCTGCTGCACCACTGCTCAAGCCATGTATTCATCTGCGCTATCCTGCGATTCCTACTCTGACTAGCACGTGGCATTGGTAGCAATCCCGAGATTACTACTTTTGAGGTCCTACTTTTTAAATTTAGCTCCTAGCTCCTTAAATTCTTTTCGTAGGACCTCATCCCTTTTTTTACCTATGTCGTTGGTACCAATGTGCACCACGACAACTGGCTGTTCTCCCTCCCATTTCAGAATGTCCTGCACCCGCTCCGAGACATCCTTGACCCTTGCACCAGGGAGGCAACATACCATCCTGGAGTCTCGGTTGCGGCCACAGAAACGCCTATCTATTCCCCTCACCGTTGAATCCCCCATCACTATCGCGCTCCCACTCTTTTTCCTGCCCTCCTGTGCAGCAGAGCCAGCCACGGTGCCATGAACTTGGCTGCTGCTGCCCTCCCCTGATGAGTCATCCCCCCAATAGTACTCAAAGCAGTGTATCTGTTTTGCAGGGGGATGACCACAGGGGACCCCTGCAATACCTCGGATATGCTGATGGGATGTGGGACGACCAGGGTTTGTTTTCGTTATTTTCCTCACACATCAGGAGGGATGGAGGAGAGAATAAAGGTTAATTTTTTACATCAGCAAGCAACTGGAGTTGGCAGAAGCCTGGATCTGCTGGTGGAAAAAGGCCAACACAGAAATTACACAGGATATACAGCACAGAAACAGGCCATTTGGCCCAACCAGTCCATGCCGGCGTTTATGCTCCACTCGAGCATCCTCCAGTCTTTCCTCATCTAGCTATCAGCATAACCCTCAATTAATTTCCTTCTCCTTCACATGTTTGCCTCGCCTCCCCTTAACATACCATTAGTTTCAACCATTCCCTGCGATAGCGAGCTCCACATTCTCACCACTGGGTAAAGAAGTTGCTTCTGAATTCCCGATGGACAAATTAAAACAGGAGAGAGAAAAAAGAGAGACAATCTGTTTTTTTGAAATAGTACAATTGAAAAACCAAGAACGATTCAGTTCCCACTTGTAACAACAACCATTCCTCACCAAGTGAATAGAGAGTCCTTTGTACGGTGCCATAATAGGAGTGTCACCTCCGGGCTTAGGTTTCAGAGTTGTAATAATAATTTGATGGGAAAGTCCATAATTCTGCATAATCTGCCCACCTTTCTTTGAATGGAAAATTCATTTTGGATATTTCCTCCTCCCTGCCCCTTGGCGAGATCCACCTCAACGTTTGGACTCAAAGCAGTGTCTGCATTTTCTGAAAGGGGTCACACATCAGCTCTGTTCAAATACATACCCTCTCCTCGTCCACCCAGACACCTGCCTCCCGACACATTTGCTGAAACTGAGAGAGACCGGAGTGATCGAGAAGGATGTAAACTGGGATACGTCTCCTGCTGGAAGCCTCGTGGAGGTCTTTGAGAATGTCGATATCGGTGAAGGAGTCCATTACCAGGGCAATGACCTACAGACAAAAAGGGAATGATAATTAGAATTTGATATTTTCAGAAACTTGTGGATTTTGGGGGGGGGGGGGGGGGGGGGGGAGGGGGGTGATTTTTACAATCAGAACCCACACCCCTGCCCACCGCAATCCACAGTCATGGTTTCTCAGGAGCAGGTACAGCATTCCCTATAGGTATAAGGGACTTGAGCAAATAAATCTAGGCTGACACTCCAGTGCAGTGCTGAGGGAGCGCTGCACTGTTAGAGGTGCTGTCTTTCAGATAGGACGTTAAACCGAGGCCCTGTCTGCTCCCTCAGGTGGATGTAAAAGATACCATGGCACTTTTTGAAGAAGAGCAGGGGAGTTATCCTGGGTGTCCTGGCCAATATTTATCCCTCAAACAACATGACAAAAACAGATTATCTGGTTATCACATTGCTGTTTGTGGGAGCTTGCTGTGTGCAAATTGGCTGCCGTGTTTCCCCATTACAACACTTCAAAAGTACTTCATTGATTGCAAAACACGGTGGCCGTGAAAGGCGCGATATAAATTAAAGTCTTTCTTTATGTATGTCATTATCACGTTGGGGTGGGGGAAATCAGCAGAGGATGGAGTAAAGGAGACTTGGGCAGAAGTTACTGCATGAAGCATCACAGCACGTCACCACTGAAGTCTTCTCTTCTATTTAATATAGTCTACCTTTGATACCACAGCTGTATCGCGTTCAATTAAAGTTTTCCTCAAACCAATACCCACCCTACCACATCACCTCTCATCATCATCATCATCATCCTCCTCCTCATAGGCAATCCCTCGAAATCGAGGAAGACTTGCTTCCATTCTTAGAATGGGTCCTTAGGTGGCTGAACAGTCCAATACGGCAGCCACAGATTTGCTGCATGTTCTTTCCGCTGCCTGCGCTTGTTTTCTGCACTCGGCGATGAGACGCGAAGCGTTAGGGCGGTCTTTGGCCAGGGACTCCCAGGTGTCTGTGGGGATGTTGCATTTTATCAGGGAGGCTTTGAGGGTGTCCTTGTAATGTTTCCTCTGCCCACCTTTGGCTCGTTTGCCATGAAGGAGTTCATTGTAGAGCGTTTGGTTTTGGAGTCTCATGTCTGGCATGTGGACAATGTGCCCTGCCCAGCGGTGCTGATCAAGTGTGGTCAGTGCTTCAATGCTGGGGATGTTGGCCTGGTCGAGGACGCTAAAGTTGGTGCGTCTGTCCTCCCAGGGGCTTTGTAGGATCTTGCAGAGGCATCGTTGGTGGTATTTCTCCAGCAATTGGAGGTGTCCACTGTACATGGTCCATATCTCGGAGCGATTCAGGAGGGCGGGTATTACTGAGCTTGGTGGTAAGATTTGAGGGCCTGGTCTTCGAACACTCTTTTCCTCAGGCGGTACATTGGAGACGGTGTTGAATCTTCTCATCAATGTCTGCTTTTGTTGATAAGAGGCACCCGAGGTATGGGAAATGGTCCACGTGTCCAAGGCCGCTCAGTGGATCTTGAAGACTCGGGTGGGGGGGGGCAGCGCTCTGCAGCGAGGACAGGCTGGTGGAGGAACTTTGTCTTATGGATGTTTAGCATAAGGCCTATGCTTTCGTACGCCTCAGTAAATTCATCGATTATGTCCTGGAGTTCAGCCTCTGAATGTGCGCAGGCATCGTCCGCGTACTGTAGCTCGACGGCAAGAGGTTACATTAGAACATAAGAAATAGGAACAGTAGTAGGTCATACGGCCCCTCGAGCCTGTTCCGCCATTCAATAAGATCATGGCTGATCTGATCATGGACTCAGCTCCACTTCCCTGCCTGCTCCCCATAACCCGTTATCATTTAAGAAACAGTCTATTTCTGTCTTAAATTTATTTAATGTCCCAGCTTCCACAGCTCTCCGAGGCAGCGAATTCCACAGATTTACAATCCTCAGAAGAAATTTCTCCTCATCTCTGTTTTAAATGGGCGGTCCCTTATTCTAAGATCATGCCCTCGAGTTCTAGTCTCCCCCATCAGTGGAAACATCCTCTCTGCATCCACCTTGCCAAGCCCCCTCATAATCATATACGTTTCGATGAGATCACCTCTCATTCTTCTGAATTCCAATGAGTAGAGGCCTAACCTACCCTCATGTCAACCCCCTCATCTCCGGAATCAACCTAGTGAACCTTCTCTGAACTGTCTGCAAAGCAAGTATATCCTTTCGTAAATATGCAAACTAAAACTGCAGGCAGTATTCCAGATGTGGCCTCACCAATACCCTGTATAGCTGTAACAAGACTTCCCTGCTTTTATACTCCATCCCCTTTGCAATAAAGGCCAAGATTCCATTGGCCTTCCTGATCACTTGCTGTACCCTACATACTATCTGTAATGTATGGAGACAGAGTCAGTCTGAACACTGCGAGCTCAAAGTAAAGTGTGACTGTAGTCTTTTATTGCAGGTCTTCAGATTGCCTCTCCAACCTGTGAAGCCTCCTTAAATACCTGTGCTGCCAAGGGATTATAGGATCCCTTGGGACTCCAGGGGATGAGCCCTCTGGTGGCTGTACAGAGTAAATACAAGTCCACATATATAACACTATTCTTGTGTTTCATGCACAAGTACCCCCAGGTCCCACTGTACTGCGGCACTTTGCAATCTTTTTCCAAATAAATAATAACTTGCTGTTTAATTTTTTTTCTGCCAAAGTGTATGACCTCACACATTCCAACATTATACTCCATCTGCCAAATCTTTGCCCACTCACAGCCTGTCTATGTCCTTTTGCAGATTTTGTGTGTCCTCCTCACACATTGCTTTTCCTCCATCTTTGTATCATCAGCAAACTTGGCTACGCTACACTCGGTCCCTTCTTCCAAGTCGTTAATATAGACTGTAAATAGTTGTGGTCCCAGCACGGATCCCTGCGGCACCCCAGTAGTTACTAGTTACCAACCAGAGAATGAACCATTTATCCTGACTCTGTTTTCTGTTAGTTAGCCAATCCTCTATCCATGCTAATATATTACCCCCAACCCCCGTGAACTTTCATCTTGTGCAGTAACCTTTTATGTGGCACCTTGTCAAATGTCTTCTGGAAGTCCAAATACACCACATCCCCTTTATCCACCCTGTTCGTTACATCCTCAAAGAATTCCAGCAAATTTGTCAAACAGGACTTCCCCTTCATAAATCTATGCCGACTCTGCCTAACTTGGAAAAGCAAAATTCAATTCCTGTTACTGCTTCCTTAATAATGGACTCCAACATTTTCCCAACCACAGATGTTAGGCTAACTTCTAGTTTCCTGCTTTTTGTCTGCCTCCTTTTTTAAAATAGGGGCATTACATTTGCAGTTTTCCTATCTGCTGGGACATCCCCAGAATCCAGGGAATTTTGGTAAATTACAACCAATGCATCCACAATCCCTGCCGCTACTTCTCTCAAGACCTTAGGATGCAAGCCATCAGGTCCAGGGGATTTATCTGCCTTTAGTCCAATTATCTTACTGAGTACCACCTCCTTAGATGATTGCGATTGGGATGGTCTTGTACCTGGCATCCCACTAGTTCTGTAGTTTAGTTCCACTCCAGCGGGGAGCTTGTTGACTGAGGTGGAACATGGAAGCGAGGAAGATTGAGAAGAGGGTTGGGGCAATGGCACAGCCCTGTTTGACCTCAGTCTGGACGTAGATTGGGTCTGTAATGGATCCATTGGTCATGGCCTGCATGTCATCGTGGAGCAGACGGAGGAGGTTGATGAACTTTTGGGGGCATCTGAAATGGAGGACGCCGTTCCATAGACCCTTGTAAGGGACCTTTGTAAGGGTGAAGGCGGCCATGTACAAGGGCTGGCGCTGCTCCCTGCATTTTTCCTGCAGCTGTCGCGCTGCAAAGATCACCTCACTACACTACCTGAAACTGCCGGATATTCCAGAAGTTTCAGGGTTACGTTACACCATCGCCTAAAGGCTGCAGATAAAATACGTGTTGATGTATATTTTATATTGGGTCTGCCTGCCGCCAATGTTCTCCAGGAAGGCTCGGAGGTGCGATTGAATGAAGTTGTGCATTCTTCTTCTCTGGGTTGGTGCCAGGACCTACTATCCTCTGGGCACAGATGGTGCTCAAGTGATTACAATTCTATGCTAGTGTAATAAAAAACCATTGCTGAGACACGCAGAGAGTGAAGTGAAAGAGCCAATCATCGTTCCGCGCATTTGTTTGAAATCAGTCTGCTTTTTAAAAAAAATTATTCGTTGTGGGCGTCGCTGGTATTTATTGCCCATCCCCAATTGCCCTCGAGAAGGTGGTGGTGAGCCGCCTTCTTGAGCTGCAGAGGGCAGTTAAGCATCCACCATATTGGTCTGGAGTCACATAGGCCAGACCGGGTAAGGACGGCAGGTATCCTTCCCGAAAGGACATTAGTGAACCAGGTGGGTTTTTCCGACAATCCGGTAGTTTCGTGGTCAGATTTATTTAATTAAATGGAATTTAAATTCCGTGCTGGGATTTGAACTCGCGTCTCCGGATTATTAGTCCAGGCCACTGGATTACTGGTTCAGTAACATAACCACAATGCTACCGTACCCCCGAGCTGCTAAAGAGTGCAGGCCGAGCTGGGTTTTAAAAAATATATATATAAAAACAGTTGCTTAGATGTTTCCAGGTAGCTCAGCAGCCAATGCCTCCAAAGGGATCGCAAATGAGCAGACGAGAAACCCAGGACCAACTCCCTCTAGGAAGCCACCAGAAGGCATTTTTTAAATATACATGAAAAGGAGGCAACAGTGGTGTATCTCATTAAGGAAATGTAAGCCTTATGCTGAAGTTCTAGACCCAAACCAATCTATTGCTAACTGATCTACACAGGTTGGGCCCATCATTCAGTTGACCTGTAATGACCAAAAAGTCATGGTCATTTAAAAAAAAATTAATTCATGGGATGTGGGCATCAGCAGCATTTATTGGCCATCACTAATTGCTCTTGAGAAGGCGGTGGTGAGCTACCTTCTTGCACCGCTGCAGTCCATGTGGTGAAGGTACTCCCAAAGTGCTGTTAGGGAGAGAGTTCCAGGATTTTGACCCACCGATGTTGAAGGAACTGTGATATATTTCCAAGTCAGGATGGTGTGAGATTTGATGGGGAATTTGCAGGTGATGGTGTTCCCATACTTATTTTGGATTGGATAAGCGTGCAGCAGCTGATTTCTTGAGCGAGTCGAGAGTGAGAAGCAGCTCAAGATAAAATATAGACAGAGACGGATGGATGGGTTTGCAATTCTATAGCACCTTGCATGTGCTCAGAATGTCCTAGAGTGCATTACAGCCAATTAATTACTTTCTCAAGTGTGGTCATTGTTGATATGAATTCTCTGGACTCTTGGGAGGTACCATCGGATTGGAAAGCAGCTAATGTAATGCCTCGGTTTAAAAAAGGGGGCAGACAAAAGGCAGGTAACTATAGGCCGGTTAGTTTAACATCTGTCGTGGGGAAAATGCTTGAAGCTATCATTAAGGAAGAAATAGCGGACATCTAGATAGGAATAGTGCAATCAAGCAGACGCAACATGGATTCATGAAGGGGAAATCATGTTTAACTAATTTACTGGAATTCTTTAAGGATATAACGAGCATGGTGGATAGAGGTGTACCGATGGATGTGGTGTATTTAGATTTCCAAAAGGCATTCGATAAGGTGCCACACAAAAGGTTATTGCAGAAGATAAAGGTACGCGGAGTCAGAGGAAATGTATTAGCATGGATAGAGAATTGGCTGGCTAACAGAAAGCAGAGAGTCGGGATAAATGGGTCCTTTTCGGGTTGGAAATCGGTGGTTAGTGGTGTGCCACAGGGATCGGTGCCGGGACCACAACTGTTTACAATAAACATAGATGACCTGGAAGAGGGGACAGAGTGTAGTGCAACAAAATTTGCAGATGACACAAAGATTAGTGGGAAAGCAGGTTGTGTAGAGGACAGAGAGGCTGTAAAGAGATTTAGATAGGTTAAGCGAATGGGCTAAGGTTTGGCAGATGGAATACAAAGTCGGAAAATGTGAGGTCATCCATCTTGGGAAAAAACAAACAGTAAAAGGGAATATTATTTGAATGGGGAGAAATTACAACATGCTGCGGTGCAGAGGGACCTGGGGGTCCTTGTGCATGAATCCCAAAAAGTTAGTTTGCAGGTAATCAGGAAGGCGAATGGAATGTTGGCCTTCATTGCAAGAGGGATGGAGTACAAAAGCAGGGAGGTCCTGCTGCAACTGTACAGGGTATTGGTGAGGCCGCACCTGGAGTACTGCGTGCAGTTTTGGTCACCTTACTTAAGGAAGGATATACTAGCTTTGGAGGGGGTACAGAGACAATTCACTAGGCTGATTCCGGAGATGAGGGGGTTACCTTATGATGATAGATTGAGTAGACTGGGTCTTTACTCGTTGGAGTTCAGAAGGATGAGGGGTGAACTTATAGAAACATTTAAAATCATGAAAGGGATAGACACGATAGGAAGCAGAGAGGTTGTTTCCACTGGTCGGGGAGACTAGAACTAGGGGGGCACAGCCTCAAAATACAGGGGAGCCAATTTTAAACAGAGTTGAGAAGGAATTTCTTCTCCCAGAGGGTTGTGAATCTGTGGAATTCTCTGCCCAAGGAAGCAGTTGAGGCTAGCTCATTGAATGTATTCAAGTCACAGATAGATAGATTTTTAACCAATAAGGGAATTAAGGGTTATGGGGAGCGGGCGGGTAAGTGGAGCTGAGTCCACGGCCAGATCAGCCATGATCTTGTTGAATGGCGGAGCAGGCTCGAGGGGCTAGATGGCCTACTCCTGTTCCTAATTCTTATGTTCTTATGAAGCAACAAAAGGTTTGACATTCAAGTTTTTTTGGGGAGGGGGACAGGGAAGAGGAAGCTTATTGCATGGGGCCACTGTGTTAACAAAGGGAAAATGTTAAACCACAACAACTTGTATTTATGTAGCACTTTTAACATAATGAAATATCCCAAGGCGCTTCACAGGAGTATTGGGAGATAATACAATTTGACACCGAGCTGCATAAGGAGAAATTAGCGCAGGTGACCAAAAGCTTGGTCAAAGAGGTAGGTTTTAAGGAGCGTCTTGAAGGAGGAAAGCGAGGTAGAGAGGTGGTGAGGTTTAGGGAGGGAGTTCCAGAGCTTAGTCAACAGAAGGCATGGCCACCAATGGTTGAGCGATTATAATCAGGGATGCTCAAGGAGGGTAGAATTAGTGGAGCACAGACATCTCAGGGGTATGTGGGGCTGGAGGAGATTACAGAAATAGGGAGAGGCGAGGCCATGGAGGGATTTGAAAATAAGGATGAGAATTTTGAAATCGAAGCGTTGTTTAACCGGGAGCCAATGTAGGTCAGCGAGCGCAGGGGCGATGGGTGAGCAGGACTTGGTGCAAGATAGGACATGGGCAGCCGAATTTTGGATGACCTCAAGTTTACGTAGGGTAGAATGTGGGATGCCAGCCAGGAGTGCATTGGAATAGTCAAGTCAAGTCTAGAGGTAACAAAGGCATGGATGAGTGTTTCAGCAGCGGATGAGCTGAGGCAAGTGCGGAGACAGGCGATGTTACGGAGGTGAAAATAGGCGGTCTTAGCTGTGCAGTGGATATGTGGTCGGAAGCTTATTTCAAGGTCAAATATGACAGCAAGGATACGAAGTGTGATTTAGCCTCAGACAGAAGAAGTTCGGGAGTGGGATGGAGTCAGTGGCTAGGGGAGGGAGTTTGTGGTGGGGGACCAAAAACAATGGCTTTGGTCTTCCCAATAATAAATAATCTACAATATTTCTTAGTATTTACAAAGAGAATACAAGGACAGGCAAATTATATAGCCTGTTACAACTTGGGAGGTGAAAAGAAATGAGGATTTAAAAAACAGAAGGAAAGACAACTCTTTACAGGTCTAACAAATAAAAAAGGTCAAGAGACCGATATACTAACTACTATTTAAAAAATATTCTCTCATGGGTTTAAAGCTAGAAATTGATGGAGATATACAACCTCAGCCAAGCGGAGAAAAGGCATGGGGGGTGGTGAAGAGTAAAGATTATAGAAACTCCAAAATGGAATGGGGTGAAGTGGGATGTGAATGGAAGTAACTGGTTGGAAAATTGGAAGCTAACTAAACTAAAGCTTAAGTTGCTTTTTTAAAAAAACAATCTATACTTGGGAGTTTAAGTACAAACACAATTATGCTTTACATTACGAGGTGCTTGGCTTGAATTCGCTACACCATCTGAAAGAACGCGATATTCCAGCAGTTTCAGAGTTATTTTACACCATCATCCAAAAGGCAGCTGATGAACACATGGATATATATATATTTTACATTGGGTCTGTGATGGAGGATTTAAGGCAGTAATCTAATCTCAAGGGCTCGCATGACTAAAACCTTTCAAGCTTCACTCTTTTTGTTTATTAGATCATCTGTTACACAAGGGTGAATTACCATCCTGTAATCTACTCTCACTGACCTAATACTCTTTGTATAAACCACACAAACACCAAGCTGCATACTCATTGATACCTACTCACCAGTCTCCAGGACAGCAATGGCAGATTTAGAGCACTGGCATAAAATCACCCTGACGAGAGGTTAAAGGGCAGTGTTTTTTTCCTTACTGTTGCTGCCATTTATTCAGCTATGATCATTTTCCATAACTTCAGGACATCCCAAAGCCCTTTATAGCCAATCAAGTACTTTTCAGACTTAAAAGTATCCTGTACATAATAGACTGACGAACAAGATCAGAGAACAAGCAGCAGAATGAATAGCTAGCTGGCTTCAAGACAGAAAGCAGAGTAGGGGTAAAAAGGTAGCAGAGAATATGGGAGAGGGTAGATATTCAGAGTGGCAGAAGGTGGGTAGTGGTATTCCACAAGGATCAGTGCTGGGACCCCTGTTGTTCATAATTTATATTAACAATTTGGACTTTGGAATCAAAAACACAATTTCTAAATTTGTGGATGACACCAAATGGATGATCATCAATACAGAGGAGGACAGCAACAAATTACAGGAGGACAATCAATTTGCAGAATGGGCACACAAATAAATGTGAGGTATTATACTTTGGTAGGAAGAATAGGGAGGTCACTTAATTACTTGGAGGGTGCGAGTTTGGGTGGGGTAGAGGAACAAAACGATCAGAGTACAAATACATAAATTGTTAAAAGTTGCGACACAGGTTCGCAAGGCCATAGAAAAAGAAAACCAAGCACTAGGGTTTATTTCTAGAGGTATAGAATTGAAAAGTAGGGAAGTTATGCTAAACCTGTGTCAAACCTTGGTTAGACCACACTTGGAGTACTGTGTGCAGTTCTGGTCGCCATATTATAAAAAGGATAGAGGCACTGGAGAGGGTGCAGAGAAAATTTACAAGGATTGTACCCATCATAGGCAGTCCCTCAGAATCGAGGAAGACTTGCTTCCACTCTTAGCAGGAGTTCTTACGTGGCTGTACAGTCCAGTACGAGAACCACAGTCTGTCGCAGGTGGGACAGACAGTGGTTGAAGGAAAGGGTGGGTGGGGAGTCTGGTTTGCCGCACAATCTTTCCACTGCCTGCACTTGATTTCTGCATGCTCTCGGCGACGAGACTCGAGGAACTCAGCGCCCTTTTGGATGTACTTCCTCCACTTAGGGCGGTCTTTGGCCAGGGACTCCCAGATGCCAGTGGGGATGTCGCACTTTATCAGGAAGGCTTTGAGGGTGTTCTTGTAACATTTCCGCTGCCCACCTTTGGCTTGCTTGCCGTGAAGGAGTTCCAAGTAGAGCGCTTGTTTTGAGAGTCTCGTGTCAGGCATGCGGACTATGTGGCCTGCCCAGCGGAGCTGATCAAGTACGGTCAGTGCTTCAATGCTGGGGATACTGGCCTGGACGAGGACGCTAATGTTGGTGCGTCTGTCCTCCCAGGGGATTTATAGGATCTTGCGGAGAAATGCGAGGGTATTCATATCAGGAAAGGATGAGCAGGCTGGGTCTGTTAAAAATGGCAGCCATTACACAAAAAAAAAAATCGGCATCCATTGCATTCTGCAGCGTGGTCGCCGATTTCCGGCGGTAACAGGCCCTAAGGGAAGGACAATTTTGGTCTCATTAACTTAGCTGTTCTCCTCACAGGTGCTGACTGACCTGCTGTATGCAGCCAGCATTTTCGGTTTTTGTTTTAGATTTCTAGCATCTGGGAGTATTTTTTTTTTTACACACAGTAAATGTCCATCCACACACTCCCCAAGGAGGAGCCAATAACCAACTCCATTGCTTAAAAACATGCAATCACAAGGGAGAACTCAAAACTGCAAAGCCCCTGACCTACTCCACAACCTTCATTATTCAAAGTTCTGCACCATCAGAATTGAACGTTTAACAAAAAGTGCACAGAAGTAAGTCATTTAAATGAATTCTCCAAGATTAAACAAACCACGCAGACGGATGGGAATGCTCTAGACATTTAAAAAAAAAGTTTCCAGACTAGCCAAATGACCCAGTTCAATACCTTCTGCGCCTTCCTGATGAGCTTCCTGATCGCCTCCTTGCAGCTGTAGATGAGCTCTCCATAGCTGGGCTGGAAATACACCTCCACCTGAGTCACCCCACGGTACCAGTTGTCTCGGTACGTCGGCCACCCAATGTCCAGAGCCGGGACCTCAATGTCCGAAGCGTCTGGGAAGTAGGTGCCCGAGGAGCAATCGTTGGAGCCGGTGAGGGACTGGTCGAGGGACTCTCCGCTGGGCTCAAAGGGTCGGATGGTGGACTGCAGTATGCCGGCGATCTCATCCGCCGACAGAAAGCCCGGGGCTCGCTCCCTCTTCAGGATGGCGGTGTAAGCCTCCTGGCCACCGGCGATCAGCTCGTCCAGAGCCAGGCGCTGGGTCTCGCTGTAGAACTCCCGCAGTCCCACCTCCTGCCTGGCGGCACTCGACCACCTGGACACTACTGGGAGGTCGTCCAAGCACTGGGACTCATTCATGGTGTGGGCCAGGTGAGCTGCTCCCCGAGCCTTCAGGCCCAGACTCTGCGAGCACTCCCCTAACCCCAAAGGTCTGGGTCTAATGCTGGTCCCCTTAACCCCAAAGGTCTGGGTCTTCTGCTGGTCCCTTAACCCCAAAGGTCTGGGTCGTCTGCTGGTCCCTTAACCCCAAAGGTCTGGGTCGTCTGCTGGTCCCTTAACCCCAAAGGTCTGCTGGTTTTATAACCCCAAGGACTTGGGTCTTCTGCTGGTCCCTTAACCTCAAGGACTTGGGTCTTCTGCTTGTCCCTTAACCCCAAAGGTCTGGGTCTTCTGCTGGTTTTATAACCCCAAAGGTCTGGATCTTCTGCCGGTAACAGTCTCTAAACTCCCTCTGCAAGAAGCAGCACAACTCCTTTCGCCGCTGCCGCTGCTCTCCTTCCCGTTTGCATTTCGCGATTAAAACGAACCTACAAATGATTCAAACCACCCGACTCCCGACCCGATTGGCTGCAACCAACGCCGTCTAACCGGTTCCACGGCTCGCTTTCCCCACCCACTGCTTGTTCGAAACTTTGCCCTTTTTGTTAACGGATTTTGACAAGAGCCACATCGCGATTGGCTCCTGGTTTAAATTCATCCAAAAACAGCTGGCGGGAGGTTCAGCCTCTTCAAAAGGGACAACCCTTAAAACAGGGAGTGAGCTCAATGCAAGAGACTTTCTGTCCAATGTCGGGGCCAGTCAGATGCATAAACACCTCGTACAGACCCACAGACAGCAGCAATTCACCGAAATTGCAACATTCAGTGCTGTTTGCTGGAGTTACAATTTCCGGAGGCGTTACTTTGCAAAGCTAGTGTTGCCAACTCTCCAGGATTGTCCGGGAGTCTCCAGGACACTGCCGCCAGCAACACCCTGGGAGCAAAACCATCATCGGGGCATAAAACTAAATTGTGTGTTTTATCCATGTTCTCTCCGTACTTAGGTTTATTTGTTATAACAAAAGTAATGGAGATGGGGGATTGAGAGGGGGAGGGGGAGGGGGGGGCGGTTGACGAACAGATAAGATGAATCCAATTGGCTAACAGTTTAACGCTTTCCAATTGGCCGTTGGAAGGCTGAGCGCCCGGAGAATGGACCAACGGTGGGAGAGTAGGGTGGGATGAGGGAGAGTTGGGCGGGGGAGAGTAAGGTGCGGTGGGGTGGTTGGAGGTCATGTGATGAAACCGCCAGGAATAAACCCAACAAAATAGGCAACCTGACATCTCAATCATATACATATAGAAAAAATGAAAGATTTGCATTTATATAGTGCCTGTCATGACCACCGGGCGTCCCAAAACGATTTACAGCCAATGATGTACTTTTGGTGTGTCGTCACTGTTATAATATGGGAAACGCGGCCGCCAATTTGCGTACAGCAAGCTCCCACAAACAGCAATGTGATAATGAGCAGTAATCTGTTTTTGTTATGTTGATTGAGAGATAAAAATCGGCCAGGACACCTGCGATAACTCCCCTGCTCTTCGAAATAGTGTCATGGGATCTTTTACGTCCACCTGAGAGAGCAGTTTAACATTTCATCTGACAGCACCTCCGACAGTGCGGCACTCACTCAGCACTGCACTTGAGTGTCAGCCTAACTTTTGCACATGTCCCTAGAGTGGGACGTGAACCCACAACCTTGTGACTCAGAGGCGAGTGTGCTACCCACTGAGCCACAGCTGACACTAAATTAGTGCACTTTGCTTCGTTAAATTGACCAGAAATTAATGCAATGAGTCTGATGTTTGACCAATGGGCTATCAGTACAAGAAAGGATTAGTGATGCATCGTTTCCCCCCCTTCTTAGGCTGCACACTAATCCCGATTAAGGCCGACTGCCAGCACTCAATCTTCTGCCAGTGATTCTCCTTACTGGCTGCAAGACTAGCTCAAGAAATCTGTGGCACCCCTTGCATGAGTTGCTGTGTGGACCCCCTCCCCTAGATTTGAGCTTTGGCTGCTGCATTTCCCACATTACAACAGTGACTACCTCCAAATGTACTTCATTGGCTGTAAAGCGCTTTGAGATGTCCAGTCGTTGTGAAAGGTGCTATATGAATGCAAGTCTTTTCTTTTTCTTTCTCCCCTAGATTGTGGCTGTCAAGCACCGAAAAGTGGCCTGTTATTCTAGGTGAAGAGAAGGTTGAATTTATGGATCAGAATCTGGACTGAAATAACAACATTTGAGCTGCTGTGCATAGTTTTAAGATTGCCTTTGCACTTTTTAATTTGCACTATGGGTAGGTGGAGGTTTTTAATCACCAGTCTCAGTGATGATGTGTCTCCTTGGCCAACCCCCTCCACCCCCAGGATTGAAAAATGTGTACATAAAATGGTGCACAGAGGTGTTGTTATTTATTAACAGGGGAGTTAAATCAAACTGTGCTTTATATCTGTTTTTAGTTGAAATGTAAATCAAGTGTCCCCTTATTAACGGGGGGCACTAAAACCGACAAAGTAACAAATTAACTTTTTACCACAAACTTAAATCAACTTAAAATTTGGTTGCCAGGGATGATGATGCACTCCAGTCGCTCCGGTGCTCACCTCTCGCGGAAGGCCGCGAGCATATTGGTGGACACCGCGTGCTCCATCTCTCGGGACACCCTGGCTTGGATGAGCAGTGCTTTACAACCAGGCCAAAAATAAACAGAGATGAGTTGAATTGTTTTAGCACCTTCTGCCAATGTCCCATCCATAAATACATTCCCAGAGAGGTTGTTGGTTCGTGTTTCGATGGTGGAAACCTGTGTCATTTTTAACACTTGGTCGATGTGATCTCCTGGACTGATGGGAGTCAGAGAAGTATCTTCCAGAGTATTTTTTCCCTTATTAGCCCTGGTGCGGCACGGCAGCCCCTTGGGGAACGTTGGTCTGTCTGAGGAGGTGGGGCCAAAGAGCCAGAACCTGGCTCTTTCTGTCAACTTTCAGTAGTCCTCTTGTCAGCTGGTCTTTTACTGCCCCTCATTGTCATATGTGTATAGGTTGTTCAGGATTTTCCCTTCTGTCAGCGCCCATCTGTATAGGGCCAGATATTTGTACCTGCAGATACAGATACCTACTTACTGATGACAATGATGCTCCAAAGATGAGATGAGGCAAATTACCTTCCATGCCCATCCTTCTTTACAACAGTGACTACAGTTCAAAAAGTACTTAATTGGTTGTAAAGCACGTTGAGACGTTCTGAGACATGAGAGCGGCTTTATAAATGCAGGTCTATCTTTCCTTATATCTTCTTTGTTAGGTACAGTAGCGTGGTGGTTGTACTGGATTGAGCACTCAAGAATTTGTGGGCTAGCACTGGAAAAGACAGGACCAGAAAAGCTGCTGGTTGTCATAAAATTACAAATGGACAACTGATGCTCTTCAGGGAAGGGAACCTAGTTTTTGGATGACACATGCCTGCAAGTCCACACTATGGTTGACTCTTTGGGGCGGAGGGCGATTTCACCCCCTAACGGGGCAGATAATTTGAATTAAATGATTATTCCCTGCCCGAAATCTTGGAGCAGATAATAGAGGGATTTTGCCCTCATTTAGTGCACAATTTCGTCGGGGCAGTGTTTCGGGTGGAGGTGGTTCGGGAGCGGACGGGTCGGGAACGGACACGCCGCGTCGCGCTGACGTGTAGCAACGTTCCTCCCCTTCAGTTAAAAGGGAGACCGCTGTGAGCTCTGCAGCCACTTTAATGGTGCCCTCTGTGTCACCAGGGAGGGCTTCGGCCGGGCCAGCGATCCGGCACCCGAGAGGGTGGTTCCAGGCTGCTTGTTGGTGGCCCGGCCAAACCCATGGCCACCATTGTCGGGCCGACTTCAGAGTCGGACAACAATTAGAATAAAATAGCGGCCGCGGTGGAGGGCCCTCCCCTTTAAGGGCGGACATGCCGCCCAGCCATTGGCAGCCTCCCACCGGGGAAAGCTGTCGGGGGCACCAACCGGCGGCTGCTCTGCTCCCGCGGGGCAATTTCCCTCGCCGGGCGGTATGGGGTTGGCACCTGCCCGACGGGGCGGAAACCAGTTTCTGCCACTCCCAGCTCGGGCAATTTCCAATGGGCCAGACCATCCGCCTGCCCCGGTCGGAAAGGCCTTACCCAATGGACCCTGAGGGGGGATGCAATTTCGGCCCCTTGATGTCTTCTGAAGTGACCTAAGCAAGCTGTTCAGTATTGCAAACAACCTTTACTCAAGAAAAAGGCTGACTACCACCTTCTGGGGAGCAAGGAAAAAAATGCAGCTTTGCTGAGAACCCCAAAAAATTTATTTTGTTTTGCCCACACAGACCGCTGGGGTGGCTGCCACCTGGTGATTTGGTTGGAGGTGCGGATCCCCTGGGAGGTCAGGTGCACCAACATCAGTGTCCTTGTCCAGGCTAACTTCCCCAGTATTGAGGCACTGACCACACTCGGTCAGCTTCGCTGGGCAGGCCACATAGTTCGCTTGCCAGATATGAGACTCCCTAAGCAAATGCTTTATGCGGAGCTCCATCTTGGTAAACGAGCCAAAGGTGGGCAGCAGGAGCGTTACAAGGACACCCTCAAAGCCTCCCTGGTAAAGTGCGACATCACCACTGATACCTGGGAGACCCTGGCCGAAGACCGCCCGAGGTGGAGAAAGTGCATCCGGGAGGGCGTTGAGTTCTTCGAGTCTCAACGCAAAGAGCGTGAAAAGGTCAAGCACAGACAGCGGAAGGAGCGCACGACAAACCAGCCCCACCCACCCCCACCCTCCCTCGACGAATGTCTGGGACAGGGTCTGTGGCTCTCGTATTGGACTGTTCAGCCATCAGATAACTCATTTTAGGAGTGGAAGCAAGTCTTCCTTGATTCCGAGGGACTGCCTATGATGATGAAACCATGCTGATGGAGGCAAGGATTAGCCACATTTATTACACAAGATAGTGATATAGTTTAACTCCGGTTTATGGGTTGTGCATGGGTTGACAAAAAAAAACACAACAAGTGAAACAGAACCTAAATGTGTGCCATTTAGACCAACTGATCCTTTTTAATAGTGGGAAAAAAATTAAACACAGACACGTATAAAAATATGAGCAACATTCAAAAACATCAATATATATAGATATATATATGTTACAGCTTTTATTTCCAGATGAAGTCTGGGCAGCTTAATATGATGTACAGTATTAATACAGTTAGTACAAAGTGTAAGTCTTGCTCCAGTGCATAAAATAGCACATGCAACAACCAAGGTCTAACAAAGCAGAGAATTGAAAAACAAGATGAAAACACAACGTGTACATGTGTAGCTGACTCCCAAAACCTATGACGTTGACCCATTTAAAAAAAAATTGTCTCATGCTGCTCATGGTAAAATACTGATGTATTGGCCATTAAAGGTCTATTTGTGCCCCCGTGCGCTGGAGTTTGCAGTAGTCCCTCTTCCCCGTTTACAGCCTGTGAATATTCAAATCGCCAAATCGCACTTCTGGCACCGACTTCTATCACAAAATACCTGAATGCCAGCCTCAAGTATGCATTGTTCCAGCAGCTCAATTTTTAATTCAGGCGTGAGTGAGTGCTGGAAGGCCCTTCAACCCTGTGGGGGCCATCAAAGTGAGCCTGATCCTGTTCTTATCCGAAGTACTGTACACACATGCACGTTTGTCCGTAGGTCAACCAGAGAAAAGGGCTCGCTTGGACGGCCTGACATGGTTGAGTAGTCTGCCAACACTCATGTACGTCTGAATGAAGAATGATCAGGAGCAGGATCCCTGTCTGATTTATTTATTTTTTGCCTGGGGCATAGAGGTCTCAGTTGATGTTCCGACTGCTGTCTTGCTAACCTTTCTGATTTGTGTGGTTCAGTAACACACCAAGCGGTTACATGTACCCACTGAGGCATGGAGGTACTGGTCCAAGTGAGCCTTAAATAACAACTGCTGTACTGTGAATGCCCCCAATACAAGACTCGCTCTTCAAAGCACCTCAACAATTTCTAGCCAACTTTTCAATGGCATCGTTGGGCCACATGACCCAACCACCCCAAACTCCCCTTCATCTGGAGATATTCAGTTTGGGAATCACTGTTTACAAGCAACAGCATATTTAAAGTTACACAACTGTTTGTTTTTTGCTGCCTCTATTTCCATCTTGAAGATCTTGACTTTTTGCTGAAGTACGGTTCCACATACCTCGTCCATGTACCTCGACTGGACCCCTACAGCAGTCAGTGTTAGCTGAACCAGTTCCTGTCCTCACCCAATATCCAATCTTCGTCATACATGCACGCTTTCCAAAAGGATTTGGGGTACGGGGGGGGGGGGGGTGAGGGGTGTCACAGCTACCAATCAACTGTGAGAACCTTGCCTGATTCTCTCCTCGCTCACCTAGGGGCACCGAGCACCAAGGGCAGCTTGGCATGCCCTCGCCCTGCATCGTCTGAGAGACTGCGGATTGAACTTGGGCCTTTTTGTTCTTTGTTATTAAATGCCACGTTTAATATTTAATATGGTGGGAGTAATGCCACAATAGACTGATCGTGGAAATCTTGAGTTCAAGAGGTGCACATTGTTTAAGCAACGATTCATTCCTGACGTGCAATGCCCTCAACGGCACAGACCTATATATAGATTTGAACAAAGAGTGCTGATGGCCTACATATTCTCCTGCATCGCCAGCTGGATTTTTCATCCAGTTTCAAAGATAAAGTGTGCTACCTTTGCCAGTCTGTTGGAAATGAAAAGCAGGTAAACCAGATACTTTTCAATGTGATAATTGAAATCATATGAATAGAAATGTCAGATTTTCAGGTCATTAAAAAACAACAGCTCAATGCAGTGCTGAGAGTCCTGCACTGGTCTGTGTCACACTCAGGAAGTCCGAGGGTGGGAGGGGGGGGTTCTTTTCAAAATGTTTTCTTTTTGCTCTTCTACTAGTAAGGTATTCTCCCATTTTCATTCTGCCTGACCTTGGCACCTCTGATGATGATAAAGCAGTGGATGGTTGGCCTGTTTCCCGCCAATATCCCCTGTAACTGGCCAGGAAACACTGAGGGTGACCTCTCCACTCTGATTTCCCCCATCCCCAGCCCTTGGCTCCATCGCCTCCTCCATTCGCCATCTCCTCACTCGATCGGGATCTGATTGATTGCTGAGAGGAGTGGGGATTGAAATAAAGTTCCAACTGAAGATTGGTGTTGTCACAATTAGCCCCATCCCCAATGTTGTATCTAACAAAACACTCTATACAGAACCAAATTAAGAATTCTAGAAAAAAACCCTGGGTTCAAGAAAGTTCAGGGTTCCTCTGCACCCTTCACACAACCAACAACCCCCCCCACCACGATCCAGTAACACCTATCCCAAAGGAGAAGGCTGGGCTGCTGCTCTCCAGTGCTGTGACTCACAGGCGTTGACGTGGGTGGCTTCTTGATCCACTTGAATCGGGGTCAGGGAGACTGAGCTCCTCAGGTTATAATAGGCGGGCTACCTGTTGAACCACAGCTCATCACCCCTGGCGGGGCCCCCATATTCGGTGGAGGCCCCTAGTACATGGGTTTTGTAGGCCCATGTGTCAATGAGCCCCTAACTCTAGAGAACAGCAACCAACTGTTTAGCGTCACATCGAGCACTCACTTAGCCTGAGCCACAGCTACCCATACTGTCAGAATCTGCAACATCCTAATTGTCTAATGAAGGGCTTCAGAGGCACTTCTGTCAGGAGTCAGCGAGTGGCAAGCCAACAAATCCTCATAGACAGTCTGCTTGGCAGCCACCACCATGGCAGCAATTCAGCACTGTTATATGAGTGAAGAGTTTAAAGCACGGCAATCTGTTTAAAAAAAGCTCCCATTAGATCTCACTGTTACCACCACACACTGCTGTTGAAAATAACACTGCAGACTTGTAGTCTACTCAGGCGCATTGATTACAGCTTCCGTTGTCTCGAGTTGTTACCCAAAATGGCAATAATGGGCCTTTGAGTCGGAAATGCTGCTCCCTCCAATGGTTCAGTGAGTGTAGCCAGTGAGTTGAAAAGAAAAAAAATAGAAAAATAGATTTTAAAAAGTTGAAAAAGAGAGAAAGGAAGAAAGAGGAAGGGATTAAGAAAGAAAGAGACAGAGAGAGAAAGAAAGAAAGAAAGAAAGGAGAGAAAGAAAGAGTGAGAGAAAAAAGAAAGAAAGAGAGAGAGAGAGAAAGAAAGAGAGAGCTTTGCAACCAGTGTAGTCACTAATGTAAGACATATAGTTACTGAACTATACTGAGTCAGGAAGATTCCAGGTTTAATCCCAACTTGTGTTAAGTTAGCTGATTTCAATTAAGTGAGAGTATTGCGGTGCTTCAACTGAACTCTCGCCATAGGGATGGGGGAGTGGGGTCAGAGAATCCGACAGGGTTTCCACTTCTAAGCCAGCGATCCGTGCTGCATAATCCATGTGTGTAACAATGTTGTGCGAGGGCCTGCTGTGATGCCTCCCATGGCCAGATAAGCCTGCAGGCACACACTGAACTGACAGAGATAGTGTATGAAGTATGGGCATTTGAGTAGGATACGGGGGGGGGGCTGTCAAGCCCAGTGGAACCACACTCCCAGCGACAGGCCTCAACGTTTCCTGCTGTTGATCAGGGAGAAATCAAACTAAAACCAGCTCACTGTGAAAAAGAAATTTGTATAAATAAAGGGCTTTTTCATAGACAATTCCGAGGGCCGGACCTCATTTTCCCTCCCTTTCGGCTACACGGTTCATCAACCCAGGTTCTATTAACCCCTTCAACACTGCAGGACATTAGCAGCTTTCCGAGTACACTTTTCTTTTTTTCCATATACTGTGGACCTAAACTCACTGGAGTAACTTTAACTTTTGGCGGGGGCCCAAAATCAGGGGTTGGGAATCGTCTGCCCGTTCTTCACCCTTCCCAATTATTCTTTCCATTCAATGGTGCAGTGCAGGGAATGTAGTCGCTAAGTTATGCACGCCAGGATGGTTCCAGGTTTGATCCCAGTTTGTGTTAAGTTTCTGCCATCCCCACACTCCCCCACCCCGGCAAAAGTTAAAATGATCCCGATTCTCCATTAAATTCACACCCGCCGACACTTGCTCTGCAAGCTGACACTCGCTAAATGGCAACTTGGAGCAGGGTGTTGGAAGGGGCTGGAACCTGAGGATCTGTACTCATGCATGAGCCAGTGAGCTCAGGGGAGGGGAGGGAGGGGAGGAAATTGTTGGAGAAGAACCCTCAAGAATCAGAGGAAGAAACATTCTTGGCTCATTGTGAATTGAAGGCCGCGACCAGTAAAAGGGGGAACGTCTCCATTCTGGGAGAGCACACGATGTTCCTGGAAAAAATGGACAGAGAAAACTTACGTTTTATATAGCACCTGTCGCATCCTCAGAACATACCAAAGTGCTTTACAGCTGCTGAATGACTGCACTGTTGCTTTGTTGGCAAACGCAGCAGCCAATGTGCACCCAGCGCGGTCCTACAAGCAGCAATGAGATAACTGACCAGCTAATCTGTTTTGGTGGTACTGGCTGAGGGTTAAAGTAAGGGCTGAGGTTTAAGTGTTAGTCAGGACACCAGAAGATGTGTCGGCCTAGGTTTTGAGCTTTGAGTGTTGGAGTTTTAACCCAGTGAAGTGTTGGCCTTTTGGCCATTCCGAAAGATCACACGATATTCACTTCCTACAGCTGCCAATCTGCATGATGCTACAATTCAGATTCTTGTTCAAATTTACACAGAATGCTATCCCTCCTAACCCCACGGAGCTTGAGGGGGGTGGGGGGGGGGGAAAGTGGGTGAATTTGGAAGGACGGGGCCTCCAAGAGAAATCTGTTTGAAGAAAAGCCTGGCTCTCGTACAGCTCCTTGCCAGAGCACAGAAGTGCCCTCAGTTTCTGTAGAGATAAATGTCCACTTGGGGAATGCTTTGCAGAATAGGAAGAATGGCTTCAGTGAAGCAGGGGACTGAGGCTGGCTACTGCATTAAGGCAAGGCAGGTGTCTGTTGGAAGCACTCGATATCTCACAGTTACAGATGGGAAAGTGTTCCCATTCCTCCTCCTCCTCTACCCAACACAATCACCCGAACCCTCCCTTCTGTGAGGGGAAAGTAACACTGCACTTAAAACCACAACTACCACAATGAACCATTTGTCCCTATCAATTCCAGGAGAGAGTGCTGTAGTCCTTTGAGGACAGGAGTAGCATCGATGCTTTGGAAATCTTAAATAGGATAAGCTCACAATGTTCGTTCACTCCAAAAGACACAGCGATATTAAATCAGCTGCTGCGCATATTGCTCAGATTCTACTTTCAAATAAACCGTATAAAATTGAGAGTTATTTTGCTAAATTGGTCTGAGAAGGTGAATGGGCACTTGATTAAATACAATTGGATGACCCTTACATTAAATCCTGCAGCATGAAAGAATAAAAGAGACACACAGTCCCTTTAACCTTTACCTAGAAGAATCAAGAACTCTGTACAGTAACACAGTGGGTGACCCTTACCCTGCTGGGAGGTTAGGAACTCCAGACAATTAAATAGTCGTTCACTCTTACCTTGCAGAATAAAGAACTCCATAAAGTTACACAGTGAATGCAATGGCCAATTAATTAAAATAGTGCTTAAATTAACATCCTCACGTCAGTACTTCAATGTAGCAGCTACCAACATGAATGCAGTCATCCTGGCTGCCATCTCCAGCACAACAGCACAACGTAACAGAATGCTTTGCTCTTCCAGCCTCTTCGCTTTCCTCACACAATCCTACAGCAGCCCTGTCCCTTTGTCCCCGGCTCCTCCAACGGCGCCTTAAGTCTCAACAGCGGAGGGTCCCCACTGAACTGAGAGTGGTAGAGCGAGTTCCCATTGGAACTGGCCACCGACGTCCTCGAGCCCACCGGTGAGCTCTTTGGCTGGGGCTGGCCACTTTCCGAGATACTTCCCAGCCCGTTGGCTGGAGACGCCTCCTGGGACATCTGCTTCTTCAGCTTGGCGGCCGCCCGCTGCCGCTTCAGCTCCGACAGCGTCTGGCAGGTCCCGTCTCTGCCGAGCTGCGGCGACGGAGCGGGTTCGCGGTCGTCGAGGATTACCTGGCCGTTCGCTCTCTCCGTTGTGCTGCTTGTTCTCGAGGGATCAGTGTTGGAAGAAGACTGCTGGGAAGCTGGAGTTGAGACCGGAGGACTCTTCTCACCAGTGTCTGCCGACCTTTCCGTGGATTCGACTTGTTCTGTCACACTCTTTTGGGAGATGGATGACAAATTCTGCATTTAAAACAGGAAAGGAAATTACTGCTTTTTATTACCTACAAAAATTAGAGCTAAAAAAAAAAAAATGATTTTCACACCTTTATCACTGATGGAGACGGGGGGAGTTTTTTTTTACACAGCGAGTTGTTGTGATCTGGAATTCACTGACTGAAAGGGTGGTGAAAGCAGATTCAATAGTAATTTTCAAAAGGGAATTGAATATCATTATCATAGGCAGTCCCTCGAAACGAGGATGACGCCAAAAAAGGATAAGTTCACAGGTGTTCCAATGAAGGACCTGATATTCCAGATCCCAAACTACATGTTGAAGGGTGGAAGAGGCCTGTGCGTGAATTTTTTAACGTGTGGTGGCCGTTGCACACCAGCCACCACAGGGGCTTGACAGAGCTAGGTCTTGGTCCAGAGGCAAGGGTTAACCAGGACGACTGGAGACCAGCTCTGCTGCACGGACCTAGTGCGCACACACATCGCAGTGTGGGCTGGGCCTGTGCTGCCCCTGGGCCCATGGCCCCCGAACTCACGCCTCCCCTGGGCCCCGATCACATCCCTCCACAGTTTCTCGCCGCTCCTGCTGTATCTGCCCACGCTCCAATCACCGACCTGGACCTTGATGACGTCACTCTTCGCTGCTGTCGCAGCTCGTGCAGACTAGAAAGGGAAACAATTGCAGGGCTATTGGGGAACGAGCAGGGGAGTGGGACTAATTGGATCGCTCTTTCAAAGAGCCTCCACGGACACGATGAACCAAAAGGCCTCCTTCTGTGCTGTATCATTTATATCTGCCTCCTCTTAAGGAGCTGACTATTCTTCATGTGTGAGTCTTTGTGGTTATTATCTACGAGCTATTTATCTGTTCAGGGGATGGAGGCAGCGCAGCCTAACCCCCATCCAGTAGGTGGCAGTGCAGGAGCACGGACCCAGAGTGATGTTTTTTGCCTCTTAGTCCGGGGGCACTGTACTATTGGTTAACCCTTGCCACTGGACCAAGACCTAGCTCTGTCAAGCCCGTGTGGTGGCTAGTGTGTAAGGGTGGACCTGGAATATTAGGTCCTTCATTTGTGAACTCAACCTTTTTTGGCGTGGAAGCAAGTCATCCTTGTTTCGAGGGACTGCCTATGATGATGATAATGACTACTATTCCTAACTTGCTTGGGATCAGCTTCTCAGCAGTCTGGAGATCAAAGCTCGGACATTTCTCTGTCTGGAGAGCCCAGCACCACACTGGACACGGAGTTGTTTGGGGGAGCGCATTACTGATTTTTGTTTGTCACCTTGCACTGTAAGTCAGCTGGTTGATTCAGATGCCAGTCAGCAGACTGGGATTGTGCACAACAAGTCTGTAGTGTCTCCTCAGAGGGCACAGTCAGAGGAAAGCAAGAAGCTAACAGTCATGGTCCGTCACATGACTGGAGGGGAAACGCCTATTGAAAAGGTGCCCCCTAGAATGTTTTCATTTAAAAGGACATTTCTTTGCCGTACTTCCACATGGTACGGGGAGAAGTTGCACTTGTAGTCGTGCTGCGGAAATCTCTTGCCGATCTAATATTTCCTTTCTGCGGAGCCCCTCTGCTGTGGTCGCTGGCCAGTTCCATTAGACAACGGTTCCACTGATTTAATGAGCATTGCCATCTTTTTCAGATCGAGACAGCATTCCAAACACATCAGAGGTTTCGAGAACCTCCACCCCCATCCCTACTCCATTCAGTAGGGGAACAGTACTTTGGTGCAGAGAGACCCAGTGATAGACGGAAATAAACAAAAGACAGACTAAAGAGTGGGGGAACAACGGTGTGGATTTTGTTTTGTAGTGGGACAGGTCAGGATTCAGGTGGCCCCCTATGAAATTCACACCCAAGTGCAGAGTAATCGAGGTGTTATATGTTCCATTAGAGTTTGTATTGTGGATAGTGATGCGATTATTGAACTTCAGCATTAACTGTGCTTCTTCGTTGTAATTCCAACGCACTCCTGGCTGGCCTCCCACGTTCTACACTACGTAAACTTGAGGTCATCCAAAACTCGGCTGCCCGTGTCCTAACTCACACCAAGTCCCGTTCACCTATCACCCCTGTGGTCGCTGACCTACATTAGAGCCTGGTTAAGCAATGCCTCGATTTTCATATTCTCACACTTGTTTTCAAATCCCTCCATGGCCTCACCCCCTCCCTTTCCCTGTATACTCCTCCAGTCCCACAACCCCCCCGCACGCCACCCTGAGATATCTGCACTCCTCTAATTCTGCCCTTGAGCATCCCTGACTATAATCGCTCAACCATTGGTGGCTGTGCCTTCTGTTGCCTAGGCCCCAAGCTCTGGAATTCCCTGCCTAAACCTCTCCCACTCTCTACCTCTCTTTTAAGACGCTCCTTAAAACCTACCTCTTTGACCAAGCTTTTGGTCGCCTGCCTTAATTTGTCCTTATATGGCTCAATGTCAAATTTTGTCTTCGAATTCTCCTGCGAAGTGCCTTGGGGTGTTTTATTACGTTAAAAGTGCTATATAAATACAAGTTGTTGTTGGTTTGTCTTGTGGTTGCTTGCCACCTAGTGGCAGGGCTGAGAATCACATGGCACAGACCAATACCCACTCACCAATTCAAAGCCTGCTGGAACATATAAAGTGAACATAAGGCTGAATTTCAAACGGTGCCACAAGAGTTCTGAACTCACGCTCAAAAAAAGTAATGTTACCCCTTACTGTCAAATCTTCATTAACCCAGAGTGACGTTTTGACGTCACTTCCTTAGTCTGGGGGCACTGTACTATTCCCAACTTGCTTGGGATCAGCTACTCAGCAGACTGGAGATCAAAGCTCGGACATTTCTCCTTCTGGAGAGCTTAGCACCGCACTAGACATGGAGTTGTTTGGAGGAGCGCATTACTGATTTTGGTTTGTCACCTTACACTGATTCAGCTGCCAGTCAGTAGCCTGGGACTGTGCACAACAGATCTTAATTTGTTAAATGTATTTAAAGAAAGAAAGACTTGCATTTATATGACCACCGGACATCTCAAAGCGCTTTACAGCCAATGAAGTACTCTTGAAGTGTAGTCACTATTGCAATGTGGGAAACACAGCAACCAATTTGTGCACAGCAAGCTCCCACAAACTGCAATGTGATAATGACTAGATAATCTGTTTTTGTTATGTTTATTGAGGGATAAACATTGGCCTGGACACCGGGGATAACTCGCCTTCTCTTCTTTGAAATAGAATCATGGAATCTTTTACGCCCACCTGAGAGAGCAGACGGGGCCTCGGTTTAACGTCTCAGCCGAAAGATGGATGAATTTTGTTCTCTTTTACACACATATTTGGGGACGATTTTAACTCCCCCCCTCGGCCTGGCAGAAACCCGGATGGGGGGGGCAGTTAAAATAGAGCGGGGGATTTATCCACTTCTTTCCCACCGCGACATGGCCAACTATTGTTTAAATTGCAGTCGGCTGGTTAGGTCCTCGTTAAATGCGCAGATCAGGCTCCGGTGATGTAATCAGGGCCCGATGTGCCATTTTAACATAAGACACATTCGGGCGGGGGAAAAGAGCAGGGCAGTGGTAAACCTGTCGGGAATAGCAGCCGCGGCTATCTGAGCGGTCAGACACGTCTCATCCTGAAAGACGGCACCTCTGACAGGTGAATAGTTTAGTTTAAGTCTTTACCGGGGTCACATTCTCCTGGTCTTTGGACGATTCCTTGTCTTCTCCATCGCTGCTCAGGATTTCCTTCCGCCCCATCTGCTGCCAGATAATCGCTTCCTGCTCACACTCCTTCCTGTACAAATTATTCCGGTCCGTTACGCTTGCTCTCCGCACTACTGTCCTGAAAGGAAACAGGATACCTGCATCACTGCTAGCACAAAACTTCCCATTGTAATATCCTGGATCTACACTAATTGTGTGAACTCGAGAATAGATATTGCACTCACTGGGACTAATCCAGAGATTCCCACAGGACACAAGCCTCATGTTTTTATTTTGCTTCCCTCACTTGAAGTGACATTATTTGTATGAATTTTGTTCTCAAGGTGACGTACCTTAATGCTGGAAAATGAAATATTTTCCATTTCAGGAAGATGGTCACAAATAAATCCAACAGGGAATTTTCAGGTTATTAAGGGGAACAGATAGGGTAGATCGAGAGAGACTATTTTCTGTTGGTTGGGGAGTCTAGGACTAGGGAGCAGAGTCTAAAATTTAGAGCCAGACCTTTCAGGAGTGAAATTAGGGAACACTTCTACACACAAAGGGTGGCAGAAGTTTGGAACTCTCTTCCACAAACAACAATTGGTGCTAGATCAATTGTTCATTTTAAATCGGAGATTGATAGCTATTTGTTAACCAAAGGTATTAAGGGATATGGGCCAAAGATCAACCATGATCTCACTGAATGGTACAACAGGTTTGAGGGGCTCAATGGCTTACTCCTGTTCTTATGTTCCTAGAAACTTCTTTACCCAGAGAGTGGTTAGAGTGTGGAATTCACTGCCACAAGTAGTAGAGGCAGATAAGTTTAAAGGAAAGATGAATAAACACACGAGGGAGAAAGGAATAGACGGGTATGTTGATAGGTTTACATGAAGAGGGGTGGGAGGTGGCTCGTGTGGAGCATAAACGCCGGCATGGACCTGTTGGGCCGAATGGCCGGTTTCTGTGCTGTAAATACTTTGTAATTCTATGTATTTAGTGGCCCCTACTGGAAAGTACATGTATGTGGCCATTGAGTGAGTGGGGATTGAATTGGATCGGTGATGGCCCAACCCAGTGTCATCACCGTCACTAAGTACTCCTGCTCACATGCAGAACAGTTAGATACAGATTAAAACACACTCTTTACTCTTCCCAACAACATGCCTTAGCCTCACTCATAGGACAACAATCTCCTGCGTGACATTTTCCATATCCCACTGCACCATCCTACGGCCTGTTTGAGAAATGTAATTTTTACATTACACACAGAGGCTTGTTAGGATATGGATTGCTCTACCAGAAACAGTGGTGGAAGCTGTGGTGAGCTGTGGCTCAGTGGGTTGTACACTCACCTCTGAGTCAAATGGTTACATAAGAACATATGATGTGATTGGGATTACGGAGACGTGGCTCCAGGATGATCAGGGCTGGGAACTCAACATTCAGGGGTATTCAACATTCAGGAAGGATAGAATAAAAGGAAAAGGAGGTGGGGTAGCATTGCTGGTTAAAGAGGAGATTAATGCAATAGTTAGGAAAGACATTAGCTTGGATGATGTGGAATCTATATGGGTAGAGCTGCAGAACACCAAAGGGCAAAAAACGTTAGTAGGAGTTGTGTACAGACCTCCAAACAGTAATAGGGATGTTGGGGAGGGCATCAAACAGGAAATTAGGGGTGCATGCAATAAAGGTGTAGCAGTTATAATGGGTGACTTTAATATGCACATAGATTGGGCTAGCCAAACTGGAAGCAATACGGTGGAGGAGGATTTCCTGGAGTGCATAAGGGATGGTTTTCTAGACCAATATGTTGAGGAACCAACTAGGGGGGAGGCCATCTTAGACTGGGTGTTGTGTAATGAGAGAGGATTAATTAGCAATCTCATTGTGCGAGGCCCCTTGGGGAAGAGTGACCATAATATGGTGGAATTCTGCATTAGGATGGAGAATGAAACAGTAATTTCAGAGACCATGGTCCAGAACTTAAAGGGTAACTTTGAAGGTATGAGGCGTGAATTGGCTAGGATAGATTGGCGAATGATACTTAGGGGGTTGACTGTGGATGGGCAATGGCAGACATTTAGAGACCGCATGGATGAAGTACAACAATTGTACATTCCTGTCTGGCGTAAAAATAAAAAGGGGAAGGTGGCTCAACCGTGGCTATCTAGGGAAATCAGGGATAGTATTAAAGCCAAGGAAGTGGCATACAAATTGGCCAGAAATAGCAGCGAACCTGGGGACTGGGAGAAATTTAGAACTCAGCAGAGGAGGACAAAGGGTTTGATTAGGACAGGGAAAATGGAGTACGAGAAGAAGCTTGCAGGGAACATTAAGGCGGATTGCAAAAGTTTCTATAGGTATGTAAAGAGAAAAAGGTTGGTGAAGACAAACGTAGGTCCACTGCAGTCAGAATCAGGGGAAGTCATAACGGGGAACAAAGAAATGGCGGACCAATTGAACAAGTACTTTGGTTCGGTATTCACTAAGGAGGATACAAACAACCTTCCGGATATAAAAGGGGTCAGAGGGTCTAGTAAGGAGGGGGAACTGAGGGAAATCTTTATTAGTCGGGAAATTGTTTTGGGGAAATTGATGGGATTGAAGGCCGATAAATCCCCAGGGCCTGATGGATTGCATCCTAGAGTACTTAAGGAGGTGGCCTTGGAAATAGCGGATGCATTGACAGTCATTTTCCAACATTCCATTGACTCTGGATCAGTTCCTATGGAGTGGAGGGTAGCCAATGTAACCCCACTTTTTAAAAAAGGAGGGAGAGAGAAAACAGGGAATTATAGACCGGTCAGCCTGACCTCAGTAGTGGGTAAAATGATGGAATCAATTATTAAGGATGTCATAGCAGTGCATCTGGAAAATGGTGACATGATAGGTCCAAGTCAGCATGGATTTGTGAAAGGGAAATCATGCTTGACAAATCTTCTGGAATTTTTTGAGGATGTTTCCAGTAAAGTGGACAAAGGAGAACCAGTTGATGTGGTATATTTGGACTTTCAGAAGGCTTTCGACAAGGTCCCACACAAGAGATTAATGTGCAAAGTTAAAGCACATGGGATTGGGGGTAGTGTGCTGATGTGGATTGAGAACTGGTTGTCAGACAGGAAGCAAAGAGTAGGAGTAAACGGGTACTTTTCAGAATGGCAGGCAGTGACTAGTGGAGTGCCGCAAGGTTCTGTGCTGGGGCCCCAGCTGTTTACATTGTACATTAATGATTTAGACGAGGGGATTAAATGCAGTATCTCCAAATTTGCAGATGATACTAAGTTGGGTGGCAGTGTGAGCTGCGAGGAGGATGCTATTAGGCTGCAGAGTGACTTGGATAGGTTAGGTGAGTGGGCAAATGCATGGCAGATGAAGTATAATGTGGATAAATGTGAGGTTATCCACTTTGGTGGTAAAAACAGAGAGACAGACTATTATCTGAATGGTGACAGATTAGGAAAAGGGAAGGTGCAACGAGACCTGGGTGTCATGGTACATCAGTCATTGAAGGTTGGCATGCAGGTACAGCAGGCGGTTAAGAAAGCAAATGGCATGTTGGCCTTCATAGCGAGGGGATTTGAATACAGGGGCAGGGAGGTGTTGCTACAGTTGTACAGGGCCTTGGTGAGGCCACACCTGGAGTATTGTGTACAGTTTTGGTCTCCTAACTTGAGGAAGGACATTCTTGCTATTGAGGGAGTGCAGCGAAGGTTCACCAGACTGATTCCCGGGATGGCGGGACTGACCTATCAAGAAAGATTGGATCAACTGGGCTTGTATTCACTGGAGTTCAGAAGAATGAGAGGGGATCTCATAGAAACGTTTAAAATTCTGACGGGTTTAGACAGGTTAGATGCAGAAAGAATGTTCCCAATGTTGGGGAAGTCCAGAACCAGGGGTCACAGTCTGAGGATAAGGGGTAAGCCATTTAGGACCGAGATGAGGAGAAACTTCTTCACCCAGAGAGTGGTGAACCTGTGGAATTCTCTACCACAGAAAGTAGTTGAGGCCAATTCACTAAATATATTCAAAAGGGAGTTAGATGAAGTCCTTACTACTCGGGGGATCAAGGGTTATGGCGAGAAAGCAGGAAGGGGGTACTGAAGTTTCATGTTCAGCCATGAACTCATTGAATGGCGGTGCAGGCTAGAAGGGCTGAATGGCCTACTCCTGCACCTATTTTCTATGTTTCTATGTTTCTATAAGAAATAGGAGCAGGAGTAGGCCATACGGCCCCTCGAGCCTGCTCCGCCATTTTAAATGATCATGGCTGATCCGATCATGGACTCAGCTCCACTTCCCTGCCCGCTCCCCATAACCCTTTATCCCCTTATCGTTTAAGAAACTGTCTATCTCTGTCTTAAATTTATTCAATGTCCCAGCTTCCACAGGTCTCTGAGGTGGCAAATTCCACAGATTTGCAACCCTCAGAGAGAAGAAATTTCTCCTCATCTCTGTTTTAAATGGACGGCCCCTTATTCTAAGATTATGCTCCCTAGTTCTAGACTTCCCCATCAGTGGAAACATTCTCTCTGAATCCATCTTGTCAAGCCCCCTCATAATCTTATACGTTTCGATAAGATCACCTCTCAATCTTCTGAATTCCAATGAGTAGAGGCCCAACCTACTCAACCTTTCCTCATAAGTCAACCCCCTCATCCCCGGAATCAACCTCGTGAACCTTCTCTAAACTGCCTCCAAAGCAAGTATATCCTTTCGTAAATATGGAAACCAAAACTGCACAGTATTCCAGGTGTGGCCTCACCAATACCCTGAATAACTGCAGCAGACGTCCCTGCTTTTATACTCCATCCTATTTGCAATAAAGGCCAAGATTCCATTGGCCTTCCTGATCACTTGCTGTACCTGCATAGTAACCTTTTGTGTTTCATGCACAAGTACCCCCAGGTCCCGCTGTACTGCAGCACTTTGCAATCTTTCTCCATTTAAATAATAACTTGCTCTTTGATTTTGTCTGCCAAAGTGCATGACCTCACACTTTCCAACATTATACTCCATCTGCCAAATGTTTGCCCACTCACTTAGCCTGTCTATGTCCTTTTGCAGATTTTCTCTGTCCTCCTCACACATTGCTTTTCCTCCCATCTTTGTATCGTCAGCAAACTTGGCTACGTTACACTCAGTCCCTTCTTCCAAGTCGTTAATATAGATTGTAAATAGTTGGGGTCCCAGCACTGATCCCTGCGGCACCCCACTAGTTACTGGTTGTCAACCCGAGAATGAACCATTCTCTGTTTTCTGTTCGTTAGCCAATCCTCTATCTATGCTAATATATTACCCCCAACCCAGTGAACTTTTTATCTTGTACAGTAACCTTTTATGTGGCACCTTGTCAAATGCCTTCTGGAAGTCCAAATACACCACATCCACTGGTTCCCCTTTATCCACCCTGTTAGTTACATCCTCAAAGAATTCCAGCAAATTTGTCAAACATGGCTTCCCCTTCATAAATCCATGGTTGTAGGCCCACACCAGAGACTTGAGTACATAAATCTAGGCTGACGCTCCAGTGCAGTGCTGAGGGAGTGCTGCGCTGTCGGAGGTGCCATCTTTCAGGTGCGACGTTAAACTGAGGCCCCGTCTGCTCTCTCAGATGGACATAAAAGATCCCATGGCACTATTTTGAAGAAGAGCAGGGGAGTTACCCCCGGTGTTCTGGCCAATATTTATCCCTCAAGCAACATCACTGAACCAGATTATCACACTGCTGTTTGTGGGATCTTGCTGTGTGCATTTGGCTGCCGCGTTTCCTACATTACAACAGTGACTACACTTCAAAAAGTATTTCATTGGCTGTAAAGCGCATTGGGACATCCGGTGGTCATGAAAGTACAAATGCAAGTCTTTCTTTCTAGAATTCATAGCAGCTTTTAAAAAGAAAGTGGATAAGCATATGAAAAGGACAACCTAACAGTACCATGCCCAGGTGGCCACTCCTTTTGTGAGACGGTGAGTGTTGGGAAGCTGTTTGACTGTGAAGAGCATCACGGTCAAGCAAAATCCCGTCCACCCATACACACATCGCAGGACAGGTCATTCGGTGACGACCTGCTTTTCTTCGCCTCTGTTTCTGCAGTCTGGGACCGAGGCTAATTGTAGCGTCCCCCATTGCTCAGCATACAGACACTGAATGGCTCCTTGAGTGATGGACCAGAGGGCCTCCTCCACCCATGGAACTTGGAGAAAATAAATTAAAATAAAAAAGGAAGACTTGCATTTATATAGCGCCTTTCACAAACTCAGGATGTCCCAAAGCACTTTACAGACAGTGAAAAAAATGCAGCAGCCAATTTGCACACAGCAAGGTCCCACAACCAGCAATGAGTTAATAATTAGATCATTTGTTTTTAATGATGTTGGTTGAGGGATAAATATTGGCCAGGACACTGGGAAGAATTTCCCTGCTACTCTTCGAATAATGCCATGGAATCTTTAACATCCTCCTGATAGAGCAGAAAGAGCCTCGATTTAACATCTCATCGGACAGTGCAGTGCGTCCCTCAGCCTAGAGTTTTCTGCTCAAGTCTCTGGAGTGGGACTACGAACCCACAACTCTGGGGTGAGAGTGCTACCCACTGAGCCACGGCTAACAATTAAAAAGTCAATAAATGCAACAGCGAGAGATCACTTAGAGAAAAATCGGATGCAGTGTGACATCACAGAGCGGAAAGCTATCAGCCTGTCCAACGCCAACCTGACAGGAGGGGAAGCCAGTTGCTTTGCTGCAGGAAGGAGGGGAAATGAGAGGGAGCATCAACCTCAGGCTGCTTCTGACATACAATCTGGTAGCTAATTTAACAGAGTCCTGAAGCCTTGCTATCAGAGTCAAGGATTTTCCAAGGAGACACAATTTCAACAAAAGGGAGAAGCATAATTTAAAGAGGGAGCAAAACCATTCACCTTCCCTCGGGTATGATAAAGTAAAACCTGAATATCAGTAAGTTAAATCCTGAATATTATTTTAAAATCGAGCCAATTAAAGGGTCCAGAAAAGTGATTAAAAACCCACAAACAAGACGCAATTTCCTCATGGAAACACCACCAGCTCCAAGTTTGCCTCCAAGTCACACACCATCCCGACTTGGAAATATATCACCGTTCCTTCCTCGTCAAAACCCTGGAACTCCCTCCCTAACAGCACTGTGGGAGTACCCTCACCACACGGGCTGCAGCAGTTCAAGAAGGCAGCTCACCACCACCTTCTTGAGGGCAATTAGGGACGGGCAATAAATGCTGGCCTTGCCAGCGACGCACACATCCCGTGAACGAATAAAAAAAGGTGCATCGAGTGATAGATGTCTGGAATGATGTGTCAGGGAAAGTAGCAGAGAATGATATAAAGGCGGTCAAGACACAGTTGCTAGGCTGAGAACTAGAGTACGAGAGGGACGAGCTTAGAACATAATAACTTAGGAAATAGGAGCAGGAGCAGGTCATTCAGCCCCTCGAGCCTGCTCCGCCATTCAATAAGATCATGGCTGATCTTCTGCCTCAACTCCACTTTCCTGTACTGACCCATATCCCTTGATTCCCTTAATATCCAAAAGTCTATTGATCTCAGTCTTGAATATACCCAATGACTGAGCCTCCAGCTCTCTGGGGTAGAGAATTGCAAAGATTCAAAGAAATTTCTCCTCATCTCAGTCCTAAATGGCCGACCCCTTATTCTGAGACTGTGACACCTGGTTCTATACTCACCAGCCAGGGGAAACATTCTCCCTGCATCTACCCGTCAAGCCCTCTAGGAATTTTGTTACGCCTAACTTCCGTTTCTTGTTTTTGGCTTTTCTTGTGTTCCCCTAAAGCAACGGAGGGCGATGTCTGGCTCTCGCAATGCCATTAGGAGGCACAAGCCAACCATCCACCCACTCACTCCTGCTTTGAGAGGATCCATCTTGATCAAGACGATTAGGGATTCTGAAGCAGTGGTAGGTGTTCACCGCCAGCAATCAACGTAACTCAGGGCCATTTTCATACAATAAATAAGGACAAACTGAGGCCCAGGAAATGGGAAAATCCAGGATGACTGAAGAACCCAAAAAACGGTGACGTGCAGTTTAATGATCTGACTGAGCATTGCCATGCGCAAGAGATTTCATTAGAAGGCGTGCCTGTACTGACCCCCGGCTTCCAGCACTGGAGGTCCTCCTGCTGAGGGATGACTTGTGCTTGCCCTGCGACTTCAGGATGCTTTCATGTTTGTGTTTGAGTTGTCGAAGCAAAACCTTGAACTCTTCGTCGTCACAGAGATCTGCAATGGAAAATTAACATTAGCCCATTTCAGACCAGTACAGCACAGCCCTGGACCATTTAAAGGCTTGTCTCTTAGGGGAACGGTAGCATAATGGTTATGTTACTGGGTTAGTACTCCAGAGACCTGAACTAATAATCCAGAGACAGGAGTTCAAATCCCACCACGGCAGCTGGGGGAATTTAAATTCAGTTAATTAAATATCTCTGGAATTTAAAAAAAAAAGCTAGTATCAGTACTAATAACCATGAAACTACTGGATTGTTGTAAAAACCTAACTGGTTCACTAATATCCTTCAGGGAAAGAAATCTGCTGTCCTTTTCCGGTCTGGCCTATATGTGACTCCAGACCCAAAGCAATATGGTTGACTCTTAACTGCTCTCTAAAATGGCCTAGAAAGCCACTCAGTTGTATCAAACTGTAACAATGAAGTCAGCACTGTGGGAGTACCTTCACCACAAGGACTGCAGTGGTTCAAGAAGGCGACTCACCATCATCTTCTCAAGGGCAATGAGGGATGGGCAATAAATGCTGTCCTTGCCAGCGACGCCCACATCCCACATAACGAATAAAAAATCTCAAATGTTCTCCTTTCTACTTGTGCCGTGGCTCAGTGAGCAGCAGTCTTGCCTCTGAGTCAGCAGGTCGTGGGTTTGTGTCCCACTAGAGATTTCGGCCGATATAATCTAGGCTGACACTCCGAGGGAGTGCTGCACTGTCGGAGGTGCCGTCTTTTGGATGAGACATTAAACCGAGGCCCCGTCTGCTCTCTCAGGTGGACGTAAAAGATCCCATGGCACTATTTCGAAGAAAAGCAAGGGAGTTATCCCCGGTGTCCAGGCCAATGTTTATCCCTCAATCAACATAACAAAAACAGATTATCTGGTCATTATCACATTGCTGTTTGTGGCAGCTTGCTATGCACAACTTGGCTGCCACGTTTCCTATATTACAACAGTGACTACACTTCAAAAAGTACTTCATTGGTTGTAAAGTTTTTTGGGATGTTGTGAGGTCATGAAAGACGCTATATGCTTTCTTTATCTTTCAGATCTTCCCCGTTATATTTCTGTATAATTTTGAAGACTTTTGTTTGAACAGTAAAGTGCTGTTTTCATCGAGGGAGCTTGCTGGGAAGAGTTACCCAGCTCAACAGTATGAAAGGCCCTTTTACAATATTGCCCAATGACAGTGAAATCCTGGGAGAGCAACATTCGGTAACTTTCTTGCAGTCACACCAAGGTCTTCTTAAAATATACATCAATATCCAGAAAAATCTGAAAGCCAGCAGAAAAGATGGAGGTGTTAGACTTTTATAACTGATTTTCAAAAATGACATTGAGGATGGATACACTGAGGATAATCCAGGCTGACACTCCAGTGCAGAGCCAAGGGATATGTCATTTCTTGGATGAGACGTTAAACCGAGGCCCCATCTGGATTTAAAAGATCCCATGGCACTATTTCAAAGAAGAGCAGGAGCGTTCTCTCCGGTGTCCTGGCCAATATTTATCCCTCAACCAACATCACTATAAACAGATTATATGGTCATTTACCTTATTGCTGTTTGTGGGACTTTGCTGTGCGCAAATTGGCTGTAAAGCGCTTTGACCGTCCTGAGGTCATGAAAGATGTTATATAAATGTAGTTCTTTGTTTCTTTCCATGATTTACACTTGGAAGCATTGTTGACTGTGCAAAACCAGTGTGTTGGGATTTCATGGAATTGCAATAATATAACAGCATTTGATCACGGCCAAGGCATCACCCGCCCCGGTCCCTGATTAATTGCGGTACCTCTGTCGATGTTAATTCAGCTTCTGTACAGAGTAAACTCCTCCAAGGCTGCTTCTCTGGTAATATTCACAGAAAGACAGGTTGCTGAGGCCAAGACAGTATAAAGAGGTGGCTCCCTCAATCTGTCCATTGAGACCAGATTACAGTTCTAAGATACGATATAATCAGGAAAGAAATTGTGGGTGTCGGGACTTTTCAATAAATGAGCCATCTGTGCAGGATTACCGGCTGGCTGCTTTTGCATTGGACAATCCGTTTTTTCAGTGGGCTGTCTTGAAATGCTTAACTTGTAGTCCAGACACAAGAAGCCAGTTTTTTCTTTAAAAAAAAACTAAAATCCTTTCTCTCCCCCTTGTTCATTGTGCATTTGTGCAAATCGCTCAGTAACAAAACCAGCTGCATTCAAAACCATGTCCCTGTCCTAATTGAAAACAAATGCTGCTAATAATTTTCTGGTTCTTTCTAAGGCTGCAGGCTGGAGGAAGGAGCCAAGATATATTCAAAAAAGAGCATAGTGTGGTTTGCTCAGTTATAAACATTCATTCCCTCCACCACCGGCGCACCGTGGCTACAGTGTGTACCATCCACAAGTTGCACTGCAGCAACTTGCCAAGGCTTCTTCGACAGCACCTCCCAAACCTGTGACCTCTACCGCATAGAAGGACCAGGGCAGCAGGCGTATGGGAGCACCATCACCTCCAAGTGCCCCCCCCAAGTCACACACCATCCTGACTTGGAAGTATATCGCCATTCCTTCATCGTCGCTGGGTCAAAATCCTGGAACTCCCTCCCTAACAGCACTGTGGGAGTACCTTCACCACACGGACTGCAGCGGTTCAAGAAGGCGGCTCACCACCACCTTCTCAGGGCAATTAGGGATGGGCAATAAATGCTGGCCTTGCCAACGATGCCCACATCCCATGAACAAATAAAAAAAAGTGTATATGACCAGCAGTTAATTTAAATTTAGCTGATGGTTATTCAACACTGGAGGATTATTTGAGAGTGTGGCCTGTTCAAATCATTGAGTTCATTTGGAGTTTTCAAAGAGACATATCAGGCCAGTTGGCTCCTACTGATTATAAATAGGCAAGAATAACTACGTATATAAAGGTTAACTATAAAATAATAGTTTAGCATATATATTGCAAACATTCATTGTTTTCAACAACTTACATTTATATAGCACATTTAATATAGTAAAACATCCCAAGGCGCTTAACAAGAGCGATAGCAATAAATAACATTTCTGACACCGAGCCACAGAAGGAGCTATCAGGAAAGATGACCAGAAGCTTGATCAAACAGGTATATTTTAAAGAGCATTTTAAAAGAGGAGAGAGGCGGAGAGGTTTAGGGGCGAATTCCAGAGTTTAGGGTCCGGGCAGCTGAAAGCACGATGGCCAATGGTAGAGTGATTTAAATTGAGGATACGCAAGAGGCCAGAATTGGAAGAGCACAGAGATCTTGAAGGCATGCAGGGCTGGAGGAGATTACAGAGATAGTAGCCTTTAACATAGCGATTGTAAATAATTATGTATTGTATGAGTTATTTATTCATTGGTTCATCTTTTGTTCGACAAAGTCACTCAATTAATTCTGGAATTAGGCCCTATGTTTTGACATTCTGTGCTAGTTGCAGGCTTTAGAAAGATACTCTGGAGGCATGGGATAGATTAAATAGCTGAAGAAAATTTTAAAGCAAAGTCTTCTGTTTGTTATCCTGGGCACCTTACCAGAAATTCTCTGAAAAGCAGGACCAATAAAAATACTTGCAAGGGTGTGAGAAGCTAAACACACCTATGAGATTGGTCTAAACTACAAAAGCTGATGTATCCAGAATAAGGGCAGAAAAGACCCAAAAATGTGAGAGAGATATTACTGATATTTTCAATGAATTTTCAATGGAAGCAACAGAAGGGATTGATCGCTATGATTGGTCAATAACTCCATTATCGTTGTATTGTGCGATGACCAGGTTGGTAAGAAAGTGAACTAGATGGATCCCAGTCTTTTATTGTCGAGCAATTCCCTCATTCCTATGGAAACACGAGCATTAAAGCCCTGGTCCCTTTCCCTGCCCCAGCCTTAACCTGTCCCTTGTTGGGCAAGGCAAATGGCGCCAATCTTACATCTGTGACTAACCAATTGGCGTTTCTTTCAGGTGCGTCTTGGCATTGAGACTCGCGCCGTGAGCTGTCAGCAGTTCTGCAATTTGCATCTGCAAAGAAAAGGAAACAAAATGTTTGCGTTGTGATAGTTGGATAACAAGAAAACCTATCCTTCCTCCATCTCAACCCTTCAAAACAGAACTGTTCAGTTACCCTTTGGGTGGCGTGAAAAGAAATGAGGTGTTATTTTTCCTCACACTTACCACATTTTGACTGTTCCGTTGATAGTTATTAAGCAAGCCACTTTAAAAGGAACCCATTTTAGGCTGTGTTGTGTTCCTCAAGACAAGCACAAATGCTGGACGAAAATCACTGGGCACAGGCATCCTCTCCCCTAACCCCAATTACAAAAAAAAGTGTAAATCAGTGAGTGTGAATGAGAAACGATTTGGTCCATTTGAATATTATACTCAAGTTATCAAATTATGTTATCAAGAATTTATTTTTAATTGACAGGTAAGTGAGTATGACTAATTTGAGTGTCAGTCGTGGCTCAGTGGGTAGCACCCTCGCCTCTGAATCAGAAGGTTGTGGGACTTGAGCACATGAATCCAAGCTGACACTCCCAGTGCAGTGCTGAGGGAGTGCTGCACTGTCAAAGGTGCCGCCTTTCAGATCAGACATTAAAACCGAAGCCCCGTTTGCCCCCTCAGGTGGACGTAAAAGATCCCATGGCACTATTTCGAAGAAGAGCAGGGGAGTTACCCCCGGTGTCATGGGCCAATATTTATCCTTCAATCAACATCACTAAGACAGATTATCTGGTCATTAGCACATTGCTGTTTTTGGGAGTTTGCTGTGCGCAATTTGGCTGCCGTGTTTCCTACATCCCAACAGTGACTACACTTCAAAAAGTACTTCGTTGGCTGTAAAGCGCTTTGGGACATCCGGAGGTTATGAATGGCGCTATATAAATGCAAGTCTTTTTTCTTTAATTGATTTTTTTACACTTTTATGTCAAAATGGTACAAATGAACATTTGTCTTTTCCAAATTCACAAAGGCAACGGGATCAGTTAAGAAATTCAATTTCTGCTTGCTCTTATCAGTCCTAAAATATTCCAGGAAATCTGCCCTTGCTGGGATTTACCAGGGGAGGGAGTCACTGCACATTACACACAAAGAAGCAGAATTACTGCGGGTTTGAAATCTGCGCACATTTTGTTGAGACACAAAATACAGCAACAGCTTCTTCCTGGTGTGTAACACTGTAATTAGTATTATGGCACAAGAGCATAGCTCTGTAAATGTCTGCATTGTATCATTAGCACTTTAAACTGAAACCAGAACATATAGCTTTTTTTAAATATTCATTTTTGGGTTGTGGGTATCTCTGGCATGACCCAGCATTTATTGCCCATCCCTAGTTTCCCTCGAGGGTGGTGGTGAACCTCCTTCATTTCAGTCCTTGTGGTGAAGGTACTCCCACTGTGCTGTTAGGATTTTGACCCAGCGACGATGAAGGAACGGCGATATATTCCCAAGTCACGATGGTGTGTGACTTGGAAGGGAACTTGGAATTCACACGCACCCACTGCCCCTGTCCTCATAGGTGGTAGTGGACGCGGGTTTTGGAGCTGCTGTTGAAGAAGTCTTGGCGAGTGCACCTTGTAAATGGTACACGCTGTGGCCAAGGTGCGCCGGTGGTGGAGGGAGTGAATGTTTAAAGTGGGCTGCCGATACAACAGACACATAACATCTCGTCTGGAGCTTTACTGATAATATTACTGATGGGAGGGGTCTTAGTAACTTGCGAGCACATGGTTTTACGATGAAACCATGAGCTCCAATTCCCAGGGTTGCCCATCACTCAGACCGGCTGAATCAGCTTGGGAAAATCCCAAAGCTGCCCATCACTCGGATTCATTGCCTGAATTGGGGGAATTCTAGCATTTTCCAGTCAGGTTCCAACCTGAGAGTGAGCCATTCCACTTGAGGGGGCAGATACACTGGCACTGCCCATCTTTGCCCACCCTGTTGGATGACTGGACAGGAGCACTGATCTACATGGTGCTGCTCTTCCAAAAGGAGGAAAAAGTATGGCGGAGAATGGCTTGCAGGACAAGACTGGGCCTAATGGAGGAAGAGTTTGAAAATCTAACAGTCACCTATATTGCAGCATTACTGTTGTTCAAAGTTATTACTGTAAGGCCCCCCTCAGTTTTCTCCTGTCGCCTATCCAGATCTCCCGAACCCATGCACCACATTCCAGCTAAAGCCGAGGCCAGGACACTAGTGGTTGACCATCGAACAGTGCTATCCTATCCCTGCTCACGATGAAATGTGCAGCCTTTTGTCATCTTTTGCCCGGATCAGGAAATCATCACACCAGAATCTCACGACTCCAATCTGTGTCCTGCCAGTCCAAAGCTCAACATGTCACACTGCCACTATTCTGGGCTAAATCCGACTGGCATTCGGTCTCACCCTATGGGAACTTTATTGCAACAATCCACATCTTATTCACCTTCACTGGGCTCCTGATCCAAGTGTGACTCCTAAAGGGGTGTGTTCTCACTGAATGCAGCTGAACACATAGTAAAGATGTTTGCCGAGTAGAACTTATTGAAAGTTATTCAAAACTAGGTCCCTGCTGATCAGTATATATATATATATATCATATGATGATTATCGCATACAGTTTTTTGTACAATGTGCTGTCACTGCATTTGGGGAAACTAACCTATTTTTTCCAGCTGTTCTGGCATAAATAGACGGATTCTTTAATTAAGTTGTAGGATTTTCTAGTTATTTGGAGCACTAATTGTCCAGGGATATCATTAAAAGCATCTCAGTTTGAAATATTTCTGACTGAAGTTAACATAGAAGTATTTAGAATATATTACTAAGTCTGAGTCCAGAAGGTTGTTTGCTCAAGTCCCACGAGCACAAAATCTAGACTGACACTCCAGTGCAGTACTAAGGGAGTGCTGCACTGTCGGAGGTGCCGCCTTTCGGATGAGATGTTAAACCGAGGCCCCGTCTGCTCTCTCAGATAGTTGTAAAAGATCCTATGGCACTATTTCTTAGAAGAGTCGGGGGAGTTCTCCCCAGTGTCCTGAGCCAATATTTATCCCTCAACCAACATCACTAAAGCAGATTATCTAGTCATTATCGCATTGCTGTTTGTGGGAGCTTGCTGTGCGCACATTGGCTGTTACGTTTCCTACATTAGAACAGTGACTACAATTCAAAATTACTAAATTGGCTATAAAGAACTTTGGGACGTCGTGGGGTTGTGACTGGCTTATATAAATGCAAATCTTTCTTCTTGCTAAGCAATCATAGGCATCATCATCATAGGCAGTCCCTCGAAATCGAGGAAGACTTGCTTCCACTCTAAAGGTGAGTTCTCAGGTGACTGAACAGTCCAATACGGGAATTACAGTCTCTGTCACAGGTGGGACAGACAGTGGCTGAAGGAAAGGGTGGGTGGGGAGTCTGGTTTGCCGCACGCTCCTTCCGCTGCCTGCGCTTGTTTTCTGCATGCTCTCGGCGACGAGACTTGAGGTGCTCAGTGCTCTCCCGGATGCACTTCCTCCACTCTTTGGCCAAGGCACACTGTACCAGGGCACACTACGCCTGCGCACACACAATGTACTGACGTCCCAAGCTGTAGCGTGACACTGACCTGCCCCCAGCAGGCGGCTGCATGCAGCGGCTCCCAGCCGTCATGGTCCTTCATGTTCACCTTGGCCCCGTGTTCGAGCAGCAGCTCAGCAACCGTGCAGTAACCGTTGGCGGCGACTACATGTAGCTGAGGGAGAGACAGACAAGAGACTTTACACACAAACTGGTCAGTGACCTACAAATCAATATCAAACTGTAGTTTCTAAAAATAAGCCTGACCAACAAGAACTCCTCACCGAAAAAAATACCCAACAGTAAAAGAAGTTGTGTATGTGAGTGGGAGGGCCTGTGTGCCTTGGGACGTTTTACAACGTTAAGAACATAAGAAATAGGAGCAGGAGTAGGCCATTCGGCCCCTTGAGCCTGCTAAAGGTGCTATATAAGAACATAAGAAATAGGAACGGGTGTAGGCCATTTGGCCCCTCAAGCCTGCTCTACTATTTAATATCATGGCTGATCTTCATCACTTTCCCACCCTATCCCCGTATCCTTTGATTCCCTTAGTGCCCAAAAATCTATCAGTCTTGAATATTTTCTACGGCTGAACACCTACAGCCCTCTTGGGGCTCCCCCCCTCTCCAAACCCCACTCCCCTCCTCCTGACCCTCATTCCCCCCTCTCTCTGACCCCACTCCCTGACCCCCATCCCCCCCTCCAAACCCCACTTCCGACCCCGACCCCCATTCCCCCCCTCCAAACCCCACTTCCCAACCCCCATTACCCTCTCTCCAAACCCCACTTCCCGACTGCCGACCCCCATTCCCCCCCCCGACCCCATTCCCCCCCCCTCTCTCTGACCGTACTTCTCTCCCCCGACCCCATTCTTTCCCTCTCTCTCTCTCTCTGATCGCATTAATGTATTGTTGTGTGACTCTGGGGCCAAGTTTCGGTCTGAGTTTTTTTGGAGCAACTGGTTTAGAATGGAGTATCTTAGAAATTGCAATTCTTGGCATTTAGTTTGCTCCAGTTCTCGTCAGTTAGAACAATTTCAGTTTGGAACAGATTTTTTTTTTCCAAAAGTGGGCGTGTCCGGCCACTTACGCCCATTTTGAAAGTTTAGGCAGTGAAAACATACTCCAAACTAACTTAGAATGGAGTAAGTGTAGATTTTTGTACGCTCAGAAAAACCTTGTCTATACCTAGAAAATCAGGCGTAGGTTACAAATCAGGCGTAGGGAATGGGGGGGGGGGGGGTTTAAAGGGAAGTTTACAAACATTAAACACTTCAGTTTTACAAATAATGAGCCATCATCAATAATAAATGATAAATACATCAATAAATCAATCAAAAAAAAAATTTAAAAAAAAAAAATCAATAAATAAAACATTTTCTACTTACCGACTGCAGCACTGGGAGCCCTCCAACAGCGTGCTGGGACGCGCCCCCTACGCCCCCCCCCCGGCCCCCCCAGTGTGTCTCTGTCAGTGTCTCTAGATCTCTGTCTGTCTGTGTGTGTGTCTCTCACTCTCTGTCTGTCAGTGTCTGTGTTTCTGACAGCGAGGGGGGGGAAGAGAGAGGGGGGTGAGAGAGAGAGGGGGGGTGAGAGAGAGAGAGAGAGAGGGGGGGTGAGAGAGAGAGAGAGAGAGAGGGGGATGAGAGAGAGAGTGAGAGAGGGGGATGAGAGAGAGAGTGAGGGGGATGAGAGAGAGAGAGGGGGATGAGAGAGAGAGAGGGGGATGAGAGAGAGAGAGGGGGATGAGAGAGAGAGGGGGGGTGAGAGAGAGAGAGGGGGTGAGAGAGAGAGGGGGGGTGAGAGAGAGAGAGGGGGATGAGAGAGAGAGAGAGGGGGATGAGAGAGAGAGAGAGGGGGATGAGAGGGGGATGAGAGAGAGAGAGAGGGGGATGAGAGAGAGAGAGAGGGGGATGAGAGAGAGAGAGAGGGGGATGAGAGAGAGAGAGGGGGATGAGAGAGAGAGAGGGGGGATGAGAGAGAGAGAGGGGGATGAGAGAGAGAGAGGGGGATGAGAGAGAGGGATGGGGGTGAGAGAAAGGAGGGGGGGTGAGAGAGAGAGGGGGGGGTGAGAGAAGGGAAGGAGAAGGGGGAGGGGGAGAAGGGAGGGAGGGAGAGAAGGGAGGGGAGGGAGGGAGAGAAGGGAGGGGGGGAAGGGGAGGGGGGGAAGGAGAGGGAGGCTGTATGGGCCAGGCCCGGCCAGGCCCAGGCCCCGCACCGGATTTACAGGTAGGTGGCCGGTGGTCGGATCGGGTCCGGGGACCGGTCCGGGGGGGGGGGGGGTCGGGTCCAGGAGCGGGTCGGGAAGCGCAAGTCGGGTGCGGTCCAGGGGTGGGAGGGGGTCGGAGGGGGTCGGCTCCGGGGTTGGGTCGTGTCCGGGGGTGGTGGGGGAGCGCGAGTTGGGTCGGGTCCGGGGGCGGGGGTGGGTCGGGTCTGGGCCTGGGGGGGGGGGGGGGGGGTCGGGAGGAAACAGGAGCTGGGCATGGGAGGTGCAGCCTTATTCACGCAGCCCCAGTGAGGCCATTCGGCCAGGGCTAGGGGCTGCGTGCTTCAGGCCCCTTCCACACAGTTTTGGGTGCCTGGAGCTACTGCACATGCGTGCCCACTGTAGCGCGCCCACGCAGAGGTCCCGGCACTGTTTTCAGCACAGGGACCTGGCTCCGCCCCCCCCACAGCTTGTGCTGCGCCGCGCCCAGCTCCAGAGGACCTGCAGGGATCCGGAGAATCGGTAAGTATTTTTTAGACGCACTTTGTGGCGCGAAAAACGGGCGTCCAGGTCGGGGCTGCTCCGTTCTAGGCGCGGCCCCAAACTTGGGCCCTCTACGTGTAGTATTAAGTCACCAACAAAGTAGAATCATGGAACAAAAAGTGCACTTAAAACAAATTGATCAGCAGTGGGATGTATTATATTGAAGCATGCTCTGTGCTTTGCTGTCCTCAGAGCTGTTGAAGCCTCAGGTTTTCAAGATGTTTCAATCTGTTCTGCACTGAGTGAACCTTCACGATCTGAAAGCTGCTTTAAAGCACGTACAGGTACAGGTACTTCATTTCCAGAGTATGAAGAGCTTTGAAAAACAGAAAGCCAGCTTCAGGCATCAGTATCTTTAACTGCGCTGATCTAAAGGTAACGTCTGCGACCTTCTCAACCCTGACAACACTGAACACCTGCGATTCTCAGTCCCCAACACCACTGAACTAGAATCATCTCCAGTCAGTTACCCTCCGAACAACAGCAAACCAGAGCCAAACAGAGGGCAGAGCTTTAAAAAAATGCAAACGGGGGCTGAAACATCGGGCGAATGTAAGCTAGCTAACATTCTGAATGATTATTTGCTCCAAGTATTCACAAGGGAGAACATGAGCAACATATCCTCCTCTAAGTAACAATGTTAGATAATTAATCTCAGAATTAATGTTGCATATTTAAAAAAAAAAACAGAAGTTGTTGATGGGCTCAAACCAGACAAATACCCCTGGGATAGATGGTATTTATTCCAGAGAGGTGAGCGAGGAGATATATATGAAAGAAGGCTAATGCGGTGACCATTTTCCATAAACGATGATGGAACAGATCCAGGCAACCACAAACCCTTCACTCTTACTTTAATATCATGTAAAATAGTGGAATTGAATATCAGGTTGCGTCTTCAAGGTCAGGGAACCTTCTCAAATGTAGGTCAACCTTCTCTAACAGCACACCGTGTTGACAATGCTTGCGTTAGATTTATGGATTGAGGATGTAAAGATAAAATGAACTCCAAACAATGCTGCGGAGAGCAACACCTTAACTCGTACATTTGTAAAACGTTGCTTTCTGATTCACCCAATAGCCGGGCAGGTCTTGAAGTAGACCTGGATCGTGACAACCCTTCTTACCAAGGTGGCTCCCTGCGCGTCCCTTGCATTCAGATCAGCGCCAGCCTGAATCGCCTCTCCGATGTCGACGATCATTTGTTGCTCTGTCGCTATGCGGGTTTGGTCAACTTTCTCCTGAGTGATCCCTGAGCAAGATTTGAAGATGAGAGCTTGTTAAATTCTATCATAAATATCAGCAGTCTGACCATATTTCCATCGCACACAAACCACAAATAGATCTACAGGAAATTTGCAAGTTTTATTTTAAAGCCATGATGGAAATCAGGAAGGAGATGTTCTTTATTGGCACATCCAGGAAATGAAAACATTGGAAGAAGAATGTTTATAAAGCTGATGAAAGTGTGAGCTAAACTGGAGTGGTTATTAATTGATGGCCAGCTTGATTGAAAATATGGTTCTTATAAACCAGCTAAGGTTTGATTGTAGACTGAGAGTTGTGGTATTCCCCACAGCATGTGAACAGGAAAACTATTTTGTCTTTGTGGTATAATTATCGTTGACCATCTGTTGGTTGTCCTATACAAGTAGCTGAAAGCAGTATTGCCAAGGCGGATACGTCTGTTACTGTTTAAGCCATTCTGCACCAATCGGTTGTTAATTTGTGGCAAACACAATACAAATACTTTCTTTTACATCGGCTAATTTGTAAGTCTGGCATATGAAGTTTGTAAAAAAAAAAAAGTAGTTTACGTGGTGGTAAGCTTGGTAAACAACATTCTATCCCTCTCCTCCACCCCTGGATTCCAACAATCCATTTTCACCCAAGAGCTGGATGGCACGGAGGGTGGCCAATCTAGTTGGATGTATTGCTGGAAGTTTCATCACATGACCTCGCACCTCCAACTATCCCGCCCAGTCAAACGGCCCTTTATCCCATCTCCAGTGTTTTTATAACTAAAGAAATAAAATTGTTTAAAGAAAATGTTAAAGACCACCATTTTATTTTTACCGCCTCTATGTTTTTTCTCCTGGGTGTTGCAGTGTCCTGGAGATGAATCGTTAATTCCTGGAGACTCCAGGGCAATCCTGGAGGGTTGGCAACCCGAAAAGGCACTAACTGGTCTTACACCAGTAATTCCGAGTAACACTGAGGATTAGTCTTTACCGAACACCAATTTCCAGTAACTAATGATCGCAGAGCAAGAGGCCAGGGGAAACCCAGCTAGGTGCAAGTCAAAGACAGCATTGCAATGTCCCTGCATTTACCTCAACTAAAATAAAAGGCACAACATCCCGATTATACACAGTATAAGCAGAACGAGGGGTTGGTTGGTGCTGTGGGTTAGCATACTGTTCTTTTCCAACTGGGTTCAATTCCAGACTAAACTGATGGGATGAAAGTGGCCTGTGTTTGGTCGCTCTGTGAAATGAGTTTGGGTGATCTCATTCCAGCTCCTGGAGGGCGAGGGCCCACAGTAAAAGCAGCCCCTTATTCAGCACTAATTGGCAGCCTTGTTCAGAAAGGCCACAGAGTGGTTGGTGTGGGAAATGGAAATAGTGTTGTACTGACACGGTAGGATGTGCTATTCTGGGGCTAGGCCTGGGATATGTGGTCAGGAGCAGAGTAGAGGGGGCTTCATTCTGCACCTAATTGTGTTGCACTTAACGTCAGAGAGTGCTTGACGCTGATACCGTGCGCCTGACATGGAAAGTGCACCGATCCCCAATGTTAGCATCCCTCACCTTGACGAACTTAAAATTCACCAAAACAAAACTACAAATGAGTTTGAGAGCCTGCACAAGCTCAGACACAAAATAAACACAGTCAACAAGTCCCCTCGTACAGATATTTAGGAGACTGGTTGAATTCACAGGCTCGGCAACTGGAACATTTACAGCGACTGCAACCATCAACAGCCAAGACGAATGTTTCCTGTTTGGAATGATAAAGCAGTTAGGAAGCGACAGGCAATGTACGCAAATGAATTGTAGGACAACAGGGCTGTCGTTTCACCATAGCCCAAAAGCCCCCGGAATCTTACGACAGTTAGCTCACCAACTGGCCTCATGGTGTCAGTCAGTGGGTAGCACTCTCGCCTCGGAGTCAGAAGAGTGTGAGTTCATCGTCCCACTTCAGGGACTTGAGCACAAAATCTAGTCTGACACCGAGGGAGTGCTGCACTGTCGGAGGTGCCGACTTTCGGATGAGACGTTAAACCGAGGTCCGTCTGCTCTCTCAGGTGGACGTAAAAAATCCTCTGGCACTATTTTGAAGAAGAGCAGGGGAATTATCCCCCAGTGTCCTGAACAATATTTATTCCTCAATCAACATCATTAAAACAGATTATCTGAGCATTATCACATTGCTGTTGTTGCATGAGCGGCAGTTGGCGAGAGGCGGGAGCAGCGTCAGAGCGGCCTATAAAAGGCCCAGCGGGAGCTCGAGAGTCAGCGGCAGTTGGCGAGAGGTGGGAGCAGCGTCGGAGCGGCCTATAAAGGCCCAGCGGGAGCTCGAGAGTCAGCGGCAGTTGGCGAGAGGTGGGAGCAGCGTCGGAGCGGCCTATAATGAGTAATGAGAGAGGATTAATTAGCAATCTCATTGTGCGAGGCCCCTTGGGGAAGAATGACCATAATATGGTGGAATTCTGCATTAGGATGGAGAATGAAACAGTTAATTCAGAGACCATGGTCCAGAACTTAAAGAAGGGTAACTTTGAAGGTATGAGGCATGAATTGGCTAAGATAGATTGGCTAATGATACTTAAGGGGTTGACTGTGGATGGGCAATGGCAGACATTGAGAGACCGCATGGATGAATTACAACAATTGTACATTCCTGTCTGGCGTAAAAATAAAAAAGGGAAGGTGGCTCAACCGTGGCTATCTAGGGAAATCAGGGATAGTATTAAAGCCAAGGAAATGGCATACAAATTGGCCAGAAATAGCAGCGAACCTGGGGACTGGGAGAAATTTAGAACTCAGCAGAGGAGGACAAAGGGTTTGATTAGGGCAGGGAAAATGGAGTACGAGAAGAAGCTTGCAGGGAACATTAAGGCGGATTGCAAAAGTTTCTATAGGTATGTAAAGAGAAAAAGGTTAGTAAAGACAAACGTAGGTCCCCTGCAGTCAGAATCAGGGGAAGTCATAACGGGGAACAAAGAAATGGCAGACCAATTGAACAAGTACTTTGGTTCAGTATTCACTAAGGAGGACACAAACAACCTTCCGGATATAAAAGTGGTCAGAGGGTCTATTAAGGAGGAGGAACTGAGGGAAATCTTTATTAGTCGGGAAATTGTGTTGGGGAAATTGATGGGATTGAAGGCAGATAAATCCTCAGGGCCTGATGGACTGCATTCCAGAGTACTTAAGGAGGTGGCCTTGGAAATAGCGGATGCATTGACAGTCATTTTCCAACATTCCATTGACTCTGGATCAGTTCCTATCGAGTGGAGGGTAGCCAATGTAACCCCACTTTTTAAAAAAGGAGGGAGAGAGAAAGCAGGGAATTATAGACCGGTCAGCCTGACCTCAGTAGTGGGTAAAATGATGGAATCAATTATTAAGGATGTCATAGCAGCGCATTTGGAAAATGGTGACATGATAGGTCCAAGTCAGCATGGATTTGTGAAAGGGAGATCATGCTTGACAAATCTTCTGGAATTTTTTGAGGATGTTTCCAATAAAGTGGACAAAGGAGTACCAGTTGATGTGGTATATTTGGACTTTCAGAAGGCTTTCGACAAGGTCGCACACAGGAGATTAATGTGCAAAGTTAAAGCACATGGGATTGGGGGTAGTGTGCTGACGTGGATTGAGAACTGGTTGTCAGACAGGAAGCAAAGAGTAGGAGTAAATGGGTACTTTTCGGAATGGCAGGCAGTGACTAGTGGGGTACCGCAGGGTTCTGTGCTGGGGCCCCAGCTGTTTACACTGTACATTAATGATTTAGACGAGGGGATTAAATGTAGTATCTCCAAATTTGCGGATGACACTAAGTTGGGTGGCAGTGTGAGCTGCGAGGAGGATGCTATGAGGCTACAGAGTGACTTGGATAGGTTAGGTGAGTGGGCAAATGCGTGGCAGATGAAGTATAATGTGGATAAATGTGAGGTTATCCACTTTGGTGGTAAAAACAGAGAGACAGACTATTATCTGAATGGTGACAGATTAGGAAAAGGGAAGGTGCAACGAGACCTGGGTGTCATGGTACATCAGTCATTGAAGGTTGGCATGCAGGTACAGCAGGCGGTTAAGAAAGCAAATGGCATGTTGGCCTTCATAGCGAGGGGATTTGAGTACAGGGGCAGGGAGGTGTTGCTACAGTTGTACAGGGCCTTGGTGAGGCCACACACCTGGAGTATTGTGTACAGTTTTGGTCTCCTAACTTGAGGAAGGACATTCTTGCTATTGAGGGAGTGCAGCGAAGATTCACCAGACTGATTCCCGGGATGGTGGGACTGACCTATCAAGAAAGACTGGATCAACTGGGCTTGTATTCACTGGAGTTCAGAAGAGTGAGAGGGGACCTCATAGAAACGTTTAAAATTCTGACGGGTTTGGACAGGTTGGATGCAGGAAGAATGTTCCCAATGTTGGGGAAGTCCAGAACCAGGGGTCACAGTCGAAGGATAAGAGGTAAGCCATTTAGGACCGAGAGAAGGAGAAACTTCTTCACCCAGAGAGTGGTGAACCTGTGGAATTCTCTACCACAGGAAGTAGTTGAGGCCAATTCACTAAATATATTCAAAAGGGAGTTAGATGAAGTCCTTACTACTCGGGGGATCAAGGGGTATGGCGTGAAAGCAGGAAGTGGGTACTGAAGTTTCATGTTCAGCCATGAACTCATTGAATGGCGGTGCAGGCTAGAAGGGCTGAATGGCCTGCTCCTGCACCTATTTTCTATGTTTCTATGTTTCTATAAAAGGCCCAGCGGGAGCTCGAGAGTCAGCGGCAGTTGGCGAGAGGTGGGAGCAGTGTCGGAGCGGCCTATAAAAGGTGTACCGGTGCAGCTACAGTGGCAGAGAAAGCAAAAAAGTAGTAGAAAGGAATCAAAAGGTGACGTCACAGCCAAGGGGGTAAGTGATTGGTGAGTAGCTTTTCTTTTTATTTTTATATCAGTAAGTAAACTGTAACATTGTTATTACCAATTTAAGGATATCTAAGGGTTAAGTCATGGCAGGAGAGATCGGTCACGTGATATGCTCTTCCTGTGCCATGTGGGAACTCAGGGACGCTTCCGGTGTCCCTGACGACTACATGTGTAAGAAGTGTATCCGCCTCCATCTCCTGATGGACCGCGTTGCGGAATTGGAGCTGAGGGTGGATTCACTCTGGAGCATCCACGATGCTGAGAATGACATAAGTGGCACGTGTAGTGAGTTGGTCTTACCGTATGAGAAGGATCCACAGCCAGCTAGGGAATGGAAGACCAGCAGGAAGAGTAGTACAAAGAAGGTAGTGCAGGGGTCCCATCTGGTCATTCCCCTGCAAAACAGATACACTGTTTTGAGTGCTGTTGAGGGAGATGACTCATTAGGGGAGAGCAACAGCAGCCAAGTTCATGGCACCGTGGCTGGCTCTGTTGTACAGGAGGGCATAAAAAAGAGTGGGAGAGCGATAGTGATAGGGGATTCAATCATAAGGGGAATAGATAGGCGTTTCTGTGGCCGCAATCGAGATTCCAGGATGGTATGTTGCCTCCCTGGTGCAAGGGTCAAGGATGTCTCTGAGCGAGTGCAGGACATTCTGAAATGGGAGGGAGAACAGCCAGTTGTCGTGGTGCACATTGGTACCAATGACATCGGTAAAAAAAGGGATAAGGTCCTACGAGACGAATTTAAGGAGCCAGGAGTTAAATTAAAAAGTAGGACCTCAAAAGTAGTAATCTCGGGATTGCTACCAGTGCCACGTGCTAGTCAGAGTAGGAACCGCAGGATAGCACAGATGAATACGTGGCTTGAGCAGTGGTGCAGCAGGGAGGGATTCAAATTCGTGGGGCATTGGAACAGGTTCTGAGGGAGGTGGGACCAGTACAAACCGGACGGTCTGCACCTGGGCAGGAACGGAACCAATGTCCTAGGGGGGAGTGTTTGCTAGTGCTGTTGGTGAGGAGTTAAACTAATATGGCAGGGGGATGGGAACCAATACAGCGAGACACAGGGAAACAAAAAGGAGACAAAAACAAAAGACAGAAAAGAGATGAGTAAAAGTGGAGGGCAAAGAAACCAAAGGCAAGAAACAAAAAGGGCCACTGAATATAAAGGGGCTGCAGGAGGGGTAAAAACTAAAAATCATGGTTTAAAAAGTAGGATGAAAACACTCTACCTAAATGCACACAGCATTAGAAATAAAGTAAATGAGTTGATGGCATAAATCATTACAAATGGGTATGATTTGGTGGCCATTACAGAGACATGGTCGCAAGGTGGCCAGGACTGGGAATTAAACGTACAGGGGTATCTGACGATTCGGAAAGATAGGCAGGAAGGGAAAGGAGGTGGGGTAGCTCTGTTAATAAGGGATGATATCAGGGCAGTTGTGAGGGATGCTATTGGCTCCAATGAACAAAATGTTGAATCATTGTGGGTGGAGATTAGAGATAGTAAGGGGAAAAAGTCACTGGTCGGCGTAGTTTATCGGCCACCAAATAATAACTTCATGGTGGGGCGGGCAATAATCAAGGGAATAATGGAGGCATGTGAAAAAGGAACGGCAGTAGTTATGGGGGATTTTAACCTACATATCGATTGGTCAAATCAAATCGCAGGGGGTAGCCTGGAGGAGGAATTCATAGAATGCATACGGGATTGTTTCTTAGAACAGTATGTAACAGAGCCTACAAGGGAGCAAGCCATTTTGGATCTGGTCCTGTGCAATGAGACAGGAAAAATAAACGATCTCCTCGTAAAAGATTCTCTCGGAATGAGTGATCACAGTATGGTTGAATTTGTAATACAGATTGAGGATGAGGAAGTTGTGTCAGAAACGAGCGTACTATGCTTAAACAAAGGGGACTACAGTGGGATGAGGGCAGAGTTGGCTAAAGTAAACTGGAAACAAGGACTAAACGGTGGCACAATTGAGGAACAGTGGAGGACTTTTAAGGAGCTCTTTCAAAATGCGCAACAAAAATATATTCCAGTGAAAAAGAAGGGCGGCAAGAGAAGAGATAACCAGCCTTGGATAACCAAGGAAAGTATCAAATCAAAGACCAATGCGTATAAGGTGGCCAAGGTTAGTGGGAAACTAGAGGATTGGGAAGATTTTAAGCAACAGTAAAGAATGACTAAAAAAGCAATAAAGAAAGGGAAGATAGATTACGAAGGTAAACTTGCGCATAACATAAAAACAGATAGTAAAAGCTTTTACAGATATATAAAACGGAAAAGAGTGACTAAAGTAAATGTTGGTCCCTTAGAAGATGAAAAGGGGGATTTAATAATGGGAAATGTGGAAATGGCTGAGACCTTAAACAATTATTTTGCTTCCGTCTTCACAGTGGAAGACATAAAAACCATGCCAAAAATTGCTGGTCATAGGAATGTGGGAAGGGAGGTCCTTGGAGATGATCACTATCACTAGAGAGGTAGTGCTGGACAGACTAATGGGATTGAAGGTAGACAAGTCCCCTGGTCCTGATGAAATGCATCCCAGGGTATTAAAAGAGATGGCGGAAGTTATAGCAGATGCATTTGTTATAATCTACCAAAATTCTCTGGACTCTGGGGAGGTACCAGCGGATTGGAGAGCAGCTAATGTAACGCCTCTGTTTAAAAAAAGGGGGCAGGCAAAAGGCAGGTAACTATAGGCCGGTTAGTTTAACATCTGTAGTGGGGAAAATGCTTGAAACTATCATTAAGGAAGAAATAGCGGGACATCTGGATAGGAATAGTGCAATCAAGCAGACGCAGCATGGATTCATGAAAGGGAAATCATGTTTAACTAACTTACTGCAATTCTTTGAGGATATAACGAGCATGGTGGATAGAGGTGTACCGATGGATGTGGTGTATTTAGATTTCCAAAAGGCATTCGATAAGGTGCCACACAAAAGGTTACTGCAGAAGATAAAGGTACGCAGAGTCAGTGGAAGTGTATTAGCATGGATAGAGAATTGGCTGGCGAACAGAAAGCAGAGAGTCGGGATAAATGGGTCCTTTTCTGGTTGGAAATCAGTGGTTAGTGGTGTGCCACAGGGATCAGTGCTGGGACCACAACTGTTTACAATATACATAGATGACCTAGAGGAGGGGACAGAGTGTAGTGCAACAAAATTTGCAGATGAAACTAAGATTAGTGGGAAAGCGGGTTGTGTAGAGGACTCAGAGAGGCTACAAGGAGATTTGGATAGGTTAAGCGAATGGGCTAAGGTTTGGCAGATGGAATACAATGTCGGAAAGTGTGAGGTCATCCACCTTGGGGGAAAAAAAACAGTAAAAGGGAATATTATTTGAATGGGGAGAAATTACAACATGCTGTGGTGCAGAGGGACCTGGGGGTCCTTATGCATGAATCCCAAAAGGTTAGTTTGCAGGTGCAGCAGGTAATCAGGAAGGCAAATGGAATGTTGGCCTTCATTGCGAAAGGGATGGAGTACAAAAGCAGGGATGTGTTGCTGCAACTGTATAAGGTATTGGTAAGGCCACACCTGGAGTACTGCGTGCAGTTTTGGTCACCTTACTTAAGGATATACTAGCTTTGGAAGGGGTACAGAGACGATTCACTAGGCTGATTCGAGAAATGAGGGGGTTACCTTATGGTGATAGATTGAGTAGACTGGGTCTTCACTCCTTGGAGTTCAGAAGGATGAGGGGTGATCTTATAGAAACATTTAAAATCATGAAAGGGATAGACAAGATAGAGGCAGAGAGGTTGTTTCCACTGGTGGGGGAGACTAGAACTAGGGGGCACAGCCTCAAAATACGGAGGAGCCAATTTAAAACCGAGTTGAGAAAGAATTTCTTCTCCCAGAGGGTTGTGAATCTGTGGAATTCTCTGCCCAGGGAAGCAGTTGAGGCTAGCTCATTGAATGTATTCAAGTCACAGATAGATAGATTTTTAAGCAATAAGGGAATTAAGGGTTACGGGGAGAGGGCGGGTAAGTGGAGCTGAGTCCACGGCCAGATCAGCCATGATCTTATTGAATGGCGGAGCAGGCTCGAGGGGCTAGATGGCCTACTCCTGTTCCTAATTCCTATGTTCCTATGTTTATGGGAGCTTGCTGTGTGCAAATTGGCTGCCGCGTTTCCCACATTGCAATAGTGGCTACGTTCCAAAAGTACTCAATTGGCGGACCCAAAAGTGAGAGTGCTCCAAACTGACACACAACTGTTGTCCTACAATTCAGTTGTGAACATCGATTGTACTAACTTGTGTCCTTAGTACAGTTCAAAGCTGCTTCATCAGGTCAAGCGGGTCACACAAATACAAAAGCAAAATTCTGCGGATACAGGAAATCTGAAATAAAAACAGAAAATGCTGGAAATACTGAGGCAGCATCTGTGGAGAGGGAAACAGACTTAACGTTTCAGGTCGATGACCTTCCGTCAGGTCACATGAACCTTGACGGTTGGTTTTCACAGTTGCCGTGAAGGTTCCATTTGCCGAGCACGTGAATCGATGTGTGATGTATTATTACAATAATTATTAATTCACATACCAGCTGGTCCGTTACTACCCTTTCGCTTAAAACAAATGCTAAAATGACATAACGTATCAAATAACGTTGATGGGACTAGCTGAAGTGCTCTTGCAGAGAGCTGGCACTGGCTAGATGAGCCGAATGGCCTTCTGTGCCGTAACCATTCTATGGGCTCAATTTTGGCCCACCCTTTTTTTGGCGTACTTACCGGAGATGCGGCACTTTTCTCCGTTCAGAAGTGCGCCGAAAAATAACCTCCCCACTTTGGCCGCTGTCCGGCCTCTCCCCGGTCGTCGTGCAGCGTGACCAGTCGAGTCGGGGGTGGAGCCAGCGTCCTGCGCTGAAAACAGTGCCGGGACATCTGCACATGCGCATTGGAGTCGGGTCGCGAGGTCCGCGCATGCACAGTAGCACCGAAACTTGGCAATCGGCCCAGCCTCTCTCTCTCCCCACAGATGGCGTGTTTACTCGCTCTCCTCCTCTCCTCCCTCGCCGCTTCCCCTCCCACCCCCGCCCCGTTCATTTGCAGCCCAGCCTCTCTCTCTCTCTCTCTCTCTCTCTCTTTCCTCCCTTCTCTCCCCCCCCCCCCCCCCGAGATGCCGATCGCTCCCGCCCTAGCCCAGGCTGAGTGGCTGGCCCGCTACCTTCCCGGGCCGAGTTTTAAGATGAAGAGATGAAGATAGGACTTGCTTCAATTTTTTATTTGTTATTTAATTCTTAGACCTTTTTGTTTGCAAGGTTTAGTGGTTTGTAAGGCTTGGTGCTTTAGGTGCAGGTCCTCTCCACTTCTTTTATTTTTGTAGTTTAAGCTTCCATGAATGCTTCTGTTGTATAGTAAATTAACTTGGCAAAGTTTGTCGTATGATGTCCTGTATAGCTGTTTGATCCTATTCACATTCTTTAGTCATTAAGTTTCTTTATTAGTGATCAAATTAAATTTTAGTCTATTGAAACTTACTCGGCCAGGGCTAGGGGCGGGCGGGCAGGAGAACTGATAGAAATCATCCAGACAGGCGCACTATCAGTTCTCCTGCCCGACCCTAGCCCAGGCTGAATGGCCTCCGATGTACCTACCTGCACTGATTTCTTAACTCTCCGCAAGGGTTTTCTGAAGTGGCCACATACGCTGGCCTAATTAGATTTGGAGTAACTATTAGCTGGCCAAATTTGCCTAAATGGCCAAAACTGCCGTAGGTGGCTGGTAACGCCACCTTTTGAGAAAAAAAAACTTTAAAAAATCGTAATGAACTCACTTACACTGCCGCAAATTGAATGTGCAAAATGGGGATTTTTAAGATACGCCAGAAAAATCAAGTTACTCCAAAAAAAAAACGGAGCAACTCCTGGCCAAAATTGAGCCCTTTAAAGATTCTATAACATAGCACCACACCTCTGAACTGTACTGAAATATCAGAATAGCACTGCTTTGAAAATGATATGGGCAAGTAACGAGTTTAATCTCACAACCCAATGTATGTACATATATTATTAATTGTGCCATTCCAAACCTCCAACACAGCATAACCACTTCAATAAATGTTTTTTTTTTGTGGTGTTCAGCAAAACATAATTGCAATATTTGGGTAATTATTGCACAGGAACTCGCACTGAAAGATCTCCCTTGTCATCCTTCCATTCTCGTGAGAGCCCAAATCAGTCGGCCATGCAGCAAAAGATCTGAAGCCAAGTTTGGGTTATTTATTTATGAACCCGCAGCCATTGCCCCACATTGTCAGCCATCGGCTGCTATTTTCTGCAGAGATCCAGCTCACGATATCTTTTCTTTTCCCCCTGGTCACCAAGAGGCAAAGTGACTGTTTTGTTTTTCCACAGAGGATTCCCGGTGAAGCGGCATCACCAGGGAACAGCTTCGTATCCACATCCCGCGTCGTGTAACTTTCCACAATATCTTAAACCATCTATACTTATTATTTTGGGGCAAGTCAAACACTTATGGGAAATTACAGCACAGGCAATTAAAATTAAAATATCAGGGAGGTTGTTTCTCTGTGAACTTTGTGATTATACACAATGACGAAACTAATGTTCCAGGCAGAATAGCTGTGGTTTGCAACTACACTGCAGTTACTTTTTAGAATACGGAAAGAGCTGCTGTGTAAGGGACCACGGAAAAAGTCCCTGTGTATATTCACTTGCTGTTTAAAAGTTTTATGCGACTCGGAAATTCCCCATAGCATTGCCCACAGATATTCGATGAATATAAGCTATTTTATATGGCTGCATACGGTGCCACAATGGAGATGATTGCATAATTCACCCCTCAATCACGCATTGCAGGAAGTGATCGGGATTGATTTTATGCATAGAATTTGTCCAACATACTCCTGGCTGGCTTCCCACATTCTACCCTACGTAAACTTGAGGTCATTCAAACCCGTGTCCTAACACACACCAAGTCCTGCTCCCCATCACCCCTGTGCTCGCCGACCTACATTGGCTCCCAGTCCAGCAACGCCTCGATTTCACAATTCTCATCCTTATTTTCAAATCCCTCCATGGCCTCACCCTTCCCTATCTGTGTAATCTCCTTCAGCCACACCCCCGCCGAGATATCTGCAGTCCTCTAATTCTGCCCTCTGAACATCCCTGATTATAATCGCTCAATCATTGGTGGCCATGCCTTCAGTTGCCTAGGCCCCAAATTCCCTGCCTAAACCTCTCCGCCTCTCTTTCCTGTTTTAAGACGCCCCTTAAAACTTATCTCTTTGAACAAGCTTTTGGTCACCTGCCCTAATTTATCCTCGTGTCTCGCGGTGTCAAATTATTTGTCAATAATACTCCTGTGAAACGCCTTGGAACGTTTTATTACGTTAAAGACACGATATAAATACACGTTGTTGTTGTAATGCAACTAACCTGCACCTACTGCATTTTGCGGGAGAAATAATCCTGCTTTCATCCTGCTTTCAGGAGATTTTGCTGTAGTTTCAGTCAGAAGTTCTGTTTGCTGTAAGACCTGTCCAGTCTCCAACTCAGTGGCTGACACAGTGGTGCCAACACTCACTCAATTCTTAGACAAGATGATGATGGAGCTGGGAGAGAAATTCAGGAACTTACTCCACTGCGCCACCTAGTGGTGACAATTGATGACTACGATAGAGAACTGTTTACATATAGAATTTCCATTCTAAGGGTGCGAATTTCTGGCGGCGGCAGGGGGTACTGCCACTCATTTTTTTTTTTAATTCATTGGATGTGGACGTTTGTTGCCAACATTTATTGCCCATCCCTAATTGCCCTTAACTGAGTGCCTTGCTTGGCCATTTCAGAGGGCTAATAAGAGTCAACCACATTGCTCTGGGACTGGAGCCAGACCGGGTAAGTCTGGCAGACTTCCTTCCCGAAAGAACATTAGTGAGCCAGATGGGTTTTTACGACAAGCCGATAGTTTCATGGTGACCATGAAACTGTTACTAGCTTTTTATTCCAGATTTATTGTCCCAGCTGCCGTGGTGGCATTTGAACTCATGTTCCCGGATTATTCATCCAGGTCTCTCGATTACTAATTCAGTAACCTAACCACTATGCTACCGTTCCCTTATCCACCATAACTTTGGCGCAGAACCAGGGAAATGCTGGAAATCGGTGTAAATGCCATTTTTCCCATGTTTCTGCAGCTCTTCCCACCAAACTTACAGTGGAGAAGTGGGAGACCCTCCTGCCCCTCCCTGCCCGACGGACATTCACTCCCAAAATGTTTACATAGGAAGTTGCAATGTTAATACGTCAACTTAAAAGCGTGACCAAAAATGGTGAAAACGGGAAATTGGCCAGGAACTGAGTGACTGCGTGTGATTTTTAATAATATATAAAGATAGATGTTCAATGCAGAAAAATAAAAACCTAACGGGCTGTTAAATTATTTGAATTTAAAATTTTGTACTCGACCTGAAAGACTTATATTTATATAGTGCCTTTCTCGACCACTGGACCTTCCAGAGTGCTTTACAGCCAATGAAGTCTCATACACTCAGACAGTCCCTCGGAAAGAGGATGACTTGCTTCCACGCTAAAAAAGGGTGAGTTTACAGCTGTTTCTATGAAGGACCTGAACTACATCCTGAAGGGTGGAAGCTGCCTGTGCATGGATTTTTTGCACACCAGCCACCACACGGGCTTGACAGAGCTAGGTCTTGGTCCAGTGGCAAGGATTACCCAAGACGACTGGAGACCAGCTCTGCTGCACAGACCTCATCATCATCATAGGCAGTCCCTTGGAATCAAGGAAGACTTGCTTTCACTCTTAGAATGAGTCCATAGGTGGCTGAACAGTCCAGTATGAGAACCACAGTCTCTTGTCACAGGTGGGACAGACAGTTGTTGAGGGTAAGGGAGGGTGGGACAGGTTTGCTGCATGTTCTTTCCGCTGCCTGCGCTTGTTTTCTGCATGCACTCGGCGATGAGACTCGAGGTGCTCAGCGCCCTCCCAGATGCACTTCCTCCACTTAGGGTGGTCTGTGGCCAGGGACTCCCAGGTGTCAGTGGGGATGATGCACTTTATCAGGGAGGCTTTGAGGGTGTCCTTGTAACGTTTCAGCTGCCCACCTTTGGTTCGTTTGCCATGGAGGAGTTCCGAGTAGAGCGCTTGCTTTGGGAGTCTCGTGTCTGGTATGCGAACTATGTAACCTGCCCAGTGGAGCTGATCAAGTGTGGTCAGTGCTTCAATGCTGGGGATGTTGGCCTGGTCGAGGACGCTAGTGTTGCTGCATCTGTCCTCCCAGGGGATTTGTAGGATCTTGCGTCAAATCAGCTGGACAGCTGGATACACAATAACAGCATTCATTGGAGGAATTACACGATAAAAATAAAGGCGACATCTCACTCCTGACCTTGGAATAAGCATTAATTTAAATGTTAAGAACAAGGAAATCTTGATTTGCATGAGTCAAGTTGGTGTGTATTTTGTCGACTCTACATTACAACAGTGACTGCACTTCAAAAGTATATCATTGGCTGTAAAACCCTTTGGGATGCCCTGAGGTCATGAAAAGTGCTGTATAAACTTAAGTTCTTTCTTTATACATTCATACATACATACACTTGTGGGCGTACAAAACATCCAAAAATGTTTTGCTATTCATTTGCGTAAGCTGGGCTAATTAACTTAGTTCATGCTGCAAGCCTAGTATCTATTTTAATAGCTTTCTCCGTGCTAGTCTATGATTCTTTCCCTCTGTGACACGTTGGCTTGGGAAGGAACCGATTGCCGGGGAGGAGAGATTCCTGTTCCTGACAGCTGGGGGCCAGGCCTCTTATAGGCAAACTCTGGACAGAATCCGAAAGAACATCAATTTTAAAACGTCAGGGGGGATAAAAATGTAAAGTACCTCCACGCCAAGTTATTACAGCATGGGGCAATTGACAGAAGGACCCGAAATTTCTGACACTAATTTCCATTAAATGAGATTTTCAAGATGGTGCACTGAATTCTGCAGCAAGATGTCAAACCCGCTGTCAACGAAGAAACGGGAGGTATTGGAGAAGCTATAAATTATAAATATGGCCTGTCCAACCTTTCCTGACAAAAGGAATTGCTGGAATGTTTACCATTCCATTCCTCTAGCTACACAATCTTTTTCTAAAAATATTTTAAAATATCTTGTGGGGTTTTTTTTTGTATTGCAAAAGCCACAATGACTATATGGTTAACTCTTAAAATGAAGGTGCAATTCCTTTCTGTCCACTTTCCCAACTGCCTCTGCCTTTCTATTTACTTTCCCTGGCCTCCTCCGCTTCATTCCCTCTCGCCTTCTCACTTTCCTTTGCCTTCCTGCCTTCCTCACTTCCGCTGTCTTGATTTTATTCATTCACGGGATGTGGGCATTGCTGACAAGTCTGGCATTTATTACCCATCCCTAATTACATAAGACATGGGAGCAGGGATAGATCATTTGGCCCCTCGAGCCTGCTCCGCCATTCAATAATCAGCTCAACTTTATTAATGTAATCATTCCAGGCACAACCTCTCTCCCTCCTCCCCCCACGTTCAGAATATCTGGAGAGTGTCTGAGAGTCCTAGCTGCAGCATCTGTTCACCCTCACACATTTCATTAGCTAATAGATATTTTTTTTTCGAATCTGTCTTGCTGAGCCGAACAGTAAACCGAACCAGAGATTAGAATTTTAAAAGCTGACCTGCCGAGAATGGGGCGTGAGCCCTCGGTTAGACCACACTTGGAGTACTGTGCACAGTTCTGGTCACCGTATTATAAAAACGATATAGAGGCACAAAAAAAAGATTATGAGGTTCATACCAGAACTGAGAGGTTATACCCATCAGGAAAGACTAAACAGGCTGGGGTTCCTTTCTCTCGAAAAGAGAAGGCTGAAGAGTGACCTGACATGTCTTTAAGATTATGAAAGGGTTTGATAGGGCGGATATAGAGAAGATGTCAGAGTTCTGCTGAAGTGTCATCGACTTGAAACATTACAATATCCTTCTATTCCTTTCTCCCTTATTTGCTCATCTAGGTTCCCCTTAAATACGTCTACGCTATTCGCCCCAACCACACATTTTAACTCGGTTTCTGTCTCCACAGATGCTTCCTGATCTGCTGAGTATTTCCAGCATTTTCTGCTTTTATTTCAGATTTCCAGCATCCGCAGTATTTCGCTTTTGTATATTGTATATAGGAAGATGTTTCCACTTGTTGGGCGAGACCAGAGCTAGGAGCCATAAATATAAGATAGTCACCAGTAAATCCAATGAGGAATTTAGGAGGAAGTTCTTTACCCAGAGAGTGGTTAGAATGTGGAGCTCGCTACCATAAGCTGTGGTTGGGGCGAACAGCGTAGACGCATTTAAGGGGAACCTGGATAAGCAAATAAGGGAGAAAGGAATAGAAGAATGTTGTAATGTATGCACTTGTGAGCATGCTCACAGGTTTGTGGAGTTGTTGCACTGTGAGTGGCTTAGCCAGTCATGTGATGTTCACAAGATTCAATAAGACCCCAATTAACTGAGTTCAGGTTCTCCACAATGAGGCGTGCAGATGTGAGCCTGGTGGATGACGCTGTGAGCCTGGTGGATGAACTGGCAGTGTTAAAGTCCATATACACTACATCATACGCACTACCCTCATCGACCCTCTTGGTTAGCTCCTCAAAAAATTCAATCAGGTTAGTCAAACACGATCTTCCCTTAACAAATCTGTGCTGACTGTCCCTAATTAATCCTTGCCTTTCCAAATGTTGATTTATCCTGTCTTTCAGGATTTTTTCCAATAATTTTCCTACCGCTGAGGTTAGGCTGACAGGCCTGTAGTTACTCAGTCTAGCCCTTTCGCCCTTCTTAAACAAGAGTACTACATAGCAGTCCTCCAATCCGCTGGCACCATGCCCAAATCCAAAGAGGACTGGAAAATGCTGGTCAAGGCCTCTGCTATTTCCTTTTTTACTTTGCTCAACAGCCTGGTTTGCATTTCATCCGGGTCTGGGGACTTTGATTGTTAAACCTTTGCTAGTTCTTTACAGCAAATCTGTAGCTCTGAATTCTTAAGCAAGGAACCCAGGAAGCAAATACACTACAGATATGCTGATAGGGTTAGATGAAGAGGGTTGGGACAATGCTCATGAGGAGCATAAACAGCGGTATAGACCAGTTAGGTTACATTAATGATTTAGACGAGGGGATTAAATGTAGTATCTCCAAATTTGCGGATGACACTAAGTTGGGTGGCAGTGTGAGCTGCGAGGAGGATGCTATGAGGCTGCAGAGTGACTTGGATAGGTTAGGTGAGTGGGCAAATGCATGACAGATGAAGTATAATGTGGATAAATGTGAGGTTATCCACTTTGGTGGTAAAAACAGAGAGACAGACTATTATCTGAATGGTGACAGATTAGGAAAAGGGGAGATGCAACGAGACCTGGGTGTCATGGTACATCAGTCATTGAAGGTTGGCATGCAGGTACAGCAGGCGATTAAGAAAGCAAATGGCATGTTGGCCTTCATAGCGAGGGGATTTGAGTACAGGGGCAGGGAGGTGTTGCTACAGTTGTACAGGGCCTTGGTGAGGCCACACCTGGAGTATTGTGTACAGTTTTGGTCTCCTAACTTGAGGAAGGACATTCTTGCTATTGAGGGAGTGCAGCAAAGGTTCACCAGACTGATTCCTGGGATGGCAGGACTGACCTATCAAGAAAGACTGGATCAACTGGGCTTGTATTCACTGAAGTTCAGAAGAATGAGAGGGGACCTCATAGAAATGTTTAAAATTCTGATGGGTTCAGACAGGTTAGATGCAGGAAGAATGTTCCCAATGTTGGGGAAGTCCAGAACCAGGGGTCACAGCCTAAGGATAAGGGGTAAGCCATTTAGGACCGAGATGAGGAGAAACTTCTTCACCCAGAGAGTGGTGAACCTATGGAATTCTCTACCACAGAAAGTTGGTGAGGCCAATTCACTAAATATATTCAAAAAGGAGTTAGATGAAGTCCTTACTACTAGGGGGATCAAGGGGTATGGCGAGAAAGCAGGAATGGGGTACTGAAGTTTCATGTTCAGCCATGAACTCATTGAATGGCGGTGCAGGCTAGAAGGGCCGAATGGCCTACTCCTGCACCTATTTTCTATGTTTCTATGGCTTGTTTCTGTGCTGTAAATTCTATGCAATCATGGTGGACATAGCCACCTGCTAAATTATCCTGGTGCGTCTTACCCTGGTTAACCATTGCTAACTCGATGAGCTCCAGCGTCCGATCATCGTCGCACAGATCATAAGGCATGTTCCCATCTGCATTGACTGCCAACAGGTCTGCTCCCCTGCAGTGAGAGGAGTGACAGTGAGCGACCATGGACTGTGGGATCAAGTTACTCTTTTACATACCAAGACACACCAGCTTTATTCACCATCAAAACTTTAATTAAAAAAAACCCAACCTGTCCATTTGGACGAAGGGTCTCATCCGACAACAATGGCCCGAAAACTGCGGCCTCTCGGGGTGGGTACGATATGTGCACGCACCCGAAGAGGCCTCGCAAATACCGGTTCTCGGCGCGCGATGCGCATGCACCAAGAACCGCCGTTTGAGAGTTGTCAAAATGTCTTTTGACAGAGCGCATGCTATTTGCCCAACTCTTGCCCAGCGACTGCCCTTCAAACTCTTACACCTGGTAAAAGCGTAATAGTTTTAAAACATAGAAAAATTAAATTTTTATCACTAATTTTTAATATTAAAAACAATATTCCATTAAGGTAAGTTTATTTTTAACTATTAAAACATATTTTAAAAAATTTCAAAAACATTTTCTTTTTTGTAAAACATTTCATTAAATTCAATTTCATTAATTTTAAATATGTGAGGTGTTTTTTTATTTATTGTATTGTGTTTCTGTGTTTTGGGGAATTTTCTCATTGATAGTAATGAGAGCTCCTACAAACCAAGCTCGCATTATTATCACTGAGAATACTAGATAGTGATTGGTGGTCCAGGCCCACATGATCCCAGGTTCGCTTACGTTCCTGGGATGCGTGAGTCCAGACATTGGATTGTGCATCTAGGCCTCTCAGCAGAACTATTCATTCCTCCGGGACCACCAAGCACTTTCAGAATTTTTTTTTCGGGCAGACGCAGGAAGCCTTCGACTGCAATTTTCGGGCCAATATTAATCTGCTTTGCCCTTCAGGAGCTGCCTGCTTCCCACATTCTCTGCTTTTATTTCCAGCATTTGCAGTCTTCCTCATCTCATCAAACCTGACTTACAAGTTGTACTTGTTTTTGGGGAGCCATTTAATACAATGCAATGGCTCGTTCCATTCTGTTAATCGAATCAGTGCCTATAAAGATAGTCACCTTATAAAAAATAATGTTTAAAAAAAAAAATTCATTCATGTGATGTGGGCGTCGTCGGCAAGGCCAGCATTTATTGCCCTCGAGAAGGTGGTGATGATTCAAGCCACCTTCTTGAATACAACCGAGTGACTTGTTAGGCCATTTAAGAGGGCAGTTAAGAGTCAACGACATTGCTATGGGTCTGGAGTCACATATCGGCCCAGACCGGGTAGGGCAGCAGGGTTCCTTCCCTAAAGGACATTAGTGAAGTAAATAGGTTTTTTTCGACAATCCGGTAGTTTCACTAGCTTTTTATTCTAGATGGAATTCCACTGAATTTAAGTGCCCGTGGTGTAATTTGAACTTGTGTGCTCGGGATGATGAGTGCAGGTCTCTGGATTACGAGCCTAGTAACATGACCACTATGCTACCGTACCCATACATGGACAAGTATAATTTATTTATGTGGGCCCAAAACAAGCTCCAATGTTTTGGTGCGAGTATTTATACAACGAATAGAGCAATGAAGGAAAGTGGTGTTCCTACCCAAGGTGGTGGATTAGCAGTAAGTATTGCAGTCAGGGCACAGTATTAATGACAGAACCCCATTCTTGAGGGAGTTTCCAAGTATGCTTCTAATGAGATGAATTCTACAGCCGATAGCCTTACATGGAGTATCCTCTATTTAACCCTGTAGATTTCAGCTCAAAAAGAACGAATCAGATTGCAGCGCCGGCTAAACACCGAGGGCTGGATTTTCGGTTGAGGGCATTTCGGGGCGTAATCATGGCAGGGCAGTAATTATCGCGCCCGAGAAATGTTTGCGCCTCAGTCAGCAAAATTCATCAGCTGGGCCCCGAGTGTGGGGCGGAGCGCTAAGGGAGGCATTACACATCTCTGTTAGGGCACAAGGCCGGCTGAGCAACTGAAAATCCGTTGCGAAAGCAGCCTGGAGCACCGAAAGAAAACCTCTGGCAAAAAAAAAACACAACGAAAAACACAGCAAACATTCCCAATACCGGAAACACCCCACAATAAGCTACATGGCAAAAATAAAACTAAACAAAACAATCAAACTGACCTCATTCCCCAATTCCATCATTCACTGCTGCCGGGACAGTTCTGATCTGGTTTTCCAGACAGTCCTACCACGGCGCGCTACGGGGCGCGACAAGATCGGCGCACAACAGATCTCACCACGCAGTTGGAACCGGTGGCGTTGCATGCCGGCTCGACGCTCCCGGGCAGTGCTGCTCTACGCCTCTGCAAAGCCGGCAACAAGCTTACCAGCGGGGGCGCTGGCTGGCCGCCCGCCCAGAAAGCATTTCCTCCGCCATTACCGCCCCTCTGGGGCGCGAACAGAGGTGGTAACATAGCGAATATCCAGCCCTGAGACTCTGGGGTTTGAATTTCCCCCCCTTTCCAGATTCAAGGTGAAAGGGACTGACCGCTCGATGAGGATTTTCACCAGGTTGGTGTGTCGACACGTAGCCGCTGCATGTAACGGAGTCCACAGCTCGTTGTCCGTTGCATCCACGTTGGTCCCGTGATCCAAGAGCACCCTCACCATCTCTTCAAAGTTATCGATACAAGACTGGAAGGGAATTGCAAGGCGTTAAAGGGACCTCCGAGACCAGTACAAGAATGAAAACGTTTCCTTACGCCACATTACTGCCCTACAAGACACATGTTCTCGGATTGTGGGCAATGCTGATAAGGCTGCAATTATTACAAACATCTAGCAGTGGTGGGCGTTCGGATGCTGAAGCTATTCTTTGTTTCTTTTTAAAAACTTGCTAAGCAATTCAGAGGGCCTTGAATCAGAGGGTTGTGGGTTCAAGTCCCACTTCAGAGACTTGAAAACATAAATCTAGGTTGACACTCCCAGTGCAGTGCTGAGGGAGTGTTGCACTGTCGGAGGTGCCGTCTTTCAGATGAGATGTAAACCAAGGCCCTGTCTGGTCTCTCGGGTGGACATTGTAATGTATGCACCTCTGAGTATGCTCACAGGTTGGTTCAGCTGTTGAGTTGTGAGTGGCTTAGCCAGACGTGTGGTGTTCACAAGACTGAATAAAACCCCAGCCAGTTGGGTTCAGGGGATCCACAATGAGGCAGGTGGTTGTGAGCCTGGTGAATGAACTGGTAATGTGTAGTGTGATTGTTAAACCTTTGCTAATAAACCAACTAGTTCTTAATAGCAATGTGTTGCTATGAATTCTTAAGCAGAAGAACCAATGAAGCAAATACATTAAAGACGTAAAAGATCCCATGGCACTATTTCAAAGAAGAGCAGGGGAGTTATCCCCGGTATCTCGGCCAATATTTATCCCTCAATCAACAGCACTAAAACAGATTATCTAGTCATTATCATATTGTTGTTTGTGGGAGCTTGCTGTGTGCAAATTGGCTGCCACATTTCCTACATTACAACAGTGACTACACTCCAAAAGTACTTCATTGGCTGTAAAGCGCTTTGGGACGCCTGGTGGTCGGTGAAAGGCGCTATATAAATGCACATCTTTTTTTCTTTCTTGAGAATCAACCATGTAGTGTGGGACTGGAGTCACGTGTAGACCAGATCAGGTAGGAGTGGCAGATTCACTTCTCTGAAGGACATCAGTGAACCAGTTGGGTTTTTATGACAATGAGCACCATTGTTCCAGTGCTAGCCCAACAATTACCAGGTTTATTGAATTTAATTTCACAATTTGCCATGGTGGGATTTGAACTCACAACCTCTGGTTGCTAGTCCAGGAACATAACCACTCCATCACCAGTTGGTAATCTCTGAATCGCGCAGCTACTATCCAGGAACGCACGCTGGTACACTTAAACCAGAGGGCATCTGGGAATGTATCACCTCTCATATTAATCAGCCGCTAACTTTTTAAAAAGTCATACATAAAAAATATACAACTCTGTCATCTAAAATACTGAGCAGTGTCTCCAAAAACAGTAACACATCATGGATCTTCTGGAATTTGTAGCACTGTCTGAACCAATGGATATACCAATATATTGTAATGCTCTCACCTCAGAATCAGAAGGTTGTGGGTCTAAGTCCTACTCCAGGGACTTGAGCAAAAATCTAGGCTGACACTCCAGTGCAATACTGAGGGAGTGCTGCACTGTCGGAGGTGCCGTATTTCGGATGGGATGTTAAACAGAGGTCCCGTCTGCCCTCTCAAGTGCACGTAAAAGATCCCAGGGCACTATTTCGAAGAAGAGCAGGGGAGTTATCCCCGGTGCCCTGACGAATATTTATCCCTCAATCAACATCACAAAAACAGATTATCTGGTCATTATCACATCGCTGTTTGTGGGAGCTTGCTGTGTGCAAATTGGCCGCCACGTTTCCTACATTACAACAGTGACTGCACTTCAAAAAATACTTCATTGGCTGTAAAGTGCTCTCATTAAATGGCAAAACAGCTCGAGGGCCTCAATGGCCCACTCCTGTTACTATGTTCAGAGCCGAAGTAAACCATTGCACTGCCTGTTCATTCCATTGTAACACAGCCTTAGAGAAGCCAGAAGCACATCACTTGCAAAGCAAGAACTGAGTATTGACAAACATGAACTCAAGTAAGAAAAGCCCCAGGGACTGAAAACATGCACATATTCAACATTCTCTCTCTTTCAAACATGCCTTTAGGCCATAGTCTTTCTCTGTTGAACATAATCAGACAATACATATCTTTGCATTCGATATCAACTCACTTTACCCTCTCTCCTCTGTTCAGTGCCCTCCCTTAACCTCCCCACCACCCGCCCCATATAAACCACCACCATTTTCTCCACCTTTAAAACCCTCCTTAAAACTTATTTCTTTGACCAAGATATTAAGTCACTGATCCAATGACCCAGAAATCCCGGCTGGTTGCTTCCCGCCGGCGATCGAGGGAAAAACTTTTTAAAAGTGCGCAATGACCTGAAGCCGCTGCGCCCAAGCGAGTTCCCGGTCCTGAGGCCTCCACTTACTGTGCAATGCAGCGTGTGCACGTCGGGACGTGTGCAGGGCCGGAACTGCAGTCACATGGCTCTGGGCAGCCAATCCAGGTAAAAGTATGTTCTCATTCATAATAATGGGAACCCCGTAAGTTAGAGTTCCCATTATTATGAGTGAGAAACCCACTCCCCACCAAATACTAAAAAAAATAGAAAAAATACACCACATATTTTTATTAATTTAAATTAGTTATTTGTGTATTATAAAAAAATATATATTCTGATTTTTAAAAAAGTTTTAAAAATTATGGTTTAAAATAAACTTGCCATAGTGGGGAAGGTTTTTAAACAAAAAAATTTATTTTTATCATTTTATTTTTTAATGTTTTAAGTGTGTTTTAAAACTGTTACGCCTGTAAAAGTAGGTTATGCGCCTGCTTTTATCAGGCGCAAGAGTTTTCAGGACATTTGCTGGGCAAGATATGGGTAAATACTGCAATCTGGCCCTTGCAAATGTCCTGGCTGCCGAGATACGGAAGATCTGTCCAGCTCCAGCTTGATAGATTGGAAAAGCCAGTTTTCAGTGCATGCGCATTGTGCACTGAAAACCGGCTTTGGCGATTAATATGCCCTTACTATACAGTATAAATGCACACGAGGCCCATACTTGAGAAAAGATCACTCTGTGACCAGTTACTTTTACTACCAAGACCTCAAGAGACAGACGGTGGGTGGAGCTTCCCCTTTTTTACCGGAAAGTCCAGGTTAGGAGTGTCTCCCACAAGTTCACCCCCTGTGGTCAGTGTTCAAGGTGTACAACTTAGGTCAGCTTATACATGCGTTACAATGACAGTTGAACACATGACATCACCTCCGTCCCAAAGTCTTATTGGGATCACAGGTTAAGTCTCTCTGGTGGTTTACGCTCCCTTGTAGAGCGCCTGAGTTGGGGCTCCGGTTGTTGGGCGCTGGCCTGAGTGTCTGCTGTTTGCCGTGCCTCAGGCCTGTCCGGACTGCCCACAGTGACTGGGTTCTCCTCCACTTGGTTCCAGTGTTCGGTCACCTGTGGTGGAGTAAACTCTACGTCGTGTTCTTCCTCTGCTTCTTCTATGGGGTTGCTGAACCTTCTTTTAGTTTGATCCACGTGTTTGTGGCAGATTTGTCCATTGGTAAGTGTAACTACCAAAACCCTATTCCCCTCTTTGGCAATCACAGTGCCTGCAAGTCATTTGGGCCCTGCAGCATAATTAAGGACAAAAACAGGGTCATTGACATCAATACATCGTGTCCTTGCATTCCTGTCATGGTAGTCACATTGTGACTGACGCCTGCTCTCAACAATTTCTTTCATAGTAGGGTGTATAAGGGATAACCTGGTTTTGAGCGTCCTTTTCATTAGCAGCTCTGCGGGTGGAACCCCTGTAAGCGAGTGTGGTCAGGATCTATTGGCCAACAGGAGGCGTGATAAGCGGCTTTGTAGGGAACCCCCTTGGATTCTGAGCATCCCCTGTTTGATTATCTGCACTGCTCGTTACTCCTGGCCGTTTGAGGCCAGCTTGAACGGTGCCGTTCTGACATGGTTGATTCCATTGCCTGCCATGAAGTCCTGGAATTCAGTGCTTGTGAAGTACGGGCCATTGTCGCTGACCAAGACATCCGGTAGACCATGGGCGGCGAACATTGCCCATAGACTTTCTACCATGGCAGAGGATGTGCTTGAATTTAAAATGGCACACTCAATCCATTTGGAGTAGGCGTCTACTACAACCAAAAACATTTTTCCCATGAAACGACCTGCGTAGTCCACATAGATGCTTGACCATGGCTTGGCGGGCTAAGGGGGGCTTCCCTGGATGCATTGCCCGGCTGAGCACACGTGTTGCACCTGCGAACACAAAGTTCTAGGTCTGCATCTATCCCTGGCCACCAAATGTGTGACCAGGCAATTGCCTTCATCATGACAATGCCCGGGTGCTCATTGTGAAGCTCTCTGATAAACACCTCTCTGACCTTCTGGGGCATGACTACTCGGTTTCCCCACAGTAGGCAATCGGCCTGAATCGAGAGTTCATCCTTGCGCCTAATTAACGGTTTAATTAATGCCCCATACGTGGCTGCCCAGTCCCCATTCAGGACACATTTCTTAACTAAAGACAGTAGCGGGTCTTTATTTGTCCAGACTTTAATCTGACGGGCTGTCACAGGTGAGCCTTCCCTTTCGAAAGCTTCAACAGCCATGACCATATCTCAGCATCATGCTCAGCTGCCCCCTCAGTGGTGGCTAGTGGTAGCCTGCTGAGTGCATCGGCACAGTTTTCAGTGCCCGGTCTGTGCCGAATTGTGTAGTCATAGGCGGCTAACGTGAGTGCCCACCTCTGTATGTGGGCCGATGCATTCGCATTTATGGCCTTGTTGTCGGCCAAAAGGGACGTTAGGAGTTTGTGATCTGTCTCCAGCTCAAAATTCCTGCCAAACAGGTACTGGTGCATTTTTTTTTACTGCATATACACATGCTAGCGCTTCCTTTTCTACTATCCCGTAACTCCTTTCTGCCCGGAACAGACTTCTGGAGGCATAAGCTACCGGCTGTAACTGACCATTGGCATTCACATGCTGCAACACATACCTGACCCCATAGGACGACGCATCACACGTTAAAACTAGTTTCTTACACGGGTCATATAACGTTAACAGTTTGTTGGAGCAGAACAAATTGCGTGATCAAAAGCCCTTTCCTGGTTGTCCCCCCAGACCCAATCGCAACCTTTGCATAGGAGCACGTGTAGCAGCTCTAACAGCGTGCTTAATTTGGGAAGAAAGTTGCCAAAATAGTTCAGGAGCCCCAGGAACGAACGCAGCTCCGTCGTGTTACAGGGTCTGAGTGCTCTCTGGATCGCTTCAGTTTTGCACGCAGTAGGTCTGATCCCGTCTGCTGCTACCCTCCTCCCTAGGAATTCTACCTCTGGAGCTAAGAAGACTCACTTCGCCTTTTTCAGTCGCAGTGCTACCCGGTCCAGTCTGCGTAGCACCTCTCCAGGTTGCGGAGGTGTTCTTCAGTATCGCGATCCGTGATGAGGTTATTGTCCTGAAAAACCACCGTCCTTGGAATCGACTTGAGGAGGCTTTCCATATTTTGCTGAAAGATCGCAGCGGCCGAATGAATCCCTGTTATACTCAAAAAACCCCTTGTGTGTCATGATGGTGGTCAGCTTCTTCGACTCACTTGCCAGCTCCTGGGTCATGTAAGCTGAGGTCCGGTTCAATTTTGAAAAAGGTTTGCTGGATAGCGTCGCAAAGAGGTCCTCCACTCTCGGTAGCGGGTACTGGTCTTGGGGTGACACCCGATTGATGGTGGCCTTGTAATCACCACATATCCTGACCGACCCATCCGCCTTGAGCACCGGCACGATTGGGCTCGCCCAGTCACTGAATTCGACTGGCGAGATGATGCCTTCCCTCAGCAGGCGGTCCAATTCGCATTCTATCTTTTCCTGCATTATGTACGGCACCGCTCTGGCCTTGCGGTGTACAGGCCTGGTGTCCAGGTTTATGTGACTCACTACCTTGGTCCCCATGAAAGTGCCGATGCCGGGTTGAAATAATGAGTCAAATTTGTCCAGGACCTGTGAGCATGATACTTGCTCCACAGAAGAAATTGCATTGACATCTCCCCATTTCCAGTTCATGACAGGCAAGTCAACTCTTCCCCAGTAGTGCGGGACCGTCCCCCGGGACAATCCAGAGTGGCAACCTGTTCTCCGAATCTTTGTGGGTCACGACTACCGTGGTGCTGCCTAGTACCGGAATGATCTCCTTTGTATATGTCCGTAGCAGTGCGTCAATCGGCAATAATTTTGGCCTCCTGGCCTTGGACACCCACAACCTTTCGAACTGTTTGATACTCATCAGGGACGGGCTGGCCTCCGTGTCCAGCTCCATTAATACTGGGATGCCATTGAGGAGCACTTTCATCATTATCGGTGGTGTCCTGGTATATGAAATGTATATGTGCTCCACATGAACTCGCTGAACTTCAGCTTCCAGCAATTTCCCCCAGTATTCATTTGGCCTCGTAGGGCTTACGTCGGGCCCATCCTCCTCGTACATCAACCTGGCTGCAGGCTTCCAGCACATACACACCAAGTGACCGCTGACGTTGCAGTTTCTGCAGGTATATTGCTGATACATGCAAGTTCTGGCTGGGTGTTTGCCTCCACACCTCCAGCATGAGCTAGAGGCCCCATTGTTGGAAACAAAAGATCCATTACTAGTCAATCGTCTTTGACTGTCTCTGTAACTGTCCTTAAGCGCACCATTAACAGGTGTTGATGGCCCCATTACTGGCCGCATTGTCCATTGCGATGGCATGAATCGCCGTTCAGCCAGCCATTGTCTCTGCTGAATTCCCCCTTTGGGTTTGACTGCATGCTGGGGCATGTCTGATTGCCCTTGTCTGCCTAGAGGACTGTGTGCCGCGTTAACAATGTTGACTCTCTGGTCGTTTGCCGCATTTGAGCCAAGATTTTTGCCATAAATCATTCTGGTATCTTCCTCCCCTGAGGTAATTGTCTGGGCTATCATAGCCGCCGCTTCCAAGGTCAAGTCTTTGGTCTCAATCAGTTTCCTGAAAACCCCAGCGTGCCCGATGCCCTCAATAAAAAAAGTCTCGCAGCATCTCCGCTCTGCATGCATCTGGGAACTTACAAAGGCTCGCCAGTTGCCAGAGATCTGCCACGAAGTCTGGAACGCTTTGCCCTTCTTGCCGCCGGTGTGTGTAAAACCGGTGTCTCGCCATGTGCATGCTGCACGGCGGTTTAAGGTGTTCCCCGATCAACTTACCGAGCTCTTCGAATGTCTTGTCCGCCGGCTTCTCTGGCGCTAGAAGGTCCTTCATCAGGGAGTACGTTCTGGATCCACAAACTGTCAGGAGATGAGCCCTGCGTTTGTAGGCCGAATCCTGTCCCAACCATTCCTTAGTGACAAAACTTTTCTGTAGTCTCTCAATAAAGTCGTCCCAATCATCACCAACACAATACCTCTCCTGTGCTGCTAATGGCCATGCTCACGTGGTTTAAATCCCAGTTTCTCGTCGCCAATAATATGTCCTTACTATACAGTACAAATGTACACGAAGCCCATACTTGAGAAAAAAATCACTCTGTGACAAGTTACCTTTATTACCAAGAGACCTCAAGAGACAGATGGTGGGTGGAGCTTCCTCTTTTATACCGGAAAGTCCAGGTTAGGAGTGTCTCCCACAAGTTCTCCCTCTGTGGTCAATGTTCTCAAGGTGTACAACTTAGGTCAGCTTATACATGGGTTACAATGACAGTTGAATACATGACAGCGATGCCTTCCCGGGTCTATACACACTCCGTACGGACCTGGAGAGACCGGAATTTCTGCCCCAATGTCTCCTTTTTTGGCTTGGTGTCAAACGGTTTCTGATAACGCTCTAGTGAAGCACCTTGGGACGTTTACTATGTTAAAGGCGCTGTATAAATTTAAGTTGTTGTCGTCATCATCAAAATGAGACACACCAATACAGGGAATGAAACACTTTTTTCTCATTGTTTCGCGTGTTTTAGCCTCACGCTGTCTGGTCCGATGTAGCACGGGTTCAATGCATCGATTATACATTGAAACTCTTGTGTTCATCAGGCACTTCCTGTAAACAACAAACTTAGTTCTGGTTACACTTCAAACATCACACGGCATCATATCTTCTGATTCACTCTGTGAGATCCACTGGTAATATATTACTGCCACTCTTCCTTTCTGTAAACTTTCCCGTCGTGCTACTTACATCTCACCTGTCTCTCACGTCTAAACTTTATTTGATTGCGTGTCAAAGTTTTTAATCTCAATACTCCTATAAAGCACTTGGGACGTTTCACTATGTTAAATACAAGTTGTTGTTGTTGAGTCCTCTCAACTCCCACCTTGACAATAGGTGGCGCTGTGCTCTCCACCTGAAGTCTATTCGGTCCCTCACCTAGGGTTACCAACCCTCCAGGATTTCCCTGGACTCTCCAGGATTTGAAGATGAATTTCCTGGACTCTGCTGCAAGCAACCCAGGAGATTAATCAAAGGACGTTGAAAAAAAATTGCACGTTTTTTTTTTCCATGTTCAGTTTATTAATTATAAAAAATATACCGGTTTGACTGGGTGGGTCGGTTGGAGACGATGTGATGAAACCTCAAAGAATACGCCCAACCATAGTTGCCACCCTTACACTCACCTCTCCCAGCACCTGCCAGAACAAGCCTCTATTGGTGCCAGATTGTCCATACAGCCCGTGCCCTGGCCTGCTAAGACATAGGGCCCAATTTTCCCCAGTTATCTGTGCTGTTTTTTGCTGCGTGCTGCTTTTTTTGGCGTAAATTAAAATGTCCAAGTTTCCCCAAAGTTTTTGCACCAGCGTAACTCAGTTAGTTACAATTTTTTTGAGGTTAGTTTTTTTTTTTGCGTCATATGGGGTAACCTGACGTCTGCGCCAGTTTTTCAGATTTATGCAAGTTTGGCCAACTTACATTTCTCCTAGGGCGGCGTATGTGACCATTCCCAAAAAACCTTCTGGGCACTTAAGAAAAACCAGCGCACATTAAAAAATCGGCGCAGAAAGACGCCATTGTTTTTAGGCAAAGTTTTGGAAGGAGTCAAGAAGACAAAGAATATACATTATGAAGCTTAATTTTTTCAAACTCAAAATGGAGAAGTCTAATGCACTTCTTTAATTTTGGATTTTTTTCCAAAGTGCTACGCCACCACCGAACGTCTCCTCAGTGGGCTCGAGGAAGCATCGGCCGGCTGAACTCGCTCCCTCGCCCGGACACAGGGGCTCGGGGTTCATCTTCAAGAGAAGCCCGGGGGTGAGGGGTGAGGGGGTTGGAAGCTGAACTGAAGCGATGAGAAGTCTTACACTGTGCAGCAACTTCGGCGGTGGGGTGGTGGGTGTGGGGGTGTGGGGGGTGGAGTGGTGTTGAACGCCAAGCCCGTGTCCGGGTGAGGGAACGATTGTGCCCGCCGACCCTCGAGCCCGGTGAGGAGACGTTAGGTCGGTGGAGATGTGGTACTTGGAAAAAAATCTAAAATTAAAGAATTGCATTAGACTTCGTTGCCCTAAATGTCCTCATTGAATGCCTAGCTTCCCGTTCTAAGCAAGCCTATTGTGCATGTGCAGGCCTGGCTGAGGTCCACACTAGGGCGTCAACCTTGGGGAGAGAGAGAGAAGCTTTAACTCCTTGTCCTGCTGTTTTGAGCTTCTTGCAAAGGTACAATTATGGGGTCAATATTGACAATGCCACACCTCGTGCAAGCCTTCTACACGATGGTGCTGCGGAGGAGACGATTGATTCGACGTCATTGCATGAGGAACCTCAGAGCACGTAGGATGATGGGCAGGAGGCCTTACCACGTTGGGTATATTGAGACAGGCGTTCGTACCTGCACCTGAGTGATGCAGACTGTGTAAGAAGGCTGCATTTCCACAAAGAAGTTGTAACTGAGATCTGTGAGTTCGTAAAAGCAGACCTACAACCTAGAAGCATCAGGAGGACTGCTTTCAGTTGAAGTGAAGATTACAGCTGCACTTGAAACAGGGTTTCCGATGCCTGGACCATTCCGGAGGCTACTTGCAATATTCCTGAGACTGTCGGTCAGTTCACTGTTGTGTGCTGCATGCTGCATCACTTAGCCATCATGAGGCAGCAGCAGCTGGTAGGAGAAGACCCACCTGCGATGATCGTGGCTGATGAGGAGGAAGTTGCAGATGACGAGGAGGGGGAGGACGACAAGGAAGCCATGCAACTACCTGAACCCGGAGCATGACGGCGGAGGAGGGCGGGCCGTCATGCCCCTTTAACGATTGCTCGAGCCTTGCGCCAGCAGCTCATCCACGAACCCTTTGTTGCCTGAAGGCTCAGCGCCAACTATTCCAAATGGATCATATTTACTGTTTGGACCTGTTCCGTAATGTTGTGTTGTGTTAATGGAACAAATATTGTAAATGATTCTTCTTTAGTTTAAAAAGTTGTGTTAATAATGGAACAAATAGTGGAAATGATTCAGCTATAATTTCAAATATTTTATTCAAAAGTTTAACGCTTGTTTGTACTTAACCTAACTTTAATAAAAATATTCTTGTACCAAACTTTTAAAATTGTCAGTTAAGATCACTTACAAACTTTTAAACTTGTAAATTTACAAACTTACAAAAAACTTTAATTTGATAAGTTACAACAGTAACAATAATAACAACAGCAGCAAAGAAAGACTGCACCTTATTACAGGATCGCCTGCTGCGCCTGGTCTTGGTGACTCCATCCCTGCCTGCAGGCAGTGGCGCAGTGTTTCTCGGGTTGGTACCAAGCTTATTCTTTCGAACATCTCGGGTAATGTGCACTTCTTGATGGGGGGCGTGGGCAGGCAGTAATGTGGAAGGCCTGGCTTGGGTCTCTTCAGAGGCTGGTTTGGAGATTGGAGTGGCAGTGGCAGTTGATTCTGTCAATGGCCACGGAGTCTGGGCGGGTTCCCTTATTGCAGCAGCTAACTCCGACATTCCCTCCCTCATGTGCCCTGACAGTGTTTCAACCACCTGCAACATTCCCTCCCTCATGTTCACCGACAGTGTATCAGCTGCCTGCGACATTCCCTCCCTCATGTTCCCGGACAGTGTTCCCATTTCTCATGAGAGTGTTGTTATTTCTCCCAACAATCCCAATACCTCATCACCCACCCCGCTGAAGGTGTCCAGGAGTGATCGCGTAAGGTCAATGCTCTCACCACTCATTGCCATCATCTGAACTACATGTGTTAGATCCTGCACCTCAGGAGAGCGCTGTCAAGCTCTCCTTTCCCTCCTCACCCTGGGTGTGGCTCTCTGCATCCCACTGGGACCCGCAGCCTGGGACAGTGGGGCCCTGGATGTGCCTCGCTGCACCCCACTGGAATCCCGAGCCTCGGACGGTGAGAAACCATGGAATGTCCCAACACTCGTACCACTCAGGGAAGGACCTGGCACCTCAATGGGCCGCAGCCGCACCTCCTCCAGAGTGAGTACAACAGTGGGGGCTTCATCCATCCCCTCCCCCTCATGCTCTTGGTCTGGAAGATGGGATTGGAAGATGTTCTCCTGTTCAGGCTCGTCCGCATCTGAATATCCTTCTGCATCGGCTTCAGTCTTGTCAGGGTTGGCCTCAAGTTCTGCAAAATATAACAGAACAGACGAATGGTTAGCAGCAGAGGAGGGGGCAGAGTGGCATGAGTAGGCTCACACAGCGCAGGCAGCAGGCTCATTTGAAGGGCCACGATGAATAATAGTCCATTGCATCAACCGAAGCGTAGCTGACGGAGACATCCCCATGAACCGAAGCATGGCTAGCCCACGCAGTATTTAACATTTAGCAAAGCCGGACTGTGGAATTTGCAGGACTTACCCTCTCCCTCCAGTGTGGGCCCAGCTTGTGCAGTGGTGGTTGCTTTTCTCCAGGCAGGACCCATCAAAGCAGCGACCCTCTCTTCCAAGTGTGTCAGTGGGTGCAGATTTGCCGGGCCTCCTCCTGTTCGAGTTCTTTCCCTTTTGTTGTGTGCCACCTTCCTCTGCAAAGATGAAAATATAATTTTTTTAGAGAGGGTGTCTTTCTGCTGACTAGGACATATACAGAAATGAAAATATTACTTACACTAACTACTTGACCAAGGTCCTGCCACTTCTTTTTGCACTGGCCTCCAGACCTCGGGGTGGTCACCATTGCGTAGTAATCGTCTGCAAGTTGGTTCCAGCGTTTCTTCATTTCTTTTGGTGGAACTTTTATGTGACCTCTGCTGGTGTCCAGCTGCCCTCAGTTACAGTAACTAGTGCCTCCACTTCCTCTTGAGAGAAATTCTTGGTCCTTGAGCCGCATTGCATCTTGTAGTGCCGCTCCGATTTTTCCACTGAGAATTAAAGTTCCCACACGCAACTGGCTCTTTAAAAATGGCCGAATGCAGACCGGGAGGTGTACTGGGCATGTGTGCCCATATCAGTCACGTCAAAAACATATTTTTTTTTTCCCACGCATGCGCAAAAGGGGTGGGGTGGGTGGGGGGCATTGTTTTTTTCGGCACAGACATTAGATTCCAACCCCCCAAAGCTAAAGGACAGGCTGCATGGCACCAATTTCAAAAAATAGAAAAGGGAAACTTGCAAGTTATTTTTTTGGAGTAGTCGGGGTCAAAAAAAAACGCTTGTAACTCTTGCAATACGCCAAAAAACGGCATTGGCAAAAATTGAGCCCATAATAAGGAGTTCTCCAGATAGGGGATGAAACCGTGGAGGAAATCCAGGCTCTATATGAAGAAAAGCTACATTGCTAACGATGACTGGGAACTAGCTTTCAGTTGGTCATGTGTTTTAACACTTTTAAATGACAGATCATCAGAGGTAGCCCCTCGGAATCGAGGAAGACTTGCTTCCACTCCTGAAGTGAGTTCTTTGGTGGCTGAACAATCCAATGCGAGAGCCACAGACTCTGTCACAGGTGGGACAGATAGTCGTTGAGGGAAGGGGTGGGTGGGACTGGTTTGCCGCACGCTCTTTCCGCGGCCTGCGCTTGATTTCTGCATGCTTTCGGCGACGAGACTCGAGGTGCTCAGCGTCCTCCCGGATGCACTTCCTCCACTTAGGGCGGTCTTGGGCTAGGGTCTCCCAGGTGTCAGTGGGAATGTCTTTTGAAAAGCACCAGAAGCGCTTAACCAACTAAAAGCCAGTTTCCGGTTACCCCTGGGATCGCACCTTTCTGCATGCAGAGATAGGATTGGCTGAAGAGATTCACCACACTAGCTAATAAACGTCCCATTAAATATTCAACTCTACTCTACTCTGGTTGCTTACATGTCTGATGCCAGCTAACCCAGCACAGACTAGGCCTATATTCTCGAGAGTTTCAAAGAATGGGAGGTGATTTCATTGAAACCTATAAAATTCTTATAAGGCTCGACAGGGTAGATGCAGGGAGGATATTTCCCCTGGCTGGGGCATCTAGAACTAGGGGACATAGTCCCAGAATAAGGGGTTGGCCATTTAGGACTGAGATGTGGAGAAATTTCTTCACTCATCGGGTGGTGAATCTTTGGAATTCTCTAAACCAGAGAGCTGCGGCGGCTCAATCGTTGAGTATATCAAGACAGAGATCGATAGATTTTTGGATACTAAGGGAATCAAGGAATATGGGAATAGTGCGGAGAAGGCTCAAAGGGCCGAATGACCTACTCCTGTTCCTATTTCTTAAGTTCTTACATTTTTATGACTGAAGCTGACACCCTCCCAGTTGGGCTGCAAGTTTATTTTATTCCTGAGCAAAGTCCTACACTTTATATTAATGGTATTGGCAAGACTCCTTTGCTGATTCAATCCTCTTTCACATCTCTCTCCTCCTTTAAGACGCTCCTTAAAACCTACCTCTTTGAACATAATAAGAACATAAGAAATAGGAGCAGGAGTAGGCCATACGGCCCCTCGAGCCTGCTCCGTCATTTAATCCGATCATGGACTCAGGTCCACTTCCCTGCCCGCTCCCCATAACCCCTTATTCCCTTAATGGTTAAGAAACTGTCGATCTCTGACTTAAATATATTCAATGACCCAGCTTCCACAGCTCTCTGGGGCAGAGAATTCCACAGATTTACAACCCTCACTAAGAAATTTCTCGTGATCTCAATTTTAAATGGGCAGTCCCTTATTCTAAGACTATATTCCCTAGTTTTAGTTTCCCTTATGAATAGAAATATTCTCTGCATCCACCTTGTCAAGCCCCCTCATTATCTTATAAGATTCAATAAGATCACTTCTCATTCTTCTGAACTCCAATGTGTGTAGGCCCAACCTACTCAACCTATCTATCCTCATAAGTCAACCCCCTCATCTCCTTTCCTGTCTCTGTGTCAGTTGTGGTCTGAATATGCTCCAGTGAAGTGCATTGGGTTGGTTTGCTATCTTAAATGCACGTTGTTGTTGTCAGCCAAAGAGAGCCTTCACTCACTGCACACAGAAAAATTAGATGGGGCATGCCTCAGATCTCATCTCTCTGCAGTGTGCTGCAGAAACAAACTGCCACTGGTGGCTTATCTTTTAACATTTACAGTTTCTTGCATTTGTGTTATGTTGCTTTGGAAGGGAAAGGGTGGGGCTGGGTGGACAAGATACTTCAATTTAAAAGAAATCGCTTAGCAATGATGGTGCTTTACCAAGAGGATATGAGAAGTGATTCAAACATTATTTAGAGCCATAGGGGGAAGTACATTACATCAGATACATGAACACAGAGGCAGAAAGGCAACGCAAAATCCATCGCTCTCTTCCTGTTAGTAGGCTGCACGTGTCCTACAATGAGTTGTCCCTGTGCCACAGGCTCAACAGCTGCCAACCTGTAACATAGCATAAAACGTCAGCACTTCAATCTTGAAAGGAAGTGACTGTGAGGGTGCTGAATAGAAGTATATTAAAGAGTAAGTCATACAGGAATGTTAAATTCAAAAGACTACTTTAAGTTAAATTGGTACAGTAGGTCAAGGCCACAAATTCAAACTAGCAAAAGACAAATGTAGGACTGATATGAGACAACTCTTCAGCTGTAGTGATCAGCCCTGTGGAAGGGGAGTGAAGGCAGTCACCTGGGAGACAGTTGGGGGCTGTAATGAGAATGGGACTTGAGTTTCTCCGAATGGATAAACTAAGACGGGCTTCTCTCATCCCTACTTACGTTGTGATTTGTGATATACAGGTTGAATCTCCCTTATCCGGAACCCTCGGGACCTGGCTATTTCTGGATAAGGGATTTTTCCGGACGAGGGGTGGTCACGTTAAACTGGATGGTACAGGTATTGAGCAAGGGGATATCGGGGCTGCCTGGCTTGGGACTGGGAGTGTGGCAGAGAGATCATGGGGAGGGGCGGTGGATCGCGGGGTCAGGCCAGCGATTGCAGGAGTTGGCAGCGAGGAACAATTTCAATTTGTTCACATGAGAGAGGCCGGGAATGGTTCTAGGTGGCTCCACATAAGGGAGATCCAACTTGTATTCCACATCATGCTACGACCCCAGGTGTAATGTATGCACCTGTGAGTATGCTCAAGTTTGTAGAGCGGTTGAACGTTCCTGATCCTTGGGCACTCGGTGCGGAGGGGAGCGGGCAGGTCAGGGAGCCTCCTGATAGGACTGCTCCTGGGCCTGGTCGAGGTGGCCATCAACAGGTCCAGGCAGAGGGTAGTCGAGGAGGTCATTCAGCCCGACTGCCTGCCTCTCTTCCGTGGCTATGTTCGCACCAGGGTGTCCCTGGAGATGGAGCACGCGGTGTCCACCGGTACGCTCGCGGCCTTCCACGAGAGGAGGGCGCCAGAGGGACTGGAGTGCATCACCACCCCTGGCAACCAAATTTTAATATGATTTTAATGTCTAAAGTTTAATTTGTTTAGTGCCCCCCATCTCCCTTTTAGCCAGGGGGCACTTGTATAATGTGTTTTAGTACCCTCAAAAAAAAATGGAAAAAAACAAAAAAAGGGGGCACTTGCCCCCCCCCCCTTTAATAAGGGGACACTTGATTATTGGTAACTACAAAAATAGTTGTGGAGCTGTTGAACGCTCCTGATCTTTGGGCACTCGGTGCAGAGGGGAGCGGGCAGGTCGGCGGGCCTCCTGGTAGGACTGCTCTTGGGCCTGGCCGAGGTGGACATCAACAAGTCCAGGTAGAGGGTAGTTGAGGGGGTCGTACAGCCCGACTGCCTGCCTCTCTTCCGCGGCTATGTTGGCGCCATGGTTGTCCCTGGAGATGGAGCACGCAGTGTCCACCAGTATGCTCGCAGCTTTCTGCGAGAGGTGGGCACCGGAGGGACTGGGGTGCATCATCACCCCCGGCAACCTAATTTTAATTTGATTGGTGTAATGTTCCAAAGTTTAATTTGTTAATTTGTCGCTTCTAGTGCCCTTTAATAAGGGGGCACTTGATTTTATGTTTTACAAAAATAGTTGTAGAGCTGTTGAGTTGGGAGTGGTTTAGCCAGTCACGTGATGTTCACAAGACTCAAGAAAACCCCAGCCAGTTAGGTTCAGGGGATCCACGATGAGGCAGGTGGTTGCGGGCCTGGTGGATGAACTGGTAATGTGTAGTGTGATTGTTAAACCTTTGCTAATAAACCACAATTAGTTCTTAATAGCAAAGAACCCATGAAGCAAATACATTACACCAAGAAAATGCTAAAATGTCACAAAGAAAACAACACTGCCCCCACGCTCCCTTTTCTCAAGAAACACATTGTAAGAGTTTCTAAATGGATTGTTCTCGACAGGCAAAATCTATCATCATTACCTCACAACTACATGGGCAGGGAACAGTTATTTAGGAAGTGACCATGGGGCGGTACAAAATGAGAGTAAACATTTTCATCGACACCATCCTGCCATTTCTTTTACTTCTTTAAGCGACTGGAACACGAACAAAGAATGGGATCTTTGGGAAATATTTGAAAAGGAATTTTAAAAATCGGGGGGAGAACAGGGGTGTGGGACTAATTGGAGAGCTCGTTTGAAGAGTTGGCACGGCCACGATGGGCCAAATGGCCGCCATCTGTGCTGTATCATTCCGAGAGATCGGATGTCTCCCTATAAATCAGGTCCAAACTGCCCGACCAGGAACCCATAAAAAAAAATGTAATGAAAATTCCTGAAATTGTCAAGGATTTACTGCTCATCAATAAACCTCTTAAATTTCTGGTTTCAAAGCACAAAGTCTTCCTTTATCAATGTATTTAAGCAGCGTTGCTGAAGACACAGATTAATCTTAATTATACGATGAGTCAGGTCTCCCAACACATGGATATGATTTTTGGCAGCACCATTTTAATCATGTCTATTGACGCAGTGAACAGTCGCCCGCTAATCATTTGATAAAAGAACCATTCATGTTGTAACACACCTAATCCAAACTCATCTGACCTGCATCTTTTGTTGGCTGCAATGTGTAACCCAGCCACAAATGCAACACCAAACCTCTGGGAAAGTTTGAAAAATCTGCCACAGCCTCAAAGAGAGGCCTGAATTTAGGGTTATGACAGATAGTTGCACTGAAAGCATAGTATGCCGTAGGCTTATCATAATTGAAACTTCACAAATACCCAACATTCCAACACTTTTGTAGTGAAGAGCGTGGCAATACTTGCAAGGATTTCCCCTCCCTGATTCCTGCAGACTGTTGCTAAATTGTTTTACATTTCTACAGTTGTTCCAACACAAAGGCACTCTTCTCCACCTTTGACCAGTTCACTTAACTGGACCAACCACGTAAATACTGTGGCTGCAAGAGCAGGTCAGAGGCTGGGTATTCTGCGGTGAGTGTCTCACCTCCTGACTCCCCAAAGCCTTTCAACCATCTACAGGGCACAGGTCAGGAGTGTGGTGGAATACTCTCCAGCTGCCTGGATGAGCGCTGCTCCAACAACACTCAAGAAGCTCAACACCATCCAGGACAAATCAGCCCGCTTGATTGGCACCCCATCCGCCACCTTCAACATTCACTCCCTCCACCACTGGCGCACCGTGGTTGCAGTGTGTACCATCTACAAAATGCACTGCAGCAACTCGCCAAGGCTTCTTCGGTAGCACCTCCCAAACCCACGACCTCTACCACCTAGAAGGACAAGGGCAGCAGGCGCATGGGAACACCACCACCTGCAAGTTCCCCTCCGAGCCACACACCATCCTGACTTGGAAATATATCGCTGTTCTTTCATCGTCGCTGGGTTAAAATCCTGGAACTGCCTCCCTAACAGCACTGTGGGAGTACCTTCACCACACAGACTGCAGTGGTTCAAGAAGGTAGCTCACCACCACCTTCTCGAGGGAAATTAAGGATGGGCATTAAATGCTGGCTTTGCCAGCGATGCACACGTCCCATGTACAACTATATAGGGTATTAGTGAGGCCGCACCTGGAGTACTGCGTGTAGTTTTGGTCACCTTACTTAAGGAAGGATATACTAGCTTTGGAGGGGGTACAGAGACGATTCACTAGGCTGATTCCGGAGATGCGAGGGTTACCTTATGATGATAGATTGAGCAGACTGGGTCTTTACTCGTTGGAGTTCAGAAGGATGAGGGGTGATCTTGTAGAAACATTTAAAATAATGAAAGAGATAGACAAGATAGAGGCAGAGAGGTTGTTTCCACTGGTCGGGGAGACTAGAACTAGGGGGCACAGCCTCAAAATACGGGGGAGCCAATTTAAAACCGAGTTGAGAAGGAATTTCTTCTCCCAGAGGGTTGTGAATCTGTGGAATTCTCTGCACAGGAAGCAGTTGAGGCTAGCTCATTGAATGTATTCAAATCACAGATAGATAGATTTTTAACCAATAAGGGAATTAAGGGTTACGGGGAGCGGTAAGTGGAGCTGAGTCCACGGCCAGATCAGCCATGATCTTGTTGAATGGCGGAGCAGGCTCGAGAGGCTAGATAGCCTACTCCTGTTCCTAATTCTTATGTTCTTATGTATGAATGAATTTTAAAAAAAGGCATCCTTCATTCCTATCGGCACGTTATTTCTGGCGCTCTCTCCCCAATTCATACTGGCACCCTTCTGCCGCACACCCCACACCTCCTCCCAATGGACAGTGACAGCGCTGCTCTGTGATAGAATGAGAGTTCACAACACTTCATTTTTTTTTAAATAAGCCATCAACTCCATTAAGTACAAGTTATTTGGAGCCCAGAATTTCCACTTCTTTGCTCGTCCTTGTTTCAATCTGCCTCTTATGTTTGCCAGTACTCCTATTTTAAAAGACCTGGGTAAAGAGAAACCTTACTACACACAAGCTCTACCTATTATTCTGTGGGGAAATCCAAGGCAATGTTAGAGATTGACATCAGGCAAGCTTATAAACCTCCAATGAAGTGATAAGCATTTAGTGGTTTTATTTCTTAATGCAAACATTAGATTTTGGGGTCCAAATCCCATTTTCATCTACATTCCCACTTCACCACATGTTAGTTATCTCTCGGATGAGACGTTAAACCGAGGGCACATCTGCCCCACCAAATAAGAACATAAGAAATAGGAGCAGGAGTAGGCCATTTGGCCCCTCGAGCCTGCTCTGCCATTCAATAAGATCATGGCTGATCTGATCATGGACTCAGTTCCACTTCCCTGCCCACTCCCCATAACCCTGTATTCTCTTATCGCTCAAAAATCTGTCTATCTCTGCCTTAAATACATTGAATGACCCAGCCTCCACAGCTCTCTGGGGCAGAGAATTCCACAGATTTACAACTCTCAGAGAAGAAATTTCTCCTCATTTCAGTTTTAAATGGGCGGGCCCTTATTCTGAGACTATGTCCCCTCGTTTTAGTTTCCCCTATGAGTGATAATATCCTTTCCGCATCCACCTTGTCGAGCACCTTCATTATCTTATATGTTTCGATAAGATCACCTCTCATTCTTCTGAACTCCAATGAGTATTGGTCCAACCTACTCAATCTATCTTCATAAGTCAACCCCCTCATCTACAGAGTCAACCTAGTGAACCTTCTCTGAACAGCCTCCAATGCAAGTATATTCTTCCTTAAATACGGAGACCAAAACTGTACGCAGTACTCCAGTGGCCTCCACCAATACCCTATACACTTGTAGCAGGACTTCTCTGCTTTTATAATCTATCCCCCTTGCAATAAAGGCCAATATTCCATTTGCCTTACTGATTACTTGCTGTACCTGCATACTAACTTTTTGTGCTTCAAGGTCCCCTGTACTGCAGCACTTTGCAGTTTTTCTCCATTTAAATTATAATTTGCTTTTCTATTTTTTCCTGCCAAAATGATCATGAAATTTGAAGTAGACCAGGGAAGTTTTCCCCGATATCCTGGGCCAGTCTTTATCCCTCAACCAACATCACTAAAAAAAAACAATCTTAGCTGGAGTGGAGTCAGTGTCCTGGCTGGAGTAGGGGGCCGTGGAATATTTGCCGGGACACTGGCTGTGGACAAGATCAAACTTGACTCGGGCGTTGTCAAGCTGCCTTCAACACTCACTCTTTTGGTGTAGAATGAAAAGAAAGACTTACATTTATGTAGCGCCTTTTACGACCACCAGACGTCACAAAGCGGCTTACAGCCAATTAAGTACTTCTTGAAGTGTAGTCACCGTTGTAATGTGGGAAACCCGGCAGCCAATTTGTGCACAGCAAGCTTCAAAACACAAATGTGCTAATAACCAGATAATCTGTTTTAGTGATATTGTTGAAGGATTGGCCAGGACACTGGGGATAACTCCCTTGCTCTTATTGGAATAGTGCCATGGGATCTTTTACGTCCACCTGAGAGGGCAGCCGGGGCCTCAGTTTAACATCTCATCTGAAAGGCGGCACCTCCAACAGTGCAGCACTCCCTCAGCACTGCACTGGAGTATCAGCCTGGCATTTTCTGCTCAAGTGTCTAGAGTGGGACTTGAACCCACAACCTTCTGACTCAGAGGTGAGGGAGCTACCCACTGAGCCACAGCTGATACATAGAGTATGGGGGAGGCACTCAATTATTAGCCAAATTTCAGTATCCACCTTGGAGGGGTGTCTCTCCCTTGTAATTGTTACTCACAATGCCACAGCACCAGGATCCCTCTGCTCTTCCCTTCACTTCCATCAAAAGGAATGATAATTTATAAAGTGCAACAGTAGCACTTTCACCCCTAGTACCTATACATCCAGCCATACATCTGGGCTAAAAGGTTCTTTAATGGGATTTTATTCTTTGTGAAACACTTAAGTGAACTCGGGACGCTTTAACTAGGTCCCCTTGCTAAACCTCTTCGCCTCGCTACCTCTCGCCTCCTTTACGACGCACTTTAAAACCCACCTCTTTGACCAAGCTTCTGGTCACCTGTCCTAATATCTCTTTTTGTGGCTCAGTGTCAAATGGTGTTTGATCCTGTGAAGCACCTTGGGAAGTTTTCCACCATTAAAGGCACTATATAAATACAAATAGTTGTTGTTAAAGGCACTATATAAATCAAGTTGTTGTTGTGTTGCCTATCAAAGCGAGAGATTATGTCAGTGACTGTCAGGCTCGACCATTTCCACAGGAACCAGTACTTCATTGTGTCGCGTCTCCCGAATAGAAGAGGCAGAGTCCAGTAGGTATTGCCTGATCTTCTATCCCTCCCTGGAGAAATACCACCAAGGATGACTCTGCAAGATCCTGAAAATCCCCTGGGAGGACAGACGCACCAACATTAGCGTCCTCAACCGGGCCAACACCCCCAGCATTGAAGCACTGACCACACTTGATCAGCTCCGCTGGGAGGACCACATTGTTCGCATGCCAGACACGAGACTCCCAAAGCAAGCTCTCTACTTGGAACTCCTTCATGGCAAACGAGCCAAAGGTGGGCAGTGGAAACATTACAAGGGCATCCTCAAAGCCTCCCTGATAAAGTGCGACATCTCCACTGACACCTGGGAGACCCTGGCCAAAGACCGCCCTAAGTGGAGGAAGTGCATCCGGGAGGGCGCTGAGCACCTCGAGTCTCGTCGCCGAGAGCATGCAGAAATCAAGTGCAGGCAGTGGAAAGAGCGTGCGGCAAACCTGTCCCACCCGCCCCTTCCCTCAACGACTATCTGTCCCACCTGTGACAGGGACTGTGGTTCTCGTATTGAACTGTTCAGCCACCTAAGGACTCATGTTTAGAATGAAAGCAAGTGTTCCTCGATTCCGAGGGACTGCCTATGACGATGATCTACCCCCTCCCCGCTTGAAAGTGATGTTCTGTGTGGGTCCCATACAACCCACCCAGTAAAAGAATGGAGCCCTGCTCCCCTTCGCAGCAGTTTCCTAGTGTAGCCACCGATTTAATAACAAATTCCAAATGTGCCGTAAACAATCTTTCATATCAGACGGTTGGGAGTGACTGCAAAAGCAGATATTGCAGCACAGTTTCGGATGCAGCTGGGCTGTGGGGAGCGGGGTGGGGGGCGAAGGGGAAAATTGGCAGGAGACTGCTGTTCACCGACTGATTGTCACACCGTGGGCGTGTTCCCGATCTTGTCTCTGCTGTGGGCTCAAAGCCATGCCGACCATTGCCGAGGAGCTGCCTGACATTTGCTCGCATTCTGCGCTCCCAGCCACTGGTGGGACGGGCAAAGAATCAGGAGCGCAGCTGCGCGCTGGTGCGTGAGGGCGTAAAGCATTACATCCCAGCACTGCTCCGTTCTGCCGTCCCTTCAATGGCGTCTTTGTCTGCAAAGAATTAGCACAGATTCCTTCTGTAAATTTCCTTTTCTTCTTTAATTCTCTCATTGTCCCGAGACAAAGGGGCTGTTGTCCAGTTTAAAATGTTAGCAAAGTGGTGGAGGGGGGGAGTCGGTGATGTGTTTTCATATGAAACGAGAGACTGCCTGCATCAGCTTTTATCATCGCGCAATGATTGTAGCATTGGTGAACAATTTGAAAGTGCTCTTTTCTTTGGTGTCTCGGTCCTAACCTGTTGCGTTTCGCTGGGCTCCGCTTCTATTCCGAAGTGCGCCTGCGCCAACCGGCAATTATTAAGAACACTGACCCTTTTTGCTCGCATTTCCTATCTTTCACATTTGGAATTTGAAAACAGTGACCACGCTTCAAAAAGTACTTCATTCGCTGTAAAGTGCTGTCGGACGTCCGGTGGTCATGTAAGGCACTGTAGGGCTGAAATTGCCCTGCTCTGCACCTCCCATTAGTGCCTTTGTGGGGTGGGGGGGGGGGCGCGCTAACGGGAGGCGCAGACATTAGCGGAGGCACGAACACGGTAGCCCCGCGCCCCACTGGTAGCACCTCGGGCCGCCGCGCCTCCGGTGATGACATCATCGCCGTGCACGGCAACCTCTTTCCGCCCTGCCCCGGGTCGCGATCCGGGTCGCGATCCGGGACCGACCTCTGCTCCAGGGGCGGAAGTTAAAGGAGAGGCGTGCTGCACCGCCCGCCGCCATATTTCTTCTCCGGCCGACTCACTGGTCGGCCCGTGCTCCAGCGATGTCGCGTGGTCCGGGCCGCGAGCGTGCAGTTCGGAACTCCGTTTGGGGACCAGGGCTGCGGCCATGGCACCACACAGCCCTGGTGGCCCAGTGGAGTCCATCAAAGGACTTGCAGAGTTCGGAGTGGCCCTCCCCTTTAACGGAAGGGGAGTGGCGTCGAAACGCGCCAGTGTTACACGGAGAAGCCGCCCACATAGCGTTCCGGACACTGCTCCAACAGGAAGTGGAGCGAGAGTCATTGCGTTCCACTTTCTGTGAGGGGCAGTAACCTGAATTTCCCGCTCTGACTCGGTTACCGCCCCAAACGGGGCATAACCTAATTTTGCCCCCTATATCTTTCCTCTTTATTTAGACTTGGATTGACAAAATGTAGTTCATGTAGGGATGTCCAAGATACATTCGGCAAACTCACATTATCCAATCCTGAAATCCCAGGGCCTGTTATTTTCTATTTACACATTTGGCCGAATAACGTTCTTCTCTTATTTATTTTGAACTTCTTGAGCCTGGAGAATTGGAAAAGACCTTTGGGCATCCTCCAATAAAAACAAATTGCATTTAAATAGCATCTTTAACATAGCAAAACATCCCAAGGTGCTTCACAAGAACGTTATTCATCAAAATTTGACACCGAGACACAAAAGGAGATATCAGGACAGGTGACCAAAAGCTTGGTCGAAGAGGTAGGTCTTAAAGAGTGTCTTAAAGTAGGAGAGAGGGGTAGAGATTTAAGGAGAGAATTCCAGAGTTTAGGGCCTAGGCAGCTGAAAGCATGGCCGTCAATGGTGAAGCGATTAAAATCGAGGATGCACAAGAGGCCAGAATGGGAGGAGGGCAGACTCTCAAAGGCATGTAGCGCTGGAGCAGGTTACAGAGATAGGGAGCAGTGAGGCCACTTAGGGATTTGAAAACAAGGATGAGAATGTTTTTTTTTTAAATTGTGGCGTTGCCGGACTGGGAGTCAATGTAGGTCGCGAGCACAGGGGCGATGAGTGAACTGGACTTGGTGTGAGTTAAGATACGGCCAGCAGAGTTTTGGATGAGCACAAATTTATTTAGGGTGGAAGGCCCATGAAGTTCAAAATGTTGCAATGAACAGGAGGAGAAGCAGTAACTTTAGAGAACAGGGAGTGGACAAGGTCACAGAGGCAGCGACATCGAGTGGAGCAGTTGAAATATGGCAACAGCAGATAAAGGTGGAGTGGAGTAGATCAGGCCAGGAGGAAAGGAACATCAGCTCGACGATTTGAGTGTACTGGGGGGGGGCAGGGTCTGACTTTTAGTGTTTGATTCCTAATGCACGGAGGTTTCATTTTTAGTATATGGGCAGGGGCAGGAGGGGGGTGCGGTTGAGGGGTGGATGAGTTTTATTGCACAGGTTTTAATGGTTGGAGGTTTGAATTTTAGTATATAGGGGTTGATTTTTAATGTAAGGAGGTAAAAATATTCATATATGTGGTTGTTTTTTCTTTAATCTCTGCAGGTCTAATTATTTTATGTAACAGTGTCAATAGGGAACAGTGCACACAGCATTGCCACCAGTCACTATTCCGGTGACATTTGGAATCATTTGAAAATGATTATGTTGGACATGCTGTTTATTCAGAATTCTGCTTGGTCCGAAATCGATTTATTAATACGACCGTCCCTCTAGATGTAACACGTGCTTCCAGGCACCGCACACGCCTCCCACCCCACCCCCACTCCAAAAGGTGGGACCCCCCTGTTTTAGATTACAACAACAACAACTTGCATTTACATAGCACTATTAACATGCTTCACAGGGGCATTATCAAATCAAATTTGACACTGAGCCAAATAAGGAAATATAAGGACAGGTGACCAACAGCTTGGTCAAAGAGGTAGGTTTTGAGGAGGTGTCTTAAAAAGAGGTAGAGAGGATTGGGGAGGGAATTCCTGAGCTTCGGGCCTGGGCAGCTGAAGGCATGGCCGCCGATGGTTGAGCGATTAAAATGGGGATGCGCAAGAGGGCAGAATTAAAGAACTGTAGAGATCTCGGGGGTGGGGGTTGTGGGGCTGGTGGGGGGGGTTGTGGGGCTGGGGGAGGTTACAGAGATAGGGAGGGGCGAGGCCATGGAGAGATCTGAAAACAAGGATGAGAATTTTAAAATCAAAGCATTGACAGACCGGGATTACCAATCAATTTCCTATGTGTGTGCAAAGACCCATGCTTTCTCACTTTAAAAATGGGATATTGTTCAAATAAATGTCGGCAGCCCATCTCCTACTGATTACCTGACCCGAAGTCCAGATTGTTCGACTAGTGATTTCCCTCAGCTAGACATGCAGGTAATATCTTACCCAGCTGTTTTCAAGATAATATCTTACCCAGCTGTTTCGAGAACCCAGAAGCTGCTAAACCAATTAAAAACACCCAATCGCATGTTCGCTGGCTCATTGTAAACTAGCACAAATATTCTTGCAGGTAATCAAAATTTTACTATGGTTCTGGGTGTTGATTAAGAAAAAATGAAATGATCTCACCAAATCCCAAAAACATCTGAAACAGAAGCAGATGGAGAAGTCGGGATATTCTCGGGGGACATTAATAGAAAGAAAAAAAGCTGTGCTGCATTTAACATCTCCATAAACCACTTTCCCATCCACCCTCAGTGGAACGCTGGTAACTGGAGTGTGTACGATGGCATGTCGGCAACTCACGGGGCACAATCCAGAGTGATAGGCCGCAGGCTCTCGCCTGCCGCAGTCCCACACGATGGTTCGCTGCTCTTCGCCATGCCAAAGGAAAATGGAGAGATGTTTTTTGTTAGGCAAGGATATTAAGGGAACAGTAGAGTGGTTATGTTACTGGACTAATGATCCGGAGACACAATTTCAAATCCCACCATGGCAGCTGGGGAATTTAAATTCAGTTAATTAAATAAATCTGGACTCAAAAAAACAGCTAGTATCAGTAATGGTGGCCACATAACTAACCGGATTGTGTAAAAACCCATCTAGTTCACTAATGTCCTTACCCGGTCTGGCCTATATGTGACTCCAGACCCACAGCAATGTGATTGACTCTTAACTGCCCTCTGAAATGGCCTAGCAAGCCACTCAGTTGTACCAAACCACTATGACATAGTCACTGTGGGAGTACCTTCACCACACAGACTACAGCGGTTCAAGAAGGCAGATCACCACCACTGAAAGACAATTAGGGATGGGCAATAAATGCTGGCATTGCCAGTGACGCCCACATCTCATGAATGAATAAACGTTAATAAAAAAATTAAGTGGTATGGAACCAAGGCGGGTAAATGAAGTTGAGATACAACTCAGCCATGCTCTCATTGAATGGTGGAACAGTCTCGAGGGGCTGAATGGCCTACTCCTGATCCAATCTTCCGAAAAGTAAAAGAATGAGTTAGCCCAGGCTATGGTCACATTGTGGCCGGATCAATGGCGGTATTGGAAGAGGCTTATCACTTCAGAGGTGGCCTCGGAGAATAATGAGGTAATCAAAAGATCAAATACATTTTCTTATTAAAGAGATATAGTTATGTGCTGTGCTCTCCTCTAGGCGCCCATTCTTTCACTATTGACCCTTGGCAGCTATCCCAACTGCCTTGTTATGATTTGGGCCAGTACAGCAAATGGGGCTGCTTCTGTTGATAGGACAGCTCCTTGAGCTCTAAGTTACCTCCAAGCACATCTGCTTGATTTATCAGTGATTCATCTGACAAGCTGAATAATGTACATCAAAAAGGAAGGGACTGGCTAAAATAAGATCAAGCTGCAAGGGAAACTCTTTCATCTTCGCTGCTATTTTGAGACCTTTCAAGTATTTCCTGGTCTTCTCTTGGTTCTCCTTCCCCTTAATGAGGTGCCATGATTCAGCACTGCAGCTTCAGGGTGTTCGAGCCCCAGGGCCCGGCGTCACACAGTGTTTGGGGGGCGCAGGTCTGGGCCACTGATTCGCGCCTGCAGCAACTTAGCGATCTCAGCTTTACGGAAAGTCGGGGTGGGGCGGGGGAAATTCTTCCTGATCAGAGGAGCAAAATAACTGGAGTGCGCGTCGCTGTCTTGTTACATCGGGCTGCATTTTCGGCTTTGATGATTGCGGGGCGGTAAAGTTTGTGCCCGGAACTGTTTGCGCCTCAGTCAGTACAATTGGGCAGCTGGACTCTGAGTCAGGGGTCACAGCGCTAAGGGAGGCATTATACACCTCTCTTGGGCTTAGCATGGGAAAATCCCGAGCTAAAGAGCCGGGCCGGGAGCGCTCCAAGAGACGTCAGGAGAGACAAAAAACCTGAAAAAAACCCCCCACAAAAACATTCCCAAAACATAGCCCACACCACCACAACATAATTCTCAAAAAAATTCAAAGGAGGATTCCATTACTTACCTCTTTACACTCGGTGGACTGCCCGATTTCGCAGGCGGTCACTGTGGGGTTGACTGAAGTCAAAATTCGTGTTGCTCCGCGCCGCCGCAAACTGGACCCGAGGATCCCTGCGGGGCGCTGGAGGCTGACCGCCCGCCCAGAAGACCTCACCGCCGCCATTGCCGCCGCTCTGGGCTGAAAACAGAGCTCAGAGGGCCCGAAAATCCGCTGTCAAGTCTAAGGCACAGAAACAGGCCATTTGGCCCAACTGGTCCATGCTAGCGTTTGTGCTGTGCACGAACCTCCTCCCAGCCCTCTTCATTTCACCCTATCAGCATAACCTTCTATTCCTTTCTCCCCCTCAATCTCCTGGTGATTGATTACACCGCAACAGAGGCATGAGAACAGTCACTTGGTAACCACCTGATTTGGGGATGCTGCATGGCAGCTGACCATGGGGAGGTGTGTAATGTATTTGCTTCATGGGTTCTCTGCTTAAGAATTCATTGCAACACGTTGCTATTAAGAACTAGTTGGTTTATTAACAAAAGGTTTAACAATCACACTACACATTACCAGTTCATCCACCAAGCTCACAACCACCTGCCTCATCGTGGATCCCCTGAACTCAACTGGCTGGGGTTTTATTGAGTCTTGTGAACATCACGTGACTGGCTAAGCCACTCACAACTCAACAGCTCCACAACTATTTTGTTGCGAACAAAATAAAACATTAAATCAAGTGCCCCGTGATTAAAGGGGGGGGGGGGGGACACTTCAAACACTTTCAAACAAGTGCCCCCTTTATTTATTTATTTTTTTAAGGGCACCAAAAACACAAATTATACAAATGCCCCCTGGCTAAAAGGGGGGGGGGGGCACTAAAACCGGCACAATAAACAAATTAAGTTTTAAACATTAAAATCAAATTAAAATTTGGCTGCCGGGGGGTGATGATGCACTCGCGGAAAGCTGTGAGTGTACCGGTGGACACCGCGTGCTCCATCTCCAGGGACACCCTGGCCCGGATGTAACCGCGGCAGAGAGGCAGACAGACAGTTAATAGCTCCACAACTCTTTTTGTGGGAGACAAATTAACCATTAGACCGATCTGGGGGACACTCCAGACACTTTTAACTGCCCTCTTTTAAAACATTTTTTTTTTGTTTATTTTTTGGGGACATTAAAATCATATAATTTACAAGTGCCCCCTATAAAAGGGGAGGGGGACACTAAAAACCCAGCAATTAAAATAAATTAAACTTTAAAACATAAAATCAAATTAAAATTTGGTTGCCGGGGGTGATGATGCACTCCAGTCCCTCCGGCGCCCACCTCTCGCGGAAGGCCGCGAGCGTACTGGTGGACACCGCCTGCTCCATCTCCAGGGACACCCTGGCTCGGATGTAACCGCGGAAGAGAGGTAGACAGACAGTCAACAGCACCACAAACCTGCGAGCATACTCACAGGTGCATACATTAGTGTTGGGGTGAATGAATTGCATTTTTCTTTTTAAAAAGCAGCATGGCCCCTTTGCGTTAATTGATTTACTGGAACTAACATAATATTGATAGTTTTGGTTGGTATAAATAGTCAAGAGCCACTTTGTCCCATAGCATGTCAGTTGATCTATAAATCATGAAAGCACTCCTTTCAGAGTCTTAAGATGTTCCACATCAGAATAAGGCAGCGTTCCTGCAAGATTTTATTGCTTTTCATAGAAGCAAATACTTTTTATTGGTTTAAGTGGTCTGCTCGCTTCAGACAGGCAACAACGTGCATTTATACAGTGCCTTTAATGTAGTAAAACATCCCAAGGCACTTCACAGAAGCATAAACAAGCAAAGTTTAATACTGAGCTACCTAAGGAGATATTAGATCAGGGGCTTGGACAAAGTTACGTTTTAAGAAGTGCCTTAAAAAGAGAGGTAAAGAGGGTTTGGGAGGGAATTCCAGAGCTTGGGGCCTTGGCAGCGGAAGGCACGGCTGCCTATGGTGGAGCGATGAAAATTGGGGATGCACAAGAGGCCAGAATTAGAGGAGTGCAGAGATCACCATGGAAATAACTGTTGGCAGCAGGGACTGGATTTCGATGACTGGCCATCTTCTACAGCGTACTCCTTGAAGGCACAGCTCGGATCGAGTATTCACCCCAGGTGTGAGGAATCACAGGTGCAAACCTGTGTCGTACCACTACACAGAGCAATACATAAAGCAAATAAAAACTTGCATTTATATAGCGCCTTTCACGACCACTGGAGGTCTCAAAGCGCTTTACAGCCAATGAAGTACTTTTGGAGTGCAGTCACTGTTGTAATGTCGGCAACTAACTTGCACACAAGCAAGCTCCCATAACAGCAATGTGACAATCAGCAGATAACCTGTTTTTGTTATGACGATTCCGTGATTCTCTTGTCATCCGTGCACTTGTGATCACAGTGTCGTTACCTTCCTAATCAGCGAGTCAGTGTTTGGTGCTGCACAATGTTACTGTTTTACGGAATTAACTCATTTCCCTGCACTCAGCTTTCAAAGAGACCCTAGCCCAACAGAAGCCCCGCTCACAGCTAAGGACTCATGGCTCAGGTGTCAGCTGTGGCTCAATGGGTAGCACTCCCGCCTCTGAACACAAGATGTAGGAGCAGGAGTAGATCACGTGGCCCCTCGAGCCTGCTCCCTGTCAGTAGGTCATGGGTTCCAAGTCCCACTCCAGAGACATAAGCACATAATCTGGACTGACACTCCAGTACAGTGCTGAGGGAGTCAAAGGTGCCATCTCTCGGATGAGATGTTAAACCGAGGTCCCGTCTGCTCTCTTGGATGGAGGTAAAAGATCCCATGGCATTATTGTGAAGCAGAGCAGGGGAGTTCTCCCTGGTGTCCTGGCCAATATTTATCCCTCAACCAACATCTAAAAACAGATTATCTGGTCATTATCACCTTGCTGCTTGTGGGATCTTGCTGAGCTGCCGTGTTTCTACACTACAACAGTGACTAAACTTCAGAAGTACTTCATTGGCTGTAAAGCACTTTGAGACGTCCTGAGGTCGTGAACGGCGCTATATAAATGCAAGCTCTTTCTTTCAAACAGCATTCAACATACTATTTAAGCCTACAGAAACACAAATTTTTAGAGTTGCACTGTTAAATAAAGCAGCTGCCCTGATAGCTCAGTTGGGATAGGCAGTGTATAACTGAGCCATACAAGGCATGAAGGCCCAGATTCAATCCCTGGTCCATGCTGGTTAGCTGACCTCAGCCAGAATGTCAGTAGGGGCGTTACCAGCTGACTGGTTGCATGCTGATCAGGAGCAATCATTCTGGAAATACATGTGTATCGCTGAAAAATGTCATAAAAGTGGTAGCTTTCTGTAGACCTAATCATCAACTTGGCTGAGAACAGCTAACTTAGAACAGACTGGGAAGTGAGGATTTACTTCGCTTTTATGATGATTAAAGCTACGCGCATCAGCCATGGCTCAGTGTATAGCACTCTTGCCTCAGAGTCAGGAGTTTGTGGGTTCATAGTCCCACTCCAGGGACTTGAGCACAAAAATCAAGGCTGACACTCCATCATCATCATCGGCAGTCCCTCGAAATCGAGGAAAACTTGCTTCCACTCTAAAAGTGAGTTCTTATGTGACTGAACAGTCCAATGCGGGAATTACAGTCTCTGTCACAGGTGGGACAGACAGTCGTTGAAGGAAGGGGTGGGTGGGACAGATTTGCCGCACGCTCCTTCTGCTGCCTGCGTTTTCTTTCTGCATGCTCTCGGCGATGAGATTCAAGGTGCTCAACGCCCTCCCGGATGCTCTTCCTCCACTTAGTGCGGTCTCTGGCCAGGTACTCCCAGGTGTCGGTGGGGATTGTCATGTATTCAACTACCATTGTAACCCATGTATAAGCTGACTTAAATTGTGCACCTTGAGAACATTGACCACAAGGGGGTGAACTTGTGGGAGACACTCCTAATCTGGACTTTCAGGTATAAAAGGGGAAGCTCCACCCACCTTCATCACTTGAGGTCTTGGTAATAAAGATAACTGGTCACAGAGTGACCTTCTCTCAAGTATGGGCCTCGTGTGCATTTATACTGTATAGTAAGGACATATCATTGGCGATGAGAAACTGGGATTTAAACCATGCGAGCATAGCCACTAGCAGCACAGAAGAGAGGTACTGTGTTGGTGATGATTGGGACGACTTTATTGAGAGACAACAGCAAAGTTTTGTCACTAAGGAATGGTTGGGACAGGATTCGGCCGACAAACGCAGGGCTCATCTCCTGACGGTTTGTGGATCCAGAACATACTCCCTGATGAAGGACCTTCTAGCGCCAGAGAAGCCGGCAGACAAGACATTCGAAGAGCTCAGTAAGTTGATCGGGGAACACCTTAAACCGGCGAGCAGCATGCACATGGCAAGACACCGGTTTTACATCCTCCGGCGGCGAGAAGGGCAAAGCGTTCCTGACTTCGTGGCAGATCTCCGGCGACTGGCGAGCCTATGTAAGTTCACAGATGCATGCAGAGCGGAGATGCTGCTAGACTTTTTTATTGAGGGCATCGGGCACACTGGGGTTTTCAGGAAACTGATTGAGACCAAAGACTTGACCTTGGAAGCGGCGGCTATGATAGCCCAGACATTTATCTCAGGGGAGGGAGAGACCAGAACGATGTATGACAAAAATCTTGGCTCAAATGCAGCAAACGACCAGGAAGTCAACATTGTTAACGCGGCACACAGTTCTTAGGCAGACAAGGGCAATCGGACATGCCCCAGCATGTAGTCGAACCCAAAGGGAGAATTCAACAGATACAATGGCTAGCTGAACGACGATTCATGCCATCACAATGGACAATGCAGCCAGTAATGGGGCCATCAACACCTGTTAATGTTGCGCTTAAGGACAGTTACAGAGACAGTCAGAGATGATCGACTGGTAATGGATCTTTTGTTTCCAACAACGGGGCCTCCAGCTCATGCTGGAGGTGTGGAGGCAAACACCCAGCCAGAGCTTGCACGTGTCACTCCAAGACCAGTACCCGCTACCGACAGCGGAGGACCTCTTTGCGACGTTATCCGGGGGCAAAGTTTTTTCAAAATTGGACCTGACCTCAGCTTACATGACCCAGCAGCTGGCGAGTGAGTTGAAGAAGCTGACCACCATCACGACACACAAGGGGTTGTTTGAGTATAACAGATGTCCTTTCGGGATTTGTTCGGCCGCCGCGATCTTTCAGCGAAATATGGAAAGCCTCCTCAAGTCAATTCCAAGGACGGTGGTTTTTCAAGACAACATCCTCATCACGGGTCGCGATACTGAAGAACACCTCCACAACCTGGAGGAGGTGCTACGCAGATTGGACCGGGTAGGGCTGCGACCGAAAAATGCGAAGTGCGTCTTCTTAACTCCAGAGGTAGAATTCCTGGGGAGGAGGGTAGCAGCAGGCGGGATCAGACCCACTGCGTCCAAAATAGAAGCGATCCAGAGAGCACCAAGACCCCGTAACACGACGGAGCTGCGTTCGTTCCTGGGGCTCCTGAACTATTTTGGTAACTTTCTTCCCAAATTGAGCACGCTGTTAGAGCCGCTACACGTGCTCCTTTGCAAAGGTTGTGATTGGGTCTGGGGGGACAGCCAGGAAAGAACTTTTGATGGAGCATAACAAGTTGCGTGCTCTAACAAACTGTTAACGTTATATGACCCGTGTAAGAAACTTGTTCTAACGTGCGATGCGTCGTCCTATAAGGTCGGGTGTGTGTTGCAGCATGTGAATGCCAATGGTCAGTTACAGCCGGTAGCTTATGCCTCCAGAAGTCTGTCCGAGGCAGAAAGGGACTACGGGATGGTAGAAAAAGAAGCGCTAGCATGTGTATATGCAGTAAAAAAAATGCACTAGTACCTGTTTGGCAGGAAATTTGAGTTGGAGACAGATCACAAACCCCTAACGTCCCTTTTGGCTAACAACAAGGCCATAAATGTGAATGCATCGGCCCGCATACAGAGGTGGGCACTTACGTTAGCCGCCTATGACTACACAATTCGGCACAAACCGGGCACTGAAAACTGCGCCGATGCACTCAGCAGGCTCCCACTCGCCACCACTGAGGGGGCAACCGAGCATGCTGCTGAGATGGTCATGGCTGTTGAAGCTTTCGAAAGCGAAGGCTCACCTGTGACAGCCCGTCAGATTAAAGTCTGGACAAAGAAAGACCCGCTACTGTCTTTAGTTAAGAAATGTGTCCTGAATGGGGACTGGGCAGCCACGTACGGGGCATGCCCTGAGGAATTTAAACTGTTTCATAGGCGCAAGGATGAACTCTCGATTCAGGCCGATGCCTACTGTGGGGAAACCGAGTAGTCATGCCCCAGAAGGGCAGAGAGGTGTTTATCAGAGAACTTCACGTGTGCTCAGCTGGGCAACGCACCCAGGGAAGCCACCCTTAGGCTCTTCTGGTCCTGGCCCGCCAAGCCATGGTCACGCATCCATGTGGACTACGCAGGTCCTTTCATGGGAAAAATATTTTTGGTTGTAGTAGACGCCTACTCCAAATGGATTGAGTGTGCCATTTTAAATTCAAGCACATCCTCTGCCGCGGTAGAAAGTCTACAGGCAATGTTCGCCGCCCATGGTCTACCGGATGTCTTGGTCAGCAACAATGGCCCGTGCTTCACAAGCACTGAATTCCAGGACTTCATGGCAGGCAATGGAATCAACCATGTCAGAACGGCACCGTTCAAACCAGCCTCAACCGGCCAGGGGGAACAAGCAGTGCAGATAATCAAACAGGGGATGCTCAGAATCCAAGTGGGTTCCCTACAAAGCCGCTTATCTCGCCTCCTTTTGGCCAATAGATCCCGACCACACTCGCTCACAGAGGTTCCACCCGCAGAGCTGCTAATGAAAAGGACGCTCAAAACCAGGTTATCCCTTATACACCCCACTATGAAAGAAATTGTTGAGAGCAGGCGTCAGTCACAATGTGACTACCATGACAGGAATGCGAGGACGCGATGTATTGATGTCAATAATTTTGTTTTTTTCCTTAATTACGCTGCAGGGCCCAAATGGCTTGCAGGCACTGTGATTGCCAAAGAGGGGAATAGGGTTTTGGTAGTTAAACTTACCAATGGACAAATCTATCGCAAACACGTGGATCAAACTAAAAGGAGGTTCAGCAACCCCATGGAAGAAGCAGAGGAAGAACACGACATAGAGTTTACTCCACCACAGGTGACCGAACACCGGAACCAAGTGGAGGAGAGCCCAGTCACTGTGGGCAGTCCGGACAGGCCTGAGGCAACGCAAACAGCAGACACTCAGGCCAGCGCCCAACAACCGGAGCCCCAACTCAGGCGCTCTACAAGGGAGTGTAAACCACCAGAGAGACTTAACCTGTGATCCCAATAAGACTTGGGGGGAGGTGATGTCATGTATTCAACTATCATTGTAACCCATGTTTAAGCTGACTCAAGTTGTACACCTTGAGAACATTGACCACAAGGGGCGAACTTGTGGGAGACACTCCTAACCTGGACTTTCAGGTATAAAAGGGGAAGCTCCACCCACTTTCATCACTTGAGGTCTTGGTAATAAAGGTAACTGGTCACAGAGTGACCTTCTCTCAAGTATGGGCCTCGTGTGCATTTATACTGTATAGTAAGGACATATCAGGGATGTTGCATTTTATCAAGGAGGCTTTGAAGGTGTCCTTTAAACGTTTACTCTGAACTCCTACACGGCAAGCGAGCCCCAGGTGGGCAGAGGAGAGTGCTTGCTTTGGAAATCTTGTGTCAGGCATACTAACAATGTGGCCCGCCCAATGGAGCTGGTCGAGTGTGGTCAGTGCTTCGAATGCCAGGAATGTTGGCCTGATCGAGGATGCTGATGCTGGTGTGTCTGTCCTCCTAGGGGATTTGCAGGATCTTGCGAAGACATCGTTGGTGGTATTTCTCCAGCAATTTGAGGTGTCTACTGTATATGGTCCACATCTCTGAGCCATACAGTATCTATCCAGTGCAGTGCTGAGGGATGCTGCACTGTGGGAGGTGCCGTCTTTTGGATGAGACGTTAAAGCGATCCCATGGCACGACTTCAAAGAGGAGCAGGGGAGTTATCCCTGGTGTCCTGGCCAATATTTATCCCTCAATCAACATAACCATAACAGATTGCTGTTTGTAGAAGTGTTCTGTGTGCAAATTGGCTGCCGCGTTTCCTACATTACCACAGTGACTACACCACAAAAGTGATTAATTGGTCTTAAGGTGCTTTGGGACGTCCTGAGGTTGTGAAAGACGCTATATAAATGCAAAACTTGCCTTTTCTTTTCGCGAGTGAGCGTGTCTATTACAAATGACTGAAAAAATGTATCCATTTCCCTCATGGAGACTGCATCCAACAGGGAATTGATAATGGTCTTTGTTTCGCCAGCTGGACTGCATGAGATATTTCCGGGAGTAAAAGTGAATCAGAAAACTGCTCCTTACCTGATGTAATGCAGTGAGCCCATCTTCATTGCACAGATCTGGATTCAGATTCTTCTTCAATAAGAGGCTAACTGCAATAAAAAGACTACAATTACTCAGAGAATACAGCTCTGCTTTCAGACTAACTTACGCCCATTTAAAAAAGGGGATGTGGCATATCATAGCACAATACAGCACAGAAGGAGGCCATTCAGACCATCGTGCCTGTGTCAGATCTTTGATAGAGCTTATCCAATTAATCCCACTTCTCCGCTCTTTCCCCATATCCCTGTTATTTGTTCCCCTTCAAGTATTCAATTTTCTTTTGAAAGCTACTAATGAATCTGCTTCCACCACAAGTCAGGCAGCACATTCCCAATCACAGCAACTGGCTGTGTAAAAAATGTCTCCTCATCTCCCCTCTGGGTCATCTGCCAATCACCTTAAATCGGTGTTGACCCTTCTGTCGCTGGAAATAGTTCCTCTTTACTTACTCTATTCATGATTTTGAACGCCTCTAGAAAATTTCCTCTTTACCTTCTCCACAGCTTCTCCAGTCTCAACACATAACTGAAGTCCCTCATCCCTGGTACCATTCCAGTAAATCTCTTCTGCAGCTGTGCCTTCGGCAGTGTCGGCCCCAAGATCTGGAATTCCTTTCTGAAACCTCTCCACCTCTCTCCTCATTCGGCTTTAAACCCCCTGTGACCCAGCTTTTGGTCACCTGTCCTAATATTTCCTTTTGTGGCCAGGCGTTAAATATTGTCTGATAACGTTCCTGTGAAACGCTTTGTTTTAATACGTTAAAGGTGCTATATAAATGCAGGTTGTTGTTACATAAGAAACAGGAGCAGGAGTAGGCCGTTTGGCCCCTCGAGACTGCTCCGCCATTCAATAAGATCATGGGCTCAGCTCCACCTCCCTGCCCGCTCCCGATAACCCTTTACTCCCTTATCGCTCAAAAATCTGTCTATCTCCGCCTTAAATATATTCAATGACTCAGCCTCCACAGCTCTCTGGAGCAGAGAATTCCACAGATTTACAACCCTGTGAGAGAAGGAATTTCTCCTCCTCTCAGTTTTAAATGGGCAGCCCCTTATTCTAAGACTATGTCCCCTCGTTTCCCCTATGTTGTTGTTGCTTTCCATTGAATCCTGCTGGAAAAGCCTGTGTGCACAGATGTTGGCTGAAACCTTCCAAACATGTATAAGATTATGAGGGGGCTTGACAGGGTAGATGCAGAGAGGATATTTCCCCTCGTGGGGGAATCTAGAACTACCAGGGGGCAGAGATTTAAAGTAATTGGAAGAATGATAAGAGAGGAGTTGAGGAGAACTTTGTTCACCCAGAGGGTGCTAGGGGTCTGGAACTCACTGCCTGAAAGGGTGGAAGAGATCCTCAAAGCATTTAATATCATTAGATCATAAGAAATAGGAGCAGGAGTAGGCCATTTGGACCCTCGAGTCTGCTCCGCCATGGCTGATCTGATCTTGGCCTCAACTCCACTTCCCTGCCTGTTGCCCATAACTCTCGACTCCCCTATAGTTCAAACATCTGTCTATTGCCACCTTAAATATATTCAATGACCCAGCCTCCACAGCTCTCAGGGGTAGAGAATTCCAAAGATTCATGAGCCTCAGAGAAGAAATTCTCCGTTTTAAATTGGTGACCGTTTATTCTGAAACTATGCCCCCTAGTTCTAGATTACCCCCACGAGGGGAAACATCCTCTCTGCATCTGCCCTGTCAAAACCCCTCATAATTTAATACGTTTCAATAAAAGTACTTGGATGTGCACTTGAAGTGCTGTAACCTACAGGACTACGGTCAGAGAGCTGGAAAGTGGGATTAGGCTGGATAGCTCTTTGTCGGCCGGCATGGACATGATGGGCCGAATGGCCTCCTTCTGTGCCGTAAATCTCTTTGATTCTATGATGTCATCTAGGCTTACACATGGCCACCTGAGCAAGGTGCTAGAGGGTTGCCTATATTCTTGGAACTGCAACCCTGCATGGATCAGTACGTTTGGAGGGAGTGAAGGAAATGGGGAGTGAGTGCAAGAACCAATCCGTAAGCAGAAATGTTGTTTTAAAACCCGAAGGATGACAAAGTAGAGATCTCCGTGGAACGGTTCCTGTGCCAAGCTGAGTTACTAAAGTATCAGGAAATATCTTAAACGTGATAACCATAATTAGAGAAAAATGTAATCTAGCCTGATCAGAGCATCTCTCCTGCCTCCAATGACCCCAGCGACCATAGTTTGTCGCCATCTCCAGCCACCACACCCTTAATTTCTCCTTGTATTTATAATTGTGTCAGTAACTGGTATATTCCATTGTGTATTCTTGTGGTGTGGTAGCTAAGCAACAAGTTCCGTGTACGTGTCTGGTAAATGCCAGTGACTGATGCGAAAATGAATCCGTTAAAACCACGATGGAACAGTGAAACTAAAAGCCGAACCTCATCGCCACAACCCAGACACACATCCTACATTTTAATTAATTTCAGCCAACATTTGCAGCCATCCATTTTAACCAGAGTTGTCAAAAATGGGGCAAATTTTAGCTGGGAGATTTTCAGTTGCAAGTCAGTTATATGTCTCTCACTAAAAACAATTACGGTGAAAAGTGCTTAGGATTGCAGTGGAGAGAAGATTTCTTTAGAAGAGACTTGAAGCACGAAGACTTACATCACCTATCTCCGAAAAAAAAATCCTTTTATAGAAAAGAAAAAATAACTTGCATTTATATAGCGCCTTTCATGACCACCGGACGTCTCAAAAAGTGTTTTACCACCAATAAAGTATTTTTGGAGTGTAGTCACTGTTGTAATGTAAAATCCAAAGTGGTCTGGCTCAGTTGACTGCAATCCTCACTACATGGTTGACGTTTATCAAAGTGGCCAAGCAAGCTACTCAGTTATAAAGAAAATATTTAGTCTACCACCACCTTCTTAGGGCAACTAGGGAAAGGCAATAATTGCAGCCTTGCTCGCCTCACCACATCCTAAAGAACAAACAATAAAATTCACATCATGATGTACAGCTCTGTTTTCAATTAATGTCTTCTGACACAGAGGCAAGTGGCTGGTTGGCAGATGTTTGAAGAAGCAGCATTAGATTTAGAGCAGCAGTTGATTATTTTTTAAAGTTTCCTTACAATTATAAAGTTGGATTACTATACATGAATTGAAAGCTCCCTCACGACAGCACAGTGTGCAGCCACGCAGTTCCAGGTTCAGTTCCCGGGCTCTGCTAAATAAATTGATCTCAACTAGGGAAGCAATTGAGGCGACATCATTGGGTTTTGGTGCTCTGGACCAGGAGAAGAAAATGAAGTCATGATTGTTGTCCAGTACAGTTTGAAAAGTACACGTGTATGGACATTAGATGAAGACAGGATACGCCTGCTTGTGATGTGCTCCACAGTTGAATTCTGTGCTGACGTCACTGTGGGGCTCACATGTGAAGAATGGATGTCCACTTGAGTGAGGTGCTGCTCCAAAGCAACGTTCAACAACAACAACTTATTTATATAGCGCCTTTAACACAGTAAACCGTCCCAAGGCGCTTCACAGGAGTGTTACAAGGCCAAAAACAAATTGACACTGAGCCACATAAGAAATAATTAGGGCAGGTGACCAAAAGCTTGATCAAAGAGGTAGGTTTTAAGGAGCGTCTAAAAGGAGGAAAGAGAGGTAGAGAGGCGGAGAAATTTAGGGAAGGAATTCCAGAGCTTAGGGCCCAGGCAGCTTAAGACACAGCAACCAATGGTTGAGCGATTATAATCAGGGATGCTCAAAATGGCAGAATTTGAGGAGCGCAGATATCTCGGGGGAGTTGTGAGACTGAAGGAGATTACAGAGATAGGGAGGGGCGAGGCCATGGAGGGATTTGAAAACAAGGATGGGAATTTTGAAATCGAGGCGCTGCTTAAGCGGGAGCCAATGTAGGTCAGCGAGCACAGGGGCGATGGGTGAACGGGTCAGTGCCTTCATGAGAGAATGCTGGAGAGAGGACAAAAAGTGTCAAAAATAAATGTAAGAAACAGGAGCGTGTTTAGGCCATACGGCCCCTCGAGCTATTCAATAAGATCATTGCTGATCATCGACCTCAACTTCACTTTACCGCCCGATCTCCATATCCCTTGATTCTTCTAGAGTCCAAAAATCTATCAGCCTTGAATATATTCAATAACTGAGCACCCACAGCCCTCTGGATAGAGAATTCCAAACATCCACAACCCTCAGTAAAGAAATTTCTCCTCATCTCAGTCCTAAATGGCAGCCTCCTTATTCTGAGACTGTGACCCCTGGTTCGAGACTCTCAGGGGACACAGCCTCTCAGCATCTACCCTCTCAATCCCCTTCAGAATCTTGTATATTTCCGCTGAGATCTCCTCTCATTCTGAATGTGATTGGCACTTTGCTCGACATTCCAGCTATTTGTGACTTTGAAGAAGCTTCTAATAATTTTGCACTCAATCTGACCCATTTCCCACATGGAACCATGGGCTGGAGGATGATTCATCTCGCGCTTCGTCTCGGAATTATTTATCCTCATTTAAAATTAGATACTTTGGAAGTCTTCCCCCCCCCCCCCCCCTCACCGCTTTCAGGAATGTGGACATAATGAATTCAATCTATTCTGAGAACCAGACAACTCAAGGGCAATTCACAAAGTAGCCATATTGGACAGGTACCATGGTACTGCTGCTGGTGTCCATGGCACAGGAATCTGACACCTTCAGGAAAGGAGCAGCAATGGGAGAATATTCGAAGGAAAGAATAGCAGCCATTTAACACATGAAAAGGCCAATGGGCCCTCAGCAGTATGTCTTCCAGATGCGTCTACACCACATAGAGAGCTGGGACTTGGTAATGCAGTGGATCGATACACTGGCTCGTTGCTATTATCCTACAGTACCTTGGTGGGAGTGTCTATTGCCACCACTGTACCAGCCAATGAGTTGGAGGCAGGGGCGGGATTATGGCAGGACTCGCAGCAAACAGAGTCTCTTTACTCAGCAGGGTCTATTTAAACAGCGCACTATAGTAAACAGTCGACAGAGTCTACTTTTAAAACGTCTCAATGAACTACAGCAAACAGAACTCATGACCGAAGGAGGGTGGTTACGTCTCCTGATAAAGGAAGGGCTTTTTTTTTAGAAAACAGAAAAATGCAGCTAGTGGAGGATAGTTACATACAAATTGTGTGCATAAAATCAATCCCAGTCACTTACAGCAGTCTCTAGGCATGATTGACGGGGGCAATTACCCATTTAAAAAAAATTAATTCATTGGATGTGGGTGTCACTGGCAAGACCAGCATTTATTGCCCATCTGTAATTGCCCTTGAGAAAGTGGTGGTGAGCCGCCTTCTTGAACCGCTGCAGTCCGTGTGGTGAAGGTGCTCCCACAGTGCTGTTAGGGAGGGAGTTCCAGGATTTTGACCCATGACGATGAAAAAAACGGCGATATACTTCCAAGTGTGTGACTTGGAGGGGAACTTGCAGGTGGTGGTGCTCCCCTGCTGCCCTTGTCCTTCTAGGTGGTAGAGGTCGCGGGTTTGGGAGGTGCCGCCGAAGAAGCCTTGGCGAGTTGCTGCGGTGCATCTTGTAAATAATACATACTGCAGCCACGATGCACCGGTGGTGGAGGGAGTGAATGTTGAAGGTGATGGATGGGGTGCCGATCAAATGGGCTGCTTTGTCCTAGATGGTGTCGAGCTTCTTGAGTTGTATTCATCCAGGCAAGTGGAGAGTATTTCATTGCATTCCTGACATTCTGACTGGGAATAGCAGTGTGTCACGATATGCGGCCTACTTTGGTTCCAACTCAACCTTCCCAGAACTCATACTGAGCCATCTACAGTGAGCTGGAGCAAATGGAAGGCACCCCCAATAAAAACCAGAAGAATGTTCTGGTGTCAAGTTGCTTTATTCTGACCATTTATTTTTGCTTAGTCTCCTGTGGTAGTGACTCTAGTCACCCTTTGGTTACTCACCCAAGTGCCCATTCTCTGTGTGTGAGCTTGACTGACTGACAAAGAAACCAGAGGGGGCGATGAAGAGAACGTTTCTTTTTTTTTTACACACAGTGAGTTGTTGTGATCTGGAATTCACTGCCTAAAAGGGTGGTGGCGGAAGTAACTTTCAGAAAAGAATTGGATTTATACTTGAAACGGAAAGAATTTGCAGGGTTATGAAGAAAGAGGAGACGTGGGACTAATTGTATCGCTCTTTCAAAGCGCCTCTCAGTCAGAAGGTTGTGGGTTCAGGTCCCACTCCAGAAACTTGAGCACAAAAATGTAGCTGACACTCCAGTGCAGTACTGAGGGAGCGCTGCGCTGTCGGAGGTGCCGTCTTTCGGATGAGAGTTGAATCGAAGTCCTGTCTGCTCTAGATACTTTGGAAGTCTTTTTCCCCCATGCTTTCAGGAATCTATCCGAATGGCCGCCTCCTGTGCTGTATCGTGCTATGATTTTACATGGACCTTCCAATAGTGGCCATCACACACCAGCTTGTAGCGAGCAACTTGGTGATTTTTTTTTTATTACAAAATTAATATTTTTACATACAGTCTCAATTAACCTCCCTGTAAAGGCAGGGATTTGAAGCATAGGTCTAGTCACTCGGTCAGTGGGTGTGATTAACAATGTAATCACATCGGCAGAGGGCACGAGCATTTAAAGATGATTACGGTTTAGTAACTCTGACCACTAATTGCCACTTAGCTTAACGAAGATTGTGAAAGCGACTGACCTAAATGTTTTTGCAATGAGAGGGTCTTTGTATGCCTGTCTCTCTCAGATGGAATCTTGTGTTAATTGCTTGGAGAAAGAGAGAGAGAAAATAAAAACAAATATTTTTCAACTTGAAAATAAATTGGCAACTGCGGCTACTGGTCTGAGCTGATCATTAACGAAATAATCACCAATTGAAATGTGTAATCACAGCTCGAGTAACTGGAGCAGCCAGGGTTATCTGAATTTATGGCAGCCACTCACATGCACACACACGCACATACACAGCACTGCAGTGTCGGGTTGATTAATATGCTGCATCTTCACTTGCATGCTCTTTGGTCCCGCGATGCTAACTGCTCAGCAACGAGGGTGGGAAATGTCTTCCTCATTAAAGGGAAAGGATCAAAGGGCCCCAGTTGTGGCTCTCCGATTTCTCTCGGAAACACTGTCGTCATGCATAGTCTCCCACAGAAATGAAGCTCATGCTGGTGCATGCATCATATATGTTTAATGTGGGAGTGGTGAGGGATTGGTGCAGCAGACACATAGCCCCAGCAATAGATCAGAGTAGCACCTGGTGTCATAAATTGACCGAGGTTGCAGAAGGGCCCAGCTTCGATCTCTAACTGGCGCAGTAGTTGAGCTGCTACAATCAGCCTCAGGGCTCCTGGGGCTCAGATCCAGACAGCGGTGATGACACAGAGTTCAATTTTCATCCGGACAAGTTGGGAAACTTAATTCAATAAATCTGATCATTTGTGAGCGAGCACCCGGGAAAAAAATAAGCATGAAAACTGACAGATTGTCGTAAAAACCGAGGCTGGCCTGTCATGTATTCAACTATCATTGTAACTCATGTATAAGCTGACTCAAGTTGTACACCTTGAGAACATTGACCACAAGGGGGTGAACTTGTGGGAGACACTCCTAACCTGGACTTTCAGGTATATAAAGGGAAGCTCCACCCGCCTTCATCACTTGAGGTCTTGGTAATAAAGGTAACTGGTCACAGAGTGCCCTTCTCTCAAGTATGGGCCTCGTGTGCATTTATGCTGCATAGTAAGGACATATCATGGCCTATACAAAAATGATGACAACTTTCATTTATCTAAAAGACTTGCATTTATATTGTGCCTTTCACAACTTCAGGGTGTCCAAAATCAATTTTACAGCCAATGAAGTACTTTTGGAGTTTAGGCACTGTTATAATGTAGGAAATGCGGCAGCCAATTTGTGCACAGCAAGCTCCCACATACAACAATGTGACATTAACCAGAATTTTTTTTTTCTTTAGTTATGTTGACTGAGGAACTAATGTTGGCCAGGACACCGGGGATAACTCCAATGCTCTTCTTCAAAATAGTGCCATGGGATCTTTTACGTCCACCTGACAGAGCAGACGAGGCTTCAGTTTAACGTCTCATCCGAAAAACGGCACCTCAGACAATGCACTGCTCCCTCAGCACTGCACTGGAGTGTCAGCTACATTTTTGTGCTCAGGTCCCTGGACTAGGACTTGAACCCACAACATTCTGACTCAGAGGCGAAAGTGCTATCCACTGAGCCACAGCTGACACACATAATAAAATGTTCCACGGCACTTCACAGGAGCATTATCAAAGAAAATTTGACACCGAGCTACATAAGAAATGAGGGCAAATGTCCAAAAGCTTGGTCAAACAGGTAGGTTTTAGGGAGCGTCTTAAAGGAGAAGAAAGAGGTAGAGAGGCGAAAAAGTTTAGGGAGGGAATTCCAGAGTTTAGGGCCGAGGGAGCTGAATGCCGACTGCCAATGGTGGAGGAAAAAATTAAATACATTACTCTGGTACACATTATGTGGTTGACTCTCAATTCACTCTGAAGTGGCCTAGTGAGCCATTCAGTTCATTATAGAGGTATTCAAAATCATGAGCAGTCTAGACAGAGTAGATAGAGAGAAACTGTTCCCATTGGCGGAAGGGTCGAGAACCAGAGGACGTAGATTTAAGATGATTGGCAGAAGAACTAAAGGCGACATGAGGGAAAACTTCTTTCCACAGCGAGTGGAATGCACTGCCTGAAAGGGTGGTGGAGGCAGACTCAATCGTGGCTTTCAGAAGGGAACTGGATAAGTACCTGAAGAAAAAAAATTGCAGGGCTACGGGGAAAGGGCGGTGGAGGGGGACTAGCTGAAGGGCTCTTATAGAGAGCCGGCACGGGCACGACAGGCCGAATGGCTCCCTCTTGTGCTGTAACCATTCTGTGATTCTGTGTAACAAAAATTACTACAAAATATGCAGAGGGGCCAATGGCATCTTGTCAGCGTATTTGGGTATGGCAACAAATACAGCCTTGTCGGGGTCCTGCAGATTCTGATTACAAATTTAAGAAAAGAGAGATGGGGTGGGTGGGGGAAATAGAAAACTCCTGTGATGCAAACGTGTGCATGGACATTGTGCGAGATCAGGGTCAGGCTGATGATTCTCAATGTGTATACTCAATGAATCACTTGGGTGACGTATCAAAGGACCGCTGGGGCCTGTGGAACTGTACCCCAAAGCTGAGGGCAGAGCCTTCAGGAGAACAGGGAAGCAAATGGTTTATAGAGGAGGTGTACACAATTTACATCAATCACCTACTCTGAAATAGCAACTACCCTGCTACAGTAGTTGGGTGTCTTGTGGGTTACAAAGGCCACAGGACTGCAGTCATTGGCTGCTGGGAAGGAGCTGTTCTCTTTCACCAGACCTTCCCGTATTTTCTGGAGAAAAAAAACCATTTAGGAAGCCGTGAAGTTTTATTCGCAGATGTACCCGTGGGATGACATCATCGTGTACAAAAGGCCCAAAGATGCAAAGATGCAGTGAGAATTCCACACAAAGTGGTGGGAAGAAATGAGTCAGTGCAGCAGCCAAGGACCAGCTTTAGGGCTCCGCAACAGTCGATTCCAACCATGTTCCTCTCCGCAAACCCGGTTTTATTAATGAGTCAAATCCACCCAGCTTCACTTAACCCTTGGAGCGCTGGAATGGTACCACCTAACATGAGGGCCAGTCCATTGTGCCAGATATCGGGGGAGCGGGGTGGGGGGGCGCATAATGATTGCTACACGACTGGGTTCTTAAAAACCAGCCCGGACACAATTTCAAAGCAGCAGCGTTTAACAGAATGCAATTATCACAATGATGCCTCAGAAAATAACTTGATTAACAGTAGAAGTGAACATTAATTTACCTCCTACAGTTCGCAGTAATGTCATAAAAATTAATGTGCTGGCTGCCCTGATTGAATTTTTTTTCCCATTTGTTCCGGGATGTGGGCATCGCTGGCAAGGCCAGCATTTATTGCCCATCTCTAATTGCCCTCGAGAAGGTGGTGGTGAGCCGCTTCCTTGAACCACTGAAGTCCGTGTGATGAAGGAACTCCCACAGTGCTGTTAAGGAGGGAGACCCAGGACTTTGACTCAGCAATGATAAAGGAACAGCAATGTATAATGTTTCCTACATTACAACTGTGACTATACTTCAAAAGTATTTCATTGGCTGTAAATCCCTTAGAGACGTCCGTGTGGTCGTGAATGGCGCTATATAAATCCAAGTTTTTCTTTATATTTCCAAATCAGGATGGTGTGTAACTTGGAGGGGAACTTGCAGGTGGTGGTGCTCACATGCGCCTGCTGCCCTTGTCCTTCTAGGTGGTAGAGGTTGCGGGTTTGGGAGGTGCTGCTGGTGAAGCCTTGGCGAGTTGCTGCCGTGCATCTTGTAGATGGTACACACTGCAGCCACGATACGTTGGCGATGGAGGGAGTGAATGCTGAAGGTGGTGGATGAGGTGCCAATCAAGCGGGCTGCTTTGTCCTGGATGGTGTGCAGCTTCTTGAGTGCTGTTGGAGCTGCAGTCATCCAGGCAAGTGGAGAGTATTCCATCACACTCGTGACTTGTGCCTTCTGGAAAGGCTTGCTGCTGGAATTGAGTCGTGCTAGCCAGGAAGGAGCCTGGGTTGATCGTCAGTCCCTGCTGAGTCACAATGGCAGCAGAGGCACTATAATTAGCATCAGTGCCCCTGGGCCAAGTAGGGCAAGTAGAAATGAACCCATTTCCCACTCCTGATCACGATAACAACTTGTATTTATAGAGTGCCTTTAAATGTAGTAAAACTTCCCAAGGCACTTCACAGGAGTATTAGAAAACAAAATTTGACCCCGAGCCACATAAGGATCAATTAGGGCAGATGACCAAAAGCTTGGTCAAAGAAGTAGCTGTTAAGGAGTGTCTTAAAGGAGCAAAGAGAGGTAGAGAGGCGGAGAGGTTTAGGGAGGGAATTCTAGAGCCTAGGCAGCTGTAGTCATAGCCACCAATGGTGGAGCGATTAAAATCAGGGATGCTCATGAGGTCAGAATTAGACGAGCGCAGATATCTCGGGGGTTGTGTTGCTGGAGAAGGTTAAAGAGAGAGGGAGGGGCGAGGCCATGGAGGGATTTGAAAACAAGGAGAAGAATTTTGAATTCGAGGCGTTGCTTAACCGGGAGCCAGTGTAAGTCAGCGAGCACGGGGTGATGGGTGAACGGGACTTGGTGCGAGTTAGGACATGGGCAGCCGAGTTTTGGATGACCTCAAGTTTATGTACGGTAGAATGTGAAAGGCCAGCCAGGAGTGCACTGGAATAGTCAAGTCTAGAGGAAACAAAGGCAAGGATGAGGGGTTCAGTAGCAGATGAGCTGAGACAAGGAGTGGAGACGGGCAATGTTATGGAGGGGGAAATAGGCGGTTTTAGTTAGGTCGTGGATATGTGGTCGGAAGGACATTTTAGTGTCAAATATGACACAAAGGTTGCAACCCAGATGTTACATAAAGACAGGACGTGGGCCAGCCAGGATGTTGCCTCATTCTATCTAGGCTCAAGCATGAAGAATGGCCACTTGGGTCAGGTGCATATGGAACCACACACTGCAGCATCAGTCAGCAACTCCAGGAGAGGAAAGGAGGAGAAAAACACCTTCAAAACGCATTTTGTTCATCTTCCCCAGGGCTCCCATTTTCAGTGGAGGGAATCAACCAAGCCACCCATTAGCCTGTGAAGCTGCTTATCTTATTTTGGCGCCGTATGGTTTGATTAAAAACAATTGATGCTTTGCAATGCGCCCACTTTCCCTCCTTGTGGCCACCTCCAGGGACACAAAGCAGGTCGGTTGGTGGACGTGTCAAGGGCTTCACAATCGCAGTGCCTGTCTGCTGAGCTGGACGCGGCAGTCAGGCGGCAGATCAAACAGCCGGCTCGGTTTCAGCCCAGATCGTGAAACGAGGAGGTGCTGTTGAGAACGCACTCTCTCGATGGCAGCCCACACATGTCAATAAAATAGCATATTACATCAGTGGCATTCAAAGGGTCAAGTCACTAATTCTGCTAAGTGAATAGAAACTGAGAACTGCAAATCCATTTCCTACCCACGCCCACTGTGCTCACTTCTGCTAACGGAGCAAAACCGACTTCTGAGGAGAAGCCAGCTTTTGCAGGACACACTATGTTGTTTATAAACAGGGGTGGAGGGCAGATATCTCGGGGGGGGGGGGGGGCAGGATTTGTGCGGCTGGGGGAGATTACAGAGATAGGGAGGGGCGAGGCCATGGAGGCATTACACAAATATAATTGGTGAGAATCAGGCAACATGTCTCTGTTACTAATGTTTTAACCAAGGAACGCTCTTCTTGGCACAGAGGAGGTCAAGAAGTGACCTAAATGAGGTTTTCCAGATGATGAGGTCTCGACGGAGCAAATAGAGGAAAAATATTTCCTCTGGCGGGTGGGTCAATAACCAGAGATCATAGATTCAAACTCATTGGAAAAAGATCTGGAGGGGAAATGAGGAGAAATTTGTCGGGATCCGGAACGCTCTACCTGAAAAGGTGGCGGAAACTGATTCCATAAATCATTTTAAAAGGAAGTGGGACAGGTATTGGAGCATGAGGCATTTGCAGGGTTACGGACAAAAAGCGGAGAAGTGGGGCGAATCATGAACGCTCTTCCAAAGAGCCAAAACAGGCCGAATGTGCTGTAAATTTCTATGAATCTATGTAACATCAATGAGTTTTTTTTTTAAAAACACTGTCCAATTTCTGCTTTCCTCACCAATCAACTCCCCTACAGGACCCGCGGGGTGGATCGCTCCGACTGCCTCTCTTCCGTGGTCGTGTCTGTGCCCGGGTAGCTCTGAGAAGCGACTACGCAGTGTCTGGCGGAACGCTCGAGGCCTTTGGCGACCAGTGGGCACCGCAAAACGCATCATTGATTTGAACAATAATATCCTGATTTCGTTTTCCTCTCAGCTTAATTGGGCTGTGTGTCAGGCTATCGCATTCGTGGAGCCCTCCTCAAATAAGAGGCGAGGTGGTGCCTTTTATATCTGTCTGGCAACACTGCGGCAGCCCAGCGCCAGCCCTATTGGGCCAATTGAAGCATGTTTCACAGGCTTTAGTAAACTCTTTCCACGGTAACTGGTCATGTTCCGGTGCCCAACATGGAGCTCTGTAATAAGTATGACCCTCGCTTGACTGCAGTGTGCAGTGTGCATTCTTGTACCTCACCTAGTTGGCTTTGAGTTTTGACAGCGAGTGTCGACAGGCCCCACAACCCTGAGCTATCACAGCCGAGCCTAACCTTGCCCAAATCCAAGCTCCACAAATGTGCCCTTCCAACAGAAGTTGCCGGACACCAGTCGGATAAGAGGATAAACCGGGACCCCCGCCTGCTCTCTCAGGTAGGCGTAAGAGATCCCGCGGCAAAATTGCGAAGAAGAGCAGGGGGAGTTATCCCCGGTGTCCTGGGCCGATATTTATCCCTCAACCAACATCACTTTAAAATAGATTATCCGGTCATTATCATATTGCTGTTTGCGGGAGCTTGCTGAGCGCAAATTGGGCTGCCGCGCTTCCTACTTTACAACAGTGACTACACTCCAAAATCACTTCATTGCCTGTAAAGCGCTTTGGGACATCCTGAGGTCAAGAAAGGAGCTGTATAAATGCAAGTCTTTCTTTCAATCTTTATTTCCATCAGGAGTGAAAACCTGGCCTATTTCCTCCTCCCTAGCCATCGTCATCATCATAGGCAGTCCCTCGGAATCGAGGAAGACTTGCTTCCACTCTTAAAATGAATCCTTAGGTGGCTGAACAGTCCAATACGAGAGCCACAGTGCCTGTCACAGGTGGGACAGATAGTCGTTGAGGGAAGGGGTGGGTGGGGAGTCTGGTTTGCCGCACGCTCTTTCCGCTGCCTGCGCTTGATTTCTGCACGCTCTCGGCGACGAGCCTCGAGGAGCTCAGCGCCCTCCCGGATGCACTTCCTCCACTTAGGGCGGTCATTGGCCAGGTGTCGGTGGGGATGTTGCACTTTTTCAGGGAGGCTTTGAGGGCGTCTCTGTAACGTTTCCTGTGTGCAACGACCACCCCAAATTAAAAGAACTCACGCATAGGCATCTTCCACTCCTCCCTAGCCCAGGGGCGCTGAAGCCACCTGTGGCACCCACCTCTGGTTGGGTCGAGCCACCTCAGCACAGAGCAAGATTGAAGCCTGGATTTTGCTGGTTGGTTTGGATCAGCTACTTAAACTGGCTGGAAAGGATACGGAATCGTTTTATTGGGTATTATATGAGGAAGTAATTGCCTGGCACTATAACAGCTGCAGTATTTGCCGCAGCGTACACTCACTGCCATTGTAAACAGGGAACTGTAGCAGTTTGTTGCTGGCATTTCTTATGAGGATCATGGATTATTCATATAAAATTTTCCCTGAGAAGATTAAATGGTTGAATTAGAATGCAAGCTCGAGTGGGGATTGTACTAGTTTTGAAAAGGATTGGGCTCGGGGTTGGCCTGAGAGCGCCTCTCATTTCCATACCTTGTTGTGTTCCAAGTTTTTAGTAATTTGATTCTAAAAGGGTTTAATCCACCCGGCTCAAAACCACGACTAGTCTGGAGGACCACATTTGACTAATACCAGACGTGCAGTTGACATGATGTTACTACTCTGGAAACCTTTCGGTACATTGGAAGACATATAAATGACAGCCTCCCTGCCTCCCTTCCCCATTTAAAAAATAAGTTACTCATTCACTCATAACTCATTAATCCTGTGTTCTTTTGGCCACTTCTCTTGGACCTGCACAGAGCTCCAAAAACATATTTGGTTTGCCCTAATGACACAGAACTGGAAGGCCTAGAAATTCGGGCCCACCCATTTCTGCCCACCCTGCCTTCACCCCAACTGAACTTTCAGCCTCCTTGATCATACTCTCAGGAACACCCCTCCCATTGCCCCTCCCATCTACCAAAAAAACATCACCTTTCATCTTCTCTTTCAGCCCTTTGAAAACGTCACAACCTACCTGTACAACTAGGCTTCATCACTCCTCCTAGTTTATCCCTCCATAGCTCATAATATATTCACTTACCTATTCCAATTTATTTTCCTCGCTGTAAAGTACCCTGGGGTATTTTTTTTTAACATTACAGGCATAATAAAAATGCAAATTATTTCTGTTAAAATTGATTTCTGAAAAGCCACGATCTGATCTGTAACGAGATTAAACAAGCAATTCAAACTTAGGTGCCAAATAGTGTGGCATCTCCAGTGAATTTATTAAGTAGCAAATTGTACTGAGCTTTGAACTCCACACTGCCTGAATGCTGCATGGTTAGCAGACAGGAGGATCACACAGTATTCTCCCAATGCTTGTTGGCTACGGCAACGCGCTGCCCAATGATGACATGCTCGTTGGTCAGGAGCCAGTCCTCGATGTTGGCGTGTTTTCAGTGTAGCGTCTACTGTACACTCGTGGGTGATGTTCTTTTTCCCCTTGACAATTTTCTCCCTCTTCTCCATAAGGTGTTGATTCCCTGCTGGAGTGCAGGCTTAAGGTGCCCTCCAGATCTGTGCTCAAATGGTCACCATTCACGTGCGAACCTTGAGAGTGAGGGTCAGCAGTCTAGCCAATCACAAAAGACTGGCAAACACCAACAACAACAATTTGTATTTATATAGCGCCTTTAACGTAGGAGTATTATGAGTCAAAGCGTTTGATACTGAGCCACACAAGGAGAAATTAGGGCAGGTGACCAAAAGTTTGGTCAGAGGTCTTAAAGAGAGGTAGAGAGGCGGAGAGGTTTAGGCAGGGAATTCCAGAGCTTGTGGCCTAGGCAACAGAAGGCACAGCCACCAATGGTTGAGCGATTATAATCAGGGATGCTCAAGAGGGCAGAATTAGAGGAGCGCAGATATCTCGGGGGTTTGTGGGGCTGGAGGAGATTACAGAGAAAGGAAGGGGCGAGGCCATGGAGGGATTTGAAAACAAGGATGAGAATTTTGAAATCAAGGCGTTGCTTAACTGGGAGCCAATGTAGTCAGCGAGCGCAGGGGTGATGTATGAACAGCAACATGAGGTGTAACAGTACAGTCGGCATTACTCCTTCTCCACTAATGCACTAACATTGGACAGTTGTAAGTAATGCTTTTAGCAGAAAATGGACCAATATAATTCCCCTGATAATTCAGTTGTAAATGGCCCAATCCCGACCTCAACGGACATCCACGCACATGTGCTTCTAGCAGGGTTTGGTGCATAGCAACCAGGAGCAGGAACCAATTACTTTCCTCCCTACCTCCGGGGCAAAGTTTAATAGTTGGCAGTCGAATATAGGTTGGACCTCTCTGGTCCAGCACCCCCGGGACCTGGCTGGTGCCGGACCAGAGAATTTTCCGAACCACGGGAAGTCACGCTTACCGTTACCTGTCGACAGCGTGTGGGCTCCTGGGTGCACGCAGGCATGCTGGCAGCCTGTCAGCGGCTCCCTCAGCACCGACAGCTAATGCCGAACCACGGATGTTTCCGGACCAGAGGTGTCCAACCTGTAATCTATTGTGCTGTATCGCCCTGCACTTGCAAGGAGCACGAGAGGATTAAAGATCACCAACGCCTGGTGTTCAGCAACTGAATCAGGTGGACATCTGCAGCTGGAGCTCCATCCTATGTCTGTGCTGTCTATTCCATGTAATTCTAATTCTACGTGAAAAGCAGAATGGGCAGAACCACTGTACACCCCAGGGTCTGAATGAATAGATTTCTTTACCGATAAAAAGAAACTAAAAGGTAAATAGTTTTTCTTCTCCCCTCCCTTTAATATTTCACTGCACATCATTTGTTCCCCACACAAACAGGTTTTCAAAATCAGAGGAAAATCACATTAGCAAATATAATGGGAAATGTATTTGCATGCTTGAAGTTGTTGCATATTTCTCTTGCCTGAACGTGGTAGTGGTGGGGATGGGTGGCGGGGGGGGGGGGGGGGGGGGGGCGCGGAAAGAGATGAAAGTGTAATAAAACTGCAGGAAAGAGCCAAAAGACATTGCTTCCCACCTTGTCACACATTGGTGTTTTTTGTTAATCACTTTGTGCCAGTTAGAAGTGGGAAGTGGCACAATAGTCTATCTGTCTGCATGAATGTTTCCACAGGCTTTTCCCACAGTGTCTGTGATTATATTAACACATTTTGTTACTAGTGTTAGAAAAAATATAACATCTGTCCCACAACTTGCACAATTTAAGCTATGTTTTCTTTAGAAACTTGGTGAGAGCTTGGGAAGAGTACATTTAAAAAAAAAACAGGTACATTAGACTTAAATGGCTCCCTGCTGACTGCTTGATACCCAGATCTCTTTTTAAAAAATTCATTCCGAGATATGAGCATCGCTGACATGGCCAGCATTTATTGCCCATCCCTTTATTGCCCTCGAGAAGGTGGTGGTGAGCCACCATCTTCTTGAACCGCTGCAGTCCGTGGGATGAAGGTACTCCCACAGTGCTGTTAGGGAGGGAGTTTTAGGATTTTGACCCAGGGACAATGAAGGAACGGCCGATATACTTCCAAGTCAGAATGGTGAGAGACTTGGAGGAGGGGAACTTGCAGGTGATGGTGTTCCCATGTTCTTGTTCCAAGCAGCAGCTGGGTACAATGAGAGGGTGATTCCTTCAACCTGATGCGCTTTTTTGAAAAAATCATATCTTTTCGATCTTATATTCCTTACACTCCAGGAGTGGAGTGCCCTGGATTTGGAGAAGCACCAACCAGTCTGTGACCGTTTAATTGGGGCCTCTTTGTATAACAAGCATGCCTCCAGTACTCAAGCCACCCCCTAGGAGGGAGCATCATTGAAAACAAGCCCTTGACACACATCCACCCAAAGACAGCACAGGACAACCACCCTAGTTAACAGTACCATTAGTAGGCAGGACCATCTCATTCCCCAACTCAACCATGGACCAAGAAGAAAAAACACGGTTCCCCCCCCCTTTTGTGTTCATCATTTAAATACTACCCTTGAATGATATACTCTGCAAGCATGAGGACTCCTACCACACCCAGATCTACCTCTATCTTTTCTTTTGATCCAAAAGTGTGTCAGCTGTGGCTCAGTAGATAGCACCCTCACCTCTGAGTCAGAAGGTGTGGGTTCAAATCCCACTCCAGGGACTTGAGCACAAAAATCTAGGCTGACACTCCAGTATAGTGCCGAGAGAGCGCTGCACTGTCGGAGGTGCCATCTTTCAGATGAGACGTTAAACAAAGGTCCCGTCTTCCCTGTCAGGTGGACGTAAAAGATCCCTTGGCACTATTTCGAAGACGAGCAGGGGAATTTCCCCGATGTCCTGACCAATATTTATCCCTCAATCAACATCACAAAAACAGATTATCTGGCCATTATCACATTGCTGTTTGAGGGAGCTTGCTGTGCACAAATTGGCTGTCGCGTTTCCTACATTACAACAGTGACAACACTCCAGAAGTACTCCATTGGCTGTAAAGCGCTTTGAGACGTCTGATGGTCATGGAAGGCGCTATATAAATGTGAGTTTTTCTTTCAAAGGCTGTTACTACACTCTCCAATTGCCTTTCAAAGATCCAGATTAGATGAGCCAAAATTTCCTCCAAGTTCACCTTCCCCATGTTGAGCTTCCTGTCCCATGTCCATTCCACTATTAATACTATTTCCTTTCATCTCCACAACAATCCCTGCACCACTGCCACCAAAAACCTAATCCATTCATTCATCAGCTCGAGGTCTGACTGCTCTACCCCTCTATCTGCTTACACCCTGTAAATTCATTCATAATGATTTGCATTCCACACTCCCATCTTTTCAAAGTTCCACTGCTGCCCTGTGCACTAGCAAATTGAAATCAACACCCATGCTCTCATTTTCAATTTCCACCATGACCTTGCTTCACTCTACCTCAGTGATCTCCTCCAGCCAGATGCCCCACACAGCTTCGGCACCATCATTGAGGTACCTTGTTCCTCACTCGCTCTGCTCCATTTGTGGTTGCTCTTTCAGACCCTGGTACTCCTCCAGATCCCTGCACCTCGCTACCTCCCTCACTTTCCAAAAACCTCCTCTTAAATCATGCCTTCAAATCCCTCCATTTTCCCTCCTGCTCAACGTCCACCATTTCCCCTCCTCAACGTAAAGCATTTTCAGATGTTTACCTGTAGTTAAGGAGTGCTATCGAAATCATAGAAATTTATGGCACAGAAGGAGTCCGTTCGGCCCATCTTGTCTGTGCCGGCCAAAGAGCTATCCAGCATAATCCCACTTTCCAGCTCTTGGTCCATAGCCCTGCAGGTGACTTCACTTCAAGTGCATATCCAAGTACTTTTTTAAAACATAAGGAGGTTTTCTGCCTCTTCTACCCTTTCAGGCAGTGAGTTCCAGACCCTCATCACCCTCTGGGTGAAAAAGGTTCTCAACTCCCCTCTAATCCTTCTACCAATTACTTTAAATCTATGCCCTCTGATTATTGATCTCTCTGCTAAGGGAAATAGATCCTTCCTATCCACTCTATCTAGGCCCCTCACAACTCTTCATTCTGGGAGATGGCTATGAAATCTTCATCCAGAAACGTGCTGAAGATTATGTGCGGAAGGCACTCAAGTCCTCAAATTGACTTTCCTGAACATTTTTTTTTAATATAAATGACATCACCACCCAGCTGCCTCTCAGTAGGTTGTTGTCTCCATACTTAAACACTGAGAAGTTTGCAATGATGGTTAGGGCAATAGCAAAGAAATGCCATTTTGTGACAGCTCACTGCTCTGTATTAACTACTTGTGTGACTTTAAGGTGTAACGATAGCAAGTGCCTTGGGATATTTTATGTTAAAGGCGCAAGTTGTCATTTTCAACTTCTTTCTTCGAGTGACCATGTTGGGAGATAATGAGTTTGCTCAGTGTATTAAAATGCTTTCGGAGAGGCAATTAGTTGGACAACAATTCAGACCTCACAGTCTTTGCACAGAGCTACAATATCAAAACCAATTAAGGCATTTATTTTCCTTCCAGCAAAAAAGATAGCACTACATTCTGCCCACATATCCACACAAGCGCCATCTCGGACATTATTATTTGTTGTTTTAAAAAAAATACATTTTAAAGAGGCTTTTCATCTGTCTGACATAAAAGAAAGAAAAGGCAATGTCTCATCTAGGTCTCTCAGCACTTCAATTACATTGGATTACTTTGCATGTATGTGGGCCTACAAGATAGCCATTTCCACATCACAGGATTCTACAAACAGTAATGAACTGAATGCCCAGTTAATATATTTTGGTGATGTCGGTTGAGGAGAGAATGTTGGCTAGGACACCACAAGAACTCCGTGCTGAAAATCCTACGGGAACAGGCAGTCGGGACCTTGGCTTACAGTCTCACCTGAAGGACTACCTCCAAAGAAGCACTATTCCTGCACTATGGCACTGAAGCATCAGCTTGGATTGTGCCCTCGGGTCCTGGAGTAGGGATTGGATCCACAACCTTCAAATGACAGGACATAGGCTAAGTGTAGCATGTGGTGAGGAACAAGTGACGTTGGACCAAAACTTTCCACCACTGAAGGGCCTCCTCACTTCGTGCTTGGGTCTGTTGCAGACTGAATGAAAGTGATTGATTGCCATGGTTAGTCAATCACTCCATTATTGTTGTATCATGAGTAAGGAAGTCTTGCTACAATTGTACAGGGCATTGGTGAAACCACACCTGGAGTACTGTGCACAGTTTTGGTCTCCTTATCTAAGGAAGGATATACTTGCCTTGGAGGTGGTGAAACAGAGGTTCATTAGATTGATTCCTGGGATCAGAGGGCTGACTTATGATGAGAGATTGTGTAGATTGGGCCTATACTCTCTGGAGTTTAGAAGAATGTGAGGTGATCTCATAGAAACATACAAGATTCTGAAGTGAATTGACAGAGTAGATGCTGAGAGGTTATTTCTCCTGGCTGGAGTGTATAGAACTAGGGGGCATAGTCTCAGGATAAGGGTTAGGCCATTTAAGACAGAGATGAGGAGGAATTTCTTCACTCAGAGGGTTTTGGAATCTTTGGAATTCTCTACCCCAGAGGGCTGTGGATGCTGAGTCTATTTAAGGCTGAGATTGATAAATATTTGGAGTCTGAGGGAACCAAGGGATATGGAGATTGGGCGGGAAAGTGGAGTTGAAGTCGATGATCAGCCATGATCTTACTGAATGGCGGAGCAGGCTCGAGGGGCCGTAGGGCCTGCTCCTGCTCCTACTTCTTATGTTCTTATGTGATGACCGGGATGGTAAAAGGTGAACTAGATGGATATTGGTCTTTTTTAAATCTCGCAGTTCCTATGTTCCGAAACCAGACCTGAAAGTGCTATGAAATGGTCAGATTACTGCTTACGGTTTCGTTTTGCCCAATTAATTACTCCTCATCCTTGATGGATAAAACATGGTGCCAGGTAGCCATTCCTTCCAGTGTGTACCCAGACATTGAGTGTTGGTAGACTATCACAAGCAATATTGATGCTGACTTAACCTCGCATCCACATATGCACGCTGCAGCAAGGGTCACTGGACAACAATCAGAAACAGGAGGAGTCTTGCTGACTTTCCCCCCCCCCCCAAGTTCATGGACTCGAAGGCCAACTGCAGCACCCTAACCGCCAACCGAAATGAATACACACCAGCTCGGGGGGGGGGGGTTGGAAGCCGGGACCATCTTGGTCTAGAAGGTTCCGTACGCATTGCATTAATCCACAAAACCACCACGGGTGACCAGCTCACAGACTGAAAATGAAAGGTTTTCTGACCTTTCTGTGGTAAGACTTGGGCTTAATAACTTGATCTGATCTGCTACACAATAGAGTTCCAAATCTCAGCCATGTTACTGAAGGGAGCTCGCAAGTAGAAGCTCAACTTCCTCACTAGGAAGGAAAAAAAGACACAGACGAACTTGAGGGACATAAGATCCACAGGCTACTCTTTGCCACGCACAATGTGAAGAATGGGGAAACCTAATTGGAGAAAGGCAAAACTAAATATATTAGCCGATATGCTCCCAGGGTTCGCCTTACACTCAAACTCCTCTCCCACCATCACCTTGTTGCTGTTTGTATGCATAAATTGGCTGCCACGTTTCCTACATTCTTAACACGCACCAAGTCACGATCACCCATCATCTTTGTGCTCGCTGACCTACATTGGCTCCCAGTTAAACAACGCCTCAATTTCAAAATTCTCATCCATGTTTACAAATCACTCCATGGACTTAACCCTCCCTAGCTGTGTAATCTTTTTCAGCCTTACAACCCCGCAGGATGTCTGTGCTCCTCAAATTCTGCTCTCATGAACATCCCTCATTATAACTGCTCAACCATCGGTGGCCGTGCCTTCAGCTGTTTGGGCCCTAAGCTCTGGAACGCCCGTCATAAACCTCTCCGCCTCTCTACTTCTCTTCCCTCCTTTAAGATGTGCCTTAAAACCTACCTCTTTAGCCAAGCTTTTCGTCATCTGTCTTAATTTATTCTTTTATGGCTTGGTGTCAAATTTATCTGTTTTGTCTTGTAACACTGTAGTGAAGCACCTTGGGACATTAAAGCCGCTATATAAATAAAAGTTATTATTCATCATCATCATTATCAACATAGGCAGTTCCTCGAAATCGAGGAAGACTTGCTTCCACTCTAAAAGTGAGTTCTTAGCTGACTGAACAGTCTAACACGGGAATTACAGTCTCTGTCACAGGTGGGACAGACAGTGGTTGGAGGAAAGGGTGGGGAGTCTGGTTTGCCGCACCCTCCTTCCGCTGCCTGCGCTTGTTTTCTGCATGCTCTCGGCGATGATTATTTATTACAACAGTGACTACTCTTCAAAAGTATTTAATTGGCTATAAAGTGCTTTGGGACGTCCTGAGGCGAGAAAAATGCTGTATGAATGCAAGTTCTTTGTGTCTTTCTTTGTGAGGTAACTGCCTGGTTTCTGCTTAGTGGCTGAGTCAATCTGACCTTCCTCCCCTAACGGCCAGCTAGAGCAGCCTGCAGTTCCTTCACGCCGAATGCTGTTGCGTGACAATGGAGACGAGTTACGAAAATAAAGTAAGTGGATAAGGCACGGTTTGAAGTCAAACTGAGGTAGAAGCGGTTTCTTGTTCCAGCAGAATTATTCAGCAGGCTACCTTTGGAAATCAAAGCTAATTTGTTTATTACTCGAAGCAAAATAGGAACGCAATTACCGATGGATAATGACTTGATGCCCTGGGATTGAACAAAGGCTGGGAATGGTGACTCAGTACTTTGTGAGCACTGGATAAGATCTGGAGGGATAATGCAGCCTCTAGAGGTATCTTGCTCTATTTGTCGAAGACTCCTTGTCTTAACTTATTGCCAAATATGGCGATCAAACACAAAGCTGAAAGGGTTGGAACTGCAAAACACTACAGATGGGTTGGAGAGGGTTCAGAGGAGAGGATGATTCTTGGTTTTCAAGATCTAGGTTAGGAGGAAAGGCCTAGAAATTCGGGAGACCCCCGCTTGGGGCCGGTAAGACTCTTAAGGTAGGCACTTCAAAAAATTACTTCACTGGCTGTAAAGTGCTTTGGGACGTCCGGTGGAAGGTGCTATATAGAAACATAAGAAATAGGTGCAGAAGTAGGCCATTTGGCCCCTCGAGCCTGCTCCGCCACTCAATATGATCATGGCTGATCTGATCATGGACTCAGCTCCACTTCCCTGCCCGCTGCCCATAACCCTTTATTCCCTTATCGCTCAAAAATCTGTCTATCTCTGCCTTAAATATATTCAATGACCCAGCCTCCACAGCTCTCTGGGGCAGAGAATTCCACAGACTTACAACCCTCAGAAGAAATTCTTCCTCATCTCAGTTTTAAATGGGTGGCCCCTTATTCTGAGACTGTACCCCCTAGTTTTAGTTTCCCCCATGAGTGGAAATATCCTTTCTGCATCCACCTTGTCGAGCCCCCTCATTATCTTTTATTTTTCGATTAGATCACCTCTCATTCTTCTGAATTCCAATGAGAATACGCCCAACCTACTCAACCTATCTTCATAAATCAACCCCCTCATCTTTGGAATCAATCTAGTGAACGTACTCTGAACTGCCTCCAAAGTAAGTATATCCTTTCGTAAAAATGGAAACCAAAACTGCACGCAGTATTCCAGGTGTGGCCTCACCAATACCCTGTCTAGCTGTAGCAAGACTTCCCTGCTTTTATACTCCATCTCCTTTGCAATAAAGGCCAAGATTCCATTGGCCTTCCTGATCACTTGATGTACCTGCATACTATCCTTTTGTGTTTCATGCACAAGTGCCCCCAGGTCCCGCTGTACTGCAGCACTTTGCAATCTTACTCCATTTAAATAATAACTTGCTCTTTGATTTTTTTCTGCCAAAGTGCATAAACTCACACTTCCCAACATTATACTCCATCTGCCAAATGTTTGCCCACTCACTTAGCCTGTCTATGTCCTTTTGCAGATTTTTTGTGTCCTCCTCACACATTGCTTTTCCTCCCATCTTTGTATCGTCAGCAAACTGGCTACGTTACACTCAGTCCCTTCTTCCAATTCGTTAATATAGTTTGTAAATAGTTGGGGTCCCAGCACAGATCCCTGCGGCACCCCACTAGTTACTGGTTACCAACTAGAGAATGAACCATTTATCCTGACTCTCTGTTTTCTGTTAGTTAGCCAATCCACAATCCATGCTAATATATTACCCCCAATCCCGTGAACTTTTATCTTGTGCAGTAACCTTTTATGTGGCACCTTGTCAAATGCCTTCTGGAAGTCCAAATACACCACATCCACTGGTTCCCCTTTATCCACCCTGTTCATTACATCCTCAAAGAATTTCTTCTTCTTCTTAGGCGGTCCCTCGTATCGAGGATGACTTGCTACCATACCAAAAAGGGATGAGTTCACAGATGTTTCAATGAAGAACCTGACATTCCAGGTCCAGAACTACATATTGAAGGGTGGAAGTTGTCTGCATGGATTTTTTTAACGTGTGGTGGCCGTTGCACACCAGCCACCACACGGGCTTGACAGAGCTAGGTCTTGTTCCAGTGGCAAGAATTAACCAAGATGACTGGAGACCAATACCCTGTACAGTTGTAGCAGGACTTCTCTGCTTTTATACGCCATCCCCCTTGCAATAAAGGCCGCCATTTAGACAGCATACAGAACTTTAGTCAGACCCCATCTGGAGTACTGTGCCCAGTTTTGTTCCCCCCCCACCCCCCATAGTGGGTGATATAGTGACCTTGGAAAAGGTCCAGAGGAGAGCTACAAGAACAATTCCTAGCTCAAAGAACCTCAGCGACTTAGATAGACTCAAGGACCTTGGTCTATATACTTTAGAGCAGCATAGACTTAGAAATGACCTGATAGAGGTCTATAAAATAATGAAAGGGCTGGATAGCTTGCCTATTGAGAGATTATTCCAGTTTAATAGATTGGGGAGGACTAGGGGACACAAGTTTATATTGTGTAAGAATAGGAATAGATTCGATGTTTGTCGGTTCTTCTTTCCCCAGGGAATAGTGAGCGTCTGGAATACATTGCTGGCCAGTGCAATGGGTGCTGACTCTCTGTACGTCTTCAAGAGGGAGCTGCTCCATTTCCTGACTGGGGCAGAAACCACATCATACGGAAGGTATCTCTTTCCCACGGCAGCTGATGATGATGATTCCGCCATTCACACCCTATCTAGACTCATCTTTCGTTTCCTAACCTGTGCCATTACCATCTAATTTTTGCCCATCATCCCTTTTGTCTCTTAATCTCTCCTGCCTTCCACCCTATCACAGACCTTCCCTTTTGTTCTTCCCTCCCCCTTTCACACCCCCTGCACTTCCTTAAGCATCTGTTACATCTCGAACTTTTCCAGTTCTGACAAAGGATCACAGACCTGAAACGTTAACTCTATTTCTCTCCACAGATGCTGCCTGACCTGCTGAGATTTCCAGCATTTTCTGTTTTTATTTCAGATTCCAGCATTCGTGGTATTTTGCTTCTGTCATACAGAAGGTAAGTGTCTTTATAGATGACACTTGGACCATGCGATCGCCTGGGACTGGCTTCCATCGTCGGAGAGGAATATTCGAGTATTTTTCTCTTATTGGCCCTGGGTTTTTACTGAGTTTTTGCCTCTCCCAGGAGATGACATGGCTGCAGGAAGGCGGGGGAGGGGGGGGCGGGGGAGGGTGGGGGGGGGGAAGGAGGAAGTGTTTAGTTAAGATGCTCCGGCCATCATGGTGTGTGGGTCAAGCTTGATGGGTCAGCTGGTCTTTTCCTACCTGTCAATATTGTATGCTCGTAAACGGTCACTGAAAAATGCTGAACATGAAGGCATTTGTTTAGAATCGACAGTGCAACTATAGCATGGATCAAGCACATTGCCATATTAAAATCTTAAAATATTCCTATATTCACACACAATTGTGGCTATGGTTACAGTTACAAATCAGTCTTTGTATTGTTGAAATACATCTGCAACAGCATTTGCTTCAAAGCAGAAGACAGAACCGAGAGCTTGGCTCCTCCTGTCTGTGTCCCAAACCACCTCGAGCCATAAATTAAAAAAAGGCTCGACTTCCTTCTGCATGCAATTGCAGTAATTATCAAAAGGCTGGTTACAAGACAGGATGCAATTATCATTGTGACATGCTTCTATTAGCGATTGCAACCTGCAAAAAAAATCCAGTATCATCTCCTATTTAACTTTGTTCGGATACATTACAGTATAAAACACAAAGCAGGCATAACTGCTACCTTTCAGTTGTACAAATGCAAGTCAGCCTTATAATGGGATTTCATATTAATAATGTCATCTTTTCCCAAAGATTAGGGAAAGCATTATTTTTTGGCCCAGCCTCCCAAACATATACTGTAAAAAGAAAGTGTGAAAATTATATATACACAAGAGTATTAATCCTCTAGACGCATCTTGTGTTACTTTATCTGTCCCATTACCATCTCCTTATGCTTTGTATAATCATACCTTTTGTCATTTAATCTCCCCTGCCTTCCACTCTGTCACGGATCGTCCCTTTTGTTCTTTACTCCCCTCCCACCTTTCCCCGCCTCTACACTTGGTTAAAATCTGTTACATCTCTAACTTTTTCCAGTTCTGACGAAAGATCATCGACCTGAAACATGAACTCTGTTTCTCTCTCCACAGATGCTGTCTGACCGGCTGAGTATTTCCAGCATTTTCTGTTTTTATTTCAGATTTCCAGCATCCACAGTATTTGGCTTTTGCTCGAGTGTTAATCCCCCTTCCCTCATTGCAAGGACACTCTTGTATCCTTGTGAAAATGATTCCAAGCGTGCGATCTGAGCCTCCTTTACAATAAAAGATCCACAGGATAAGACAGCAGAACAATTTTGAGGTCACGGGTCTCCATTTCTGGACCTTAAGCCTCAACATTTTATCGTGGCGTTCTGGCATAAGTGCTTGGGGTTACACAAGCTCTTAGCCGAAGTGTTTACACACAATTATTTGAGGCTGAAAGCTTCTCTGACCCCCTGCAGAATTACTTAGTCTCAACCACAGAGATTCTATCATGTTTTGATTTGTAAAATAAAATGAATGTTGTTACCAATCCTTTTATGATTTGCAGTCGTTTTAGGTCATGGATGCAGCATGAATTTTAAAAAATCGAATCACCTTGAATTCAATTCATCTATTTAGGGATAATGGGTAGGTACGCTAATTGGGCGGGGTGTGGCTAGTGGTGTCCCACAGGGATCTGTGTTGGGGCCTCAACTATTCACAGTATTTATTTATTAACAGCTTAGATGATGGCATAGAAAGTCATGTATCCAAATTTGCTGATGACACAAAATATCGGCAGCAGTGTAAATAAAATTACAAAGGGATATCGATAGATTAAGTGAAATGGGCAAGACTGTGGCAAATGGATTTCAATGTAAGCAAAAGTGAGGTCATCCATTTTGGAACTAAAAAGGATAGAACAGGGCACTTTCTGAATGTTGAAAAGCTAAAAATAGTGGAGGACCAAAGAGATTTGGGGGAGGGGTCTAAGTACATAGATCATTAAAATATCATGAACAGGTACAGAAAATAATCAAAAAAGACTAATGGAATGCTGGCCGTTATATCTAGAGGACTAGAATTCAAGGGTGCAGAAGTTATGCTGCAGTTATACAAAGCCCTGGTTAGACCACACCAGGAGTAGTGAGCAGTTGTGGGCACCACACCTTTGGAAGGCCTTGGAGGGAGTGCAGGGTAGGTTTACCAGAATGATACCCGAACTTCAAGGGTTAAGTTATGAGGAGAGATTACACAAATTAGGATTGTATTCCCTAGAATTTAAAAGATTAATTCTAAGGGGTGATCTGATCAAAGTTTTCAAGATATTAAGGGGAACAGATAGGGTAGGTAGAGTGAACCTATTCTCGCTGGTTGGGGAGTCTAGGACTGGGGGCATAGTCTAAAAATTGGAGCCAGACCTTTCAGGGGTGAAATTAGGAAACACTTCTACACAGAAGGGGTGATTGAAGTTTGGAACTCTCTTCTGCAAGTGGCAATTGATGCTAGATCAATTGTTAATTTTAAATTGGAGATTGAGAGCTTTCTGTTAACCAAAGGTATAAAAGGGATAGGGCCAAAGGCAGGTACATGGAGTTAGGTGGCAGAACAGCCAGGACCTCAATGAATGGTGGAGCAGGTTCATGGGGCTGAATGGCCTACTCCTGTTCCTATATTGCTAGTTTAATTTTTAAATGCATTTCTTTTGGTAAATTCTCTTTTTTGCATAACAAGATAAGGAATACAGGTACAGAGAGATCTCCGCCCTATTCCATCAGTATGCATTAATCCTAACCTTAAACACTGTGTCAGAGTGCATTTTCCACACCTGCCATTCTTGCTGGTTTTGTTGGATGATTTTGCTGATTGAGTAACAATCCGTACTGGACAGTGAACAGTTTTGTGCTGCCAGTCCAGCCTGGGCTCTGGGATATTGGCTCTAATGAACAAAATGTTGAATCATTGTGGGTGGAGATTAGAGATAGTAAGGGGAAAAAGTCACTGGTGGGCGTAGTTTATAGGCCCCCAAATAATAACTTCACGGTGGGGCGGGCAATAATCAAGGGAGTAATGGAGGCATGTGAAAAAGGAACAGCAGTAATCATGGGGGATTTTAACCTACATATCGATTGGTCAAATCAAATCGCACGGGGTAGCCTTGAGGAGGAATTCATAGAATGCATACGGGATTGTTTCTTAGAACAGTATGTAACAGAACCTACAAGGGAGCAAGCTATCTTAGATCTGGTCCTGTGTAATGAGACAGGAACAATAAACGATCTCCTAGTAAAAGATCCTCTCGGAATGAGTGATCACAGTATGGTTGAATTTGTAATACAGATTGAGGGTGAGGAAGTAGTGTCTCAAACGGGCGTACTATGCTTAAACAAAGGGGATTATAGTGGGATGAGGGCAGAGTTGGCTAAAGTAGACTGGAAACACAGACTAAACGGTGGCACAGTTGAGGAACAATGGAGGATTTTTAAGGAGCTCTTTCATAGTGCGCAACAAAAATATATTCCAGTGAAAAAGAAGGGCGGTAAGAGAAGGGATAACCAGCCGTGGATAACCAAGGAAATAAAGGAGAATAGCAAATTAAAAACCAATGCGTATAAGGTGGCCAAGGTTAGTGGGAAACTAGAAGATTGGGAAAATTTTAAACGACAGCAAAGAATGACTAAGAAAGCAATAAAGAAAGGAAAGATAATTACGAAAGTAAACTTGCGCAAAACATAAAAACAGATAGTAAAAGCTTTTACCGATATATAAAACGGAAAAGAGTGGCTAAAGTAAATGTTGGTCCCTTAGAAGATGAGAAGGGGGATTTAATAATGGGAAATGTGGAAATGGCTGAGACCTTAAACAATTATTTTGCTTCGGTCTTCACAGTGGAAGACACAAAAACCATGCCAAAAATTGCTGGTTACAGGAATGTGGGAAGGGAGGACCTTGAGATAATCACTATCACTAGGGGGGTAGTGCTGGACAGGCTAATGGGACTCAAGGTAGACAAGTCCCCTGGTCCCGATGAAATGCATCCCAGGGTATTAAAAGAGATGGCGGAAGTTATAATCTACCAAAATTCTCTGGACTCTGGGGAGGTACCAGCGGATTGGAAAGCAGCTAATGTAACGCCTCTGTTTAAAAAAGGGGGCAGACAAAAGGCAGGTAACTGTAGGCCGGTTAGTTTAACATCTGTCGTGGGGAAAATGCTTGAAGCCATCATTAAGGAAGAAATAGCGGGACATCTAGATAGGAATAGTGCAATCAATCAGACGCAACATGGATTCATGAAGGGGATACATGTTTAACTAATTTACTGAAATTCTTTGAAGGTGTACCGATGGATGTGGTGTATTTAGATTTCCAAAAGGCATTCGATAAGGTGCCACACAAAAGGTTACTGCAGAAGATAAAGGTACGCGGAGTCAGAGGAAATGTATTAGCATGGATCGAGAATTGGCTGGCTAACAGAAAGCAGAGAGTCGGGATAAATGGCTCCTTTTCGGGTTGGAAATCGGTGGTTAGTGGTGTGCCACAGGGATCGGTGCTGGGACCACAACTGTTTACAATATACATAGATGACCTGGAAGAGGGGACGGAGTGTAGTGTAACAAAATTTGCAGATGATACAAAGATTAGTGAGAAAGCGGGTTGTGCAGAGGACACAGAGAGACTGCAAAGAGATTTAGATAGGTTAAGCGAATGGGTTAAGGTTTGGCAGATGGAATCCAATGTCGGAAAATGTGAGGTCATCCACCTTGGAAAAAAAAACAGTAAAAGGGAATATTATTTGAATGGGGAGAAATTACAACATGCTGAGGTGCAGAGGGACCTGGGGGTCCTTGTGCATGAATCTCAAAAAGTTAGTTTGCAGGTGCAGCAGGTAATCAGGAAGGCGAATGAAATGTTGGCCCTCATTGCGAGAGGGATGGAGTACTAAAGCAGGGAGGTCCTGCTGCAACTGTACAGGATATTGGTGAGGCCGCACCTGGAGTACTGCGTGCAGTTTTGGTCACCTTACTTAAGGAAGGATATACTAGCTTTGGAGGGGGTACAGAGACGATTCACTAGGCTGATTCCGGAGATGAGGGGGTTACCTTATGTTGATAGATTGAGTAGACTGGGTCTTTACTCGTTGGAGTTCAGAAGGATGAGGGGTGATCTTATAGAAACATTTAAAATAATGAAAGGGGTAGACAAGATAGTGGCAGAGAGGTTGTTTCCACTGGTCGGGGAGACTCGAACTAGGGGGCACAGCCTCAAAATACGGAGGAGCTAATTTTAAACCGAGTTAAGAAGGAATTTCTTCTCCCAGAGGGTTGTGAATCTGTGGAATTCTCTGCCCAAGGAAGCAGTTGAGGCTAGGTCATTGAATGTATTCAAGTCACAGATAGATAGATTTTTAACCGATAAGGGAATTAAGGGTTACGGGGAGCGGGCGGGTAAGTGGAGCTGAGTCCACGGCCAGATCAGTCATGATCTTGTTGAATGGCGGAGCAGGCTCGAGGGGCTAGATGGCCTACTCCTGTTCCTAATTCTTATGTTCTTATGTAACGGACCGCTGTGTGTCTGAAAATGCAGCCACCATGACGGAAGACGACTTTCACCTCATCAGTGTAAGCTGTGGCTCAGTGGGAAGCACACTCACGTCGCAATCAGAAGGTTGTGGGTTCAAATCCCACTCCAGGGACTGGAATACAAAAAAAAAGAGAGGCTGACACTCCAGTACAATGCTTAGGAAGTGCTGCACTTTCGTAGATGCCGTCGTTTGTATGCGACATTAAACAGAGGCCCCGTCTGCTCTCTCAAGTGGACGTAAAAGATCCCATGGCACTATTTCGAAGAAGAGCAGGTGAGTTATCCTGGTGTCCTGGCCAATACTTATCCCTCAAACAACATAACAAAAAAAACAGATTATCTGGTCATTATCACATTGCTGTTTGTGAGTGCTTGCTTGTGTGCAAATTGGCCGTCACGTTTCCTACATTACAACAGTGGCAACACTCCAGAAGTACTTCATTGGTTGTAAAGCACTTTGAGAGGTCCGATGGTCGTGAAAGGCACTATATAAATCCAAGTCTTTCTTTTCTTCTTTCGTCAGCCTGCCCTCAGTATCAACTCAGGTCTCCAGACATGGAAAGAAAACACCACCATTCGTTTTCAATTTCTTTCTCTCCATTTCCCCTCTCTCTCCTGACTCATGCAGGGGCAAATGCCATGGATAAATTGGGCAAGTAAGTTATGACCACATCGTCGTCGTATTCATTCACCAGAAGGGCAAGCTCCAATGTTAATCTTTAAATGTCTCACTATAAATCAAAGTCTTTCATTCTTTCTTTCAATAAATGAAACTGCCAAAAGTATGATTATTCCGCGCCCACCCAAGAAGCTCCACATTTGGGAGAGATACAATGGAGTTTAGCTAACAGAATAGCAAGAACATGCTGGCTAATGGTAAATTGACACAAAAATATATCAGTACTAAACCATGTTCGTTTCACACTTATGCTAACTCTATGGTGTGCAAGTAGGGTGTCAAGGCCCAAAGTGATTCCAAAATGAAGCAGAATGAGATTACTTCCCGCAGGGAGAATTACTCCTCTTTGCACCGGTGTCAGATCAGACCCTGATCCGAATTCATAAATGTAGCATTGGTACAAAGCACTCCCCCGTCTTTCTTTATTTTTAATCTTTGATTGAATTTTCAGGATTGCACTCATGATTTCTAATAACACATCATTTTATGTTCTCTGACAGGGCGATTCAGCAGCTCTGACAAATTGCTCCATCATTATTATCTGGCTCAGTCATTAAGGCAATAACTGAACAATTTTCTGTACAGATTACTTTACTCAAACAACAAGTGCATTTCATTTGTATTCTGCACAGTGTGTAATCTATGCAGATAGAAGAACGACCCTCCGACAGCCAGCTCTGTCCACTTTGCTCAGTGTGGGTAAAGGGGGAGGAAACCACCCCTTTTGCCACTCATTTAAATGACAATGTTTATGCCATCCACGCTGCTCACAGGCAGCCCCCTATATCAGGTCAACAGCGTTAACCATTTGTTATTGCCACAGAAGTCAATTACATCATCATCATCATCATCATCATCATCATAGGCAGTCCCTCAGAATTGAGGAAGACTTGCTTCCACTCTAAAAGTGAGTTCTCAGGTGACTGAACAGTCCAATACAGGAATTACAGTCTCTGTCACAGGTGGGACAGACAGTGGTTGAAGAAAAGGGTGGGTGGGGAGTCTGGTTTGCCGCACGCTCTTTCCGCTGCCTGCGCTTGTTTTCTGCATGCTCTCGGCGACGAGACTAGAGCTGCTCAGCGCCCTCCCGGATGCGCTTCCTCCACTTCGGGCGGTCTTTGGCCAGGGACTCCCAGGTGTCGGTGGGGATGTTGCACTTTATCAGGGAGGCTTCGAGGGTGTCCTTGAAATGTTTCCTCTGCCCACCTGGGGATTGCTTGCCGTGTAGGAGTTCCGAGTAGACCGCTTGCTTTGGGAGTCTCGTGTCGGGCATGCGAACAAGGCGCCACTTATAACATAATAAGCGTGCCGGCTATTCCGGGGCAGTCGAATAAGCCCTTCGAGCTTCGTTCTTACCAATTTACACACCATTGTTTTGAAACCTTGGATGCATTGGCCAGCTTGGGGAAAGGGTCGGCTTGCTTGGCCCTTTATCTTGGTAATTGGATTGCAGAAGATTGGGCCCTAAAGGCACTAAAATTTACCTTCATTGTCATCGTCTGTTGCGCAGCAGAAACTCAATGACTTAGAATAGCTCCAACCAGAGAAACTGCAGTGAGGTCCAAGTGGCAAAGTCCTCAAACTGGGCACATTTAAAAAATATTTGAGGCTGGATTTCCGGCTTGTTGCTGCCTCTGCTTTCACCTCAGAGGGGCGGCAGTGAGCTCTTCTGGACGGGGGCCAGCTTCCAGCGCCCTGCCAGGACACTCGGGGCCGGTTTCGACGGGGCGCGGAACATTACCACCCGGGACAGACAGTTGTCGAAGGAAAGGGTGGGCGGGGAGTCTGGCTTGCCGCATGCTCCTTCTGCTTCCTGCGTTTGTTTTCTGCATGCTCTCGGCGACGAGACGCAAGGTGCTCAGCGCCCCTGGTTGTGACACCGGCTCGATTTTTAGCTCCCGCCCGATCCATAGCGCGCTGTAGAGCGCCCCCTGCTGGGACTGCCTGTGAAAGCGGGCAGTCCGAGCTGTAGCAGCTGCAGTGAGGGAAGTGATGGCGACCTCAGGTAAGTGTGATTGGTTTTTATTTTAATGCTTTTGCAATTTATGTTGTGGTGGCGTGTGTTATTTATTGGGAATGTTTTTGGTGTTTTTTTTCCTCCCCAGGCCTTTCTTAGAGCGCTCCGAGACAGCTGTTTGGCTCGGGATTTTCACTTGCTCAGCCGGTCTAGTGCCCCAAGTGAGGTGTACAACGCCTCCCTTCGCGCTCCGGCCCACACTCAGGACCCAGCTGCCCAATTTTGCTGACTGAGGCGCAAACTATTCCCGGGCACAAACTTTACTGCCCCTCCGCCATTACCACCTGGAAATGAGCAGAACCTAAAATCCAGCCCCACATCATAGAGGTATACAAAATCATGAACGGTTCTGATAAGAGTAATTAAGCAGAAACTGTTTCTAGTAGTGGAAGGGTCGGTAACCAGAGGACACAGATTAAGGTGATGGGCAAAAAAAACAAGAGGCGACATGAGGAAACGTATGTAACGAGTTGCTACGATCTGGAATGCTCCACCTGAAAGGGTGTTGGACACAGATTCAAGAGTAACTTCCAAAAGCAAATTTGATAAATATTCGAAGGGAAGAAATGTACAGGGCTAAGGGGAAAGAGCCAGGGGTAGTGGAACTAATTGGATAGCTCTTTCCTGGAGCCAACACAGGCATGATGGGCCAAATGGCCTCTTTCTGTGCTGTATCATTCCATGAGTCTATGCAGTACTTTAACTTGTAGATAAATTGTCAAACATAATATCTGTACACTGTAGTGCAGGAGGTGAGACATTGGCCTTTGACCTGGGGACTAGGGTTCAAATCCATGCCAAATTGATGGGATGAAAACCTCGTCCCACTGCTGGCTTAAAATAATGAAAAGAAGCATTAACCGCATCTGGATGTCCAAGATATGTGGGATCCTGATTCCAAAATAGAGGTATTTTCTCCCCTCTTCTCCCAAAGGCAACAACTCTCACTGGGTCATAACTGCTGGTAGCCCTCTGGTATTTTGGTCAAAGGGTCGTTCTGTATGTGCACCTAGAAAATGGCTGTCTAGCATAAGGAGGGGGGCATTAACTTACAATGTCTAAATATTTATTTTCCAGCAAGGAAAAGCAATCGAAGGCAGAAACACTGGCCGACTTTTCCCGGGTCCAGATCTGGTTCAAATTTACTTGAAAGAATAATGTTGATGAATTCATCTCCAACTGTGCATTAACCAAGCACAATTTAACGCAACAAGATGCTTACATCCCAGGGCAGAGTGAGCTCACGTACTGTAACATCTGACCTTGCCTACTACAACAAAGGAAAAGGACACTCTCTTTACACCTCGAAAGGCCTCAGGCACTCAAAACTGATTAGTAAACCAACTGATCCATTGCATAAACTGCATTAACCAAACAAGTATAACTAATGATCTGGAAACTACACAGCTCTAACATTACAGGAGCATAGCCCACAGGACATGTCGAGGTCTCACTCTGTTGGGCCCTTTTCAACGTATTAATGCCCCAATGTTGGGGGAAATGCAGGCTTGGCTCAGTTGGTAGTACTCTCGCCTGCTACTCAAAAGGTTGTGGGTTCAAGTCTCACTCGAGGACTTGAGTATATAATATAGGCCAACACTTCAGTGCAGTTATGAGGGAGTGCTGCATTGTCAGCAGTGCTGGCAGGTCCCGATATCTAATCAGGTGGATTTAAAAAGATGCTATTTTGGGGAGTTCTGCTGGTGTCCTGGCCTCAAACAAAAGCACTGAGACAGGTTAACTGGTCATTCAACTTGTGTGCAAATTGGCTTAAGTGTTTGCTTACATCACAACAGAGACTACACTTCAAAATAAAAATTGGCTGTGAAATTCTTTTGGACATCATAAAATATAAATGCAAGTTCTTTCTGCTTACAATAAATTTGCTGCTGGTTTCAGCACAAAGTGCAGGGGGGCAGTCAGGGGATTTATACTCCATTAAGGTCACTTCCATTCTGTCAAGATTTCAGCGCATCTTTTTCCTATCTCCCGCTCAGAGTTTTTCAATATGCCATTCTTTGAGATCAGCCCCAGCAGCGATCTCCTCTAGCAACTCTGTATAATACAGTGGAGCCCAAACACCAGACTGTAAAATATAAGGGGGGAGGGAAAGAAAGAAAGACTTACATTTATATAGCGCCTTTCACGCTCACCGGAGTGGGACTTGAAGCCATAATCTTCTGACTCAGAGGCAAGTGTGCTACCAGAGCGGCAAAAAAAGGTGACTTTCTCTAGACAAGCAACAATGGGAGATGAGCAGTGTATAAAACCCCTTGCTGTTAACTGTAGTGATTGCTTCAGAAGCTAATATTATTGACACTTCTTAGTTCTAAATCTGCAGAATGATCGATTTCAAAATAGCACCTGAACTCGGGTAACCAAGTCGGATACTTTAGTTTGGCAGTGACTGGCTTACACACACACACACACACACACATATATATATATTAAATAAAAAATTTTAATTGACCCATATCTTCAATCCTGTTACCTGGAGAACTGTGTACAGTTTTGGTCTCCTTACCCAAGGAAAGATATACTTGCCTTAGAGGGAGTGCAACGAAGGTTCACTAGACTGGTTCCTGGGATGAGGGGATTGCCCCATGAGGAGAAATTGAGTAGACTAGGCCTATACTCAAGAGTTTAGAAAAATGAGAGGCGATCTAATTGAAACATATAAAATTCTTAAGGGACTTGACAGGATTAATACTGAGAAAATGTGAACCCCTGGCTGGGGAATCTAGAACTAGGGGTCACAGTCTCAGAATAAGGGGTCGGCCATTTAGGACTGAGATGAGGAGAAATGTCTTCACTCAGAGGGTTGTGAATCTTTGGAATTCTCTACCCCAGGGGGCTGTGGATGCTCAGTCATTGTATATTCAACACAGAGATTGGTATATTTTTGGAAACTAGGGGAATCAAGGGATTATGGGAATAATGCGGGAAGGTGGAGTTGAGGTAGATGATCAGCCATGATCTTGTTGAATGGTGAGGCAGGCTCGAGGGGCCAAATGATCTGCTCCTGCTCCTATTTCTTATGTAATAAGGCTGAATAAGCTGAGTCAGCTCCAGAAAAGCCGTCAAACCAAACCGCAACCCAGAAACTTGAGTCACTACTGCAGGGGAATTTGAAGAAAAAGCACCTTAAATCTGGTTGCATTTATATAGTGTCTTTAATATTAAAAAAATAAAGTCCCAAGGCACTTCACAAATAGCGATAAATGAGGGAAATGCACACAAGAGTCATGGAGAGATTAAGAAGGGTGACTAAAAGCTTGGTTGAAAAGATGGATTTTGCGGAGGATCTTAAAGAGTTAGGATGCAGAGGGGTTTAGGGAGGGATTTCCAGAGAGAAAGGGCCAAGGTAGCTGAAGGCTCGGCCAACAATGACAGGGCAAAGGCTGGGGGGGGGGGGGGGGGAAACAATGCAAACAAGGGGAGGGTGAGAGGCACGGAGAAAGTGGGTGAGGAGCTAGGTGATTGCAGTGATAGGGTGGGGCGAAGCTGCAGAAGGACTTGTCAATGCGGACAAAGATTTAAAATTGAATGTGCTGAGAATTCTGGAGCCAGTATAAGTCAGGGGGGATGGGAATGTTGGGTGAGCAGAACAGAGAACAGGCGGCAGTATTTTGGACAATCTGTTATTTATGCAGCATTGGGAGAGCAGTAAGGATTGGAGCAGTCAAATCTGCTGGTGACAGAGGCACAAATAAGGCTTTCAGCAGTGGAAGGGGCGAGGTAGAGGTGGAGGCGCAGGCGGGTAATCTCACAGAGGTGGAAATTAATGGTCTTGATGACGAATAGGATGTTTGTGGCAAAAAAACAATTGGTTTCAACTTCCTGAGCCAAGTGAAGCTGAGGTCAATCAAGAGCAGGGAGGGTTGTGGACCCAATAGTCTTTCACTGTCCTGAAAAGTTCAATTAAAAAAAAATTCGAAACTTTTGTATAGACAAAACCTTTATGCTTCAAAATTCCTCTTTCACTGATGGATATTTGAAAAGAATATTTTTAAGCTGCTCATTTCTTTAAAATTTTTTTCAGTTAACAATGAACCAAAACTAACTAAACTCTGCACTAAACATGTGTTATTTGAACATAGTGCCAGGCAAAGAGCAAGACAATTTATTTTAGTTTCAAATGTAATTTCCAGGTAACTTTGCATGTTCAAACTTCTTCAATTAATTGCACAGCTCCTTCTTTCTTTAACCCACAAAAAGAGTAACCATACCATATCCTGAATATAATTGGTCAAACGCTTCTCTAAATCACTTGCTGTTTGATAATTAATCATCAGAAAGATAAATGCCCTCGAGAAGGTGGTGGTGAGCCGCCTTCTTGAACCGCTGCAGTCCGTGTGGTGAAGGTGCTTCCACAGTGCTGTTTGGGAGGGAATTCCAGGATTTTGACCCAGCGACGATGAAGGAACAGGTGATATATTTCCAAGTCAGGATGGTGTGTGACTTGGAGGGGAACTTGCAGGTGGTGGTATTCCCATGCGCCTGCTGCCCTTGTCCTTCTGGCTGGTAGAGGTTGCGGGTTTGGGAGTTGCTGCAGTGCATCTTGTAGATGGTACACACTGCAACCACGGTGTGTCGGTGATGGAGGGAGTGAATGTTTAAGGTGGTGGATGAGGTGCCAATCAAGCGGACTGCTTTGTCCTGGATGGTGTCGAACTTCTTCAGTGTTGTTGGAGCTGCACTCATCCAGGCAAGTGGAGAGTATTCCATCACACTCCTGACTTGTGCCTTGTAGATGGTGGAAAGGATTTGGGGAGTGAGGAGGTGAGACACTTGCCGCAGAATACCCAGCTCTGGATAGCTCTGGAATTATTCCAGAGTTTTTGCTTCCCCCACTTCCCTATCCAGAAGACCATTCCAGGTATTAAATCACTCTGTGTGAAAGAGTGCTCCCTGATATCAGTCTGTATCTATGTTGTCTTGTGCTGGAATTGTGGTTTAACATGAAACAGTGCTCCAGGTTAACCTTTGATCTTCCACTTAATCATTTATATAATGATAGGTTATGTATTGGACATTAAAAGAAGGCACAATTGAATTTAAATAAAAATAACAGAAGTAATAGAGAGAAAGAGAGATGATAGAATTAAATGTGATCACTTCTTGTATTTTGAATTAAAATGGTTGTTTTAAATATTTATTTTCATTGAATAGTACTAATATTACAATAATACTGCTATCATTGGCACTGGAGCAGCCTTATTACTGTAATATTAGTCTTTATTTCAGCCTTACAGTTCACAAGACAGTCTGCTGGCAGTCCATGCCCATGAACAACAACACTGGTCCTGATTTTAACTCCGGGTGGATTCCCCGCTCAGGCCCGAGTTATAATTACAGTCGGGTCTCAATGATGTCATCGAGCCACAACATGCACGTCTAACGAAGGACCCTGTTGACTCCGGGCGCCTGTCCTTGCTGCCGGCTCAGGAGAGCAGGTTAAAATTGCAGATGTTGCGATTAGGGCGTCTTTCGGACAGGCAAGAGCCAGGGCGATTTTAACTACCCAGCCGCCAGGTTTCTACTGAGCGAGTAGGGTTAAAATCGCCCACATTCTGTCTTACAGTATTAACAGAAGTAGGTAGAACATCTTTAAGATCACAAATAAAAACACAAAGGGAATGCAGATCTTCAAAGTACTACAGTATCATATAAGTAAGGAGTCAATAAACCTTCCTCCCCATTACAAAGGGATCATGGTGATACCAACCTTTGAAAAATCTATAACTATTAACTAGTTCTTAATTTCGGTCATTCACTTTATACACTTCCTCTTTAATAAGATATCTCGAAAATAATTTAAATCTTTTTTTCTTGACAAGCCCCCTGAATTTTAAGAATCTTTCTTTCAAAGGCAGAATCAGCCAAGATTTCTATCTTCAACTTCCCAACACAGTGACCTCCACAGCTGTCCAAGTACCCAAGATGCCCTTGTGTGCTACCATGAGGCTCAACAGAACCATTGGTCAGATGGACATAGCAATTTTAATGTAGTGATTGGTTATATGTTGTACAGGAAGTGCCTGTAAGAAAAAAAAATCATGTCAACTATACAATGTCAAAATTACTCCAAGGATTTAAACAGAATTCCTCAGATCTGGAAGAAAATAAATCTAAATCACTGCCAGAACTTCACCACCTGTTTCTCCAGGCTTTGAAATTATCATAAAATGATTCCTTTCGGATATCTGCTCAGTGCTAACTTAATGAAATCTTTAGACTGTTGAATTAGAGGTTGTAACAGAAAATAATATAGGGTTGAAAAGTTGGTTTGTAACAAAAGTTGATAATTATAGCCTTAGCCGAAGCCTGTCGTGGTGATTTCTCTAGAGTAAATCTTACTCATGAGAACATTATAAGTGATTTTCTTTGTGTTAGTATTTGTTTGTTATGAGGATGTCACAGTTACACCCTGGATGGAGCACTGACCTTTCACCTCTGGGACCTGGGGTAAAATCCAGGCCAGATTGCTGGACAGAAAGTTTCCCCTAGCTGTAAGGATTCTACATGAACTGAGTTGGCACAATCCAGTTTTTGGAACCATAGGCCCACAGCAGAAAACTATCCCACATTTGGCAATAATTAATTTTAAATTGGCAATCTCATTCAGAGACTGCAGGATTGTCTGGTGTCCTGCTTGTGCAATAAGGGACGATGAGTCATCCTCCATCACCTCACTCAACTTGCCATTATGTACATACAAAAATGACAGGAAATGGCCAGCTGGTCCATCAAACCTGCCCCACATTCCTGATGCCTGGCAATCCTAACTAGGCACTTCCTCTCCCCCCACCCCCCGCCCCCATCTCCTGCCCCCCCCTTTATCCCCCCCAGCCATGTAATCTCTTGGGAGAGGCAAAACAAAACGGGAAAAAAAACAGGGCCAACACTAAGTTGGGTGGCAGTGTGAGCTGCGAGGAGGATGCTGTGAGGCTGCAGAGCGACTTGGATAGGTTAGGTGAGTGGGCAAATGCATGGCAGATGAAGTATAATGTGGATAAATGTGAGGTTATCCACTTTGGTGGTAAAAACAGAGAGACAGACTATTATCTGAATGGTGACAGATTAGGAAAAGGGGAGGTGCAAAGAGACCTGGGTGTCATGGTACATCAGTCATTGAAGGTTGGCATGCAGGTGCAGCAGGCGGTTAAGAAAGCAAATGGCATGTTGGCCTTCATAGCAAGGGGATTTGAGTACAGGGGCAGGGAGATGTTGCTACAGTTGTACAGGGCATTGGTGAGGCCACACCTGAAGTATTGTGTACAGTTCTGGTCTCCTAACCTGAGGAAGGACATTCTTGCTATTGAGGGAGTGCAGCGAAGGTTCACCAGACTGATTCCCGGGATGGCGGGACTGACCTATCAAGAAAGACTGGATCAACTGGGCTTGTATTCACTGGAGTTCAGAAGAATGAGAGGGGACCTCATAGAAACATTTAAAATTCTGACGGGGTTAGACAGGTTAGATGCAGGAAAAATGTTCCCAATGTTGGGGAAGTCCAGAACCAGAGGTCACAGTCTAAGGATAAGGGGTAAGCCATTTAGGACCGAGAGGCGGAGGAACTTCTTCACCCAGAGAGTGGTGAACCTGTGGAATTCTCTACCACAGAAAGTTGTTGAGGCCAATTCACTAAATATATTCAAAAAGGAGTTAGATGAGGTCCTTACTACTAGGGGGATCAAGGGGTATGGCGAGAAAGCAGGAATGGGGTACTGAAGTTGAATGTTCAGCCATGAACTCATTGAATGGCGGTGCAGGCTAGAAGGGCCGAATGGCCTACTCCTGCACCTATTTTCTATGTTTCTATGTAACAAGGGAAAAAATACTCTGGAAAATTCCTCTCCGACCCCGTCAGGTGATGAGAACCAGTTCAGGAGATTACATTATTCATGTGTGTGTCTCAACAATTGAGTACGAGGAGGCTACCTGGACAATATTTATCCATCAACGTCACTAAAAATGGATCATTAACAACAACAACAACTTGCATTTATATGGCTCCTTTAACGTAGCAAAACATCCCAAGGCGCTTCACAGGAGTATTGTGAGATAAAAATTTGACACCAAGCCACATAAGTAGAAATTAGCGCAGGTGACCAAAAGCTTGATCAAAGAGGTAGGTTTTAAGGAGCATCTTGAAGGAGGTAGAGAGGCGGAGAGGTTTAGGCAGGGAGTGCCAGAGTTTGGGACCTAGGCAGCTGAAGGCATGACCACCAATGGTTGAGCGATTATAATCAGGGTTGCTCAAGAGGGCAGAATTAGAGAGCGAAAACATCTCGAGAGGGGGTTGTGGGGCTGAAGGAGATTACAGAGATAGGGAGGGGCGAGGCCATGGAGGGATTTGAAAAGGATGAGAATTTTGAAATCAAGGCATTACTTAACCAGAGCCAATGTAGGCCAGCGAGCGCAGGGGTGATGGGTGAGCGGGATTGGTGAAAGTTAGGACACGGGCTGCCCAGTTTTGGATCACCTCTCGTTTACATAGGGTAGAATGTGGGCTCATTATCGCACTGCTGCTTGTGGGAGTTTTCTGTGCGCAAATTGGCTGCCGCATTTCCTATATTTAACAGTGACTACACTTCAAAAGTACTTAATTGGCTGTAAAGTGCTTTGGAACGTCCTGAGTTTGAGAAAGGCGCTATATAAATGCAGGTCTTTTTGTTTAATTGGACAGTCTGGAGCATCACAGTTGAGCTCAATCCTGTCCTCGCTCAATATTCACAGATGTACACTTCCAGCATGGGTCGCTGGTTAACATCTAGATGGTTTTGCATTTTCTACACAGGAGCACTGATGCTAACTGTAGCTCCTCCAACTGCTTCTGGTTGAAATCAGTTAACTCAGCAGAGACCACGGATTGAATGGGTTGGGCCTGTGACCGTTCTGTACGGTTCAATGACTTACTTGATAAATTCACTGAGCTAATCGGGGGAGCACTGGAGTAGAGTTGAGGGGGCTTTACTGCATAGATACAGGAGTAGGCCATTCAGCCTCTCGAGCCCGCTCTGCCATTCAATTAGATCACGGGTAATCTGTACATCGAACCCATTTGCCCGCTTAAGCTCCATATCCCTCGATACCTTTACACACCAACATGAAACACCATAGACATGAAGACCAGGGAGGAAAAAAAAAATAAGAGGACCAAGCTATTGGGCCTGGATTACACGTCCTCTCCTGGCGCTCTCCCAGTCCAAATCCGACAACTTTCCCTGATGTACTCCCCATCTCTATACACTGCGACACCTGTGCTTCACTCTGCGGTTGGTTGGTGCAATACCGAACCTGGGAGCACCCGATGCCTGAAATGGACAGTGTTCCATTCCTCGGCACGAACATCCTTCAACCTGCTCAACACAAAAATAAAAAAAGTAAAGCCGTCACAGCTGAGAAGAGCTGATTTTGACAGAAATAAGACTCGAGTGCCACTCCGTCTGTACACCGACTGCAGAAAGAAATGCGCTTACAAAACAATTTATCTGCATAATTATTTTACAAAGGCAGACAGGAGAATTATTTGAATGAACTCACTGAAATTTGCACATAAAGGAACAATTTTACTTCTTATAATGCCATCCTCCTTCATTACAGAATAAGGAATCAATACTCCCTTATTCCAGATATCTTTTCCCCTTATATCAGTACAGAATAGGCACTTTCCTCCAGTTCAGGCAGTACCATCCTGGTGTACAGGCTGTGCAATGCACCATTCCTTTGTTCCCAATAACTCTGTTCTACTTGGCCCTTTGTTTTGACTACAATCTCCTTTGGGACAGTCATCAAATTTTGATGAAAGTAGCAGGCAGCCAGGCTACAATACAAAATAAACTGTAAATGGAGTTGAGGCACAGATCACCCATGATCTAACTGAATGGCAGAACAGGCTTGAGGGTCTACTCCCATTCCTACATTCCTTCCTACATCCTTCGAGTCAGAAGGTTCAAGTTCCAGTCCCACTGCAGTGACTTGAGCACAAAACCTAGGCTGACACTCCACTGTAGTGCTGAGGGAGTGCTGCACTGTCGGAGGTGCCGTGTTTCAGATGAGATGTTAAACTGAGGATGCATTTACCCTCTCAGGTGGATGTAAAAGATTCCATTGCATTATTGCAAAGAAGAGCAGCTAAGTTTTTCCTTGTGGAGCGAGGTGCAGCAAGACCTGGGTGTCATGGTACATCAGTCATCGAAAGTTGGCATGCAGGTACAGCAGGCGTTGAAGGCGGCAAATGGCATGTTGGCCTTCATAGCGAGGGGATTTGAGTATAGGAGCAGGGGGGTCTTACTGCAGCTGTACAGGGCCTTAGTGAGGCCTCACCTGGAATAGTGTGTTCAGTTTTGGTCTCCTAATCTGAGGAAGGACGTTCTTGCTATTGAGGGAGTACAGCGAAGGTTCACCAGACTGATTCCTGGGAAGGCAGGACTGACATATGAGGAGAGACTGGATCGCCTGGGCCTGTATTCACTGGAGTTTAGAAGGATGAGAGGGGATCTCATAGAAACATATAAAATTCTGACGGGACTGGACAGGTTAGATGCAGGAAGAATGTTCCCGATGTTGGGGAAGTCCAGAACCAGGGGTCACAGTCTAAGGAGTAAGCCATTTAGGACTGAGATGAGGAGAAAATTCTTCACTCAGAGTTGTTAACCTGTGGAATTCTCTACCGCAGAGAGTTGTTGAGGCCAGTTCGTTAGATGTATTCAAGAGGGAGTTAGATATGGCCTTTAGGGATATGGCCATCAAGGGGTATGGAGAGAAAGCAGGAAAGGGGTACTGAGGTGAATGGTCAGCCATCATCTTATTGAATGGTGGTGCAGGCTCGAAGGGCCGAATGGCCTACTCCTGCACCTATTTTCTATGCTTCTATGTTTCTGGCTAATATTTATCTCTCGGCCAACATCGCTAAAACAGATTTTCTGGTCATTAGCACATTGCTCTTTGTGGAAGCTTCCTGTGCGCAAATTGGCTGCTGCGTTTCCTGCATTACAAAAGTGACTAGACCTCAAAAGCACCTCATTAATTGTAAAATGTGTTGGGACATCCTGAGTTTGTGAAAGGCGCTATATAAATGCTATGTTCCTAAACACTTTCAGTGGTGAGACCTCTCCAATGGAACTGGGGAGGGGTAGAAGGGAAGAGAAATACTGTCCATGGTGGCCAGCTGACTCGGTCTGAAGAGTGGAAGTCTGAGTACAGATAAAGGTTCCAGAGATTACCTTTGAGGAGCACAGAATACTTGCGCTGAACCTTTCCCTCATTTTAAATGTGTAGGATAGCCTCTGTGATAGGGAAGATTATACGTGGTCTGTGAAAGGAGTGCGTTTGAGGGGCTGAATGCTCTCTCATTCCACGCTTTATGTTCTTAACAGGAGTATACTTCAAGCAGATCATTATTATGCAACATGTGAACGCTTCATCAAGAGAAGGCATGTTCAATCATGTGCAGCCAGAGCCAAAAGTTGGATCATAAATGTTCAAGTGAATGACTGAGCCATTCCATTGCCACAGGACATGGTCAATGTGCCTTTAAAGGACTCGAGCTCAACTTACAAATTCTTGCGCATCTGTCAGCCGTGAATTTACATTTGAACCTTTCAGTGAAGGGTGCAAAGTTCACCCAGATGAGTTTAACCTTATGCCTAATGGGGTAGCAATTCTGCTCCACAGTAAAACACGAGGGAAAACGCCAGATCATTACACAGTTTGTTTTGGCATCTTTTCATTTTCGTGTAATATAGAATGGAAATTTCATCAACATGGTCGGTGCGATTACAGAACAAGCCACACAGTCAAAGTGCAACACTGCAAAATACCGACTCATAAATTCTGGGAAATTCTAATAGAAGCTTGAAGAAGTGTGCAAAGGTTGGCTCGAAGGGCTGTGGCTTTCCCTCCTCGGGAAATATTTTGTGCTAACTATATGCTAATTACCATCAACTGCACCAAAAATGGGGAAGGGTACAAAGAGTTTGGGGGGAGGGAGGAGGAGGAGAGGGTAAAGACAGATTACTCCTTTTGTGCCCAATTCAGAAACAGCAGGTAACACATTTTTAATATAAAGGCTCCTTCATCAGGCAGGACCTTTGATATTCCTTTGCCACCAGCTCAACCCCTGAAAAAACATAGAAACATAGAAGATAGGTGCAGGGGTAGGCCATTCGGCCCTTCGAGCCTGCACCGCCATTCAATAAGATCATGGCTGATCATTCACCTCAGTACCCCTTTCCTGCTTTCTCTCCATACCCCTTGATCCCTTTTAGCCATAAGGGCCATATCTAACTCCCTCTAACGCCACACAAATGCCAGGCAATGACTATCTAAAACAATTAAGAGTCTAACCATCGCCTCTTGACATTCAACGGCATTACTATCACTGAATACACCACCATCAACATCCTGGGGGGGGGGGTCACCATTGACCAGAAACTTAACTGGACCAGCCACATAAATACTGCGGCAACAAGAGGTCAGAGGCTGGGTATTCTGCGGCGAGTGTCTCACCTCGTGACTTGCCAAAGCCTTTCCACCACCTACAAGGCACAAGTCAGGAGTGTGATGGAATACTCTCCACTTGTCTAGATGAGTGCAGCTCCAACAACACTCAAGAAGCTCAACACCATCCAGGACAAAGCAGCCCGCTTGATTGGCGCCCCATCCACCACCTTAAACATTCACTCCGTCCATCACCGTACTGTGGCTGCAGTGTGTACCATCTACAAGATGCGCTGCAGCTGTCTTGGTTAATCCTTGCCACTGGACCAAGACCTAGCTCTGTCAAGCCCGTGTGGTGGCTGGTGTGCAACGGCCACCACACATTAAAAAAATCCACGCACAGGCATCTTCCACCCTTCAACATGGAGTTCGGGACCTGAAATATTAGGTCCTTCATTGAAACACCTGTGAACTCATCCCTTTTTGGCGTGGAAGCAAGTCATCCTCGATACGAGGGATCGCCTATGATGATGTTGATGATGATGCACTGCAGCAACTCACCAAGGATTGTTCGGCAGCATCTCCCAAACCCGTGACCTCTACCACCGAGAAGGACAACACCAGCAGGCGCATGGGAACACCACCACTTCCACGTTCCCCTCCAAGTCACACACCTTGGAAGTATATCGCTGTTCCTTCATTGTCGCTGGGTCAAAATCCCACAACTCCCTCCCTAACAGCACTGTGAGAGTACCTTCACCACACGGACTGCAGCGGTTCAAAAAGGCGGCTCCCCACCACCTTCTCAAGGGCAATTAGGGATGGGCAATAAATGTTGGTTTTGCCAGTGACGCCGACATCCCACGAACGAATTAAAAAATATATATTTCTAGCATTTTCTGTTCTTATTTGCTTCAAACATAATTGGCAGAGCTGCTGCCTTGTGGGCCTCCACTGGGAGCAGGCAAGGCAGGTTCTCCAGGACTCAAGTTAATGGCAGCAGAACCTGCTGATCTACAACTATTTTAGTTGTGAACATTAAACAAGTGCCCCCGATTAAAGGGGGGGTCACACTCCAAAAACTTTTCAAGTGTCCCCTTGTTTTCTTTTGAGGGAATCAGAAACACAAATTATACAAGTGCCCCCTGGCTAAAAGGTGGGGGGGGGGACACTAAAACCGACAAATATAGACAAATTAAACTTTAAACATTAAGGATCAAATTAAAGTTTGGTTGCCGGGGGTAATGATGCACTCCAGTCCCTCCGGTGCCCACCTCTCGTGGAAGGCCGCGAGCGTACCGCTGGACACCGTGTGCTCCATCTCCAGGGACACCCTGGCCCGGATGTAACCACGGAAGAGAGGTAGGCAGTCAGGCTGAACAACCCCCTCGACCGCCTGCTGCTTGGACCGGGTGATGGACCTCTTGGCCATGCCCAGGAGCAGTCCTACGAGAAGGTCTTCCGACCTTCCCGCTCCCCTCCGCACAGGGTGCCCAAAGATCAGGAGCGTGGGACTGAAGTGCAACCAGTATTTGAGGGGCAGCCCCTTCAAATAATGGAATAGGGGCTGCAACCTCGCAATATACACTCTCAATATACACATGGAACATGGACTCCTCTAGACTGCAGAAATTACAAGCAGCGTGGGAGCCCACGAACCGACTTAAAAACTTATTGCACGGGACTGCTCCGTGCAACACCCTCCAGGCTAAGTCCCCAATAAATAGAGGGAGGACTCCTATGTAGAGAACACTCCATTGAGAAAAGTTGTAAAAACTTAACTTGGAGGCAATGTTTAGTTTCAGTGCACCTTTTTGCAGCCGCTCACCATTGGTGTGGCTTAGATGGTGGCTTTAGCCCCAATCTGTGGCCTGTCATACTGCACTTGAATAATGATTTAGATTTTGCTCGTCATCAGTGATACCACAATGCCCATATTTAGCTGAACTTTCAGAATCATTACCGAGTGTCGCAACTACATCTCAAAGTATAGTACATAGGGAGATATCTGAGAATCTTAGCTACAATCCTATTAGGATACGACTATAGGATCCTACAGTATGGCCCTGTAACGATATCCGACAGCTACTATTGTAGTGCGATATCCTGCAGTGGCCTACAGGTTTTGTGGGGTGGGGGGGGTGTGGGGTGGTTATATCATGGACCCAGTTTCTGACTGATTGGCTCTCCATTATCTCATGATCTGATTGCTGATTGGTCCCCTTGGAGGATAAGCCACACCCAGACGTTTCTCTGGAATGTGTAATTGGAATGGCCCAGCCCAAGTTCTGAGTGACTTTGCAAAGTGTAATTCGAGACATTCTGACTTCAGAACTTCCCTGTAAGCAGTCAGAGAGGATAGAGCTCCCTGACCCCAGCCCATGTGCATGCCTCCCCCAGCCGAAGTTCCTGACACCCCCAGCCCAAGTTCTCATCCCCCCCAGTCCAAGTTCCGTACCCACTCCCTCCACCATAGATGGAACATTGTGGGGGTCACGGATTATTAACAGGTTTATTGGGTAAGAAGTGAATAGTGACAGTGTCGTGACTTTCGGATTTCATCCACTCCAACGTTGTCCCTTGTAGCACACACACAGAGCTTTCTGAGAAATCGGGTGTAGGTGTAAAGGGGGTTGGAAGAAAGTGATCTTTCTTCCCTCTCTCCCCTTTCCTGCTTCTCCATCTTATCCCCCCGTGTGTGTGTCTCTCTCTCTCTCTCTCCCACCTCCTTTCTCTCTCGTGCGTCTCTCTCTCTCTCTCTCTCTTCCCCCCACCCCCTTTCTCTCTCTTCCCCCCCTCACACTCTCTCTCTCTCTCTCTTCCCCCCCCCCACCCAGTGTGTGTCTCTCACTCCCCCATCCCCCAATCTCTTTCCCCTCTCTCTCCCACCCCCCCCAGTCTCTCTCTCTTCCCGTCCCCCCGCCACATTCTTTCTCCCTCCTTCCCTCCCTTCCCCGCCCGCCGCCTCTCTCTCTCTCTCTCTCTCTCCCCGCCCGCCGCGCCTCTCTCTCTCTCTCTCTCTCTCTTCTCCCCCCCCCGCCGCCTCTCTCTCTCTCCCCCACTAACTCCGATGTTTTCTCTCCCACAGAAGGCCGCAATAATGCAAAGGCTGGAAGCAAATCCAGCGGCAGCGAACGCCATGCAGACTCGTCGGGGCCCCATTTCCAGTTCCGATTCCGGATCCGAGCAGTCGGCGCATGCACGAGAGGCTTTGGGAGCGGAGTCCAAAGGATGCAGGCGCAGAAAAAACAGTGCAAATAGTCACAGTGTTAGATCATTCCCAACCCTTTATAATTCCATTTACAGCTCATCTAGACCCATCTTTTGTTTCTTTACTTGTCCCATCACCACCCTCTTTTGCCGTGCATCATCATCCCCTTTATTATTCAATCTCTCCTGCCTTCCACCCTATCGCAGACCTTCTCTTTTGTTCTTTCCTCCCCTCCCGCTTTCCCTGCCTCTGTATTTGCTTAAAGCCTTTACATCTCTAACTTTTTCCCGTTCCAATGAAGGGTCATCGACCTGGAACATTAAACTCTGTTTCTCTCTCCACAGATAGTACCTGACCTGCTGAGTGTTTCCAGCATTTTATAGTTTCATTCCTTCAGAATTCCAATTCAAATGAGATAATTTTTTCCGTCCTGTTTCTAATATAACGGTTCTCAACCCGTGGGTGGTAACTCCCAAAGGAGTCACAAGCACAGGCTGGCAGGAAGTCGCTGGTGGTCCCAGCTCTGCTTCAAGACAGGGCGCTCTGCTGCATGGGAATCCACAACAATCTTTACCAAGTCACAAAATCCCACCGGCAGCATACGGCAAAGTTGGTTCTGGTAGGAGCTGGCACCAGCAGTGAACAGCACATCAGGAAAAAAAATGTTAGTGTTTTGGGAGATAATCGCAGGGAGACAGGAGAGAGCCTCAGGAAATAGAATGGTAGGGAGGAGGAGGAGCACCTGAGGGGGGTGGGCAGACAGCAGCAGGGTAAAGCACCAGTCATCAAGATCCACAGCGCAGTCCTGGACAATGTGGACCATTTCCCATATCTCGGGAGCTTCCCATCAACAAGAGCAGGCATTGACGACGAGATCCAACACTACCTCCAGTGCGCCAGTGCAGCCTTTGGCCGCCTGAGGAAGAGAGTATTTGAAGACCAGGCCCTCAAAACTGCCACCAAGCTCATGGTCTACAGGGCCGTAGTAATACCCGCCCTCCTGTATGACTCAGAGACATGGACCATGTACAGTAGACACCTCAAGTCGCTGGAGAAATACCACCAACGATGCCTCCGCAAGATCCTACAAATCCCCTGGGAGGATAGACGCACCAACATTAGCGTCCTCGACCAGGCCGACATCCCCAGCATTGAAGCACTGACCACACTTGATCAGCTCCGCTGGGCGGGCCACATTGTTCGGATGCCAGACACGAGACTCCCAAAGCAAACGCTCTACTTGGAGCTCCTTCACGGCATACGAGCCAAAGGTGGGCAGAGGAAACGTTACAAGGACACCCTCAAAGCCTCCCTGATAAAGTGCAACATCCCCACTGACACCTGGGAGTCCCTGGCCAAAGACCGCCCTAAGTGGAGGAAGTGCATCCGGGAGGGCACTGAGCAGTTCGAGTCTCATCGCCGAGAGCATGCAGAAATCAAGCGCAGGCAGCGGAAAGAGCGTGCGGCAAACCAGTCCCACCCACCCCTTCCCTCAACGACTATCTGTCCCACCTGTGACAGAGACTGTGGTTCTCGTATTGGACTGTTCTGCCACCTAAGAACTCACTTTAAGAGTGGAAGCAAGTCATCTTCAATTCTGAGGTACTGCCTATGATGATGAAAGCATTTCAGGGAATGGAGTGACTTCTTAGTATTTAATCAGTCTTCGATAGGGAAATAGCATGGAAATGGTATGTTAGCCTTTATTGCAAGGGCATTGGAGTAGAAAGGATGTCTTGTTGCAATTATATAGGCCTTTATTGAGACCACACCTAGAGTACTATGCACAGATTTTGGACCCTTTATCTAAGGAAGGATGTACTTACCTTAAAGCGGGTGCAACAAAGGTTCACTAGATTGATTCTTGGGATGAGACGGTTGGCCTATGAGGAGAGATTGAGTAGATTGGGCCTATATTCTAAGTTTAGAAGAATGAGAGGTGATCTCATTGAAACGTATACATTTTTTTTAAAAAAGAGGGCTTGACAGGATAGATGCTGCAAGGTTGTTTTCCCTGGCTGGAAAGGCTAGAACTAGGCGTCATAGTCTCAGGATAAGGGGTCAGCCATTTAAGACCGAGATGAGGAGAAATTTCTTCACTCAGAAGGTTGTGAATCTTTGGAATTCCCTACCCCAGAGGTCTGTGGATGCTCAGTCGTTGGGTATATTCAAGACCGAGATCGATAGGCTTTTGGACACTAGGGGAATCAAAGGATATGGGGATAGTGCTGGAAAGTGGAGTTGAGGTTGAAGATCAGCCATGATCTTATTTACTGGTGGAGCAGGCTTGAGGGGCCTGAAGCTCTACTCCATTACGGTACAGTAGCACAGTGCTTATGTTAATGAGCCAGTAATCCAGAGGCCTGAACTAATGATCTGGAGACACGAGTTCAAATCCCACCACGGCTGTGGAATTTAAATACTATTAATTAAATAAATCTGGAATACAAAGCTAGTATCAGTAATGGTGACCATGAAACTATCGAATTATCGTAAAAGCCCATCACTAATGTCCTTTCGGGAAAGAAATCTGCCATCCTTACCCGGTCTGGCCTGTAAGTGATTCCAGACCCACAGAAATGCTGTTGACTCTTAACTGCTCCCTGAAATGGCCTAGCAAACCACTCACCACCACCTTCTCGAGGGCAAATGGGGATGGGCAATAAATGCTGGCAATGCCCACGTCCCGTGAATGAAAACAAACTCCTGTTCTTATATTCATAGATAGGGTGGGGAACTATGAAGTATCCTGATTTTAGCAAAGAGATACTGTAAAGATTGGTAGAGAACAGGAGCGCCACAATTTTTTCGGAGACGCTGAAAGTCAGATAGATTTTCAGCACAATAGTGTCTGAGCAAGCCGAAAGATTCACTTACCCTCTTCAATGTCATTCCGAGAGGAAGCCTCCAGGAGTGTAACGTTCGGAGCGAAGGAGACCTGTCTGTGATGCCCGGTGCTTTTCTTTTTGTCAGTTTTTCTCTTTTTGTGCTGCATCTCTTTCTCGTACTGCGCCCATTTTTTCAGCTGCTGCGCCCGGCGTTTCCTCGCGACTCGAAGGCGGTCAGGGGTCGGCAGCCTTTCCAGGAACGGAAGTTCTGTTAGGAGGTCCATGTGGCTCGACATGACTTGAATGAAGGGTCATCAAATTAGGAATTGGGGTGGGGGCGAGGGGGCTCCGGTGAAGGAAGAATACGCGGAACTCCGTGCGCTCGTTGAACGTTGGGTACGGAGCTTGAATCCGGGAAATTACTTGCGCCCGCTGTCAGTGCCGGGGGTGGAACCAGAAGGGAGCCTGATTCTTGCCATTGTCTAGTCCTGCAACGTGCAAAAACAAGATAAAGGAGGATTAACTCTTTCAGTGTACAGCCCATATAATCCACAGACACTGCAAAAATTATAATCAAAGTGCAACAGAACGAATAAACACAGTGGATCAGGTTACATTACGAGTCACTAGTGTGAAGCCCTGAAACGCCTTATTTGAAGCTGAGGCTGCACTGTCGGAGGTGTCGTCTTTTGGATGAGACATTAAAACCGAGGCCACTTCTGCTCTCTCAGGTGGATGTAAAAGATCCCATGGCACTGTTTCGAAGAAGAACAGGAGAGTTATTCCCGGTGTCCTGGCCAATGTTTATCCCTCAATCAACATCACTGAAACAGATTATATGGTCATTATCACATTGCTGATTGTGGGAGCTTGCTGTGTGCAAATTGGCTGCTGTGTTTCCAACATCAAACAGTGATTGCACCTCAAAAGTACTTGTTGAGAATTAATTCACGGGATGTGGGCATCGCTGGCAAAGCCATTATTTATTGCCCATTCCTAATTACCCTCGAGAAGGTGGAGATGAGCCGCCATTTCTAAGAGTAATTAAGAGCCAACCACATTGCTGTGGGTCTGGAGTCACATATCGGCCAGACCGGGTAAGGACGGCAGATTTCCTTCCCTAAAAGGACATTAGTGAACCAGATGGGTTTTTATGACAATCCGGTAGTTTCACGGTCACCATTACTGGTTCTAGCTTTTAAAAAAAAAATCCTGATTTATTGAATTAACTGAATTTAAATTTAAATTCTCCAGCTGCCGCAGAGGGATTATGAACTCGTGTCTTCGGATCATTAGTCCAGGCCTCTGGATTACTGGTCTAGTAACATAACCGCTGTGCTACCATACCCTGTAAAAGTACTTCATTGCCTGTAAAGCACTTTGGGATGTCACGAGGTTGTGACAGCCAGGATATAAATGAAATACTTTCTTTTTTTAACCCCAATGTGAGCATTCTGAATAGAATGGCGAATAGATCATTAGAATGGAACTGAAAACGACTTTAAAAAAAAAACAGGGATGTGAATAAAAATGGGACTATTGTCTTGTAGAAAATGATCAGGCTGGAAACTGAGAGAAACACCATTCTGAGAGAGGAGCAATTAATGAACATAAGAAATAGGAACAGGAATAGGTCATACGGCCCCTCGAGCCTGCTCCACCATTCAATTAGATCGTGGCTAATCTGATCATGGACTCAGCTCCACAACCCTGCCCGCTCCCCACAACCCCTTATCATTTAAGAAATTGTCTATGTCTGACTTAAATTTATTCAATGTCCCAGCTTCCACAGCTCTCTGAGGCAGTGAATTCAACAGATTTACAACCCTCAGAGAAGGAATTTCTTCTCATCTCTGTTTTAAATGGGCGGCCCCTTATTCTAAGATCATGCCCTCTAATTCTAGATCCCCTATCAGTGGAAACATCCTCTCTGCATCCACTTTGTCAAGCCCCCTCATAATCTTATACGTTTTGATAAGATCACCTCTCATTTTTCTGAATTCCAATGAGTAGAGGCCCAACCTACTCAACCTTTCCTCATAAGTCAACCCCCTCATTCCTGGAATCAACCTCGTGACCCTTCTCTGAACTGCCTCCAAAGCAAGTATATCCTTTCGTATGGAAACTAAAACTGCACGCAGTATTCCAGGTGTGGCCTCACCAAAACCTTGCATAGCTGTAGCAAGACTTCCCTGCTTTTATACTCCATCCCCTTTACAATAAAGGCCAAGATACCATTGGCCTTCCTGATCACTTGCTGTACCTGCATACTATCCTTTTGTGTTTCATGCACAAGTACTCCCAGGTCCCACTGTACTGCAGCACTTTGCAATCTTTCTCCATTTAAATAATAACTTGCTCTTTGATTTTTTTTCTGCCAAAGTGCATGACCTCACACTTTCCAACATTATACTCCATCTGCCAAATTTTTGTCCACTCATTTAGCCTGTCTATGTCCTTTTGCAGATTTTTTGTGTCCTCCTCACACATTGCTTTTCCTCCCATCTTTGTATCGTGAGCAAACTTGGCTACGTTTACACTCGGTCCCTTCTTCCAAGTCGTTAATATGGATTGTAACTAGTTGGGGTCCCAGCACTGATCCCTGCTGCACCCTCTAGTTACTGATTGCCAACCAGAGAATTAACCATTTATCCCGACTCTCTGTTTTCTGTTAGTTAGCCAATCCTCTATCCATGCTAATATATTACCCCCAACTCCCTTTTATCTTGTGCAGTAAATTTTTATGTGGCACCTTGTCAAATGCCTTCTGGAAGTCCAAATACACCACATCCATTGGTTCCCCTTTATCCATCCTGTTCGTTACATCCTCAAAGAATTCCAGTAAATTTGTCAAACATGACTTCCCCTTCATAAATCCATGCTGACTCTGCCTGACCGAATTTTGCTTATCCAAATGTTCTGCTACTGCTTCTTTAATAATGGACTCCAACATTTTCCCAACCACTGATGTTAGGCCAACTGGCCTATAGCTTCCTGCTTTTTGTCTGCCTCCTTTTTTAAATAGGGGCATTACATTTGCAGTTTTCCAATCTGCTGGGACCTCCCTAGAATCCAGGGAGTTTTGGTAAATTACAACCAATGCATCCATAATCCCTGCCACTACTTCTCTTAAGACTCTAGGATGCAAGCCATCAGGTCCAGGGGATTTATCTGCCTTTAGTCCCATTATCTTACTGATTACCACCTCCTCAGTGATTGTGATTGTGTTAAGTTCTTTCCCTCCTGCCTATAACCCCTTGACAATCCAAATATTGTTAGTGTCCTCTATTGTAAAGACTGAAGTACAATCTAACAGCAAAAGACATTAGAAAAGGGGTGCAGGAACAGAGAGACCTGGGGAAATATGTGCACAAATCGTTGAAGGTGACAGGACAGGTTGAGAAAGTAGTTAAAAAAAGCATAAGGGATCCTGGGCTTTATAAATAGAGGCTACGGCCTAGAAATTCGGGTTATTTGCACTTCCTAGGGGCGCTAACGGGTTGCAAATGACTTTGCGATGGAGCGCGGCGTGGCTAACGACTCCCGCTAAATTAGTCGTGGGTTTAGCGGCGGTGGTAACCCGATGCACCCCGCTCGGCCAGCGATGCACCCCAAACCCTAAATTGGGTTTCGTCCCCTGAAGCTGCGCCGGGCGATGACAGTGGCAGCTTCAGAGGCGGTGTTTACCGGGGCAGCCGGCTACTCGCGGGGCAAAAGTTAAAGGGGAGGTGTGCTGCTGTAAAAAAAAAAAAGTCCCCCATTTCTTTTGGTGCGCCCCATTGGCACTTTGAACGCGGGGTCCGTGCCATGATCGGTCAGCCCGACATTCTGCTTCAGTGCCGGGCTGTTGGCACGGCACCACAACTGCCCGGTGGTGGTCCAGGTAGGAGACTTATTTTGCTGCAGAGTATGCAGCTTGGGCCCTTCCCTTTAATTCAGGAAAGAGCCCCTCCTCCGTGGCAGCGCTATGCGCCCCACTCCCGAGACGTCCGCCCCCCTTACTGCCCCAGAAAGGAAGTGCAGCGCTTGATTTAGCGTTCCACTTCCTTTCAGGGGTGGTAACCCCAATTTCTCACGAGAGGAGAGTCTTCTGCGCCTGGCACAAGGTCTGACAACTCCCGAGTGTGTACCGAATTTTTCCCCAATAGAGTACAAAAGCAAGGAAGTTATGATGAACCTTTGTAAAATACTGGTTTGGCCACAACTGGGCTACTGTGTCCAATTCTGGGCACCACATTTTAGGATGAATGTGATGGCCTTAGAGAGGGTGCAGAAGAAATTTACGAGAATGGTTCCAGGGATGAGGGACTTCAGTTATGTGGATAGACTGGAGAAGCCGGGGTTGTTCTCCTTCGAACAGAGAAAATAGTGAGGAAATTTGATAGCGGTGTTCAAAATCATGAGGCGTCTAGACAGAGTAGATAGAAAGAAACTGTTCCCATTGGCAGAAGAGTCGAGAACCAGAGGATACAAGTTTAAGGAGATTGGCAGAAGGTCCAAAGGCGACATGAGGAAAAACTTTTTACACAGCGAGTGGTTAGGATCTGGAATTCACTGCCTGACATGGGCTCGACGGGCCGAATGGCTTCTTTGTGCTGTAACCACTCTATGATTCTATGTAATAAAATAAAGGTTAATTTATCAAAGAGATATCCAAACCACAGCAACATGCAACAAATATGGTCCCTCAGGCCAACAAATTCCCAGAGACTCAAACTGCTACTGTCTGTTGCTTGAAACGGCACAGCCTCAGGCTGGGGATTGGCGGGGTCGGAGGAGAGTTACTTCCTGCATATTTGGGGATGCAAAATTAATTTTCATTTTAAGATAGTGCAGTCCTGGCATTCAGCAATTTGCATTGTAATTCTTTACGTGACCCACAAATACAAAAAGACACTCCAGATTTATTTTTAAAAACTAACTAAAGTAACTGCCCTAAATCTAGAGCTAGCGTACAAGGCGGCAGGAACGAGAAGACCTTGGGGGTGAAATTGCCCCTTTTAAAAAAATAAAGAGGCCCATTAGCACCTCCAGGGGGCGCTAACGGGGCAGAAGAGCGGTTTCACCCGGCGGGGGGGGGGGGGCACTACCGGCTCCCGGGTAGTTCCCCGGGACGCCATGCTGCCGATGATGACAGTGCGCGCCGACCCCTCACCTCCCGGGGGTGGGGGGGGGGGGTCGCGAGGAAGGGGGTGATTGCCCTGCGGGTTGCAAAGCTGGCCGACATCTGCTTTCGGGGTGCTCCTAAAAGGGGAGGACGCCAACGCCCCACGCCGCCATCTTTTCTGGTTTGCGGACTCTCGGGTCGGCGCCCGTATGGCGGCCCGAGCGTGGTCATGGCCGCCATCCTGCAGCACACCACTCCATTTTGGGTGCCGGTATGCAGGTCCGGTCCCACGCTGCCCTGGTGGCCCAGTGGAAGCCATTAGAGGCCTTGCAGAGTGCGCAGCGTCCCTCCTCTTTAAGCGAAGGGGAGGGGCGTTGAAGCACGTCAGCGCTGCGCAGAGCATCAGCGTAACGCTTGACTCACCGCCCCAGTAGCGCCCTGGGAACCTTCCCTAAAGGAAGTGGAGCGTGTGTGATTGCACTCCATTTCCTTTGAGGGGCGGGAAGCCCAAGTCAGCGGCGGGGGCGGGACTTCTGCGAAAGCCCTGGCCCCAGCTGGTTACCGCCCCCAATCGGGGCGCAGGGCAATTTCGCCTCCGCTTTTGTTTACCTCAAAGCATGGTGTCACTTAATTTCACTCCCCTCTCATCTTGATGCAACCCCTGTATCTCGCCAGTTGAATAAGGAAACTATTTCCTCCCCAAGTGCTTCAGCCATGACTGTGCTGGGTTGCCAACTCTGGTTGGACATTTTCCTGGAACACCTCCCATCTACAAGCACCCAGTTAAACCGCCTTTTTACCCATCTCCAATACAATTATAAACTAATTAACTCAAGGGTTTAAAGAAAATAAAAGAAACACGCAATTTTTAAAATTCTCCTATATTCCCCAAGTTGCTTACAGCAGTGTCCAGGAGACTAATATTTAATTCCTGGAAACTCCAGGACAATGGAGGGTTGATAAAACCCCAACTCTTAAGTCTGAAGTGTTTACACTTTAACTTCTGCTGAATTTGAGGATTTGTTGATCCCCTAGTTGTCCTCTTGTTCAGCACAGAGAATGTCCCTACATTCACCAGTGCACAGACCCGTTCATGCAGAACCACAGAACACTTCCTCACTTACAGGGGGGTTTTTTTGACAACAGGGGAAGGTTAATGTTTACAGGAAAGGGAAATTATTTTTCTCCAACAGACTGTTAGTATGAAACATTTGGTGACGTAAAGGACCTCATCTGTCAACTGCACAGACCTCTCAAGAGACGTCAGCAGCTCATGCATTCTGTTATTCATGACCAATTTAATCACTGAAAGAGTCAGAAGTTTATGGGGCTTGGGCAGTGGGGCGGAAACAAAGCTGTGAGGAAATAACAGCTGATACGTGGATTGTTGGACAAGCTTCGCAATGTGACCTCGACAAAATATACAGAAGAATCAGCTTCTTCGGTACTACAAATTGGAACACCTTTTCCGCTTACTGGGCCTGTGCCAACATCAAGTGTTCTCCCACGTCAGGTATTGCATGGATGAGATGTATAACAAAAGGTCCTTCTACTGTGTCCCAACAATACACCTTCCCATCAGATGAATGTCGCTTATGTCCACTAATACAACATTTTTATTTTCAACATCAGACGACTTAATATCTAATTGACAGTCTAGTTGATTAATATTTTCGGGCCGGGCCGCTGCACGCTGCTCCCTCACCTGCAAGATGCTCCCTCACCTGCAAGACCATCAGCAGGCCGGGGCCATTGGAGGGAGCAGCGTGAGGCGGCCCAGCCCGGAAATCGGCGCTGTCCTGGCCTGCAAGACCATCAGCAGGCCGGGGCCATTGGAGGGAGCAGCTTGCGGCGGCATACCACTGCAGGGAGCAGCGCTGCTGCTGCAGGAGGGCGACGGCTGCGAAGCCAGGTCGCTGATTGCAGTGCGGGCAGGCACAGCAGGAGGGGCGAAGGAGCGGCAAGAGTCCGTAGAGGGAAGTGACCGTGGCTCAGGAGAGGCGCGAGTTTGTGGCTCAGAAGATGCGAGGAGGCAGGGGTAGCACGGGCCAGCCCACACTGCGATATTTGTGCGCACTACGTCTGTGCAGCAGAGCTGGTCTCCAGTTAGTCTTGGGTAATCCTTGCCACTGGACCAAGACCTAGCTCTGTCAAGCCCGTGTGGTGGCTGGTGTGCAACGGCCACCACACGTTAAAAAAATCCACGCACAGGCATCTTCCACCCTTCAGGATGTAGTTCAGGATCTGGAATATTAGGTCCTTCATTGAAACGCCTGTGAACTCATCCCTTTTTGGCATGGAAGCAAGTCATCCTCGATACGAGGGACCGCCTATGATGATGATGATTAATAGTCCGACCACTCTGTGCCGTGGGTGGGGACCGAACACAGGTTTGAGTCCCATTCTCCTCAGACCTTGGCCTGAGCCACTGCAAGCAGGAATCATGTGGCAAGGAGCTATGTGGAGATAGTGGTCTTCTAAGAAAGTGGGTGTGGCGGAGAGGAGAGGGTGGGGGGAGGGCGGCTTGTGAGAAGCGAACGTGTCGAGGGAAAGAATAACCAAGAGTCAACAGACGGCTACGCTGAATAAATGGAATGAATGGACAAAAATCCTCCATAAAAAATAAAAGTCTATCCTACCAAATGTCCTCATCAATTTTTTAGAAGAAGCACTGTGAAGGATGCCCAAGTTCTATTTATACTGGATACAATCTTTTTTTGTGTACACGTTACAATAATGCAGTTTTTATTTTGATAGATTTTCTCTAAGCTAAGTAGGTCAGGTGAACTGGATCTTGCAACTATTTAAAGAAAAAAAACAAGCAGGCAAAGATCCCACAGAAGGCAAGCACGGTCTACTCCTCTTAAGTGTACACAGTATCATTACTGCACAAAGTATCATTACTGCGCAAAATTAAACAAACAGAAATACATACTTAAAGCAAAAATAAACAAAATAACACACACACATCAACTGTCTGCAATCTAACGCGCAAGTGTCAGGCATCAGGTTTGAACATTTGAATTTTTCACAGTTGAGTACTTCATCAACACGTGCATGCAGGCAGTTCAGTTTAACCTTCAACAAAGAATCTATACAATCTTGAGGGAGAGCGGCATAGCAGTGGAGACATAAGAAAGAAAGACTTGCATTTATATAGCGCCTTTCACGACCACCAGACGTCTCAAAGTGCTTCAGTGTCAGTGAAGTACTTTTGGAGTGTAGTCACTGTTGTAATGTAGGAAACACAGCAGGCAATTTGTACGTAGCAAGCTCCCACAAACAGCAATGTGATAATGACCAGATAATCTGTCTTGGTGATGTTGATTGAGGGATAAATATTGGCCAGGACACCGGGGATAACTCCCCTGCTCTTCTTCGAAATAGTGCCATGGGATCTTTTACATCCACCTGGGAGAGCAGACGGAGGCCTCGGTTTAACGTTTCATCTGAAAGACGGCACCTCTGACAGTGCAGTACTCCCTCAGCACTGCACTGGAGTGTGCTACCCACTGAGCCACTGGCTGAAACGGTAACACTTTCGTCATTTTATTATAATTAATCTTCAAGGTGCAATGGATTCTTTCTCCATTTCTTTGTCAGACTGACAACATAATGGAATTTATATATATATAACACATACATCCAGACTGTTCATGACAAGCCCAGTCATCACCACGGCAAGGAGGAAATGTTAATCCCATCACCGACACTCATTGACACCTCTTTCTTTCCTGACAATCACAGCCTCCTGCAGTTCTCGTCCCATGCTGACAATGCAGTGTCTGTACTGACCCCCCCGCCCCCTCCACCCGTACTCTATCAAAAGCAAACTCAACAATACAGACTGGGCATCCACAATGGGCAATATAAGGGCAGTGTGCCTTCATTAAATATAACAGCGTGTTTATATGGTGCCTTTAATGTAGTGAAAGGTCCCAAGGCGCTTCACAGGAGTATTATGAGATTTAAAAAATTGACACCGAGCCGTATAAGTAGAAATTAGCGCAGGTGACCAAAAGCTTGGTCAAAGAGGTAGGTTTTAAGGAGCATCTTGAAGGAGGAAAGAGAGGTAGAGAGGCGGAGAGGTTTAAGGAGGGAGTTCTAGAGCTTGGGGCCCAGGCAACAGAAAGCTCAGCCACCAATGGTTGAGCGATTATAATCAGGGATGCTCAAGAGGGCAGAATTAGAGGAGCGCAGACATCTCAGGGAGGGGGGGGGGCGGGGATTTGTGTGGCTGGAGGTGATTATAGAGATAGGAAGGGGTAAGGCCATGGAGGGATTTGAAAATAAGGATGAGAATTTTGAAATCAAGGCGCTGCTTGATTAGACTGCAGATAAAGTCAGTTACATCTTACCAGAACGGCACACAAGAGCATTGGCCATATATTATTTTGTTAGGAACATAGGAGCAAGAGCAGGAGTAAGCCATTCAGCCCCTCAAGCTGGTACCACCATTCAAATGAGATCATGCCTGATCTGTTTGTAAACTCCATCCACCCATCTTGGTTTCATAAACCTTAATACCTTTGCCGAACTAAAATGTATCAATCTCAGTTTTGAAATTTTCGATTGAGCCTCCAGCTGTTTGGGGGATAGAGTTCTATGTTGCCACTACCCTTTGTGTGAAGAAGTGCTTCCTGACATCACCCTTGAATGACCTGGCTCTAATTTTAAGATTATGCCCTTGTCCTGGACTCCCCCCACCAGAAGAAATAATCTCTCTCTATCTTCCTTACCAACTTCTTTAATCATCTTAAAAACACTTCAATTTGGTTATATGCCACTGACCAGAAATCTGGACAAGGGTAAAACTTTTGAATAGCTGCACATAACTGCTTCCTCAAGTTTTGAGTGGCTGGAATTCCTGATGTAGTTTATATTGAAGGTGCTTTCTACGACAATTCCATCCACATTAAAACGAATGCACATCCATACAGGGTGAAAATACTCTGTTGGCCTGTACAGGACTGGTGAAGCAGAACCCCAGAGTGTTATTTGTGTCTGAAAGCATTGAAAATTGGAACAATGGCCCTGAATTCATCATTATAGGCAGTCCCTCGAATCGAGGATGACTTGCTTCCACGCCAAAAAAGGACAAGTTCGCAGGTGTTTCAATGAAGAATCTAATATTCCAGGTCCTGAACTACGTAGAGTAGGGTGGAAGATGCCTGTGCGTGGACTTTTTTTTAAACATGGGGTGGCTGTTGCACACCAGCCACCACACGGGCTCGACGGAGCTAGGTCTTGGTCCAGTGGCAAGGATTAACGAAGACTACTGGAGACCTGCTCTGCTGCACGGACCTAGTGCGCACACATATCGCAGTGTAGGCTGGTCCGTGCTGCCCCTGGGCCCTCGCCTCTTCTGGCCCCGAACTCACACCTCTCTTGGGCCCCGATCACATCCCTCTTCAATCTCTCGCCGCTCCTTCACTACCGACCCCGCTGTACCTGCCCACCCTCCAATCAGCGACCTGGACCTTGATGACGTCACTCTTTGCTGCCATCGCCCTCCTGCACCAGCTCGCGCTGTACCTAGCAGTGGCAGGCCGCCGCTCTGCCCATGGCCCTGAATTAAGAAGGTGTTGTCTTACCTATGGTGCTGTGGATGTTTGCTGAACGTTAGATGGACAAGAAGAACAACAAACGAGGGGGTCCTTGAGCAAGCACAAGAGAGACGTGACGAGGTTGGTTACAATGAAAACAATGATGTGGGCACATAATTTGGGAGTGTAGAAGAAAGATACCATTGTCCGGAAAGCTTGATGGCAATAGATTAACCGGCAGACAGAGGCGTGATGATGTGATGAAATGGGACACTGTAACTTCAGGGACTGATGCAATCCAAAGTAAACATTTTAGTAAAGAAAGAACTTGCATTTATATAGCATCTTTCACAACCTCAGGACATCCCAAAGCACTTTACAGCCAATGAAATACTTTTTGAAATGTAGTCACTGTTGTAATGCAAGAAAAGCAGCAGCCAATTTGCGCATGGCAAGTTCCCAGAAAAAGCAATGAGATAATGACCAGATAACCTGTGATGTTTTAGTGATATTGATTGAGGGATGAATATTGAGCAGGTGACCAGGGAGAACTCCCTTGCTCTTTTTCCAGTAGTGATCTTTTACACCCACCTGAGAGATAAGACAAGGCCTTGGTTTAACGTCTCATCCAAAAGACAGCACCTCCGGCAGTGCAGCACTCCCTCAGTACTGCAAGGGAGTGTCAGCCTAGGTTTTGTGTTTAACTTTCTGACTCCGAGGCGAGATTGCTGCTGACTGAGCCACTGCTAATACATAATAAAAAAAGTTAAACAATTTCTTTCCTCATTCCTGATGCTCAACACCGCAGGAGATCGACTTGTATATTGTACAGATATTTCTAGGGTAGATCAACACAACATTAGCACCTATGGCTGAACACTCAGGTCACATCTGCATCGCTCACTCAACACACAATTATTGTACATTTATCAACAAGATATCTTGCATCTTGCCAGTGATCTCTCTGTGATGTGCAGTTAGCGTGTAACACACACACACATTTAGTGCTCATTTCATACTGTGATACAGGTTCTTCCTGTGTCTCACAAACCTATTTCACACCTCTGCAACAGAGTCTGAACAGTCGGCAAGCAACTCAACATTACAGCTGCAGAGAGCTTAAGAAAGAAAGACTCGTATTTCTATAGCGCCTTTCACGACTTCAGGCCATCCCAAAGTGCTTCGTAGCCAATGAGGTACTTTTGAAGTGTAGTCACTGTTGTAATGCCCACTGAGCCACGGCTGACACTCAAAATGAAGTTGTCAAATTTTTAGATTTCTCTTTTTTAAAAAAAAAATGCAGCTCACATTTTATTGGCTCAAAATACACACCCTTCACAATATCCGAGTCAAAAAAGTATATAAACAAAAAGCAGAATTTATTACTATTCTATTACATGCTTGAAACAGGAGCATGGGGCTGGAGTGTGCTATAAAATAACAGTGAGGCTAACAGCACTCCCTATCATTTATGTGAAAATCGGTCAGCAACTGCTGGTGAGCGGACATGCGCAGTTAAAATGCAAAAATCCGGAAGCTGCTGTCCGAGATGCCCTGCTCCTCCAAAAGCTTCCTGAAAACAGCATCTCGCCATCTGACTCACCCTTCAAATGTATTGAGCGGCGTAAAGTTGCTGCACTTACTTCATAGGACTTTACAGTAATGTCAACTCACTCTAACGGAGAAATCATTTACCCGGCATAGCCCAATCCCCGAGGGACCTGTATGTGCATTTTTACGGACTAAACCTACCAGAAAAAGTTGGGGGTTGTCCATTCTAGTCTAAGTACCCTTTTAGCACGGTGTGAAGTCTTAATTACTGCCAAAGGACCTCTCAGGCGCTGAAAATTAACTTTTACAAATGTGGAGTCTCGTTCCTTCAGATTTCAATTATTGTTGGAGATTTCTCTTAAAAATGTACATACAGGTCCCTCGGGGATTGGGCTACGCCGGGTAAATTATTTCTCCGTTAGAGTGAGTTGACATTACTGTAAAGTCCTTACTCTACAGCATGAAACCACACGAGGCACATTCTGGGGACAAGGTCACTCTGTGACCTTAACTCTTTATTCACAGGACTCCAAAGACGATGACCCTGCATGGGACCTCCCTTTTTATACCTGTGTGATCAGGTAAGGAGTGTCTCCCACAAGTTCACCCCTTGTGGTCAATGTGTGCGTCTAGGTTGAGTGTATACAGTGATGTTACATTGTGGTTACATACATGACAATTACAGTTAATGCTTACAGAACTGCAGGTGTGCTCTAACCAATAGCTGTAGCGTATCTTCTAATCCTTGAATTCTAGTCCTCTAGATCTAAAGACCATTAGGCTTGTTGATTATTTCCTGTAACTGTTCATGGCATTTTAATGAATTATGAGAGGCAGTAGACCTGTGTGCGAGCAGCAGCAGGAGTTGAGGCAAGGCAGAGCAATTAAAAGCAAGGCTCAACAGGCAACATTCGAAAGGAACATCAGAGTTTCAAAGTGACGTCACACACATGGAATTTTAAATGCCGTTACAATAGTTCGCCGTTGCATCCGTGTGCGGATAATCGAGAGTTGCCTGTACTTCTTTTACTTTTCCTTTCTGTCTCTTGTATTGCTCTTAATCCAACCTTTCTTTTCCTCTTTTTAACTTCACTTTCTGTACCTGATTTAACAATGAATTCAATACTCCGACTTCCACTTGCTGGTTCACACTCTACACTGCGCAGAAACAATTCTTCAGCCTGATTAAGGAGATACAGAGCTGCTTGCCCTAGTCACACAACTGCCCTGTAGAGAAGGTTACGCTTTTTGGATGGTTGCTGACAGGAACTTGCCATGCAAAAGCCCATAGAAAGTCTAACTTCGCCGTTCAGAGCAAAGGTCAGCCCATTGTGTTCTCCCCACATACAGCGGAATAAAAAGACGCAAAGATATTGGTCAAATCTGAAGGCATATGGAATGATAGTAAATTTGTGGTTTCCTCTTGCCACTTTTCGTTGATAGCAATAACGGAGCAGAAATCTGATTTTCTTTTTAAAAGTAAAATATATATTTATCGTTTTAAGGGGAGGCTAGACAAGCATACGAGGCAGAAGGAAATAGAGAGTTATGCTGATAGAGTTAGATGAGAAAAGAACGGAGGAGGCTCGAGTGGAGCAGAAACGCTGGCATGGACTGGTTGGGCCGAATGGCCTGTTTCTGTGCCGTATATCCTATGCTTTAATAAGAGGGGGAAAAAAACCCTGCCAATCTGAAATAAAAACAGACAATGCCAGAAATACACAGATCAGGTAGCATCTGTAAAGGGAACGGACAGGTTAATGTCACGAGCATTACCTTTCATTGAACCTGAAGACATAGCAAACAAGCACTTTAATAAGGCCTGGAAAAAAAAACAAGAAAATGGGGAGTGTTTGTAAAGGGCCTTGAGACTTCCGACTGTAGTTCTTTCTTTTTCCCAACTTTACTAAAATATTTGTTTATCTCTTAGTTTTCAGTTCTGAAGACCGGTATACACCCCTAACTTATCTTCTCTATCTTTAGCTGTCTCTGCCCACGCTGCACCACAGCTACCACCCGCTGCTTGGAGAGCAGACACGCAAGCTGCCACCAAGGACTGGCCACAAGGACATGCATTAGACCACAGCCGATCGCATGATTGAGATGAGCAACTCATTGTCGGTGAAATCATCAGCGTGAGCCAACGTATCATTAATCAATGCTGATAAAACTGACGCAGGCAAGTTAAAAGGTTCATGATAAGAGGGACGTCAACGGAGGTGGTTCGGAGCAATGAGGGAGGTCAGGTGGAGGTTTTCCACCCTAAAAAGTAATAAAGTAACAAAGCTACCAAAATGGGTTGGAGAAGCAGCTAGATATTTCTGGGAAGAAGGGATTGATGGATATGCGAGAAAGAAAGGTTGGGTTTGAATAACTCAAAAAAAGAGATTTCTTTGATGGGTATAATGGCCATTTCCTATTTCTAAAAATTCTTCTGGCCCAACATGAATAGAAAGCAGACTCTTCAGTTTCAGTGTAATTTATATCATACCATCAAGGTTGGTATTTCAACTCTCAGCTGTGGCTCAATGGACAGCACACTCGCCTCTGAGTCAGAAGGTTGTGGGTTCCAGATACTTGAACACATAAATCCAGGCTGACACTCCAGTACAGTACTGAGGAAGTGCTGCACTGTCGGAGGTGCTGTCTTTTGGATGAGACGTTAAACCGAGGCCCCGTCTGCTCTCTCAGATTCCATGGCACTATTTTGAAGAAGAGCAGGGGAGTTATCCCCGGTGTCTGGGCCAATATGTATTCCTCAATCAACATCACACAAAAAAAAGATTATCTGGTCATTTTCACATTGCTGTTTGTGGGAGCTTGCTGTGCGCCCTACATTACAACAGTGAATACACTGCAAAAATAATTATTTAGCTGCAAAGCGCTTTGAGACGTCTGGTGGCCATGAAAGGCGCTATATAAATGCAAGTCTTTCTGTGACAACAAAAACAGAACATCTGTAGTATCTCCTAGTCCTGAGGAAGGACCTCTGGGCCTGAAACACTGACGAACTCCTGTTTATCCACAGATCATGTCTGATCAGCTGAGTATTTACAGCTTCTCCTGCTTTTGTTTTCAGAATTGCAGCATCTGGACCATTTTGCTTTTTGTCCAGTCTGTCTGACAACAGCTGTCAGAGCAAAATGAAACTCTTGATCAGCAATAGATAAAGCCCGTCTGCTAGTTGAAATGATTGCACTTGAATAAATTGAATTTCAATTCCCCAAACATAGACAGAGAACTCACACTGAACTAAAAGGTACTTAAAATGTAAGCTGGGTGTGCACTTGGCCATAATACTGTCTTTTAGGATTACTTCTTCGAAGTGTTTAAAATGATGATGGTATGGGAGAGGGTAGAGAGAAACAGACTGCTTCCAGTGGTTGGGGGGGGGGGTCTAGAATGAGGGGGCATAAATAGAAGCAGAAAGACTTGCATTTCTATAGCGCTTTTCACGACCACCGGACATTCCAAAGCACTTTACAGTCAATGAAGTGCTTTTTGAAGTGCAGTCACTGTTGTAATGTAGGAAATGCGGCAGCCAATTTGCGCACGGCAAGCTCCCACAAACAACAATGTGATAATGACCCAATAAACTGCTGTTTTTAGTGATGTTAATTGAGGGATAAATATTGGTCAGGACACCGGGGAGAACTCCCTTGGTCTGCTTCGAAATAGTGCCATGGGATTTTTTTATGTCCACCTGAGAGAGCAGACGGGGCCTCGGTTTAACGTCTCATCCGAAAGACGGCACCTCCGACAGTGCAGCACTCCCTCGGTACTGCACGAGTGTCAGCCTGGATTTTTGGGCTGAAGTCTCTGTAGTGGGACTTGAACCTACAACCTTCTGACTCAGAGGCAAGAGTGCTGCCCACTGAGTCACAGTTGACACCCTTAAGATCAAATGTAAGAGATTTCGGACACAGAGTAAGAGGAACGTTTCCTTTAAGACAGAGGACGGTGTGGCTGTGGTACACATTATCGAAGTTAGTGGTTGAAGCATAGACCACTCCAACAGTTAAGAAGGTTTTGTTAGCTGGTTGAAGGACAGAGGGATAAAGGGATCAGGGAATAGGATGGGCACATGGGTCTACTGCTCGTATGAAGAGTAAATACCAACTCAGGCTGGTTGGGTCGAAGGCTGTGCTTTCTGTGTTGAAGTTTCTGTGTAATTTCATGAATGGCCACTCGGTAATTTTGACAAGTGAAAACCACACAGCAAAGGTCTACTGCTATGTTCTTAAAAAGAACTGGCCCATTTCACCATCGTGTATCTACAAGCAGATCTGGTTCACGTTTGTGTTACATGCAAAATAGAACCTCGGGCACTCCCTGCCTAAACCTCTCCTTTCCTCCTTTAAAACACTTCTCAAAAGCCACCTCTTTGACCAAGCTTCTGCCATAATTTCTTCTTGTGTGGCTCCGTGTCAAATTTTTTGTTGTTGTCTTATAACAATCCTGTGAAGCACCTTAGGACGTTTACCATGTTACAAGCACTTTTTAATATAAGTTGTTGCTGTTGTTTGTAAGTGGTTAAAAAGAAAACCAAAAAAAAAAACCCTACCTTAGCATTGCGGTAGATTTATGTATTGTAACCTGGTCTTGATCAATTTTTGCCTCTTCAAAAAAAAATGGCAGCCTTACAGCCCTTTCACCAATGAGATCTGTAATTCAACCTCAGCCAGACTCATCGGTTTCTCTGGGCTGCAATGGTCCATCTGAAGTAAGCTGAAACCAATGGCCAATGGCATCAGGCCAACAGCACTAAACTAGCCCAAACTGAACACAGATTGATATTAAATTGACTGTATTGCTTACAGAAAATTCATCATCGAAGAAAGGATAGCTGGCATAGTAACAAAACAACATCTTGCATTTATATGGTACTTCAGCATATCATTGGAATGTCTCAAAACATTTCAAAATTAATTACTTTAGAAAACAGCGATTGTTGGGTTGGTAAATGCAGCAACCATTCTGCACCAATAACGACTCACAAACAGCAATTTTGGTTGAGGTAAGAAAGTTGGCCAGGTTACCAGGAGAACTCTCTTCTCTTCTTTGAATAGTCATGGGATCTTTAAAGTCCAGAACAGACAGGAGTGTGGGGGATGGCACCTCCAACAATGCAGCACTCCATCATTACTATACTGACCTACATTGGCTCTCGGCCAAGCAATAGCACAAATTTAATATTCCCATCCTGGTGTTCAAATCCCTCCATGGCCTCGCCCTTCCCCACCTCTGTAACCTCCTCCAGCCCTCCAACCCCTACCCCCAAGATTTCTGCGTTCCTCCAATTCCGGCCTCTTGTGCATCCCTGATTTCCATCGCCCCTCCATTGGCAGCCATGCCTTCAGCTGCCTAGGTCCCAAGCTCTGGAATTCCCCTCCCTACACCTCTTCGCCTTTCTACCTCACTCTGCTCCTTAAAACTGACCTCTTTGACCACGCTTTTGGTCACCTGTCCTAATACCTCTTTATGTGGCTTGGTGTCAAGGTTTGTTTGATAATGTTCCTGGGCACCTTGAGACGTTTTATTGCATTAAAGGGGCTATACAAATACAAGTTGTGATTGTAGCATCAGCCTAGATTACGAGCTTAAATCCTAGTGTGGGACATGAACCCGCAGTCTCCTGATCTACAGACCAGAAGATTACTAACTGACGGAGTTGTGGAAATACCAAAGCGGTGCAGTAGGCGGAGGTTAGTGCATGTTTGTTTGGGAGATACAGGAGTGTTTGAAACCGACAGTGCAGGAAAAATTACTTTGCTCCCCAGCAATGACGCCCCTCACCTTAATGGGCATAACAATTCATCACAAAAATACATGTTAAAAAAAAGATAATTTTTCATACGTTGACTTAGAAGCATAGAATGATACAGCACAGGAGGAGGCCATTCAGCCCATCGCACCTGTGCCAGCTCTTTGAAAGAGTTATCCAATTAGTCCCGACCCCTGCTCCTTCCCCAAAGCCTACAATTTATTTCATTTTTGGTATTTATCCAATTCCTTTTTGAAAGTTACGATTGAATCTGCTTCCACCAACGTTTCAGGCAGCGCGTTCCAGATCACAACAACTCGCTGCGTAAAAAAAAAATTCTCCTCATCCCCCCTCTGTGTCCTGTGCTTACCGACCCTCCTGCCATTGGAAGTTTCTCCCTATTTACTCTATCAAAATGCCTGATAATTTTGAACACATCTATGAAATCTCCTTTTAACCACCTCTGCTGCAAGAAAAACAATACGAGCTTCTCCAGATGTACATTTATCACAATTAGTTTCAAATAGGAAATCTTTACTTGAAGCGGGTTGAATGCAACTTCAGGTAAAATAAGTTTAATAGCTGTCCTGATCTTCAAATGTCACATGGTTAAATTCTAAAGGGTACAACACGAGTGTAAAAATGTCAAACGAAATTTGTCTCTTTTTGTTTACCTGGCAAGGCTCGGCTGGAAGAAGGTAATTTGTTTTGTAGTGAAGCGATATGTGTCAGGTCTATGCAGAGTAGTCAGTACACCATTTTACCTTCAACACTTCCTGTTCAGAAGCACACAGATCACAAACTGACAAGCTACTTCCTCTGTCACCGGGCTGGAGTTTCCATTAGAAACACTGAGCGAACGACGGAAGTGCGGGTCCTGATAGTACTACTGCTGCAACCTTACTTCGAGACAGACAGAAAACGTATGCAAAGTAGGAAAGAAATATCACGAGGCTAAATCTTAAACACCAAATCACAACTGTTTTGATTCTCCCTTCTCCAAGTTTGATACACTTTGATTTTTTTTTAACATGAGTGATGCATGAGTGCGTTCAATGTTAAAGCTTTTGGTCCTGGATAACCGCACATTTTTTATCATGACAAAACTGAGAATGGTTATGACAGAACTTGAATAATCCCTCGGTAAGTTTAGATACAATATGGTCTTTTGGAGTGATTTTGATCCCAAAAGCTCTTCGCCTCTCTAATTCTTTAAGATGCTCCCAAACCTACCTCTTTGACCAAGCTTTTGGACACCTGTCCTAATATTTCTGGAGTGATTTTGATCTCCTGAGGGAGTTGGAGAGGAATTTTCCAGAGTGCTATTTAGCCCCCTTTATTGGCCCTGTATTTCTTTCTGTTTTTTGGCCTGACCCGGGAGATTACATGGCTGAAGAGGGGGAGGGAGCACTGGTGGAAGGGGGGGTGGCGGGGGAGGCAGTAGGTAGCGTCTAGTCACGATGCTCCTGCCATTATTAGCATGGGGCAGGACGTGAAGGCTTTGGAGAGGGTACAGAAGAGATTTACTAGAATGGCTCCAGGGATGAGAGAATACAATCTGTGGACAGACTAGAGAAGCTTGGGTTGTTCTCCTTAGAACAGAGCATTGCTGAGAGGAGATTTTATAGGAGGTGTTTAAAATCATGAAGGATTTAGATAGAGTAAATAAAGCAAAACTGTATCCAATGGCTGAAGGGTCGATAATGAGAGGGCACAGATTTAAGGTGACTGTAAAAGAGTCAGAGGCAACATGAGGAAAAACTTAGATGCAATGAGTGGTTAGGATTTGGAATGCACTGTCTCATAAGGTGGTGGATACAGATTCAATAGTAGCCTTTAAAAGGGAACTGGATAAAAATTTGAAGGAGAAAAAATTGTAACGATATGGGGAAAGAGCAGGGGAGTGGCACTAACTGGATCGCTCTTCTAACGAGTTGGCTCAGACTCAATGGGCTGAATGGCCTCCTTCAGTGCTGTAATATTCTATGATTGATGGGCCAGCTTGTCTTTTCCTGCCTGTTATTTTCGTATATTCGTATGACACAAACCTATGAGAGTGTGATACTAGCTGAAGCGCTCATGCAGAGAGCCAGACGCATGGCGTCCTTCTGTGCAGTAACCATTCGATGATTCTATCTCCACAGAAGTCACTGTATAGGGAACTGTGCTCCTCAAGTATGGCCAAACACTAGGGACAGAAAAACAAATCATCTTGGATGGTTAGTGCCGAGGAAGACACACATTTGGAGGTAATCCAACTATTTAGCCTCTGTTTGCATTTGTGTCTGAAGCTAAATGTTTGTGTGGGTGTAAAGGTGACAGACTGTCTTTGTCTGTGTGTATAAAAGATCACGACAAATGCCACCATTTGTCAAATTGGCCAGACATTGCTGTCTGAAGATATCACAAGAATGTACTTCCTCGTAATAACTGAACTTAGACAGGAAAAAAGATTTCCTTCAAACATGAGGACTTTTTTTTTTATTAATTCACGGGATAGAAACATAGAAACATAGAAAGTAGGCCATTCGGCCCTTCGAGCCTGCACCGCCATTCAATGAGTTCATGGCTGAACATGCAACTTCAGTACCCCATTCCTGCTTTCTCGTCATACCCCTTGATCCCCCTAGTAGTAAGGACTACATCTAACTCCTTTTTGAATATATTTAGTGAATTGGCCTCAACAACTTTCTGTGGTAGAGAATTCCACAGGTTCACCACTCTCTGGGTGAAGAAGTTTCTCCTCATCTCGGTCCTAAATGGCTTACCCCTTATCCTTAGACTGTGACCCCGATTCTGGACTTCCCCAACATTGGGAACATTCTTCCTGCATCTAACCTGTCTAACCCCATCAGAATTTTAAACGTTTCTCTGAGATCCCCTCTCATTCTTCTGATCTCCAGTGAATACAAGCCCAGTTGATCCAGTCTTTCTTGATATGTCAGTCCCGCCATCCCAGGAATCAGTCTCGTGAACCTTCGCTGCACTCCCTCAATAGCAAAAATGTCCTTCCTCAAGTTAGGAGACCAAAACTGTACACAATACTCCAGGTGTGGCCTCACCAAGGCCCTGTGCAACTGTAGTAACACCTCCTTGCCCCTGTACTCAAATCCCCTCGCTATGAAGGCCAACATGCCATTTGCTTTCTTAACCGCCTGCTGTACCTGCATGCCAACCTTCAATGACTGATGTACCATGACACCCAGGTCTCGTTGCACCTCCCCTTTTCCTAATCTGTCACCATTTAAATAATAGTCTGTCTCTCTGTTTTTACCATCAAAGTGGATAACATCACATTTATCCACATTATACTTCATCTGCCATGCATTTGCCCACTCACCTAACCTATCCAAGTCACTCTGCAGCCTCATAGCATCCGCCTCACAGCTCACACTGCCACCCAACTTAGTGTCATCCGCAAATTTGGAGATACTACATTTAATCCCCTCGTCTAAATCATTAATGCACAATGTAAACAGCTGGGGCCCCAGCACAGAACCTTGCGGCACCCCACTAGTCACTGCCTGCCATTCTGAAAAGTATCCATTTACTCCTGCTCTTTGCTTCCTGTCTGACAACCAGTTCTCAATCCACGTCAGCACACTACCCCCAATCCCATGGGGTTTAACTTTGCACATTAATCTCTTGTGTGGGACCTTGTCGAAAGCCTTCTTAAAGTCCAAATACACCACATCAACTGGTTCTCCCTTGTCCACTCTACTGGAAACATCCTCAAAAAATTCCAGAAGATATGTCAAGCATAATTTCCCTTTCACAAATCCATGCTGACTTGGACCTATCATGTCACCTCTTTCCAAATGCGCTGCTAGGAGATCCTTAATAATTGATTCCATCATTTTACCCACTACCGATGTCAGGCTGACCGGTCTGTAATTCCGTGTTTTCTCTCTCCCTCCTTTTTTAAAAAGTGGAGTTACATTAGCTACCCTCCACTCCATAGAAACTGATCCAGAGTCTATGGAATGTTGGAAAATGACAATCAATGCATCCACTATTTCCAAGGCCACCTCCTTAAGTACTCTGGGATGCAGTCCATCAGGCCCTGGGGATTTATCGGCCTTCAATCCCATCAATTTCCCCAACACAATTTCCTGACTAATAAGGATTTCCTTCAGTTCCTCCTTCTTACTAGACCCTCTGACCCCTTTTATATCCGGAAGGTTGTTTGTGTCCTCCTTAGTGAATACCGAACCAAAGTACTTGTTCAATTGGTCCGCCATTTCTTTGTTCCCCGTTATGACTTCCCCTGATTCTGACTGCAGGGGACCTACGTTTGTCTTTACTAACCTTTTTCTCTTTACATATCTATAGAAGCTTTTGCAGTCCGTCTTAATGTTCCCTGCAAGCTTTCTCCCGTACTCTATTTTCCCTGCCCTAATCAAACCCTTTGTCCTTCTCTGCTGAGTTCTAAATTTCTCCCAGTCCCCAGGTTCACTGCTATTTCTGGCCAATTTGTATGCCACTTCCTTGGCTTTAATACTATCCCTGATTTCCCTTGATAGCCACGGTTGAGCCACCTTCCCTTTTTTATTTTTACGCCAGACAGGGATGTACAATTGTTATAGTTCATCCATGCGGTCTCTAAATGTCTGCCATTGCCCATCCACAGTCAACCCCTTAAGTATCATTCGCCAATCTATCCTAGCCAATTCACGCCTCATACCTTCAAAGTTACCCTTCTTTAAGTTCTGGACCATGGTCTCTGAATTAACTGTTTCATTCTCCATCCTAATGTAGAATTCCAACATATTATGGTCACTCTTCCCCAAGGGACCTCGCACAACGAGATTGCTAATGAATCCTCTCTCGTTACAAAACACCCAGTCTAAGATGGCCTCCCCGCTAGTTGGTTCCTCGACATATTGGTCTAGAAAACCATCCCTTATGCATTCCAGGAAATCCTCCCCTACTGTATTGCTTCCAGTTTGGTTAGCCCAATCTATATGAATATTGAAGTCACCCATGATAACTGCTGCACCTTTATTGCATGCACCCCTAATTTCCTGTTTGATGCACTCCCCAACATCACTACTACTGTTTGGAGGTCTATACACAACTCCCACTAACATTTTTTGCCCTTTGGTGTTCTGCAGCTCTACCCATATAGATTCCACATCATCCAAGCTAATGTCCTTCCTAACTATTGCATTAATCTCCTCTTTAACCAGCAATGCTACCCCACCTCCTTTTCCTTTTATTCTATCCTTCTGGATGCGGACGTCGCCAGCAAGGACAGCATTTATTGCCCACCCTAATTGTCCTCGAGAAGGTGGTGGTGAGCTGCTTTCATGAATACAATTGAGTGGCTCGCTAGGCCATTTCAGGGGGTAGTTAAGAGTCAACCACATTGCAGTGGGTCTGGAGTCACATATAGGCCAGACCGGGTAAGGCCATTAGTGAACCAGATGGGTTTTTACGACAATCCGATAGTCACTATTACTGATACTAGCTTTAAATTCCAGATTTATTTAATTAAATTAAATTTAAATTCCCCAGCTGCCGTGGTGGGATATACACTCGACTCCGGATCATTAATCAGGGCTCTCGATTACTATTCTCGTAACATAGCCACACTGCTACCGTACCCCTAATTTAAAGATGTTCTATGCAAAACAAAAGTTTCCAAAGGAACTATTATATAATTTGAGTCTCAATATGCATGGTGTTTATTTGGGGGGGGGGGGGGTGATGGTTTAAACCAGAAATGTAACCCACAACTGCAGGTCGCCTACCTTCTGTCCTTTTCATATCCGCATTTACAAAGCAAAAATGAAAGTTTCAAGTCCAGAAAATGGACAGTGCCGCTGGGCTGCATTGTTCCTGCTAATCCACAGTCAGTCACAGAGGCATTGAGGAGAGTTACAGGTTAGAACTGTCCCATGCAACATGTCACTGCTGGGAAGGTACGACTTCACCTCCCTCATCTAATGCACTTGGAAGGTAACAGAAATGTCAAAGAGAAAACTGGTTCTCTTTCTCCTCTAAATTTATAAAACACTGGGGGTCTAGAAATGGATCGAAGGTCACCACCGCCCGTTTACTGCCCAAAAACCCGCTAAGATTCTGCAATTAACGCCGGCAGAAAATTGATCAAAAAAAATGAAGAAAAAAAAACTGCAGGCGGGAAAAATGGGTGCTCCAGGAGGATTCTCGGCAATAAACACGATCCTGGTGAAATGAACCGGACCTCGGGAGGGCGGAGGGGGGGGGAGAATCACAAAAAATATTTTTTCAAAAAATAAAACATCGGTAAACATTCAAGGGAGCCTTTTTAAACTGATGCTGCAAAAAAATGTTTTAAAACCCATTTATTTACCTTTTTTTGCAGTGTTTCATACCTACTGTCCATCGAAGAGCTGCTCCAACTGGGTGTTTTTTTTTGTTGAAAAAGTACGGATCACCGCTCCCACCAAACTCGGGCGGGAATGGTTTTCCCAGCGTTGCGTGCCGGATGTCCGCTCCCCCAGCAGTATTTCGAAACAGCCGGCATAAGGCCCTGATGAATTTCCAACGGATTGAAACTCCGCCCAAAACAAGGAAATGCTGCCAAGAAACGCGGTGATAGGCTGATCAATTTCTAGCCCTGGGATTTTAACTTTTAAACATCCAAACTTTTTTTTTAAAAAACAGAATTTTGGGGAGATCAAAGCTACGGGTCATAAATATAAGATAGTCACCAATAAATCTAATAGGGAATTCAAGAGAAACTTCTTTACCCAGAGGGGTGGTTAGAATGTGGAACTCGCTACCACAAAGAGTAGTTGAGGCGAATAGCACGGATGCAGTTAAAGGTAAACTGGATAAGCACATGAGGGAGAAAGGAATAGATGGATAGGCTGACAGGGTTAGATGAAGAGGGGTGGGAGGAGGCTCGTGTAGAGCATAAACACCGGCACAGACCAGTTGGGCCGAATGGCCTGTTTCTGTGCTGTACATTCTATGTAATTACAATACTAGCAATTTTAATAACTTCATCCTGTATGACGCACCTTATTTAAGCTAATTAGTTCATTATACATCCATCCATTGAAAGCTCTTTTCTCAGATCAGTAAGTGATACAAGTGTTAAAGTCAAGTGTAGACACTGGTTGCTGTAGATAGAACAGTGTTTTTCCACCGCTGGGACTTGGGGTTCAAATGTAGCTCAGACTGCAGAGATAACGTCTCCTGGATGTGTCTGCAGCCTGGAATTTGGGGGTTTTTGTGTCAATTTCTTTCCATTCTCCTCTTCCTGCAAAGATGTTAACTACTTGCGAGCACGGGTATTTATCGACTTGGTTTATTTATTCATAATCTCTTCAGATTTAATGCCTAAATCCAACATAATTAAAAACAATGTGCTTATTGTCCTGCCAATGACTACCTTGGCAGTATGCAGTACTGATGATGAGAGCTGACCCACAATCACAGCTTGGAGAGGTCCAATGTAGTTACTGCCATTCACTTGCAAGATCAGAGGAAAAGCTCAATCACCCAAGCACATCAAAAAGCAATTACATACACAATCACATGAAGTGCTCACAGTCCCACTTTACTAGTGGTTTAGCTCTTGCCCTATTCCCCTGCCCACCTTGTCTTGGTGACAAGTCACACAAAGAGACCAGTTCCCAGACCAGGAGATATTGTGGAGCCAAGATGCTGAGTGTCACCAGGCTACTGAACCTTGGAGGGCATCACAGCTGAGTCCGAGCCTTTTCGCACCCAATGGCGTCACAGGAACTCCCCAGCAGGGATCACGGCGCAGAGACGAGGAACAATATGCCTGGCTGATCTTTGACCTCCATACCCCACCTGTGCAGAGGTCAACTGTAGCACCTTAACTGCTGTCCCAGCAGAGATCAGCTAACTCAGCATAGACCAGCAATAAAATCTGGTTCTTTCTGGTCTTCATAAGAATTAGGAGCAGGAGTAAGCCATTCGGCCCTTCGAGCCTGCTCCGCCATTCAAGATCATGGCTGATCTTCTACCTCAACTCCACTTTCCTGCACTATCCCCATATCCCTCGATTCCCTTAATATCCAAAAATCTATCTATCTCTATCCAGAATATACTCAATGACTGAGCATCAACAGCCCTCTAGAGAATTCCAAAGATTCACAAAGTGCAGAAATTTCTCCTCGTCTCAGTCCTAAATGGCTTTGTCTGATTGGCCCTATCATTTCTCAGAGTGATACTATTGAGATAAGCAGACAGGGAATTATCAACGTGGGCCTACGTCCCACCATTTTATGGCACTGCAATCCTCAATGAAGGAAGTTAAAATGGGGGGTGGTGGCGGCACGTGTCCTAAAAAATAATAGGGTTGTGGGTTGTAAAATAGCATAGATGTCTTTAAGGGGAAGCCAGATAGGTACTTGAAGGAGGAAGGAAGTGCTGATAGGGTGAGAAGATGTAAGGTGGGAAGTGACTCAAGTGGAGCATAAACGCCAGCATAGACTTGTTGGGCCAAATGGCCTGTTTCTGTGCTATAAACTCTCTGTATATAAAGAAAAGCATTCAGATCTCACCACTTATTTTCCACCGTCATAACATTACAGGTCATTATAGCCCAAAGAGGCTGATGGAAGTGAACACAGCCTCAGTTCTTGGCACAAGCAGTTGATGCAATGCAAGTCTTTGTTTCGTTTTAGACTTACAAAAACATTATCTAATTGGGAAAGCTGACCCATATTCCTGTTTCCTCTGAAATACTTGGAAACATTCTCGCCGAGTGATGGCCAGTTAAACCAATGAGTCATTTTTCCTCCACTGTTTCGACAGACATAAATTTCAAAAACACTGCTGCTTCCTCCAAAAGCTGCCTGTTCTCACTAACTGTGAAGTGTGTGTGTTTTTACAGAGACCAAGTTTGTCACTGCATCCCACAACTGACAGTGGAATCATTATTATAGTAATTCTCCCACCAAACACTTATAACCTTCAATCTTATACTTACATAAACTTGAGGTCATCCAAAACGTGGCTGCCCGTGTCCTAACTCACACTAAATCCCGCTCACCCATCACCCCGTGCTCGCTGAGCTACATTGGTCCCCCCGGTTAGGCAATGCCTCAATTTTAAAATTCTCGCCCTTGTTTTCAAATCCTTCCGTGGCCTCGCCCCTCCCTATCTCTGTAATCTCCTCCAGCCCCACAATCCCCACCCCCATGCCGAGATATCTGTGCTCCTCTAACTCTGGTCTCTTGAGCATCCCTGATTTTAATCGCTCAACCATTGGTGGCCTTGGCTTCAGCTGCCTAGGCCCTAAATTTCTCCACCTTTGCGATGCTCCTTAAAAGCTATCTCTTTGACCAAACTTTTGGTCATCTGCCCTAATTTCTCCTTATGTGGCTCAGTGTCAAATTTTTTTTTCTAACAAATTTTGTTTTACTACGTTAAAGGCGGTATATGAATACAAATTGTTGTTGTTACTAACTTTTGGGGAAAAATCTTTGCCATTCCTCTCCCCCCACCTCAAATGTTTCCTCTCCTACAGGTGCTGCCTCATACTGAACCAGTAGTCCTCTGTCCATTTTTCCTAAATGAACCTAGATGTTGAATATCACCAGGCTGTTGAACCTTGGCGGGCATCACAACGGAGTCCGAGCTTTTTCCTCGCCCAACCGCTTCACAGGAACTCCCCATCAGGGATCACGGCGCAGAGACGAGGAACAATATGTCTGGCTGATCTTTGACCTCCGTACCCCACCTGTGCCGAGGTCAACTGTAGCACCCTAACTGCTGTCCCAGCAGGGATCAGTTAATTCAGCATAGACAAGTGATAAAACCTGGCACCTTCCGGTCTTCATGAGAACATAAAAAATAGGAGCTGGAGTAGGCCATTCGGCCCTTCGAGCCTGCTCCACCATTCAATAAGATCATGGCTGATCTTCGACCTCAACTCCACCTTCCCACACTATCCCCATATCCCTTAATATCCAAAAATCTATTGATCTCTGCCTTGAATATACTCAACGATTCAACATTCACAGCTCTCTGGAGTAGAGAATTCCAACAATTCACAACCCTTTGAGTGAAGAAATTTCTCCTCAGCTCAGTCCTAAATGGCCGACTCCTTATTCTGAGACTGTGACCCCTGGTTCTAGACTCCTCAGCCAGGGGAAACATCCTCCTTGCATTTATCCTGTCAAGCTCTGTAAGAATTTTATATGCTTCAATGAGATTACCTCTCATTCTTTAAAATTCTAGATTCTTCATCACATGACAACAAGTTAAATATGGATGAGGAAAACCATTTGGCCTTTAACACATACATACTGAAAGACCCTGCACTTCCCCCTTGTTAGCCGTGGCTCAGTTGGTAGCACACTCGCCTGTGGATAAGAAGGTTGTGGGTTCATATCCCACTCCAGGGACTTGAGCACATAAATCTAGGCTGAGGGAGCGCTGCACTGCCGAAGGTGCCATCTTTTGGATGAGCCATAAAACCGAGGCCCCGTCCGCTCTCTCAGGTGGATGTAAAAGATTCCATTGCACTATTTCAAAGAAGAGCAGGGGAGTTATTCCCGGTGTCCTGGGATCAACTCGCAATCAACATAACAAAAACAAATTATCTAGTCATTATCACATTGCTGTTTGTGGGAGCTTGCTTTGCGCAAATTGGCTGCTGCGTTTCCCATATTACAACAGTGACAACACTTCAAAAGTACTTCATTGGCTGTAAAGCGTTTGAGATATCTGGTGGTCGTGAAAGGCGCTTTATAAATATAACTCTTTCTTTCTTGCCCTATTGCACCTCTCCATAGTCTCCTTCCAAAGCTAACAAGCCTGAGTTTCTGCAGGTGTTCTTCATAATTCAGATCTCCAACACTGGGGATCAGCCTGGTTGTTCCCCTCTGCACTGCCTCTCATGCTTGACTGCCTCCCTTGTGTCTCAGTAACCAAAACTGAACATAGCTGTGATCTGAGCAGAGCACGTCACAGTTTGAGCGTGACTTCTGGAACAGGCTGCCGGCTCGTGCGGTGAACAGCGATTCGCTGAATTGCTTCACGCGAGAGTTCTACCGGTTTCGTGCCGGGATCCGCAGGGATCACCTCGTACAAAGGGCAGGTACTGTGCGTAGAATGTACAGCACAGGTAAAGGCCATTTGGCCCAACAGGACAAGACTGGCTTCATGCTCCACACGAGCCCCCTTCCAACCCTCTTCATCTCGCCCCATCAGCATAACAAAATGACACGCATCATGGCCAGACTGGTCGCCTGCACTAGTTTCAATCGCTTATGAGGGGAAGGGTCGTAGAGGAAGTTTCCACCAACACATCAGAGGAGTAATCTCTCTGCCTACCCTTCTGCCCCCCCCTTTCCCCTTTTAAATAAAATATAGAAATTGCTGGATTTGCTGCTGGATTTGATGAACAGACGAACAATGACAGACAGGTAAAGACCATCCAGTCCATCGAGCCTGTCCCACACAATTGCGATACCTTGTGTATCACAACATATACGCTCCACCCCACCCCAAACCATGTGATCTCCTGGGAGAGGCAAAAAATGAAAAAAAAAACAGAATAATTTGGGGGAAAAAATCTGGGAAATTCCTCTCCGACCCACCTCGGGGGTCGAAACTGGTCCAGGAGAGCCCTCTGGCCCTGAATTTCCTGCAGTAAATACCTTCTGTACGTGGCGACCTCTGCCACAGCCAGAAACAAATCCAGCTTTCGCTTGAAGGAATTCAGCAAGTCTGCATCTACCACATGAAACGGCAGCTTGTTCCAGAGCTCTACTGTTCTCTGGGAAAAGAAGCGGACTTCTAACCTAGATCTAGCCCTACACTATACTATACAACTTAAATCTTGATTGGGCTTCCATTGTGGCTCAGCTATCCTCCAGTGGGAGAGGGCTGCAGCTGCGTTGCTGTCTGTTTCTCCCCTCCCCGGCCAAATTTCCAAAGGAACAGCAGTGGGCAGGCACATAGGTGACAGGCTCGCTAGCTTGTAACCGATTTACATCAGAAGGCAAAAGAGCTGGACAATCAGCACTGAGGCCGATAGGATTTTCAGAAAAGCTGGTTTTGTTCAATATACCCTGAAGGCAATCGAGGATAATAAATTACATTTTTGAACTATGTTCCGATCCTGCATTAATTTCTCCCGTTAAGTGTTCGACATGAAGGATTATTTCTCTGTTAAATGCGATGTCTTACAGCCAGCACCCCCAGTTACTATTATTGTAAAGGCCAGTCCAATCATTCCTGCTGAAACACAGCAGTTCTGATCAACTACTGACTGGCTATGCCACAGCAATTGAGGTTACCTGTTCAATAATGGCCTGTTCGACCAGTATGTCAATTGAACGTTGATCGTTAAGTTGGAAAACAGAGCAGGGTCACCTCTCGATAACCTCCATGATCAGTCAGCAGACAAATGCAAAGATTCTTGCACAGACTCTGCACGTCCAGCTTTCAATTTCTTGCTCACCTTTTCCGTACGGAGACAAATTTCTCACAGAACAATTTTCTTTGGGAAGTTCACAAAAGGACATTGCCTCGCCTCTATTGACCAGCTACGTCAGCCTGCTCTTACTTGAGCACACTCCTACCTACCTGATGCAGTCAGCTTCTCTACACTTCCACCACACTGCCACATCTAGAGCTTAACATTAGAGGCGATGCCGCGATATACAGACAGCATCACATATTTGACACGACCCTCTCCCAACAGAGTATTAAAGTAGTGTTCACTTTTGACCACTAGTTAGTAAAATTTGACAAAGCACAATGGGAATCAACAAGTGCTCCAAACAGGGCGATTGGCACAAACAAGTTTGGGCAAGGAGGTTGGGGAATTTGTCCAAAGAGTTTAACAAAAATAAATAACAAATGACAGGTTTGAAGTCAGCTGCAACTAAACAGTGGGTGTCATGTGGTGCCCGTGGTCCAGCTGGCATGCAAACCCTGCATACTGGTACCCCAGGGTCACCCTGGCACATACTGAAAATCAAAATGTGGGCAAGTGGACAGACATCTTCCCTGGAAATCTCACACATCTAGGGCTTGTGCAAGTGGGCAGACTTGGCCAAGGTCAGGAGCAGCACCACCAGGATAGGGTCAGGAGAGAATCATACAGCACAGAAAGACTTGCATTTATATAGCGCCTTTCACGACCACCGGACCTCCCAAAGCGCTTTACAGCCAATTAAGTACTTCTGAAGTATAGTCACTGGTGTAATGTGGGAAACGCGGCAGCCAATTTGCGCACAGCAAGCTCCCACAAACAGCAATGTGATAATGACCAGATAATCTGTTGTAGTGATGTTGATTGAGGGATAAATATTGGCCAGGACACAGGGGATAACTCTTCTTCGGAATAGTGTCATGGAATCTTTTACGCCCACCTGAGAGAGTAGACAGGGCCTCGGTTTAACGTCTCATCCGAAAGACGGCACCTCCGCACTCCCTCGACACTGCACTGGAGTGTCAGTCTAGATTTATGTGCTCAAGTCCCTGGAGTGGGATTTGAACCCACAACCTTCTGAGTCAGAGGTGAGTGTGCTATCCACTGAGCAATTGGCTGACACAGAAAGAGGCCATTTGGCCCATCGTGCCTGTGCCAGCTCTCTGAAAAAACTGCCAATTTGTCCCACTCCTCTTTCCCCACAGCCCTGCAAAGTGCTACAAGAGTTCACTGCACAAAAATCAGATTGTTGCAAGTAACGCCATGCTCTGCTTGGCAGTTGTGGCAGGCGGGTTATCATTTTGAGACCCAGCTGTTTGACATTATAAGAATGGAGAATATGGCTGCCCACAGGAGACCCATGGTTTTACGTGGATTAATTAATACCACCGACCACCAGTTTAGACCCAGTGCTGGAGCAAGGGATTTTTAATTGTGTAAAGATCTGCTAAGTATCAAAAACAATTTTGGGTTCAGCTGATAATGGGATGACCCATACAAAACCAGAAAGGGTCCAGGTTTGATTCTTCGTCTGTGCCAGTCTGAAGCAGGTCTTTGAAGCAGCCTTACAATTAACTTCAATGGCCCTGGCCTGAGGAGGGGGAAGTGAGTCAGATTTCTAATCACTATCCCGTGGCCCTTGCTGTAAGATGGGGAGGTGGAAAAAATTTCACTAGGTGTCATAAATCATAAAAGTAATAAATTATCTTGTTACAAGTATAAATTTGAATCTCACATCAATAACATTGCTCGTCACACTTTATATACATTGCCTAAATGCTTACTCCTGGTAGGTGTATAAAAAAACACGCAGTAAGTTATGACTAAATACAAAAACGAGATCTTATTACTGTTACCTTTAATTGTTCGGGATTTTTTTCCCCTACATTAGATCAGATCCATTTCTGGACTACATTTAAATCTAATGTTAAGCCACCGCATAAAGCACATACACACACACAGAAAATGAAAGCTGCAACACGTTTACCTCTTCGAAGTCTAGCAGCAGCAGCCGCTGTGCTCTGAGCTGAGCCGGGATCACAGCTGCCGATCAGAGCTGGAAGAATGGGTTCCCAGCAAAATGCAAAGCAACAGGCTGCAGCGCGCACACACACACACTGGGTGACAGTTCTCCCGCAGGACCCAACACACACCACACACACAAATCCGGCAGAGCATCGGTTCCCAAACACTTAAGAGTTGGGCAGAAGTAGTGAGAAGGGAGAGGAAGAGGAGAAGGAAGCAGCGCCGCTCCAAACCTCGTGAGTCCGGTTAGGCAGAACCGAGCCCCGAGCGGTGGGTTGGACAGATTGGCTGTATCGGAGAGTGCGCTGGATAAGACATGAGGGCTAGAGGGAGAGGCAGAGACTGGCGCCGGGAGATGGGCTGGGACTGAATTAGTCACCAATGCACTGAGCCTGTAGGTGGAGAGAGTTATTCAGCAATGCATTGAGCCTATAGATTGGAGTGAGTTATTCAGCAATGCATTGAGCCGAAAGATTGGAGTGAGTTATTCAGCAATGCATTGAGCCTATAGATTGGAGTGAGTTATTCAGCAATGCATTGAGCCTAGAGATTGGAGTGAGTTATTCAGCAATGCATTGAGCCGAAAGATTGGAGTGAGTTATTCAGCAATGCATTGAGCCGAAAGATTGGAGTGAGTTATTCACCAATGCACTGAGCCTATAGATTGGAGTGAGTTATTCAGCAATGCATTGAGCCGAAAGATTGGAGTGAGTTATTCACCAATGCACTGAGCCTGTAGGTGGAGTGAGTTATTCAGCAATGCATTGAGCCTATAGATTGGAGTGAGTTATTCAGCAATGAATTGAGTCTGTAGGTGCAGGTCTCCAGTCGACCTGGTTAACCCTTGCCACTGGATAAAGGCCTAGCTCTGTCAAGCCCGTGCGGTGGCTGATGTGCAACGGTCACCACACGTTAAAAAAATCCACGCACATGCATCTTCCACTCCCTCAATTGGAGTTCGGGACTGGAATAACGGGTCCTTCATTGAAACATCTGTGAACTCATGTGGAAGCAAGTCATCCTCGTTCGAGGGACCACCTAAGAGTCTGTAGGTGGGGTATGTTATTCTGCCTATAGATTGGAGTGAGTTATTCTCCACGCATTGAACCTGTAGATTGGAGTGAGTTACAGGGCTTACTGAGCAATGGATTTGGTAGACGGGATGCATTGTGCACCCATATATTGTGCTGGTAGATGGGGTATGTTGTGCGGCAGTGGATGGGGTGTGTTACTCATCCATGTGGTGTGGTATGGTTAGATATCAGGTGAATTGTTCAAATATTCATTAACACTTTCAAAAAAAAGTGCGAGGTAAATATCTCAGAACATAATTGAAGATTATGCGAATAGTATGTGCAGCTGTGATCAAATAACACAGAACATCTTGTGCTGCTGGTGTAGGGGAGGGAGAAGGATTGGTTTATGGCAGGCAGCAAGCCAAGATTAATTCATGGAGATGACTGAGATGGATAAATATTCTGGAGTTGTTTGATTATCAAGGAATATTTATGCAGGATTTACCCTTGGGACTTGAAATGGGAAGGATAGAATCCATGATAGTGTAGACTGTACATGGTCTGTGAAAGGAGTGGAATTGATGAACCAAATGGCTATTTGTTCTTCGGTGGTTTGTTATATTCTTATTATGGGCTATGACAATTATTAATTATGGCACTATACCAGTTAGATGGGCAAAGTTATTCAACAATGTGTCGTGTTCGTTGATGTGCTGAATTACTCTTGTATTCACTGCGATGGTCAGATGAACTGATTATTCAATAATGCACCGTTCTACAAGATACTGCTTGACTCTAATTCACTGTGTCAGTTAGATGAAGTGAATTGCTTTCTCTTGCATTGAGTAATGCGATGACTTTCTAACGCAATGTTGTGGTAGATGGCAAACTGGCTGTCTCGGAAAGTGGAATACCATGAGCCCATGTCATCTAAGCATGGAAGCAGATAGATTCTGTTTATATTAATCACTGCACACCGATATTGTGCCACCTCACCCCACCTACCGGTTAAAGGAGGAGCCTCTGTAGGAAGCAAGGAATGCAAAGGCAACAGGTAATGACAACCAAGTCTAAACAATAAACTCAAAAAGAAAAATGATCATTGGAGAGAGTCTAACCACCTTCCATTGATACTCAACGGCATTACCATAGCCGAATCCTCCACCATCAACATCCTGGGGTCACCATTGACCAGGAACTTAACCGGACCTGCCACATAAATACAATGTCAACAAGAGCAGGTCAGAGGCTGGGTATTCTGCGACGAGTGTCTCTCCTCCTGACTCCCCAAAGCCTTTCCACCATCTACCAGGCACAAGTCAGGAGTGTGATGGAATACTCGCCACGCGCCTGGATGAGTGCAGCTTCAACAACACTCAAGAAGCTCAACACCATCCAGGACAAAGCAGCCCGCTTGATTGGCACCCCATCCACCACCTTCAACATTCACTCCCTCCACCACCGGTGCTTCATGGCTGCAGTGTGCACCATCTACAAGATGCACTGCAGCAAATCACAACGGCTTCTTTGGCAGCACCTCCAATACCTGCGACCTCTACCACCTAGAAGGACAAGGGAAGCAGGCGCATGTGAGCACCACCACATGCAAGTTTCCCTCCAAGTTACACACCATCCTGACTTGGAAATATATCGCCATTCTTTCATCATCCCGGGACCAAAATCCTTCATTCATCACACGGACTGCAGCGGTTCAAGAAGGCGGCTCACCACCACCTTCTCAAAGGAAATTAGGGATGGGTAATAAATGCTGGCCTTGCCAGCCACGCCCACATCCCGGAATGAATTAAAAAAAAATAAAACCAGAAATGAAAGGATGGAAGAAGGGAGAAATGAAACTAAAATAGCTGCAGCCACAAAGCGATGATATTTCAATGTTTCTAATGTTGATTTGCCCAACAGTGTAAACAAATAATGAGAGAAGTACCCAGAAGCATATGCTCCCTGCTGTAATGTTTGGAGTAACTTCAAAAGAAAGTTTAATGGAAGGGGAGGAGCGCAGAGAACACCAGGAAAAGAGGAAGAAAAAGCCTGATGAAAGCGTGTAGTCATTGAAGATAAAACGAGAAATACTGTGTGTAGGGAAGTAAGAATCGTGTGGGAAGAGGAAATTAAACCCTCCCTTGATTTGACAAAGATAAACTTTTTAAAAAAAAATTTGGGCTGGGCCCGCACTCAAGCGTTTTACAAAATGCATGGGTGCATACATACATCTTGGGTTTTAATTCTGTGTTTATTTATGGCAGCTATTTTCAATTTATCTTGCTGACTGTTTTTAAATGCCTAAATTGTGCATTATTTTGTGCTTCAAAGAATAATCTTTTGTTATAACTTTATAGTGCTGCGTCTGGAATACATTTTTTTTATTGGTATTTAATAAATGTCATTAATATTCCAGCATAATAACCAATGAAACAGGTAAATAGAAATTTTATAACTAGAATCATAGAATGATACAGCTTGGAAGGTGGCCATTCGGCTCAGTGTGCCTGTGCCGGTTCTTTGAAAGAGCTAGGCAATTAGTCCCACTCCCTTGCTCGTCCCCATTGCCCTGCAATTGTTTCCTTTTTCAAGTATTTATCCAATTCCCCTTTTGAAAGTTACTATTGAATCTGCTTCCACCATCCTTTCAGGCAGCGCGTTCCAGGTCACAACAACTCGCGGTGTAATTTTCTTTTTCCACATGCCGCCTGTTTTTCTTGTGCCAATGACCTTAAATCTGTGTCCTCTGGTTAACAACCCTCTGCCACTGGAAACAGTTTCTCATTATTTACTCTATTAAAACCCTTCAAGATTTTGAGCACCTCTATCAAATCGCCCCTTAACCTTCTCTGCTCCAAGGAAAACAACCCCAGCCTCTCCAGTCTCTCTACATAACAGAAGTCCCTCATCCCTGGTACCATTCCAGTAAATCTCCTTATCTTCTCGAAGGCCTTGACATCCGTCCTAATGTGTGGTGCCCAGAATTGTCCACAATACTCCAGCTGGGATCGAACCAGTGTTTTATAAAGGTTTAGCATAAATCCCTTGCTTTTGTACTCTGTGCCTTTACTCATGTCAAAGATCCTGCATGCCTTTTTAACTGCCTTCTGAATTTGTCATCTCACCTTCAAAGACTTGTAATACATACACCCGCAGGTCTTTCTGTTCCTGCACCCCATTTAAAATTGTACCATTTAGTTCATATTGCCTCTTCTCATTTCTCCTACCAAAATGAATCACTTCACACCTAAGAACATAAGAAATAGGAACAGGAGTACAGCCATACGGCCCCTCGAGCCTGCTCCGCCATTCAATAAGATCATGGCTGATCTGATCATGGACTCAGCTCCACTTCCCTGCCCGCTCCCCATAACCCCTTATCGCTCAAGAAACTGTCTATTTCTGTCTTAAATTTATTCAATGTCCCAGCTTCCACAGCTCTCCGAGGCAGCAAATTCCACAGATTTACAACCCTCTCATCTCTGTTTTAAATGGGCGGCCCCTTATTCTAAAATCATGCCCTCTAGTTCTAGTCTCCCCCAACAGTGGAAATATCCTCTCTGCATCCACCTTGTCAAGCCCCCTCATAATCTTATACGTTTCGATAAGATCACTTCTCATTCTTCTGAACTCCAATGAGTAGAGGCCCGACTTACTCAACTTTTCCTCATAAGTCAACCTCCTCATCCCCGGGATCAACCTAATGAACCTTCTCTGAATTGCCTCCAAAGCAAGTATATCCTTTCGTAAAAATGGAAACCAAAACTGCACACAGTATTCCAGGTGTGGCCTCACCAATACCTTGTATAGCTGTAGCAAGACTTCCCTGCTTTTATACTCCATCCCCTTTGCAATAAATACCAAGATATCATTGGCCTTCCTGATCACTTGCTGTACCTGCATACTATCCTTTTGTGTTTCATGCACAAGTACCCCCAGGTCCCACTGTACTGCAGCACTTTGCAATCTTTCTCCATTTAAATAATAACTTGTTCTTTGATTTTTTTTTTCTGCCAAAGTACATGACCTCACACTTTCCAACATTATACTCCATCTGCCAAATTTTTGCCCACTCACTTAGCCAGTCTATGTCCTTTTGCAGATTTTTGGTGTCCTCACACATTGGTTTTCCTCCTATCTTTGTATCGCCAGCAAACTTGGCTACGTTACACTCTGTCCCTTCTTCCAAGTCGTTACTATAGATTGTAAATAGTTGGGGTCCCAGCACTGATCCCTGCGGCACCCCTCTAGTTACTGGTTGCCAACCAGAGAATGAACCATTTATCCCGACTCTCTGTTTTCTGTTAGTTAGCCAATCCTCTATCCATGCTAATATATTACCCCAACCCAGTGAACTTTTATCTTGTGCAGTAACCTTTTATGTGGCACCTTGTCAAATGCCTTCTGGAAGTTCAAATACACCACATCCACTGGTTCCCCTTTATCCACCCTGTTCGTTACATCCTCCGTGTTAAATTTAATCTGCCATGTGTCTGCCCATTTCACCACTCTGTCTATGTCCTGTAGTCTGTTACTATTTTCCTCATTGTTTACTACATTTCCGGGTTCCGTGTCATCTGCAAACTTTGAAACCTATATAGCCAAGTTCAGCTCATTAATATATATCAAAAAGAGCAGTGGTCCCAACCCCAGTCTGAAAAACAACAGTTCACCACTACTCTCTGCTTTCTGTCCCATAGACAATTTCTCTACAACCTCCTCCTTCCCTTGACATTGGCAGCATTCTCTTTAGTGGAGACAGATGCAACATACCCATTTAGTACCTCAGCCATGTCCTCTGCCTTCACAAGAAAATCTCCTTTTTGATCCCTAATTGGCCCCACCTTTCCTTTGACCTACCCTTTTACTACTTCTATGTTTATAAAAGACTTACGGGTTCCCTTTTATGTTACTTGCTAATATATTCTCATACACACTCTGGCCCTCTTATTTTCTTTTTCAGTTAGCCCTTGTACTTTTTATGTATGGTTTGGTTCTCTGCTGAATTATGATTTATCATAAGCCTCCTTTTTCTGTTTCATTTTAATCTGTATAATCTTGAGTCATCCAGGGAGCTCTTGCTTTTGATGCTCTTCCTTTCCCCCTCAAGAGAATGTGTCTAGTCTGTATCTGAGCTATCTCCTTTTGAAGGCCTCACATTGCTTATTTACTGTTTTACCTGTCAATCTTTGATTCCAATCTACCTGGGCCAGATCCCTTTTCAACTCACTTAAATTAGCCCTGCTCCAGTTGAATATTTTCACAATTTGATTTTTCCTTGTCCTTTTCCGAGATTACTCTAAACCTAATGATACTGTGATCACTGTTTCCCAAATGCCCTCTCACTGAAACATTCTTCACTTGCCACGCCTCATTTCCTAGAATTCGATCCAGCACTGCTTCCACCCTTGCTGGGCTGGGAACGTACTGATCAAGCAAGTTCTCTTTTACACATTTAAGGAATTCCTTCCCCTCTTTTAAGAACATAAGAACAATAAAAATAGGAGCAGGAGTAGGCCATGCGGCACATCGAGCCTGCTCCGCCATTCAATAAGATGATGGCAGACGATGCACCTCAACGCCAGAGCTCTATATCCCTTGATTCTCCGAGACTCCAATAATCTATCTATCTCAGCCTTGAATATATTCAGAGACTCAGCATCCACAGCCCTCTGGGGCAGAGAATTCCAAAGATTCACTACCCTCTGAGTGAAGAAATTCTTCCTCATCTCAGTCCTAAATTTCCTACCCCGTATCCTGAGACTGTGACCCCTTGTTCTCGACTTCCCAGCCAGGGGAAATATCCTCCCCGCATCCAGTCTATCCAACCCAGTCAGAATTTTATACGTTTCAATGAGATCCCCCTCTCATTCTTCTAAACTATAGTGAATACAGGCCTAGTCGACCCAATCTCTCATCCTACGACAGTCCTGCCATCCCAGGAATCAGTCTGGTGAACCTGCGCTGCACTCCCTCTATGGCAAGTATATCCTTTCTTAGGTAAGGAGACCAAAACTGCACGCAATACTCCAGGAGCGGTCTCACCAAGGCCCTGTATAAGCATAGTAAGACATCCTTGCTCCTGTAAACAAATCCTCTTGCAATGAAGGCCAACATACCATTTGCCTTCCTAACTGCTTGCTGCACCTGCATGTTTTCTTTCAATGATTGGTGTACAAATACACCCAGCTCCCTCTGTACATCGACATTTCCCAAGCCATCACCATTTAAATAATACTTTGTCCTTATGTTTTTCCGACCAAAGTGGATAACTTCACATTTACCCACGTTATACTGCATCTGCCATGTGTTTGCCCACTCACTCAACCTATCTAAATTGCCTTGCAGCCTCTTTGCATCCTCCTCACAACTCACAATACCACCTAGTTTTGTGTTGTCAGCAAACTTGGAAATATTACATTTGGTTTCCTCATCCAAATCATTTATATATATATATATATATATATTGTGAATAGCTGGGGCCCAAGCACTGATCCCTGTGGTACCCCACTAGTCACTGCCTGCCACCGCGAAAAAGACCCGTTTATTCCTACTCTCTGTTTCCTGTCAGTTAACCAATTTTCAATCCATGCCAATACATTACCCCCAATCATATGTGCTTTAATTTTGTACACTAACGTCTTATGTGGGACTTTATAAAAGGCCTTCTGAAAATCCAAATATACTACATCCACTGGTTCTCCCTTATCTATTCTATCAGTTACATCCTCAAAAAACTCCAGTAGGTTTGTCAAACATGATTTTCCTTTCATAAATCCATGTTGACTTTGTTTAATCCCTTTACACTGTTACTTTCTCAGTCAATATTAGGAAAATTGAAGTCCCCCATTATCAGTGCTCTAAAGTTCTTGCATCTTTCTGCAATTGCCTACAAAGTATCAAAGATAACACAAAAATTGGCCAGGTGGTTGGTAGTGAGAAAGAAAGCTGTCGGCTGCAGTTAGATATCAATGGACTGATCAGGTGGTCAGAAAAGTGACAAATGGAATTCAATTCATGGGATTGGTGGCCATCTTGGTTACTGTGTACCAGCTAAATAGAGAAGGAAAAAAAGGCAAAATTATAAAATAGATTGCAGAAAAATACCTGATTTCAGCACAATTGAAATTTAAATCTGATTTGGTTTTGAGATGATACATTGGAAAAGATAATGAATCTAATTTATTGACTTTTTATTACAGTTAAATATATTATTTATTAAGAGTCTGGGCACTCATCAAGTTGATAGATAGCCGTGCTGGGGAATTCTCAGGGATAACCACTCGATTATGCAGTCCTGCTACATATACCATTCTATGCTTCCATCCTCTCCCCTCCTCTCCACTCCCAGTTACTTTCGAACTGATTGTTCGGGGCTGTGTGAAAGGATAACCTCCACACGTATTCTACAGAGTACGGGGAGAGAAAAGGGGAATGTGAGTAAGTGGATAGTTCTTTCAGAGAGGCAGCACATGCACAATGGGTCGAATGCAATTATTACTTTTCAGAAAATAAAAGATAAAGTGTGCATTACTTGTGTAGAAGACCATCAAAAAAAAGCGGCAGGATATGGTACACATGATTTCTTTTAAAATGAGTTCCTGATGCCAATTGTACTTACGGAGCTGATATTGAGCAGAAGATGAGTACTTCCTCAAAGGGAGATTTCTAAAAGGATCATGGGGCCAACTGTAATCATTCCCAGCCACCTCTTGTTTAGATCAAGAACATTGCTGGCACGAGGCCTGATGGAACGTTATCTGCCTGCACCTCTTGCCGAGGAAATGATTTATGATCCAACAAAAAAAAGAGCAGAATAAAATATGTTAAAAATAAAAGAGAAGATAAATAACCTAACTGAAAGAGACACAGAGCTAATCGCCTCTGGCCACCAAGCTTTCCCACACTGTACAACTCCAGTGAACTGACTTACCATAAATATATAATAAATATTTGCTCTGGTATCTTTCCATGGCGATCATACTGGTGTGTCATTACTGTGGAAGTCAGTTTTCAAACACTCCTTTTATCTAGTGGAGTTTCATCTTGTTCTTTATTTCTAACCCCTAATGCATTATACACGGTAACCACAGCTTACTTTCACGAGAATGCAAGATTCTGTCTAGACTCTGCATCAGCATCGAAATGAAAGACAGCCAATGGAGGTGGGACAAGTGGACTGCTAATCTTAAATAAAACAAACCCATTCAGTGCTCAGCTCCATTTGGAAACAGTACATGTAACTGGCTTTTGGCATCTATCAATCAACATCATGCAAACAGAAAAAGAATTCAATAGCACAACATCATTTATTTTTAAATAGAAATTTGCCTTTCCTGGGATTGTTTATAATCCTGTACAGAAATTGGTGGAACATTCACATGAATATGGATATAATTCTGTTCCTGTCAAGGCCATAACTATTTTCTTAAGAGGGGGATAAAAAAAGGTGGTAGCTCCCAAAGAATTGTATTTGTTTCACCTTTTTGAGAAAAATGATTAATATTAAAATAGTTTTCTATGTAGTTACAGCAACCAAGTTCCAGAAATTAATTTCAGATTATTTGGCAAAGTGGACCAAACCTTAAAATACTCTTTCCACAAATAAATTTGTGGTATATATAAACCAGAGCTGCTTATTTGCACATTTAAAAAAAAAACATTCCCTCTCCAATTCCCCCCCACCCAAAGATGCTGACTTATGATGGGCTATTGTCACCTTCCCGTACCCTGGCCAGGTGGTAATTCAATGTGTGTAAGGCAAGACAATTAGTGTTGGCAGGTTATTTGACTGCCGGAGCATCACAGTTAGCATGTCTTCACTGAACATACACACCCAGCTCCACAAAGGAGTTTACAGGAGCAAGAACCCTACCTAAATTTCCCATCCTACATTGTGGCCAGTTGTGGCACCCCTACTGTCCCTGATTAAGGTCAGCTAACACAACACAGGTTGGGCATTGAACCTGCAACCTTCAAGTCTGCACACTACCTTTACCAATTGAGCCATCATGCTAGTTTTGCCGTACGTAACTGCTAAATTTTAATGCTTTCCCCTTAAAAAATTAAAAGCACTGAAAATAAAGTTTGTACACACGGCTGCAAATTCAAAGAACTATCGTGTATAATATGGCCCGAGATACTTCCAGTGATTTGTAACAAGGTTTTAAGATTATGATAGGGTAGGCATAGAGAAAATTTTCCACTTGTGCGGGAGAGCAGAACTAGGGGCCTATATATGACGATATAAGATAGTCACTAATAAATCCAATAGGAATTCAGGAGAAACTTCTTTACCCAAGGAGTGGTTAGAATGTGGAACTCACTACCACAGGGAGTGCTTGAGGCAAATAGCACAGATGCATTTAAGGGGAAGCTAGATAAACACACAGAGAAAGGAAGAGAAGGATATGTTGATGGGGTTATATGAAGAAGGGTGGGAGGAGACTCGTGTGGAGCATAAACACCGGCACGGACCTGTTGGCCCGAATGGCCGGTTTCTGTGCTGGAAATACTATAAGGCTCTCCCCAACAATCATTCGAGCTGGAACAGCACCTACATAGCTTAAACCTTCTCATTTGTTCTTTCCTCTCCTCACCCGCCCCCTTCTCTGCCTCTGTACGTGCTTAAAATCTGTTACATCTCCAACTGCTTCCTGTTCGGGCGAACAGTAGAGCTGAAACGTTAACTCGGTTTTTCTCTCTCCACAAATGCTGCCTGACCTGCTGAGTATCTCCAGCATTCTCTGTTTTTATTACCTACACATCTGATATATAATGCATTATCTATTACATATTCAACTTCATGAATAAATATCAGTCACTATTTAAGATGTAAGATTTAATAAAGTGGATGTGTCCCATTCAACTGAATTAAACAACTGAAAGAGAATTAAGAACATAAGAAATAGGAACAGGAGTAGGTCATACGGCCCCTCGAGCCTACATTCAATAATCATGGCTGATCTTCTATCTCAACTCCACTTTCCTGCTTGATCCCCATAACCCTTGATTCCCAAAATTGTATCGAATCAATCTCGTTGCACGGCCTCTCAGGCAAGTATATCCTTCAATTCCTGAGAGAGTTATAGGATTTGTTTTTTATTTACTAAGTTGAAAATCTGAGGTGAAGGGCCAGGGCCCATAGTTGCAGACACCAACATGGTTGAAAAGGAGACAATATGAATGAAAACCATGAATGAGGGGGCTCGACAAGGTGGACGCAGAGAGAATATTTCCACTCATAGGGGAAACTAAAACTAGGGGACATAGTCTCAGAATAAGGGGCTGCCCATTTAAAACTGAGATGAGAAGAAATTTCTTCTCTCAGAGGGTTGTAAATCTGTGGAATTCTCTGCCCCAGAGAGCTGTGGAGGCTGGGTCATTGAATATATTTAAGGTGGAGATAGACAGATTTTTGAGCGATAAAGGAATAAAGGGTTATGGGGAGCGGGCAGGGAAGTGGAGCTGAGTCCATGATCAGATCAGCCATGATCTTATTGATTGGCGGAGCAGGCTCGAGTGGCCAAATACACAGTAGTTACATATGTTCTTATGTAGTCGTGATTAGATGAAGCCAAACTTAGGTTTATAAGTCTCCTGACTGTAGGAAGTAAGGATGCCTGAGGGAGGCAATCAGTTCCACAGTTTTGAGGAAAAACAAGTTCAAGACAGTCTCTATTTGAAAAACACAAAATGTTCTAATTGAGGGAGGACGAGGTTGTAGCTTGAGGCCTAGACAACAAAACAACCAGAGGACCTTTCATCATTTCTACATTTTTATGTTCGATCTGCTAGTGTTGTGTGTTAATGCTTGGGGGGTCACCAGACACCAGAGGGCGCCGGGGTCGGAGGTCATTGGGCTGTATGCATGTGGCATGTGTGCTTAATCAACTGTATATAACCTGTGTGTCTTTGTCAAGCTAGCACTCTTGGGCTGGACTAAAGATGGATCAGGTTACATCCGAGTGAGTTTACAGTAACCAGACTTTTGAGTCATTACAATTGGCGACAAGGTAATTTAAGAACCTTCGCATGCACAATGGGCACTGTTGGAATCCTGGATTCGTGGAGGGCGAGGATTGGGAGGATTTTGTCGACCGCCTGGATCAGTATTTTGTGGCCAACTGCATGGAGGCGGAGACCTATGCAGTTAAGCGCAGGGCAGTTTTCCTCACCATTTGTGGTCCGAAAATTTACGGCCTTATGAAGAATCTTCTCTTGCCTGTACGTCCAGTGGAAAAAGGATAAGAGGAATTGTGTACGTTGGTGGGTAACCATCTGAAGCCAAAAGAAGGGATCATCATATCACGCTACCGTTTCTACACGCTGAGGGCCAGGATATGTCAGAATTTGTCGCCGACCTGCGATGTCTTGCTGAGCCGTGTAAGTTCAGGAACATGCTGGAAGACATGCTGCGTGATGTCTTCATGATAGGCATCAACCATGATGCGATCCTCAGGAAGCTGTTGGCTGCAGAGACGCTGGATTTGAAAAAGGCCATAGCGACTGCCCAGGCATGCATGACGACAGATGATAATTTGAGGCAGATATCATCGACGAGTCGGAGCTCCATGGCAAGTACTGTAAACAAGATGGCGTCGTCTTTGGGCAGAGCTGCTTACGCAAAACCTGCCGCTGCTCAAAGCCTGTCAACTGGTTTCACCCTGTTGGCATTGTGGGGGCAATCATCGGCCTTATCAGTGTAGGTTTAGACAATACTCATGCAATGGATGTTCGAAAGTGGGGTATCTTCACAGGATGTGTCCACAACGGAGCAAGTGTGGTGCGGCTCACCACGTGATTGATGAGGACCAGTTCAGTGATGGCCCGGATACGCAACCCGAGGAGGAAGTGAATGGACTGCATTCATTCCTGAGCAAGAGCCAGCCGATAATCGTTAATGTGAAACTGAATGGCGTGCCTGTATCAATGGAGCTGGGCACGGGGTGAGAGCCAGTCAATAATGAGCCAAAGGACATTCGACAAGCTGTGGGACACTAAGGCTGCGAGACCGAAGCTGAGTCCAGTCAATGCCAGGTTGCGTACTTACACTAAGGAACTCATACCGGTGCTCGGCAGTGCAGCAATCGAGGTGTCATATGATGGTGTGGTTCATGAGCTACCATTATGGATCGCCCCAGGTAATGGTCCAACACTGTTTGGCAGGAATTGGCTTGAGAAAACCAAGCTGAACTGGAATGATGTCAAGATGTTGTCTTCGGTGGATGATACTTCGTGTGCTCAAGTATTGAAAAAATTTCCTTCTTTGTTTGAACCGGGCATTGGCAATTTTACGGGAGCCAAGGTACAGATTCACCTGGACTCCAATGCAAGGCCTATCTATCACAAAGCTCGGTCTGTTCTGCACATGATGAGGGAGAAGGTTGAAATTGAGCTTGAAGGGATCATATCACCGGTCAAATTTAATGAGTGGGCCAGTTCCATTGTTCCTGTGTTGAAGAGTGATGGCATTGTCAGGATTTGTGGAGACTACAAGGTTACGATTAACCGATTTTCTAAACAGGATCAGTATCCGTTACCGAGGGCTGATGACCTGTTCGCCATTCTAGCTGGTGGAAAGTCATTCATGAAACTGGATCGGATGTCGGCCTATATGAAACTGGAGTTTGTCGACACTTCTAAGAAACTCACTTGCATCAACACCCATAAAGGACTGTTTGTCTATAACAGGTGTCCTTTTGAGATTCGTTCGGCTGCAGCTATATTTCAGAGGAATATGGAGAGTTTACTGAAGTCCTGTCCTTGAACCGTCGCATTTCAAGATGACATTCTGGTCACAGGTCGCGACACTGTTGAACATATGAACAATCTTGAAGAAGTCCTACAGCGTCTGGACAAAGTAGGACTTAGGCTGAAATGCTCGAAGTGTGTATTCATGGCACCTGAAGTCAAATTCCTCGGGAGGAAGATTGCTGCTGATGGCATCAGGCCCACTGATTCGAAAACCGAGGCTATCAAAAATGGACCCAAGCCTCAGAATGTGACCGAGCTGCATTCTTTCCTTGGGCTACTCAACTACTCTGGTAATTTCTTAACCAGATTGAGCACTTTACTACAGGCAATGCATGTGTAACTAAGAAAAGGCGACGACTGGGTCTGGGGTGCGTCTCAAGATAGAGCCTTTGAGAAAGCCAAGAATCTGCTACGTTCAAACAATTTGCTTGTTAATTATGATTCGTGTAAGCGTCTTGTATTGGCCTGTGATGCTTCATCATATGGGGTTGGCTGTGTACTCCAACAAGCAAATGAATCGGGCAAGCTACAACCTGTTGCGTATGCTTCGAGAAGTCTGTTTAAAGTGGAAGGAGCTTACAGTATGGTAGAAGCTTTGGCCTGTGTGTATGGGGTAAAGAAAATGCACCAGTACCTGTTTGGTCTTCATTTTGAACTAGAAACGGATCACAAGCCACTCATTTCATTGTTTGCGGAAAACAAAGGTATTAATACCAATGCATCGTCCCGTATTCAAAGGTGGGTGTTGACATTGTCTGCCTACGATTACGTCATCCGTTATAGATCTGGTACCGAGAATTGTGCCGATGCACTGAGTCATCTGCCCTTACCCAGAACTGAGATGGAGACGCCTCAACCTGCAGATCTACTGTTAGTAATGGATGCTTTTGGGAGTGAAGGAACCCCTGTCACTGCTCAACAAGTTAGGATCTGGACCAGCCATGACCCTATTTGATCGGTTGTGAAACGGTGTGTACTCAGTGGTGATTGGTCTGCTATACCTATGGAGATGCGTGAGAAGACTAAACCTTACAACCATCACAAGGATGAGCTGTCCATTCAGTCAGACTGTTTACTGTGGGGTAATCATGTAATCATGCCTAAGAAAGGTAGAGAAAAATTGGTACATGAACTTCATAGCACTCATCCTGGTATTGTCATGATGAAGTCCATTGCTATTTCTCACGCATGGTCACCTGGAATTGACTCTGATCTGGAATTATGTGTGCATCAGTGCAATACTTGCATGCTGCTAAGTAAAGTACCAGCGGAATCTCTGCTGAGTCTTTGGTCGTGGCCATCCAAACCATGGTTGAGGATCCACATTGATTTTGCGGGCCCATTCCTAGGAAAGATGTTTTTTGTTGTAGTGGGTGCATATTCTAAATGGATGAGTGTGTTATTATGTCATCCAGCATTTCTGCAGCTACCATTAAGAGCCTTCGTATCATGTTTACTATTCACGGTTTGCCTGACATTGTTATGAGCGACAACGGATCTCGCTTCATAAGTCTTGAGTTCCAGGAGTTCATGAAACTCAATTGCATCAGACATATGAGCTCAGCTCCATTCAAGCCTGCTTTTAATGGTCAAGCAAAGCATGCTGTTCAAACGATCAAGCAAAGTATGAAACGTGTAACTTAGGGTTCACTGTAGAGACGGTTGTCATGTATATTGCTCAGTTACAGGTCAAGACCTCATACGCTTACTGGGGTTCCGCCCGCTGAGCTACTGATGAAGAGAAATCTCAAGACCAGGCTTTCTCTTGTTCATCCTGATTTGAATGATCGTGTTTCAGTGTCACGTGACATCTCGGTCAACGATCCGGTTTATGTACTGAACTATAGTCAAGGTCCAAAGTGCATTGCAGGCACTGTTACAGCCAAGGAGGGTAACAGAGTGCTTATTGTCATGCTCAAGAATGGGCAAACATGCAGGGAACACCTTGACCAGGTTAAACTGCGGCACACGGATGAACTGGAACCGAGTGAGGAAGATGCAGTCAGTGACCTACCAACCATTGTTCACTCATCAGAGGACTCTGCTGACATTACTGACTCTGAACCTTCAGTCTCTGATGTGGTCATGACCACTTCCATCAGATCGGCTACTCAGCCCTCAGTCTCAATGGACTCAGAATGCTCATCCAGAGCCAAAGTTGAACTGAGACGATCAACTTGTGAGAGGAAAGCCCCAGACCATATTAATTTGTAAAAAGACTGTTGTTAAGATTTTAAAAGGGGGATGTTGTGATGTTTTAATGCTTGGAGGTCACCAGACACCAGAGGGCGCTGCAGTCGGAGATCATCGGGCTGTATGCATGTGGCATGTGTGCTTGGTCACCTGTATATAAGCTGGGTGTCTTTGTCACGCTGGCACTTTTGGGCTGGAATAAAGATGGATCAGGTTGTACCTGAGTGAGTTTACAGTAACCAGACTCTTGAGTCATTACAGCTAGTGAAGTTGCTTCTCATTATTGGATGGGATTGGGTGAAACACATTTATGGCTACTGTGAGGCACTGTTGTTTTAGAAAATAAAATATATATATTTTTTTACAGATAACAGAAGATGTCTCGGGAGGTGTGTGGGGGGGGGGAAAGAGGACAGGAAAGGAAGAATGAAAGTGAGGGATTGGTGGGGCTGCAAGAGAAGTTATTAACTGGTGTAAAACAAAATACATAATAGGCCAGAAGGGAACGGAATGAAAAAACTCTTGATGTGACAAAAGCGCTCTCTACCCATAACAATAACCTATCTTTCTCTTTCAGATGCTGAGTGAGCTAGTGTTCCTTTGTTTGAAACGGTATGATCACCTTCCCATACCCTGGCCTGGTGGTAATTCAATGTGTGTAAGGCAAGACAATTAGTGTTGGCAGGTTGTTTGACTGCTGGAGCATCACAGTTACCATGTCTTCACTGAACATACACACCCGCTTCCACAAAGCAGTTTACAGGAGCGAGAACCCTATCTAAATTCCCCATCCAACATTGTGGCCAGTTGTGGCACCCCTTCTGTCACGCTGATTAAGATCGGCTAACACAGCACAGGTTGGGCATTGAACCTGCATCACTCACTTGCACACTACCGTTACCAATTGAGCCATTGTGCTTGTTTGCATGCTTGTGCCGTACGTAACTGCTAAATTTGAGATTCTTTCCCCTTAAAAATTAAAAGCACTGAAAATAAAATTTGTACACACCGCTGCAAATTCAAGGAACTATCGTGTATTATATGGCCCGAGATACTTCCAGTGTTAGTGTAACAAGGCTTTAAGATTATGATAGGATAGGCATAGAGAAGATGTTTCCACTTGTGGGGGAAGCAAGTCATCCTCAACTCCAAATGACTACCTGTGATGATGATGATGTTTCTTTTAGCATTTTCTGTCACTTGTTTGCTCAGCGACAGTGCAACTAATGTATCAACTAATTACTCATACAATAGCTACTTGCAGTGTTGCGGGAGAGATTCAGTTTGCATTTACAAACTGATGGTCTTTTATTCTCAGGCGGGCAATAATCTGTTTTCCCCCCACCCTCTCTTCCTTCTCTGCCAATCATCTGCCATCCTGATGTGTTTGACCTCCCCTGCTGGTTCCACAGGTGCTGGGTACCCCCCCCCCCCCCCCGAGTTCAGAAGAGTGAGAGGTGATCTTATCGAAACATCTAAGATAATGAGAGGGCTCGACAAGGTGGATGCAGAGAGGATATTTCCACTCACAGGGGAAACCAAAACTAGGGGACATTGTCTTAGAATAAGGGGCCGCCCATTTAAAACTGAGATGAAGAGGAATTTCTTCTCTCTTGAGGGTTGTAAATCCATGGAATTCTCTGCCCCGGTGAGCTGTGGAGGCTGGGTCATTGAATATATTTAAGGTGGAGATAGACAGATTTTTGAACGATAAGGGAGTAAAGGATTATGGGGAGCGGGCAGAGAAGTGGAGCTGAGTCTATGATCAGAGCAGCTATGATCTTATTAAATGGCGGCGCAGGCTTGAGCGGCCAAATGGCCTACTCCTGCTCCTATTTCTTATGTGCTTAAACCCGTGCAAGCCATTTCTTCATATTGAAGCCATGACAGCAAATAATGTCATGTTATTGGCTGGGGTGGTGGAAGAGAGAAATCGTCCATGTCAAATGCGAAGGGTGATCTTGTCCTCAATCAACATCCACATGCCTACTTCCAGCAGGGGTTACTTTATAGCATCCAGGAGTAAGAACCTTGGACGATTTTCTTTCCTCTCCCATATCCAGATGCCAGTGAGACCAACGGTAGCAGGCCTGACTACTGCGCCGGCTGAAATGTGCTTACAAAATAGGAGTCAAGCCTGTCGGGTTCAGCTGTTCGTTACCTTAACCCAGGTGAGTCACAGGGGAAGCTGGAATCTGCTTTGAGATACTTTCCTTTAAAGGAAACTCCAAGTTCTGAATAACTTCTGACGAAGGATCTCACAGACCTGAAACGTCACGGAGAATGTTTCACACTCACTGAAGCTGCTTCAGAGTGTTAGTAGCCTTGTGTCACCAAACTATTATGAGGAAGCTAGCTGCTACTGCTTCTACAACAACAACAACTTGTATTTATATATCGCCTTTAACGTAGTAAAACGTCCCAAGGTGCTTCACGAAGTATTGCAAGACAACAAATTTGACACCGATTAGGGCAAATTATGCAATCATTGGCTCTTTGACCAAAAGTTTGATCAAAGAGGTAGGTTTTAAGGAGTGTCTTAAAGGAGGAAAGAGAGGTAGAGAGGCGGAGAGGTTTGGGCAGGGAGTTCCAGAACTTTGGGCCTAGGCAACAGAAGGCACGGCCACCAATGGTTGAGCGTGAAGTTGTTCAACCATTGGTGGCCGTAGCTCAACGGTTCTGCCTGAAACAAATGGGAAGCAGACAAGATAATAAGCGAGAGGCCTTCATTTATCTTTGGGTAATTTTCTGCAGTCTCGCTGATTTTGTTTCAAAATATATAAAAACATGCATTATTTCACTATATGTTTGAAGATTGGCCACTTTACATTTTCTATTGTGAATCAATCAAAAATATAATCAACTTCATTGTTACGATCATGTCCAGCTCTCAAAAAAAATTTGAAGAAAGAAAAAAGGGAGGAAAGATTTCCACTTTTATAGCAAAATCATAAATAAGTGCATCATAAGAACATAAGAATTAGGAACAGGAGTAGGCCATCTAGTCCCTTGAGCCTGCTCCGCCATTCAACAAGATCATGGCTGATCTGGCCGTGGACTCAGCTCCACTTACCCGCCCGCTCCCCATAACCCTTAATTCCCTTATTGGTTAAAAATCTATCTGTGATTTGAATACATTCAATGAGCTAGCCTCAACTGCTTCCTTGGGCAGAGAATTCCACAGATTCACAACCCTCTGGGAGAAGAAATTCCTTCTCAACTGGGTTTTAAATTGGCTCCCCCGTATTTTGAGGCTGTGCCCCCTAGTTCTAGTCTCCCCGACCAGTGGAAACAACATCTCTGCCTCTATCTTGTCTATCCCTTTCATTATTTTAAATGTTTCTATAAGTTCACCCCTCATCCTTCTGAACTCCAACGAGTAAAGACCCAGTCTACTCAATCTATCATCATAACCCCCTCATCTCTGGAATCAGCCTAGTGAATCGTCTCTGTACCCCCTCCAAAGCCAGTATATCCTTCCTTAAGTAAGGTGACCAAAACTGCACGCAGTACTCCAGGTGCGGCCTCACCAATACCCTATACAGTTGCAGCAGGACCTCCCTGCTTTTGTACTCCATCCCTCTCGCAATGAAGGTCAACATTCCATTCGCCTTCCTGATTACCTGCTGCACCTGCAAGCTAACTTTTTGGGATTCATGCACAAGGACTCCCAGGTCCCTCTGCACCGCAGCATGTTGTAATTTCTCCCCATTCAAATAATATTCCCTTTTACTGTTTTTTTCCCCAAGGTGGATGACCTCACATTTTCCGACATTGTATTCCATCTGCCAAACCTTAGCCCATTCGCTTAACCTATCTAAATCTCTTTGCAACCTCTGTGTCCTCTACACAACCCACATTCCCACTAATCTTTGTGTCATCTGCAAATTTTGTTGCACTACACTCTGTCCCCTCTTCCAGGTCATCTATGTACATTGTAAACAGTTGTGGTCCCAGCACCGATCCCTGTGGCACACTACTAACCACCGATTTCCAACCCGAAAAGGACCCATTTATCCCGACTCTCTGCTTTCTGTTAGCCAGCCAATTCTCGATCCATGCTAATACATTTCCTCTGACTCCGCGTAACTTTATCTTCTGCAGTAACCTTTTGTGTGGCACCTTATCGAATGCCTTTTGGAAATCTAAATACACCACATCCATCGGTACACCTCTATCCACCATGCTCGTTATATCCTCAAAGAATTCCAGTAAATTAGTTAAACATGATTTCCCCTTCATGAATCCATGCTGCGTCTGATTGATTGCACTATTCCTATCTAGATGTCCCGCTATTTCTTCCTTAATGATAGGTTCAAGCATTAACACTACAGATGTTAAACTAACCGGCCTATAGTTACCTACCTTTTGTCTGCCCCCTTTTTTAAACAGAGGCGTTACATTAGCTGCTTTCCAATCCGCTGGTACCTCCCCAGAGTCCAGAGAATTTTGGTAGATTATAACGAATGCATCTGCTATAACTTCCGCCATCTCTTTTAATACCCTGGGATGCATTTCATCAGGACCAGGGGACTTGTCTACCTTGAGTCCCATTAGCCCTGTCCAGCACTACCCCTCTAGTGATAGTGATTATCTCAAGGTCCTCCCTTCCCACATTCCTGTGACCAGCAATTTTTGGCATGGTTTTTGTGTCTTCCACTGTGAAGACTGCAGCAAAATAATTGTTTAAGGTCTCAGCCATTTCCACATTTCCCATTATTAAATCCCCCTTCTCATCTTCTAAGGGACCAACATTTACTTTAGTCACTCTTTTCCGTTTTATATATCTGTAAAAGCTTTTACTATCTGTTTTTATGTTTTGCGCAAGTTTACTTTCGTAATCTATCTTTCCTTTCTTTATTGCTTTCTTAGTCATTCTTTGCTGTCGTTTAAAATTTTCCCAATCTTTTAGTTTCCCACTAACCTTGGCCACATTGGTTTTTAATTTGATACTCTCCTTTATTTCCTTGATTATCCACGGCTGGTTATCCCTTCTCTTACCGCCCTTCTTTTTTACTGGAATATATTTTTGTTGCGCACTATGAAAGAGCTCCTTAAAAGTCCTCCACTGTTCCTCAATTGTGCCACCGTTTAGTCTGTGTTTCCAGTTTACTTTAGACAACTCTGCCCTCATCCCACTGTAGTCCCCTTTGTTTAAGCATAGTATGCTCGTTTGAGACACTACTTCCTCACCCTCAATCTATATTACAAATTCAACCATACTGTGATCACTCATTCCGAGAGGATCTTTTACTAGGAGATCGTTTATTATTCCTGTCTCATTACACAGGACCAGATCTAAGATAGCTTGCTCCCTTGTAGGTTCATGCACTTGCATTGCAATTTGGCTGTAAACATCAATCTGAAATGTACCCCCAAGGTTGGGCGATGGTCATCACACCCGGTAATTTCACTGAAACATACGTTTCTTAAAACTGTGTAGTTTTTTTTGTCCGCTTAAGCAGAAAGTGGGGTCCATGTGCGTGGGCCACCCTGTGTGTGAATCCCTAGAACGAACAGTTGCTCAGCTACTTCAGCCAGTTTTGATCAAGTGGTTGCTCCTTCAGAAAGTTATCCCGTTTGACAATTATTTCCATAATGGGGAAAGGGGGGGGGTGGTTGGGAGGTGAAATGATGAAGCGAAAAACATATTGGCCTGGAATTTCCTGCACAGTTGAGCCCAGATATACACGCATTTGGGGCGCAACCAAATGCGCGGTCTAAAAGATTGCGGACTTTTGGTCGTGCGTCACAATACCAAGACTTTGCTCTGCTCTGTGTATCAAGTAGGAAATACATATTGCTCTCCGAGTTTCGGCCCAGAGCGGCGTGAAAGGCAGCGGTGTGGCCTCCAGCGCCCCGCCGCGATCCTCCGGTCGTGTTTTGCGCCGCGAGTTTTGTCCGACCCATCCGCCCGGAAGCGTGCCCGCAATGACCGCTTGGGAAATCAGAGCGGTTCAGCGATGCCAGCGGCGGAGACGAAGGTAATGGACTCCAAAAGAAAGTGCGAGTGTTTTTTTGTTTTAAATTCTTGCGCAATTTGTGTTGGCGTGTGCAACGTTTTCGGAATGTTTTCGTGTTTTATTCCCCCCGCCCCCTCTCGGAGAGCTCCTTGACTGGCTCTTTAGCTCGGGAATTTCCCATCCTTGTGCCGAGGCCTCCCTTATCGCTGCGCCACCTGACACAGGGTCCACATACCCAAACTTAAATACTCAAGCGCAAACTATTCCCAGCTGCTAGCTTTCCTGCCCTGCCTCCATTATCGCCCGAAAACAAAAAAAGCCTAAAATCCAGTCCATTATATTTAAGTATCACACTAAAATAAACCAAAACAGAATTTAGAGTGACAGTTTAAAATGAAATCACTGCATTGCCCTCCATTTAATCTAATCCACCACAAGACAGTGCTTGTGATGAATTGAAGGCTCTCCCTTACTGTTTTCAGATGCATTCATCCTGTCTGCAGTCTAATCAGTGTGCTGCGCCTTCTGAATCCTTTGAAGACAAGCCTCTGAATAGCTTTGGCCAGCAGCAGCAGCAGAGGTACAAGCTGTGAAGGTGGACAATTTTCACTCCCAGTAGCCATCTCTATTCTCTTTCTTCACTCTTCTGCCAAAGCCTTCTCCATTTTGATGTATTTGTTATGACAGAGCTGGGATCCCAAATGTACTCAGCCTGTAAGATTTCCAGTAATTCCGACACATTATAAAAATCAAGCTGCTGGAGCGTTTTTCCCTTGGGGGGGAGTCAGGAATTACACTACCATATGTTTCTTTTGTTTCTGTTTCTTTCATGATATTTTAAAATATTTTTTTTCATCTCTCATTCATGAAAGGAATAGGTTTGATGTGGCAACAGATAAATTACTTAGTGGCTCAGATGGTAGCACTCCCGCCTTCCGAGTCAGAAGGTTGTGGGTTCAAATCCCACTCCAGGGACATGAGCACATAATCTAGGCTGACACCCTAGTGCAGTGCTGAGGTATCGCTGCATTGTCGGAGGTGCCGTCTTTCGAATAAGACGTTAAACTGAGGTGCCCCGTCTGCTCTCTCAAGTGGACATAAAAGATCCCATGGCACTATTTCGTAAAAGAGCAAGGAAGTTGTCCCCGGTGTCCTGGCCAATATTTAACCCTCAATCAACAGCACAAAAACAGATTATCTGGTCATTATTACATTGCTGTTTGTGGGAGCTTGCTGTGCGCAAATTGGCTGCCACGTTTCCTACAACAGTGACTACACTTCAAGAAGTACTTCATTGGCTGTAAAGCGCATTGGGACACCTGAGGTTGTAAAAGGCAAGTCTTTCTTTCTTTTACTTGGTAGGGTCTTCATTCTTTGACACTCTGTAGGATTATGGTCTAGGTGTCAGCTGTGGGTAGCACACTTTCCTCTGAGTCAGAAGGTTGTAGGTTCAAGTCCCACTCCAGGAGCTTGAGCACATAAAACTAGGCTGACACTCCGTTGCAGTGCTGAGGGAGTTTTGCACTGTCGGAGGTGCCGTCTTTCGGATGAGACGTTAAACCGACGCCCCGTCTGCTCTCTCAGGTGTACGTAAAAGATCCCATGGCACTATTTCAAAGGAGAGCAGGGGAGTTATCCCGGTGTCCTATCCAATATTTATCCCTCAATCAACATCACCAAAACAGATTATCTGATCATTATCATATTGCTGTTTGTGGGAGTTTGCTGTGTACAAGTTGGCTGCCGCGTTTCCCACATTACAACGGTGACTACACTCCAAAAAGTATGTCATTGGCTATAAAGCGCTTTGAGACGTCCGGTGGTTGTGAAAGGCGCTATGTAAATGCAAGGCTTTCTTTTAGGTTCTGGGGAAAAGTACATTCTAAACCCAAATGAAAAAGTTGCTTAGACACTTTGGGCTTGATTTTCCACTTCACATCGTCCATTTATGGCCCAAAACGGATCTCTATCACCCATTTTGAGCAAAAAGTGGAACTAGGCCCAAAATATCGCCCGAAAAACAGGTAGCTATGTTTCCACTTTGATTGCCAAGAAGATCGCCAAAATTATAGCCCACACAAGGCCCATCCCAAGTTTCGGCACCTAGCATGCACTTCGCTGGGCCGATGTAAGGCCCAAAAGAGTGCTGAGAAATAGTTGCTTTTTCTGGGCCTAAGAGAAGGAAAATGGGCACTACGGACACCATTTTGACTTCAATGGAAGGGTGGAGGATTAGTTGTGATTTAATTAGAGAGTAGTTGTACTCAGAATATTGGGACAGGGAATATAAATAGGTATTATTACGTTATTTTTAGTAAATAGGTTTTATATAATAGAATTTACTGAGAGCTGTAATTTTTCATTAGGTATTATGTTATTTTTAGTAAATAGGTTTTATATAATAGAATTTATTAGGTGGTTTTATATATATTTTATATATTGAATTTATTAAATAGCTTTTATATAGTGAAGTTATTTTACTGATATTGTTGGTGCCTATCAAACTAACTGGTAAACAGCGTATCGAGTACAGAGAGTGCAGAGTGTAGTGATTAGATATGGTTGAGAGATTATTAAAATCACAGATCAGCACGCTACACACAGCTGCATTTGACAGGTGACTGAAGCTCTTTACGCTTATGGAGGGACTCCATGAGCTTCACAATGACCAGGGAGGCACAGACCGTGAGTACTTTTCGGTTTCCATAGAATAGCAGACTTCCCCAAGGTGCAGGGAGCAATATACTGTACGCACATTGCCCTCAAAGCACCCTGAAATAACGCGGAGGTCTTTCGTAACAGAAAGGGGTTCCACTCGCAAAATGTGGACATTTCAGATGTTGATTTACAGTTAGGGTTAATCAATAGTTTCAACTGCTTGGGGTATCCTTTAGGTCTTGCCTGCAATGGCCTATCATCAGAATTTATGCTTATTTTATAAAGTTTAGTGTTACTAAAGTACTCGTATATTAAAAGAACAAATATGGAATAACATCTGTATAGTTGATAACTAATGTAACTAAGAGAGAAGACACACACAATTTATTGAATTAAAGACATTTTTTTTTAATTAACAAAAACGAGAATAAAAATTGAAAAACTATCCCTCTAACCCCCCACCAACCCACCCTTCCCTCAAATACACAAAAATCTTAACAATTAACAATTAACAACTAACAAAAGTAACAAACAGGAACAAGAACAATTGAACAAACTTTGTGAAAAAAAACGCCCCCCTCCCTACCTGCGGCCACGTTTCCCTCCAGGTCCTGTCCCACCCCGTGTTCGTACCCCACCTGCCTGTTTTGGTCTCCGCAGACCGACACCAAGACGTTGTGCAGAGTGGGATGGCAAGACTTCCTGCCGTGGTGGAGGTGACGGAGCGGAAGTGGAAGCCTGAAGCTCCACTTCCGAGTCGGGAGGAACTGTGCCCGCCGTACTCGCTTGCATGCTCGGGGTCTTATTGCGAGCAAACACGGCACCTTGGGGTGCAGCGCCGTGTCCAGCCAGCAACGCATGCCGTGGGGCATTGGTTGCGGCTGTCGACTGCCGAATGGCCTCCAAGGTCTCCCTTGCAGTCTGTGCTTGCTCGGAAGACCAGTTGGAGAGAAATTTGTGCAGAACTCCCTTCAGGATGCTGGAAACTGGCTCCAGTTCACGGAGAACTGGCTCCAGTTCGCAGAGAATCCCGCGAACCCCTGGATAAGGTTGCGATCGTCTCCCTGCACAGAGAAATCAAGCTCTCTGTCTGGCCCACCATGGCAGGCGATTGCTCGCCACGCTGACCGGATCTCCGTGGGGTCGGCGTTTGCAAAATGACGCGCCTTGGCATCGCCACCTGCACACCGCTTGGTCCCGGTGCTTCTTCCATCTCAATCGAGATGGCTGCAGGTTGTTCCCCCGCCACCCCCCCCACAAAAAAAATCTCTTCCTCCTGCTCTTTCTCCTGCGAGCTGCTTGAGGAGTCTATCACATTGTGAGATGTCTCTGCTACCGAGCACTGCTCAACGGACAACTCATAACAATACATATCAATATACTTCAATATCAATATTTCAATAACCCAAAACATTGTAATATTTTGCAAAACCACATATCCACAAGGGTTCATCAGGGTTAACATGGCTTCATTCGTAGATCAGACTGCATCTAAATTATTGAATTATAATTGCCTAACATGAAATGCGTAACTACAATATTTTTCGAATGTATTTAGTAATGTTGGACACATTGCACCTTTCCCATTACTCACTAGACTCAAGGGTGGGCTCGGCCAAGCCATGAGTTGTGACCGAACAGCTTTCAAGCCCCACCAAGGCCACCGCAAGCTCCTCGTATGAATTAAGTGTGTGCACTGTCGCGGAGCCGCCACCCGTCCGCCGTTGCTCTGCGAGGTTCATACTTATCTTTTTCTGTAAATGACCATTTAACATTGCACGGCATAAGCTACTGTACTTGACAATAAACATCGAAGACTGATTTAAATGTTCAATTATTACATAACATCGTAGTGCATATGAATAATTTTTAATATCATTCTAATTATAAACAGCAAGTAAATAATACATATGTATGATTTTTTAAAAATATCTTTAAAATATTAAAATGCAACTTACTCTGGTAACTGCATATGAATAATTTTTAATACTATAACATGCAACTTAGTATTAGGGTGAATAAATGTAATTGTTAATGTAATTTTATTTTTAATTTAATGTAGTTTTTAAATTAATGCTATTACTTCACATTATAAATAAATAACATTGAGGATTTTGTTTGCAATTTATAAACATCAAGTAGGTAATACATAATAATTTATAAACATTAAGTAAATAATACGTGATTTTAAATATGACTTTTAAATATGTTTGGAAGACTACTTACTCTGGCAGCTGCCAGCAGGCTGTTCCATCTCTTGCGGCACTGGTCAGCCGTCCGCACCTCATTTGATGCCGATGTGACATCGGCAATCTCCAGCCAGATCCGCCTATAGGCATGGGGTGGAGGTGTCCCACGGTCACCCCATGTCAAGTCCTCCCACCTTGTAGAAACGACGTTTACAAGGGCCTTGTTGGCTTCCTCACTAAAGGCTTTTGCCCTTTGCCTCTCCATCTCCCTTGTTTTTGGTATTTCCATTGTTGATTGTTAAAGCAAATGGGCAAAATAGCAACTACTTCCTCTCTGCTTCCTTGATGCCTCTCTCCTTCTCTCTCTCCTGCCCTCCCCATCATTCTGAGCATGTGCAATGACCCATGAACTCTCCAAACGCGGCAAAAGAAAATCGACCCCAAAAGAAATCCCACACATGCGCACAATAGCATTGCTAGGGAAGCTTTTTTTTTGGACTTCCATTTGACTTCCTCTTTTTTTGGGCGCTCGTGAGATCGCTGAGAAATCAGATTGCCCATTTGACATTGCTGGGGTAAGGCCGAGTGGAAAATTGCAAAAAAAAAGGGCCTTATGTCGGCGATCAGCACGGGCGATACATCACACATCGCTGGAATAAGGCCCATTTTTTGGGGCCTTAGCCACCTAGTGGAAAATCTTTGTAACTCTCCCTCCCAGTCCATTAAAATCGACCTTCACCTGCCTTCCTCAAAAAGCCCATCTTCCACCCATCCTTCCTCTCTAACTATTGTCCAATCGCTAATTGCCTTTTCTTTTCTAAGATCTCTATGGCAACCGTTAAGAGTACTAAGCATCTCATAAGTTAGAGAATGGAAAATCAAGTCAGTGTTTCAGCCCTTGGGTTACTCTCTGGAAAAATATGTTTGTAGTAACTCGCTGTCTGGGCATGAGGAATTGCTACTTGGGAACCAACATACAAAATGTACCCCAGAGAAAGCCAGTGCTGTTGAGAAAAATGAGAAGAAAAAAAGAAACATTTACAAAACACTGGTTCGGCCTCAACTGGAGTACTGTGTCCTCAATTCTGGGCACCGCACTTTAGGAAGGATGTGAAGGCCTTAGAGAGGGTGCAGAAAAGATTTACGAGAATGGTTCCAGGGATGAGGGGCTTCAGATACGTGGATAGACTGGAGAAGCTGGGGTTGTTCTCCTTCGAGCAGAGAAGGTTGAGAGGAGATTTGATAGGGGTGTTGAAAATCATAAGGGGTCCAGACAGAGTAGATAGAGAGAAACTGTTCCTGTTGGCGGAAGGGTCGAGAACCAGAGGACATAGATTTAAGGTGATTGGCAGAAGAACCAAAGGCGACATGAGGAAAAACCTTTTTACGCAGCGAGTGGTTAGGATCTGGCATGCACTGTCTGAAAGGGTGGTGGAGGAAGATTCAATCACGGCTTTCAAAAGGAAATTGGATACGTACCTGAAGGAAAAATTTGCAGGGCTATGGGGAAAGGGCGGGGGAGTGGGACTAGCTGAGGTGCTCTTGCAGAGAGCCGGCATGGGCTCGACGGGCCGAATGGCCTCCTTCTGTGCTTTACCCATTCTATAAATTAAAAAGCAACCTATTTTGATGCATGAAATGAACAGAACCATAAATATTTGGACTTGCACTCCACGTAAGCATTGCTGAATAGGAACATTTTTGTGATGTTGATAGTTCTGTAAAGGTTTACGATATTATGCATTTTACAAAGAGGGATTACTACAGTAAATTATATTCAAAATGGGAGGTGAATCTTAGCAAAATAACTAAAGCATGCCTTTTGCTTTGAAGTGTGGGTATGAAGCTCCACTTTCCCCATCTTTAAATGTGATGGGATCTCGCTACATGTATGTTGAACCTACAGAACCGTGCCCAAGAGTTACAGATAAAAAATCATTGCCATTGCTGAACAATTTTGTAAGCAATTAAACGTTCATGAATGGCAGTGTGAGCTTGTGGCTCGTGAATCACGACGCGGGGTTAAGGGGAGGAAGAGTATCCCAGGCTTCAGTGCCAGAGACACCCATGGTGAAAACGCGCTCGGATTGAGCTGGGTGAGTTTCATCCGTTCTTGGCCCTTGTTGCGACAAACGGCAATAGTGAAGACTTTCATCCCACGAGATAGGGGGAAAAAAAACCACGATCATATCAATTTTTTAATCCTGCTCAAACTACATCTCCTCTTGTTTGGTCTTAGGAGTAGCCCTGAATCATGGAACGTCTCACAATCCTGAATAGATGATGATGTACTGGAGGTAGACAACTTGCATGAGGAGAACAGTAACATAAAAAAACCCATTTATTTTGTACACTCTCCAATATACTCAAAAGTTTGAATCTTTCAATCAATTCAAAATAAATGTCCTTCTTTTTTCCTGCAAAAGAAACGTTAAGAGCTGACTCTGTCCCAGAATCCTTTGGCATGTCAATGCACTTAAGTTGGTTTTGTAAGGCTCATTGGCACGTAAACATTTGAAGCAGCATTTTCACTTAAGTACTCTCCTCCCTTCTCTTCATAGTCAGCCAAAGTTATCCAGCCCTCAGCTCGATCCTTGTACTCAACAGCCCAATCACGTGCGCCAAACCAGCAATCCAGAACAGGGTTGGAAGCCATGGTCACCTGAAAGACACGAGGGCCCCATATCAACACACATCATTTCTGTGTGTTAATCCCAGTACAGAGCTGTCTTAAAGGAGAAAGGTAACGTTATAAGTACAATTATTAAGAAAGATTTGGATTTATATAGCGCCTTTCACGACCACTGCACATCTCAAAACACTTTAGTCAATGAAGTACTTTTGGAGTGTAGTCACTGTTGTAATGTAGGAAACGCGGCAACCAATTTGCACACAAGCAAGCTCCCACAAATAGCAACGTGATAACGATCAGATAATCTGGGTTTTTTTTGTTATGTTGATTTGAGAGATAAATATTGGCCAGGACACCGGAGATAACTTCCCTGCTCTTCTTCGAAATAGTACTATGGGCTCTTTTATGTCCACCTGAGAGCAGAAGGGGCTTCGGTTTAATGCCTCATCCGAAAGACGACACATCCAATAGTGCAGCGCTCTCTCAACATTGCACTGGAGTGTCAGCCTAGAATATTTGTGTTCAAATCCCTGGAGTGGGACTTGAATCCACAACCTTCTGACTCAGAAGCGAGTGCTACCCACTGAGCCACGGCTGACATGGTGATATTGGGTCACCTCCATGGAATTAGTTTCCAGAAGATAAAATCGAACTTGGATGTCCCAAGTGTTTGAGATGATCTCTTTTTACTTGTAAAGACTTGGGTTCCAAACTTGCCCATAATAATGGAACAGAAGCCTCATCCCTCCATTTGTTAGGCTTATTAGAAGAAAGGAGTCTGACACCACTTTCTAGTTGTGCCTCATAAGTCAACAACACATTGGCAAGCTCAATCATACCTAGGAGTGGTCGATGCAGAGATTGAGTGCAATTATTGTAGAACTGTTCCATTCCCAAGTACTAGCACAAAAAAAATCAACAAAAAATTGAGCTCAGTTATACCACAATCAGAAGTTCAATGCATTGTGCCACAAAGGACACATATATGTTCCTGGTCTCAATCATGCTAAAGGGATCACTCAAAAACCTGGCCACATCACGGTAGGAAGGCGATGAGTGGGAAAAATGGCGTTCCAACAGCAAGGAAGGAGGAGAACGTGTTATCCTAAGATGCTCTCATGATTTTCTGGTGGCCACCTATACAGACATAGGCATAGCTCTTGAAGCCTGTTCTCTCGGCTGGTGAAAATGCATAGCATGGGGAATCCAGATAAAAGGGCAGCATCATCCTCTGTGGCGATCCACATACCTTCCACTTTTATTCTGTAAATACTGACCAAGCTCTGTAGGATACTTGGTGGCCAATCATAGAAATAAACGCAAGTGATTGGCTAGTCCCAACTGTTCTTTTTCACCACAGCCACTGTCTCTGAACCTCGCTTATCCCCCTTAGTAACTCAAAGTCTACAGTTCCCATGCAATCCATGCCCCATCCTGCTCAACTTTAATGAAACTAGAGTAAGGACAACTTTTCTGTAAACAAAAAGAAAAACCTGAGAAGGTACGTGAAGTGTTAATGCCGAGAAGGGAGTTACAATTTATTTATTATTTATAATTAAATATAATTCCTATTTACAATATACATCAATGATTTAGATGAAGGAAGTGAGTGTAATATCTGCAAGTTTGCAGATTACACTAAGCTGGGAGGCGATGTGAGCTGTGAGGAGGATGCTAAGAGGCTGCAGGGTGACTTGGACGGGTTAGGTGAGTGGGCAAATGCATGGCAGATGCAGTATGATGTGGATAAATGTGAGGTTATCCACTTTAGTGGCAAAAACATGAAGGCAGAATATTATCTGAATGGTGGCAGATTAGGAAAAACGGAGGTGCAACGAGACCTGGGTGTCATGGTAAGTCAGTCATTGAAAGTTGGCATGCAGGTACAGCAGGCGGTGAAGAAGGCAAATGGCATGTTGGCCTTCATAGCTAGGGGATTTGAGTATACGAGCAGGGAGGTCTCAATGCAGTTGTACAGGGCCTTGGTGAGGCCTCACCTGGAATATTGTGTTCAGTTTTGGTCTCCTAATCTGAGGAAGGACGTTCTTGCTAATGAGGGAGTGCAGCGAAGGTTCACCAGACTGATTACCAGGATGGCAGGACTGACATATGAGGAGAGACTGGATCGACTGAGCCTGTATTCACTGGAGTTTAGAAGAATGAGAGGGGATCTCATAGAAACATATAAAATTCTGACGGGACTAGACGGGTTAGATGCAGGAAGAATGTTTCCGATGTTGGGGAAGTCCAGAACCAGGGGTCACAGTCTAAAGATAAGGGGTAAGCCATTTAGGACCGAGATGAGGAGAAGCTTCTTCACTCAGAGAATTGTTAACCTGTGGAATTCTCTACCGCAGAAAGTTGTTGATGCCAGTTCGTTAGATATATTCAAGAGGGAGTTAGATATGGCCCTGACTGCTAAAGGGATCAAGGGGTATGGAGAGAAAGCAGGAAAGGGGTACTGAGGTGAATGATCAGCCATGATCTTATTGAATGGTGGTGTAGGCTCGAAGGGTCGAATGGCCTACTTCTGCACCTATTTTCTGTTTCTATGTTACTGTGTAAAGATATTGTACTATGTGTCATAGCAAGGAGACTAATAGTTAAACATGGAGTTAAAAGTCTACATTGAGCCTATTTTAAAAGTACAGTACTGTTTAAAAATGAGCAACATTTAGAAACAGGTTAAAGGTTTGTGTCCAGTGGTTGGAATGACTTATGTTCCTCCTCAGGTCCAAACACAGGAAAAGTATTCCCTTTTGTTAATAAAAAAGGCAAACATAAAAGCAGCAGGTATACATCACACCAATATCCTTAGGAATGGTGGTGATTAATTGCTGCTTAGCCTATGAAACAGGGGTGTGTGATGGCTGGCAATCCATTTCATCCTGTGAAGATAGTTATTATCAGAGTGTTAAGTTATTCATACCATTGTGGTCCCATAGTGTCAATACAAATATACAATCTCATTTAACTCTTCAAAGGAGGAGCAGGAAGTTCTCCCAGTGGCCTGGCCAACATGGCACCTTCAATCAATACCATCAAAATCAAATTAACTGGTCATTCATCTCACCTGCTGTTTGTAGGACCTTCCTGTATGCAAATTGATCTCGTCTGCCGTCCGGACACGCCATGGCGTACCACCTTGCCGTCCGGAGGAGGCAGGGGTCCCCGATGGAGTGCACTCGACACAGGAGTCCTCCAACTATTTATCGGGGACTTGGCCTGGAGGGTGGTGCACGGAGCAGTCCCATGCAATAAATTTTTAAGCCGGTTCATGGGCTCCCAGGCCGCCTGCAATTTCTGCGGTCTGGAAGAATCCGTGTTCCATGTTTTTATTGAATGCACGAGGTTGCAGCCCCTGTTCCATTATTTAAAGGGGCTGCTCCTCAATTTCTGGCTGCACTTCAGTCCCACACTCCTGATCTTTGGGCACCCTGTGCGGAGGGGAGCGGGTAGGTCCGAGGGCCTCCTCGTAGGACTGCTCCTGGGCACGGCCAAGGGTGCCATCAGCCGGTCCAGGCAGCGGGCGTGGTCGTTCAGCCTGACTGCCTGCCTCTCTTCCGCGCCTATATCCGGGCCAGGGTGTCCCTAGAGATGGAGCACGCGGTGTCCACCGGTACGCTCGCAGCCTTCCGCGAAAGGTGGGCGCCGGAGGGACTGAAGTGCATCATCACCCCCGGCAACCAAATTTTAATTTGATTTTATGTTTTAAAGTTTAATTTGTTTTAATTGCCGGGTTTTAGTGTACCCCCTCCCCTTTTATAGGGGGCACTTGTAAATTATATGATTTTAATGCCCCCAAAAATAATCACAAAAAACCCCCACAAAAAAAATCACAAAAATTTTTTTTTAAAAAGAGGTCAGTTAAGTGTCTGGAGTGTCCCCCAGATCGGGAGGCACTCGATCTAATGTTTATTTTGTCTCCCCAAAAGAGTTGTATGCAAATTGGTTGCCAACTTTGCCTCCATAACGGTGACTGTTCCTCAAAAATATTTAATTGGCTGCAAAGTGCAAGCAAGTTCTTTCTTTCTCATGTACAACAGTCAAAGGGAATAATTAACCACAATAATAAAAACAGAAAATACTGGAAATCTCAGTAGGTCTGGCAGCATCTGTGGAGAGAAAAAAACAGAGTTAACGTTTCAGGTTGATGACCCTTCCTCAGAACTGGAACAGGTCACAGACCTGAAACGTTAACTCTGTTTCTCTCTCCACAGACGCTACCTGACCTGCTGAGTATTTCCAGCATTTTCTGCTTTTATTTCAGATTTCCAGCATTCGCAGTATTTTGCTTTTGTAGTAATTTAGAGCAGGGAATGGGATGTGAGTGGTAGCTCCAATGTAAAGCTAAAACCAGCACAGGTACGATGGCCTCCTTCTGCCAATGATCTATGAATAATAACTTAGATTAAATACACTTAGATCGGAGCCAAATGCACACGAACATTTTTTGAAGAGTGGACTTCAGGTGAAGCCAAGTACCTCTGGATTTGACTATAGATTATATACACACATATTATCCATTATTCCAGAATGGGTTTTCAGACCTATGCCAGTTAGTGAAAATCCATTAAAATTGTCAGATCTGTGGATGTCTGAAAAAGTACAGGTGAATTAAAAAAAATTAGGGCTCATGGGATTGGGGGTAATATACTAGCATGGATTGAGAATTGATTAACGGACAGAAAACAGAGTAGGGATAAACGGGTAATTTTCCGGTTGGCAGGCTGTAACTAGTGGGGTGCCGCAAGGATTGGTGCTTGGGCCCCAGCTATTCACAATCTATATCAATGATTTGGATGAGGGAACCAAACGTAAAATATCCAAGTTTGCTGATGATACAAAGCTAGGTGGGAATGTAAGTTGTGAGGAGGATGCAAATAGGCCTCAAGGGGATATAGACAGGCGAAGTGAGTGGGAACGAACATGGCAAATGGAATATCAAGTGGAGAAATGTGAAAAATAGAAAAGCAGAGTATTTTTTAAATGGTGAGAAATTGGGAAATGTTGGTGTTCAGAGGGACCTGGATGTCCTTGTACACGAATCACTGAAAGTTAACATGCAGGTACAACAAGCATTTAAGAAAGCAAATGGTATGTTGGCCTTTATTACAAGAGGATTTGAGTATCAGAGTAAAGATGTCTTACTGCAATTATACAGGGCCCTGATGTCACTGTACCTTGAGTATTGTGTACAGTTTTGGTCTCCTTATGTAAGGAAGGATATACTTGCCATAGAGGGAGTGCAGCGAAGGTTCACCAGACTGATTCCTGGGATGGGGGAATTGAGCAGACTAGGCCTATATTCTCTAGAGTTTAGAAGAATGAGAGGTGATCTCATTGAAACAGATTCTTACAGGGTTTGACAGGGTAGATGCAGGGAAGATGTTTCCCCTGGCTGAGGAGTCCAGAACCAAGGGTCACAGAATAAGAGGTCGGCCATTTAGGACTGAAATGAAGAGAAATTTCTTTACTGAGAGCGTGCTGAATCTTTGGAATCCTCTACCCCAGAGGGCTGTGAAGGCTCAGTCATTGAGTATATTCACGACGGAGACCGATATATTTTTGGATATTAAGGGAATCAAGGGATATGGGGGACAGTGCAGGAAAGTGGAGTTTAGGTCAAAGATCAGCCATGATCTTACTGAATGGCGAAGCAGGCTTGAGGGGCCGAATGGCCTATTCCTGCTCCTAATTCTTATGTTCTTATGAATTCTCCAGTAATGTATACAAGGCCCCTTAGTCTCCACGCTAATCAAAGATTCATTTTTATTTTACTTTTTCCAATACAGGCAAGCTGAAAAACAAAATAATACAGGTTGAACCTCCCTTATCCAGAACTCCCTTATCCAGAACTCCCTTATCCAGCACCATTCCCGGCCACCGGGTGGCACATGCGCAGAACTCCGACATAAACAAATTGAAGTCCTTCCTCGCTGCCGACTCTCACAATCGCTGACCTGACCCCGCGATCCACCAAGCCACCCCCCTCCCCCTCCCCCCCCCCCATGATATCTCTGCAGCAATCCCAGCCCCAAGCCAGCCAGCCCCGATATCCCCTTGCTCAATACCCGTACCATCCAATTTAACAAGACCTCCCCTCAACTGGAAAAATCCCTTATCCAGAGCAGGCCAGGACCCGAGGGTTTCTGATAAGGGAAATTCAACCTGTACAACAGTTCACAAATGTGCGTTTATTTTTAATCCTTCGTGCTTTCCTTCTTATTCTTTGTAGCTCTTCCCTACCCCACTGACTAGTTAAAAGGCAGAATTAATTTTTGATAAACTTCTGAATGATAAGCTTTTGAAAATCAAGTCATTGAATTAAAAAGACTTGTATTGATATAGCCCCTTTCACGACCACTGGACATACAATAGTGCTTTACAGCCAATTAGGTACTTTTTGAAGTGTAGTCACTGTTGTAATGTCGGAAGCGCGACCGCCAATGTTGCGCACAGCAAGCTCCCACAAACAGAATATGATAATGACCAGATAATCTGTTTTAGTGATATTGGTTGAGGGATAAATATTGGCCAGGACACCACGGAGAACTCCCCCTGCTCTTCTTCAAAATAGTGCTATGGGATCTTTCACGTCCACCCAAGAGAGCAGACGGCACCTCTGGCAGTGCAGCACTCCCTCAGCACTGCTCTGGAGTGTCAGCCTAGATTTTTGTGCTCAAGTCCCTGGAGTGGGACTTGAACCCACAACCTTCTGACTCAGAGGCGAGTGAGCTACTCATTGAGTCACTGGCTGACACCAATTATTATTAAGACCAATTAGTTATCTGAAATGAAAACTGCTATAGCAAGAGAAAGTAGAAGGTGACATTCTGAAAGAGGAGCAGTAGCTAGTGGAGAGTCAGAGGTCTGTTTTGTATCCTTTGCTTTAGGCACCATTCATAAATTATCTGAAGGAAGGTCCTTCTAGCATTTCTTTGAAATGTGCTAATGCCAACAGGCCAAGCGCCCAGTGAACTAGTCGAAGTGAGGATAATTTTTAAATGGTGAGAAACTTTTAAATGTTGGTGTTCAGAGAGATTTGGGAGTCCTTGCGCAAGAAACACAGAAAGCTAGCGTGCAGATACAGCAAGCAATAAGGAAGGCAAATGGCATGTTGCCCTTTATTGAAATGGGGTTGGAGTATAAGAGTAAGGAAGTCTTGCTACATTTGTACAGGGCCTTGGTGTGACCACACCTGGAGTACTGTGCACAGTTTTTGTCTCCTTATCTAGGGAAGGATATACTTGCCTTGGAGGCGGTGCAACAAAGGTTCACTAGATTGATTCCTGGGATGAGAGGTCTATGTTATGATGAGAGATTGTGTAGAATGGACCTATACTCTCTGGAGTTTAGAATAATGAGAGGTGATCTCATTGAAACATGCAAGATTCTGAGGGGGATCTGAGGCAGATGCTAAAAGGTTGTTTCCCCTGGCTGGAGTGTCTAGAACTAGGGGGCAGTCTCAGGATAAGGGGTTGCCCATTTAAGACAGAGATGAGGAAGAATTTCTTCACTCAGAGGTTTAAGAATCTTTGGAATTGTCTGCCCCAGAGGGCTGTAGATGCTGAGTCTCTGAATATATTCAAGGCTGAGATAGATAAATTATTGGAGTCTAGGGAAATCAAGGGATATAGAGCTCGGGCAGGAAAGTGGAGTTGCGGTGCATCTTCAGCCATGATCTTATTGAATGGCGGAGCAGGCTCAAAGGGCCGTATGGCCTGCCCCTGATCCTATTTCTTATGTTCAAAGGATTCATCTTTTCCCCTGTTTACAGTCAGAAACGCAGCACTGCCTTAACTAGCTGTCTCCTTTTTCATAGTTGTCTGTTGCTGTCATTGCTGTCTCTCCCTGTCCCTCCCCCCACATCCAAATGAACACCGCTTTGAATTCGGAGTACCTGAAAAGAGGATTGAAATGGCCTCATGGCAAGTAGCTCCCTCTCCATCCGGGTCTTCATCCCAGGATATAGGATGTTTCCACCAGTAAGGAATACATTTTGTACAAGTTCATCCTGCTGCTCCTTCGGATATCTACAGAATTAAAGCAAACTTATTTTTAGAAAATAACCCCCAAAAAAGTTTGCCCATTTCTATACATTTTTCCAGCTCTTCTGCAGCCCACCCCATCCATGGCCATGCCACACACAACATGGGCAGTGGGAGGTGTTGGCAGAACACCTGCTCCTGGGCTTCTACCAAGGTGGCTCTGGAGCCAGCCACCAGAAGGTATACTTGGGTTGACTCACCTTGCACCGTGTCCCCCTCTACCCTGCCCAACCGTATCTCAACTCCTTTGACAGTGTGGCTCAGACCAGGAACTCATCATGTGGGGAATCACAGTGACCATCTTAAGTTGTAGAATTATATGCCCCTCATCAGTGAGACCAGACTTTCCTGTTTCAGCTGCATATTAATGCACATCACAGACATGAAAAGCCAACATTTTTACCCGCTGCGCTGTCCAGGCCTTTGTGGAGATATTTTAGCTCTTATGCCCGTATATAAGATTCTGAGGGGGATTGACAGGGTTGATGCTGAGAGATTGCTTCCCCTGGCTGGAGAGTCTAGAACTAGGGGTCGGCCATTTAAGATAGAGATGAGGAGGAATTTCTTCACTCAGAGGGTTGTGAATCTTTGGAATTATCTGCTCAAAGAACTGTGGATGTTCAGTTGTTGAGTACCTTCACGGTTGAGATTGATAGATTTTTGGACTCTGGGGGATATGGGGATCGGGCGGGAAAGTGGAGTTGAGGTAGGTCAGCCATGATCTTATTGAATAGCGGAGCAGGCTCAAGAGGCCAAATGGCCTACTCCTGCTCCTAAACATAGAAAATAGGTGCAGGAGTAGGCCATTCGGCCCTTCGAGAATGTACCGCCATTCAATAAGACCATGGCTGATCGTTCACCTCAGTAGCCCTTTCCTGCTTTCTCTCCATACCCCTTGATCCCTTTAGCCATAAGGGTCATATCTAACTCCCTCTTGAATATATCCAATGAACTGGCATCAATAACTCTCTGCAGTAGGGAATTCCACAGGTTAACAACTCTCTGAGTGAGGAAGTTTCTCCTCATCTCAGTCCTAAATGGCTTACCTCTTATCCTTAGACTGTGTCCCCTGGTTCTGGACTTCCCCAACATCGGGAACATTCTTCCTGCATCTAACCTGTCCAGTCCCGTCAGAGTTTTATAAGTTTCTATGAGATCCCCTCTCATCCTTCTAAACTCCAGTGAATACAGGCCCAGTCGATCCAGTCTCTCCTCATATGTCAGTCCTGCCATCCCGGGAATCAATCTGGTGAACCTTCGCTGCATTCCCTCAATAGCAAGAACGTCCTTCCTCAGATTAGGAGAACAAAACTGAACACAATATTCCAGGTGAATTCTCACCAAGACCCTGTACAACTGCAGTAAGACCTCCCTGCTCTTATACTCAAATCCCCTAGCTACGAAGTCCAACATACCATTTGCCTTCTTCACCGTCTGCTGTACCTGCATGCCAACTTTCAATGACTGATGTACCATGACACCCAGGTCTCATTGCATCTCCCCTTTTCCCAATCTGCCGCCATTCAGATAATATTCTGCCTTTATGTTTTTGCCACCAAAGTGGATAACCTTACATTTATACACATTATACTGCATCTGCCATGCATTTGCCCACTCACCTAACCTATCCAAGTCGCCCTGCAGCCTCTTAGCATCCTCCTCACAGCTCACACCACCATCCAGCTTAGTGTCATCTGCAAACTTGGAGATATTACACTCAATTCCTTCATCTAAATCATTAATGTATATTGTAAATAGCTGGAGTCCTAGCACCGAGCCCTGCGACACCCCACTAGTCACTGCCTGCCATTCTGAAAAGGACCCATTTATCCCGACTCTCTGCTTCTTGTCTGCCAACCAGTTCTCTATCCATGTCAGTACATTACCCCCAATACCATGTGCTTTAATTTTACACACGAATCTTTTGTGTGGGACCTTGTCAAAAGCCTTTTGAAAGTCCAAATACACCACATCCACTGGTTCTCCCTTGTCCACTCTACCAGTTACATCCTCAAAAAATTCTAGAAGATTTGTCAAGCATGACTTCCCTTTCATAAATCCATGCTGACCTGGACCAATCCTGTCACCGCTTTCCAAATGCGCTGCTATTTCATCTTTAATAATTGATTCCAACATTTTCCCCACTACTGATGTCAGGCTAACTGGTCTATAATTACCTGTTTTCTCTCTCCCTCCTTTCTTAAAAACTGGTGTTACATTAGCTACCCTCCAGTCCATAGGAACTGATCCAGAGTCGATAGACTGTTGGAAAATGATCACCAATGCATCCACTATTTCTAGGGCCACTTCCTTAAGTACTCTGGAATGCAGACTATCAGGCCCCGGGGATTTATCAGCCTTCAATCCCATCAATTTCCCTAACACAATTTCCCGCCTAATAAGGATATCCTTCAGTTCCTCCTGCTTACTAGTCCCTTGGTCCCCTAGTATTTCCGGAAGGTTATTTGTGTCTTCCTTCGTGAGGACAGAACCAAAGTATTTGTTCAACTGGTCTGCCATTTCTTTGTTCCCCATTATAAATTCACCTGAATCTGACTACAAGGGACCTAAGTGTGTCTTCACTAATCTTTTTCTCTTCACATATCTATAGAAACTTTTGCAGTCAGTTTTTATGTTCCCAGCAAGCTTCCTCTCATACTCTCTTTTCCCCCTTTGTCCTCCTCTTGCTGAATTATAAAATTCTCCCAGTCCTCAAGTTTGCTACTTTTTCTGGCAAATTTATATGCCTCTTCCTTGGATTTAACACAATCCTTAATTTTCCTTGTTAGCCACGGTTGAGCCACCTTCCCCGTTTTATTTTTACTCCATGACCGGGATGTACAATTGCTGAAGTTCTTCCATGTGATCTTTAAATGTCTGCCATTGCCTATCTACCATCAACCCTTTAAGTATCCTTTGCCAGTCTATTCTAGCCAATTCACATCTCATACCATCAAAGTTACCTTTCCTTAAGTTCAGGACCCGAGTCTCTGAATTAACTGTGTCACTCTCCATCTTAATAAAGAATTCTACCATATTATGGTCACTCTTCCCCAAGGGGCCTCACACAACAAGATTGCTAATTAGTCCTTTCTCATTACACATCACCCAGTCTAGGATGGCCAGCCCTCCAGTTTGTTCCTCGACATATTGGTCTAGAAAACCATCCCTAATACACTCCAGGAAATCCTCCTCCATCCCACTGCTACCAGTTTGGTTAGCCTAATCAATATGTAGATTAAAGTCACCCATGATAACCTTTATTGCACGCAACCCTAATTTCTTGTTTGATGCTGTCCCCAACCTCATTACTACTGTTTGGTGGTCTGTATACAACTCCCACTAGTGTTTTCTGCCCTTTGGTATTCCGTAGCTCCACCCATACCGATTCCACATCATCCAAGCTAATGTCATTCCTTCCTATTGCACTAATTTCCTCTTTAACCAGCAACGCCACCCCACCTCCTTTTCCTTTCTGTCTATCCTTCCTGAATGTTGAATACCCCTGGATGTTGAGTTCCCAGCCTTGGTCAGCCTGGAGCCATGTCTCCGTGATGCCAATGATATCATATTTGTTACTTGCAGCCTGCGCAGTTAATTCGTCTACCTTATTACGACTACTCCTAGCATTGAGGCACAGAGCCTTCAGGCTTGTCTTTTTAAACACACTTTGCCCCTTTAGAATTTTACTGTAATGTGGCCCTTTTTGCCTTGGGTTTCTCTGCCCTCCACTTTTACTTTTCTTCTTTCTATCTTTTGCTTCTGCCCCCATTCTACTTCCCTCTGACTCCCTGCATAGGTTCCCATCCCCCTGACATATTAGTTTAACCTCTCCCCAACAGTACTAGCAAACACTTCCCCTAGGACATTGGTTCCGGTCCTGCCCTGGTCCCAACTCCCCCAGAACCGGTTCCAATGTCCCAGGAATTTGAATCCCTCTCTTCTGCACCATTCCTCAAGCCACGTATTCATCTGAACTATCCTGCTATTCCTACTCTGACTAGCACGTGGCATTGGTAGCAATTCTTATGTTCTTATGTAAATCCTTGTTTATACAAATTGAACGAATGTTTAAGGATGAATTAATTTCAAAAATATAACTTAAAAATGAATGCCAAGTCCTGGGTTACGGAATTAATATCCTTTCTGGATTGGCGTCAATGAATGAAATGGATGCCCAGTCAAGTACTTTCGGTCCACTTACTTGCAGATTCAATCTTCCCGTTATTCATAGGTGCCTTTACACTATTATAGGGCTGTCAGCTGATGCATGTGTCCAGCGCAGTTAACTGCACTATGAAAGGTAAACCTACCAGTCTCGATTCAGCCAAGGGCAGTGATGATTAACGTTCCCTGTAACTTTTTGTGTGTGTGTGGGCCCTTTAACTGGCTGCGCGGCCCATTCTATTTCTCACGCATGCGCGGTTATTGCCATTGTGAAGCCGGTGAGTGGCCTGCGCAGGACCTCCACACTGCTGCACGGCTGCACAGCTTAACGGGAACATTGGCGACGACCCAATCTTATGCTAGGTTTTTAGTACACCGACCGTTGTCGTCTAAACACACAAGCTGACACAAGACATCGGGATACTTGTATCATTATGTAAAATTGCAAGATGTCAGACATACGTATGTAGGATACTCTGGGCTGTTTGTACTTGACTTAAACGACTTGATCATTTTTAAAAGTGAAGACTTAAAAAATATATATATCAGAAGAGGAAATATATTATCTAATACCTCCGCTCTGGCAGACCTTATGTTTTGTCCTATTAAAAGGTCAGGAGGTTGTAGAAAGGGAAGAAAGCTGAATTCTAAGGACCCGAGATAGAATGAATGGCTGTGCAATTAACCTTGATTTTAGCATAGCGAGGACGCAAATCTTTCCTTAACTGGCTAATGTGGGTAATTGGTGGCATGAACCTGCATCCCATCACTGCACCCATACAATCATTAGCTGTGCTGCTGGCCTTGTCATAACACATCATTCAGTAGAACAGTTATTGCGGAGAGAGTAATGGAGGCATTGCAGAAGAGGAGGAAGTGCAGTTTTTGCCGTGAGTGCATAGGATTACACAGAATATACGACACAGAAACTGGCCATTCGGCCCAAGCAGTCGATGCCGGCGTTTATGCTCCACTTGAGCCTCCTCCCGTCTTTCCTCATCTATCTATCAGTGTAACCCTGTATTCCCTTCTCCCTCATGTTGTTATCTAGCCTCCCCTTAAATGTATCGATACTATTCGCTCCAACCGCTCCCTGTGGTAGCGAGTTCCACATTCTCACCACTCTTTGGGTAGATGTTTCTTCTGAATTCCCTATTGGATTTCTTGGTGATTATCTTATATTGATGGCCGTTAGTTATGCTCTTTCCCACAAGTAGAAACACTCTCTCTGTATCCACGCTATCAAAACCTTTCATAATTTTAAAGTCCTCGATTGGGTCACCCTTCAGCCTTCTTTTTTCAAGAGAGAGACCCAGGGGCCAAAATTGCCCACCGCCCGAAACGAGACGCACCTACTGCTCTTGAATTGTTCCGTCTGCCCCAATGTATGAGGTGGACAATTCGGAAAAATGCAGCTATTTAGTGTTTTTTTGGGGAGCGGGGCGGCAGTGCAGTCCGGTCGGAATAGCCGTCACTAGCGGGGCGGAAGCGGGGGGAGGGTCAGAGTGACCGACATGCAAGTCATCACGCTGGCGCTGATGATGTCATCATGCTGGCGCATCACAACGTCCCTCCCCATCAGTTAAAGGGGAGGGCCCCTGCGAACTCTGCGGCCACTTTAGTGGCAAACACTGGGCCACCAGGGAGGGTTTCAGCCCAGAGAGGGTGCCAGGCTGCCTGTTGGCGGCTCGGCTGAACCCGCGGCCATAATAGTCGGCCGTCAAAAAAAAATAAACAACATGGCGTCGCCGGCATCGCCACCTCCCCTTTAAGGGTGCTGTACCGCCAAGTCACAGAAAGGGTACCGACAGGTAAAGCTGTGGTGGGCAACGACCAATGGCCGCGCTGCTTCCGCGGGGCAATGTACAAACGGGGCAAATTCAGGAAGGGGTCGGCGCGTGCACGAAGCGACGAGAAAATAGGCGGGGCGGTCCCTGACACTGCTCCAAAAGTAAAGGAGGGCAATGTTCAAAATGGCGGCCCCTCCGCAGCCAGTCCGCACCGGCCTGAAAGCGGCGGGCCTTTACGAAAGGGGCAATTTTGGTCCCCAGCCTGTTCATCCTTTTCTGATATGTATACCCTTGCATTTCTGGTATCATCCATGTAAATCTTCTCTGCAGCCTCTCCAGTGCCTCTATATCCTTTTTATAATATGGCGACGAGAACTGTACTCCAAAGTGTGGTCTAACCAAGGTTCGATACAGGTTTAGCATAACTTCCCTACTTTTCAATTCTATACCTCTAGAAATAAACCCTCGTGCTTGGTTTGCTTTTTTATGGCCTTGCTAACCTGTGTCGCAACTTTTAGCGATTTGTGTATTTGTACTCCCTTTGCTCCTCTACCCCACCTATACCCGCACACTCCAAGTAATAAGTGGCCACCCTATTCTTCCTACCAAAATATAATACCTCACATTTATCTGTGTTGACATTCATTTGCCAATTATATACCCTACTTTTCAATTCTATACCTTGTAAGTAAACGGGTTAGTTGCCAAACGGGAGCAAACTGTTCAATGAATCCTGAAAGACATACCTATCCAGGACATACTGCAGGGTTTCTGCTATCCCAGCCTGCTCTTCTCCTATCAAAGACGGCTGGAACAGAATTTCAGGAACTCTGATGCGTTCGCTGCCCAGGTGCAGCTGATGGTATTCGGCTAGGTTGAACATCTGTCCAATTGGCTGAATGAAAAGGTAGAATTTGTAAAAAATAAACAAAACATTGATCGTGCATCGTGAAATTATTATCCTTTCAATGAATTCAGTAGTGCACACGGCACATATTTAAGAAGTGTGCAGCTCAGTGTCACGGCACATTAACACAGACCTGAAGCTGTTACGGGTTCTTCCACGACAATTTTTTTGACATATCAGATTTCTCAATCTCAAGCAAGCTAACTCAGGGGATGTGAATAAACTGGGGAATATAAATCTGAAGGATTAATGACTGCAAACTTCAATGATACAGAGCACGTCGTTCGCTGGCATCTTGCAACATCCCCACTGACACTGGCCAAAGCCCGCCCTAAGTGGAGGAAGAGCAGCCGGGAGGGCGCTGAGCTCCTCGAGTCTCGTCACCGAGAGCATGCAGAAATCAAGTGCAGGCAGTAGAAGGAGCGTGCGGCAAACCAGTCCCACCCACCCTCTCCTTCAACCACTGTCTGTCCCACCTGTGACAGAGACTGTAATTCCTGCACTGGACTGTTCAGTCACTTGAGAACTCACTTTTAGAGTGGAAGCAAGTCTTCCTCGATTTTAAAGAACTGCCTATGATGATGATAAATTTGAAGGATTAATTACTGCAAACTTCAGTGATCCAGAGCACGCTATTCGCTGGCATCTTGCAGCCAGCAAAACAAAATACTCAAAGCTGGACACAATCACTTGAGCCGGCCCCTTTAACGGGCCGCGCGGGCCTAACAGAAATTAGAGGGAACATTGTTTCAGATGCCACACCTTGTGACAAATACCAACAAATCATGATTGCATATATTTTTTTTTGAAGTGTACAAAAAGGGAAAGCCAAACATTTTCTGCTGGCTTTCCCGGCCATTGGGCTCTTCTCAAAAAGAGGAACGACATCGCTATAAATCTAGAATTTGTTTTCAAAAGGAACAGTAATTAGCCTCTCAATTCACAGAATGCAGCTATTTAGACCACTTCCCCATTGGGAATACCCGATTAATGACCTTAAATCGGAATTGATAGATGAAAAAAAGGCTTTCTTCCATCCTGGTAGTTGCGTGATACAGCGACAATGGAGTTATTGACCAATCACAGCAATCGATCTCAATAAATGAGTCTACAACAGAACCAGACATGAAGCGAGGAAAACCCTCAGTGGTGGAGAGGTTTAGGAACCATGGGTCCAAATTCACTTGTTCCTCCCAAGCATGCTACACTCACCACACGTCATGTCTCCAATTATTCATTGATGGTATTCCAAAATGTTATTTTCTAAAATAAATCGCTCATCTGCAATTGAATGCATCAATGCTAACTTCTGCCAGTCTCCCTAGGGAGTCTGTTCCATAGATTGATCACTCGCTCACTGAAATATTGTTTCCACAGATTAGTTTATAATTTACCCTCTTCGAGCGCAGGCTGTAACCCCGGTTTTACTGTCCTTCTCAGACCAGCCGTGATCTTATTGATTGGCGGAGCAGGCTTGAGGGGCCAAATGGCCCACTCCTGCTCCTATTTCTTATGTTATGTCCTGGACACGGTGCAATAGCTTCTCATGGGCAAATTAACAGCTAAACTTCAGAACTATGCATCAGACCAAACATACTGTAGTCAGTTCAAGGCGGTAATGTTATCTTTATTAATCTATACACAAACAATCTAAACCTCTTAATTAGATTACAGTTTGTGACTTACACCCAGGTAACTTGCCAAAAAATCCGAGAATGTACAAAAGGACTTTTCATATAAAAAGAAATTTATCCACGCATATTTTTCTTTTCAAACCATTGTCAGTGGCTCTAGATTTTTGTTTGAGAACTTGAATGCAATTTACAGTCAGCTTTGTAGAATTGAGGGGCTGTTGACGGAGGGGCTGTCAAAAACTGTACCTGAGCAACGGCAGTCTGCTTCCCAAAGTCACTCTGAAATTCAGGAAAAAGCTGGTCCAGCTCATTCACCCCTTCCAAGTCGTCCATTGTCTGGTCACAGCTCAGCACTTGATCCAGATCAGAAACCTATGGACAACATTACAATATGGAAATAAAGTATTTACAGTGCACCTCTGGGTACAAAGAATGAAGAAAATTCTCACTGTCAGTGGCCATGATGTAGCCAATGGTCACAACAGACAAGAAATGTTATTCTAAATGTGTCTCCTTTGCCTCCCCCTTTTCTTCGTTACATTTACTTCGTAATCTCGCTCTCAAAAACAAAAAAACCCTTAATTTGTCATTAGTGATCTTAGCATCTCCTTTGGGACTAGGTTTAAGCCACCGTCGGTGCACAGACATAACATGGGAAGTCTCAAACACTTGCTGCAAGAAGTTTATCTAAGCATGGTGTCACGGTCTTGAAAAATAGTGACGTTATGCTAAACTGGTATCGAACCTTGGTTAGACCACACTTGGGAGAACTGTGAACAGTTCTGGTCTCCGTATTATAAACAGGAGAGAGAGGCATTGGATAGGGCGCAAAAAGGATTTATTGGAATCATACCCGAACTGAGAGGTTATAGCTTTCAGGACAGATCGAACAGGCTGCTCTTCTTTTCTCTAGAGAAGATGGAAGGGCGACCTGATAGAGGTCTTTAAGATTATGAAAGGGTTTGAGAGGGTAAACGTAGAGATGTTTCCACTTGTGGGCGAAACAAGAAACTAAGGGTCATAAATTTAAGATAGTCACTAATAAATCCAATAGGGGAATTCAGGAGAAACTCTTTCCCCAGTGAGTGGTGAGAATGTGGAACTCTCTACCTCAAGGATTAGTTGAGGCGGATAGAAGCATTTAAGGGGAAGCTAGATAAGCACATGAAGGAAAAAGGAATAGGATATGTTGATGGGGTTAGATGGAAAGAGGTGGAAGGATGCTCATGTGGAGCTTAAACACCGGTCTGACAACGCTTCAATTTTAAAATGTTCATCCTCGTTTTCAAATCACTCCATAGCCTCACCCCTCTCCATCTCTGTAACGTCCTCCAGCCCTAAAAGCCTCCGAGATAGAAACATAGAAACATAGAAAATAGGTGCAGGAGTAGGCCATTCGGCCCTTCTAGCCTGCACTGCCATTCAATGAGTTCATGGCTGAACATGCAACTTCAGTACCCCATTCCTGCTTTCTCACCATACCCCTTGATCCCCCTAGTAGTAAGGACTTCATCTAACTCCTTTTTGAATATATTTAGTGAATTGGCCTCAACAACTTTCTGTGGTAGAGAATTCCACAGGTTCACCACTCTCTGGGTGAAGAAATTCCTCCTCATCTCGGTCCTAAATGGCTTCCCCCTTATCCTTACACTGTGTCCCCTGGTGCTGGACTTCCCCAACATTGGGAACATTCTTCCTGCATCTAACCTGTCTAACCCCATCAGAATTTTAAATGTTTCTATGAGGTCCCCTCTCATTCTTCTGAACTCCAGTGAATACAAGCCCAGTTGATCCAGTCTTTCTTGATAGGTCAGTCCCGCCATCCCGGGAATCAGTCTGGTGAACCTTCCCTCAATAGCAAGAATGTCCTTCCTCAGGTTAGGAGACCAAAACTGTACACAATACTCCAGGTGAGGCCTCACCAAGGCCCTGTACAACTGTAGCAACACCTCCCTGCCCCTGTACTCAAATCCCCTCGCTATGAAGGCCAACATGCCATTTGCTTTCTTAACCGCCTGCTGTACCTGCATGCCAACCTTCAATGACTGATGTACCATGACACCAAGGTCTCTTTGCACCTCCCCTTTTCCTAATCTGTCACCATTCAGATAATAGTCTGTCTCTCTGTTTTTACCACCAAAGTGGATAACCTCACATTTATCCACATTATACTTCATCTGCCATGCATTTGCCCACTCACCTAACCTATCCAAGTCGCTCTGCAGCCTCGTAGCATCCTCCTCGCAGCTCACACTGCCACCCAACTTAGTGTCATCCGCAAATTTGGAGATACTACATTTAATCCCCTCGTCTAAATCATTAATGTACAGTGTAAACAGCTGGGGCCCCAGCACAGAACCTTGCGGTACCCCACTAGTCACTGCCTGCCATTCTGAAAAGTCCCCATTTACTCCTACTCTTTGCTTCCTGTCTGACAACCAGTTCTCAATCCATGTCAGCACACTACCCCCAATCCCATGTGCTTTAACTTTGCACATTAATCTCTTGTGTGGGACCTTGTCGAAAGCCTTCTGAAAGTCCAAATATACCACATCAACTGGTTCTCCCTTGTCCACTCTACTGGAAACATCCTCAAAAAATTCCAGAAGATTTGTCAAGCATGATTTCCCTTTCACAAATCCATGCTGACTTGGACCTATCATATTACCTCTTTCCAAATGTACTGCTATGACATCCTTAACAATTGATTCCATCATTTTACCCACTACTGATGTCAGGCTGACCGGTCTATAATTCCCAGTTTTCTCTCTCCCTCCTTTTTTAAAAAGTGGGGTTACATTGGCTACCCTCCACTCCATAGGAACTGATCCAGATCTCTGCACTCCTCCAACTCTGGTCTCTTGCGCATCCCCGGTTTTAACCGCTTTACCATTGGCAGCCATGCTTTCAGCTGCCTAGGCCCCAAGCTCTGGAATTCCCTCCCTAAACCTTTCCGCCTCTCGACCACTCTCCTTTCTTTGACCAAACGTTACATCACCTGTCCTGATATCACCTTCTGTGATACGGTGTCAAAAATGTTTGAATTGATAACGTTCTTGTTAAGCGCCTTGGGACGGTTTTGTACGTTGAAGGCGCTATAGAAATGCAAGCTGTTGCCGTTACTGTTGTTAGACCCGTTGGGCCGAAAGGCTTGTTTGTGTGTTGTAAATACTTGAGTAATACTGGCATTGCCCTGCCTAAAGGGGTGGTGGATCTAGATTCAACCGTGGCTTTCACAAGGGAACTGGATAAGTACCTGAAGGAAAAAAATTTGCAGGGCTACGGGGAAAGTGCGGGGGACTGAGGAAACTAGCTGAAGTGCTCTTGCAGAGAGCCAGCACGGGCTTGACGGGCCAATTGGCCTCCTTCTGTGTTGTAATCATTCTATGATCAGCACTGCTTCCTGGTTGCCAATGTCAAAGGCATCTATTGCCACACGCTTTCATTACATGGTTGCCAAAGAGACTCTCATTATAGGTTTACTATTAGATCCCTCAGCAGCGTTATTTTTATGCTGGTAGGTGTTCAGTTAAATTATTGAAGTCCTGGAGATGCTCCGTGACGGGAGCTACAAAGTGTATGAGGGAGACTGTGCGTCCATGAGGTAACTAGTGCAGGTTGCTGCTGGATGACCTCCAAAAATAGCAGGGAACAGAATTTTTGGAGGTCATCCAGCAGCAACCTGCACTAGTTACCTCATGGACGCACAGTCTCCCTCATACACTTTGTAGCTCCCGTCACGGAGCATCTCCAGGACTTCAATAATTTAACTGAACACCCACCAGCATAAAAATAACGCTGCTGAGAGATCCAATAGTAAACCTATAATGAGAGTCTCTTTGGCAACCATGTAATGAAAAGAGAATAAATATTTTAAAGCTGTTTCCTTCGGCTCATCCATAAAATGTTGCTCTCTCTTTCTTTGCCAATATTCTCCCCCTTTCTCCTGGAGTTAATCACTGATTCTAGGGTAGGGTAGAAGGTTGAGGGGTGATCTAATCAAGGTGTTTAAAATGGTAAAAATTCAAAAAGGGTAGATAAAGAAAAACTATTCCCTCTGGTGGGGAATACAGAACAAAGGTGAATAATCTTAACATTAGAACTAGGTCATTCAGGAGTGAGATCAGGAAACACTTCTTCACACAAAGGCTAGTAGAAATCTGGAACTCTGTCCCCCAAAAGGCTGTGGATGCCAGGTCAACTGAAACTTTCAGGACTGAGATCAATAGATTATTTTTAGGTCACAGTATCAAGGAATATGGAACAAAAGTGCGTAGATAGGGATGAGTTACAAATCAGCTATGATCATAGAATCATAGAAATTTACAGCACAGAAGGAGGCTATTTCGGCCCATCGTGTCCACGCCGGCCGACAAAGAGCTATCCAGCTTAATCCCACTTCCCAGCTCTTGGTCCATAGCCCTGTAGGTTACGGCACTTCAAGCACACATCCAAGTACGTTTTAAATGTGGTGAGGGTTTCTGTCTCTACCACCCTTTCAGGCAATGAGTTCCAGACACCCACAACGCTCTGGGTGAAAAGATCTCCCCTCAAATTCCCTCTAAACCTCCTACCAATTACTTTAAATCTATGCCCCCTGGTTATTGACTCCTCTGCTAAGGGAAATAGGTTCTTCCTATCCATTCTATCTAGGCCCCTCATAATTTTATACACCTCAATTAGGCCTCCCCTCAGCCTCCTCTGTTCCAAAGAAAACAAACCCAGCCTATCCAATCTTTCTTCATAGCTACAATCTAAAAGCTAAAATGATCTAATTGAACGGCAGAAGAGACTTGAGGGGCTGAATGGCCTACTCCTGCTCCTCTGTTCCATGGACACAAGCAGCCCTCTGGTATCTCTCAAAAGTAGCTATTCTTCAAGAGTCCTGACAATGAGGGCTGGCCGATGAGAAACCAACACATCTCACCCACCCTGACTACACAGCTCATAGAATCATAGAATACTACAGCACAGGAGGCGGCCATTCAGCCCATCGAATCAGCGCCGGCTCTTGCGAGGAGCAATCCCATTAGTCCCACTCCCCCGCTCTTTCCCCTTATCCCTGCAATTTTTTTTCCCATTCAAGTATTTATTCAGTTCCCTTTTGAAGACTGTTACTGAATCTGTATCCACTACCCTATCATGCAGTGCATTCCAAATCCTAACCACTCGTATAAAAGTTTTACCACCTGTCGCCTCTGCATTCATTTAATAATGATCATGAACCTTGTCTGACATTTTGTCTCCCGAACTCAGAAATGCTAAGACCAGTTGTAATGCCTGACTACCAACCAGGCCGAGATCAGCTGACTCAGCTCAGACTGGGGGCTAAACGCAGGACGATCCTGATCTTTCTCACTCGGTTGCAATGCATTTACTCACCAATCCAGTGGAGTCGCATGTTTTCCCCTTTATTTGGGTTCTCCATCCATGTTGTACAATATTGACGAACAGATCAGGCAGCCTGATCCTCTGCCCCTGGCTACACCTCTAGGAGCCAGCCCCTACAAACCTGACTTCATCCCATTTGTAAATGGCATGAGGACAAATTCATTATCTCAAGCCACAACCAAGGTGGTGGTTTACATTCATTCATAGGCTCCCAATCCAGTTGTATCTGCAACTCGCAGAAATCCTAATTCAAGCAAAACATTTGATGGCAAACCACCTCTGTTCTCATAAAGGTTTGACTGTAATAGGCCAGTTACACTATATAATTTGTGTTGATGCAAAGTGGTTTCAGCTTCTCACGGACACAAAGGGGTTCATTCTAACTTAAAGCGACCGTTGAGATACTTAAAAAAAAAATTGCTCCAGGGATGTGGGCGTCGTTGGCAAGGCCAGCATTTACTGCCAACCCCTAATTGCCCTCGGGATGGTGGTGGTGAGCCGCCTTCTCGAATCACTGCAGTCCGTGTGGTGAAGGTACTGTTAGGGAGGGAGTTCCAGGATTTTGACCCAGCGACGATGAAAGAACAGTTATATATTTCCAAGTCAGAATGGTGTGTGACTTGGAGGCGAACTTGCAGGTTATGGTGTTCCCATACACCTGCAGCTCTTGTCCTTCTAGGTGGTAGAGGTGCTGTCAATACTGATGGGATGGGGTGCAAAATAGATTTAACACCTGCCCAACTTTACTCTCCGCAGACATCAGTGGAGATTAATGTCGGGCAGGGTGTTTAACCAGCATTCCAAACGATCCCGGGGGTTTCCCACACTGGCAGGTTGAGTTAAAATTGCCACCAAACTATGTAGTGTAATTCAGATAGGAACAAAGCCAGTGTAAAATGACAATTGTACAATGACAGCGACAAGCTCCTCCATGGCTCTGTGGGTAAATGCAGAGCGTGGTGTGATATTAAGCCACAGGGACCAGAAGGTCCTCTATCTGTGCAAAGGCCAACTGACCTCAGCCTGGGTAATGTGTTCAGCCACTACTTTTGACATATCTTTTAGATAAGACATTAAACGGAGGCCCCGTCTGCTCTCTCAGGTGGATGCAAAAGATCCCATGGCACTATTTTGAAGAAAAGCAGAGGAGTTATCCCCGGTGTCCTGGCCAATATTTATCCATAATACTTGAAATGGATTATCTGCTCATTATCTCATTGCTGTTTGTGGGACATTGTTATGCGTACATTAGCTGCCATGTTTCCTACATTACAACAGTGACTACACTTCAAAAGTATTTCATTGGCTGTAAAGTGCTTTAAGACATTCTGAAATGTGCTATATAAATGGAAGTCTATTCTTTTCATTTGAGGTCAAAATAAAGACTTGCATTTATATAGCATCTTTCATGACCATCGGACACCCCAAAGCATTTTACAGCCAATGAAGTTTTTTTTTTGGAAGTGTAGTCACTGTTGTAATGTAGGAAATGTGGCAGCTAAATTGTGCACAGAAACCTCCCACAAACAGCAATGTGATAATGGCCAGATAACATTTTTTTAGTGATGTTGGTTGAGGGATAAATATTGGCCCAGGACATCGGGGATAACTCCCCTGCTCTTCTTTGAAATGGTGCCATGGGATCTTTTATGTCCACCTGAGAGAGCAGATGGGGCCTGGGTTTAACGTCTCATCCGAAAGACAGCCAGCCTGGATCTATGTGCTCAAGTCCCTGCAGTGGGACCTGAACCCACAACCTTCTGACTCAGAGGCGAGAGTGCTACCCACTGAGCCCATGCTGACATTCTAGGATAAAATAACCTTAGCTCCAGCTGCTGTTTATGATTCGGCAAACCCTGCGAGAAGATGCGCCTGAACTGACGTCCCACAAGCACAGTATCAGGCTCTGCAACCAAACAGATTATTGACGCTGCCTTACCCTCATCTATGCCTTTGTTACCTCTAGACCTGACTATTCCAATGCACTCCTGGCTGGCCTCAGACATTCTACCCTATGTAAACTTGAGATCATGGCTGCCCGTGTCCTAACTTGCACCGTCTCGTTCACCCATCACCCCTGTGCCCGCTGACCTACATTGGCTCCCAGTTGAGCAATGCCCCGATTTCAAACTTCTCATCCTTGTTTACAAATCCCTCCATGGCCTCCCCCCTCCCTATCTTTGTAATCTCCTTCAGCCCACCACCCCCGCGTGAGATCTGCGCTCCTCAAAATCCCTGATTATAATCGCACAACTATTGGTGGCCGTGCCTTCTGTTGCCTGGGCCCTAAGCTCTGGAACTCCCTCCCTAAATCTCTCCGCCTCTCTACTTCCTTTAAGACACTCCTTGAAACATACCTCTTTGACCAAGCTTTTGGTCATCTGCCATAATTTCTTCTTGTGTGGCTAGGTGTCAAATTTTTAGTCTTATAATACTCCTGTGATGTGCCTTGGGACGTTTTACTACGTTAAAGGCGCTATTATAAATACAAGTTGTTGTTATTGTTGTGAAGGATGGCTGCATGCCAAATGGTTTGCTGGCAGCCATGCTCACATGCCCAGCAACAGTCAGAGGAGTTTCAAGGGAAAGTGACCCCAAGATCCGTCACTGCTTACATCTGGCTTCGTGTCGACAACATCCACCTCCACGTTGACCTCTGCCTGCAGGATTTTGTGTTTGGTCTGCTCAATGACCAGGCTGAGCTTGTTAATGTACGACTGCAGCTCCTCCGCCGAATCCATGTTCATTTCCAATAGAGCTCGCTTGAATCGGTCAGTCATGCCATCTTCCAAAAGCTCCTAACAGGGAACAAAGTCAAGGAATTCCATGACAACAGACAACCAGACGTCTCAAAGCGCGTTACAGCCAATGAAGTACTTTTGGAGTGTAGTCACTGTTGCAATGTGGGAAAATGGCGGCAAGCAATTTTCACACAGCAAGCTCCCACACAAAGCAGTGTGATAATGACCAGATAATGTTTTTTTTGTTATATTGATTGAGAGATAAATATCGGCCAGGACACCAGGGATAACTCCCCTGCTCTTCTTCGAAATAGTGCCACGATATTTTTTACGTCCACTTGAGAGAGTAGACGGGGCCTCGGTTTAACGTCTCATCTGAAAGACAGCACCTCCAACAGTGCAGCGCTCCCTCAGCGTTGCACTGTCAGCCTAGATTTTGCAAGATAAACATGAGGGAAAAAGCAATAGAAGGATATGCTGATAGGGTCAGCTGAAGAGGGGTGGGAGGAGGCTCATGTGGAGCAGAAGAATGAGAGGGGATCTCATAGAAACGTTTAAAATTCTGATGGGATTGGACAGGTTAGATGCAGGAAGAATGTTCCCGATGTTGGGGAAGTCCAGAACCAGGGGTCACAGTCTAAGGATAAGGGGTAAGCCATTTAGGACCGAGATGAGGAGAAACTTCTTCACCCAGAGAGTGGTGAACCTGTGGAATTCTCTACCACAGGAAGTTGTTGAGGCCAAGTCACTAAATATATTAAAAAAGGAGTTAGATGTAGACCTTACTACTAGGGGGATTAAGGGGTATGGCGAGAAAGAAGGAATGGGGTACTGAAGTTGCATGTTCAGCCATGAACTCATTGAATGGCGGTGCAGGCTCGAAGGGCCGAATGGCCTACTCCTGCACCTATTTTCTATGTTTCTATAAACACCGGCATAGACCTGTTAGGCTGAATGACCTGTTTCTGTGCTGTACTTTCTATGTAATTAATGGTCAAGCTCTCACAAACCCCTTTTGTCCTGGGTGATTCAGGAAGAGAGAGCAAGTTATATGTATTGAACCAGTCTCTACCCTCTAGTGGCAGAAAATCAGTACTGCAATCAACCCGCTGTGTCACAACAAACATGAATTCATGTTTTAAAATGTCAGATGCAGTCCCAGAGACCCTTCAACTGTGGAGGAATTATATTTTCAGACCCGTGATGGTATATTCTAGTTTCCTCACAAGTTTCCCAAGACCTTAATAATAATGTTGATATTTGTGGTTGAAAATTTTAAACAAAAACACACTATAATTTTATAAGCAACGTATGGAATATCTGCATGAATTATTTACTTTCTCATTTGTGAGCTGCGACACTGGCTGCACAGAAATGGCAGTGTTGTGCCAGAAGGCATTCAGGACCCTTTCTACAATACACACAATGTGCGCCATTTCCCTATGCTCTGCTCGTTCTCTTCTCCATTAAGTGTCCGTTGTGTGTCTAATTCTCAGTCCACATGCTTCAAGTATCTGTGTTTGCACTTACATGCGAGTGGTTGAAGTATTTGCCTGATTAGACTGAAAGGTTTTGTTCGCTGCCTGCCTGTTCTGTGTGCACCGCCCGCAATCCATTTGCCTCCTTCTTGCACTCACACACACACACACACACACACACGAGGGATCCTGAGGAGCATCAGAGGTGATGATGGTTAAAAGGCAGAAACATAGACGGGGAGGATTATAGAATCTTACAGTACAGGAGGCAGCCACTCGGCCTATCGTGGCCTGTGCCGGCTTTGAAAGGGCAATCCAAATAATCCCAGGCATCACCAGGCAGACAAGAGAGCAAAATGATGATTCAGTAGTTAGCTCCTGTTGCTCTGATCTCTCGGGCAACACACATGGCAGCACTTGGATATTTCAGTAACAAGGAGCCAAATTTGAACCCTCAGGTATTAATTGGGGAAAATTAAAAGGAGACAATGGTTTCCACTTGTTAGTTTGGTGTGGTACGTCTTGGCATTTGGACATAACTACTTCACTTGCATAGGTGGTCATAAGCAGGGCCACGAATACACAGTGACTGATTAAGTCTGTTTTTACTCAATGGGAACTTGAGCTGGTTACAGGTATTTTGGGGATTGCGTTCTCCAATTCTGTCTGTTTCTCCAAACCCACTCCAAGCCAACACTTTGTTGTGACACTGAGGGAACGCTGCATGGTCAGTCGTGCCATCTTTAGGATGAGACATTAAACCAAAGTCCTGTTCAGATGGATGTCAAAGATTCCACAGCATTTTATCGAGGAGCTGGAAGTTCTCCTACGTTCCTGGCCTCAACCAACAACATCAAAACAAATTAACCGGTCATTAATCTCATTACTATTTGTGGCATTTTGCTGTGCACAAACTGGCTGTGCACTTGTCGACCAAAAACATTTTCTACCCTTTTAAGAAGTAATTCATTGACTGTGAAATGGTTTGGGACACCCTGAGGACGTGAAAGATGCAAGCCTTTTTTTTCTGAAATGGTACAGGCAGGATCTTGGGAGCAGTTCACCTGCAGTACAGTGGGACCTGGGGGTACTTGTGCATGAAACACAAAAGGATAGTATGCAGGTACAGCAAGTGATCAGGAAGGCCAATGGTATCTTGGCGTTTATTGCAAAGAGGTGGAGTATAAAAGCAGTTATACAGGGTATTGGTGAGGCCACACCTGGATCACTGCATGCTGTTTTGGTTTCCATATTTACGAAAGGATATACTTGCTTTGGAGGCAGTTCAGAGAAGGTTCACTAGGTTGGGGCAGTACACCTGTCACACTGTAATGCAGGTGTCCTAAGGCGAGCTAAAGGAGGACAGAAACCTCCCGTTACAGTGTGACACGTGTACCGCCCCAACCTAGTGAACCTAGGGGATGAGGGGATTGACTTATGAGGAAAGGTTGAGTAGGTTGGGCCTCTACTCATTGGAATTCAGAAGAATGAGAGGTGATCTTATCGAAACGTATAAGATTATGAGGGGGCTTGACAAGGTGGATGCAGAGAGGATGTTTCCACTGACGGGGAAGATTAGAGCTAGAGGGCATGATCTTAGAATAAGGGGCCGCCCATTTAAAACTGAGGTGAGGAGAAATTTATTTTCTCAGAGGGTTGTGGTTCTGTGGAATTCGCTGCCTCAGAGAGCTGTGGAAGCTGGGACATTGAATAAATTTAAGGCAGAGATAGACAGTTTCTTAATTGATAAAGGAATAAGGGGTTATGGGGAGCGGGCAGGGAAGTGGAGCTGAGTTCATGATCGGATTAGCCAGGCTCGAGGGGCCGTATGGCCTACTCCTGCTCCTATTTCTTATGTTCTTATGTTTTGTGGAATATTGCACGACATGGATGAGGAAATAAAGACTTGCATTTATGTAGCGCCTTTCACGATCACCAGATGTCCCAAAGCGCTTTACAGCAGTGAAGTACTTTTTTGAAATGTAGTCACTGTTGTAATGTAGAAAATGCAGCAGCCAATTTGTGCACAGCAAGCTCCCACAAACAACAATTTGATAATGACCAGATAATCTGTTTTAGTGACATTGATTGAGGGATATATATTGAACAGGGCGCCGGGGATGACTCCCCTGCTCTTCTTCAAAACAGCGCCATGGGATCTTTTACGTCCACCTGAGAGCAGACGGGGCCTCGGCTTGATGTCTCATCCGAAAGACGGCACCTCCGACAGTGCAACGTTCCCTTAGCACAGCGAGGGTGTTACCCACTGAGCCAGGGCTGAAAACAAACAAAGGAGAGGGAAGGAGAAAGTAACACGTTACTGTGGCAGGAGCATCTTTTAATACCTATGGCCCTAATCTTTTACCTGGATGCTGAGCAGTCTCTCGAGCCGCTCCTGGTCGAGCTGTAGTTTTTCTTCCCTGCGCCGTGTGTTGAGCTCCTGCAGCCTGCGAATCTGCTGCTGCCTCCGTTCCAGCTTCTCCTCCGCCGTCAAGGTGCTGGCCAGCAGTTTGTTGTTAAACGGCAACTGCATCCGGTGATTATTCTTCTCGTAAAAGTCCGGGCGTTTCCACAGGTCGAGCTCTGCGGAAAGGTAAATAATTGCATCAAAACTCAACTGCGACCCAACGTTCAAGACACAAATGTCTCTCAGTTTAGCGTTCTCATCTCATGCGCTCACCATAAAAACTCCATCACAGTGCCCTAAAAAAAAAATTAATATTGTTTGTTTACATGGGAGTGTAGTCACTGTTGTAATGTGGGAAATGCAGCAGCCAATTTGCACACAGCAATCTCCCACGAACAACAACGTGATAATGACCAGATAATCCGTTTTTTTTGTAATGTTGATTGAGGGATAAATATTGGCCAGGACATCAGGGATAACTCCCTTGCTCTTCTTCGAAATAGTGCCATGGGACTTTTACGTCCACCTGAGAGAGCAGACGGGGCCTCGTTTTAACATCTCATCCGAAATACGGCACCTCCGACAGTGCAGCACTCCCTCAGCACTGCACTGGAGTGTCAGCCTAGATTTATGTGCTCAAGTCGGAGTGGGACTTGAACCCACAACCTTCTGACTCAGAGGCAAGTGTGCTACACACTGAGCCACAGCTGACACTTGTAATATACAAGTAGTGCCTTGATGACCCCGAGACGCTGAATGCCCACAGCGCTTGGTCTGCCCTCCAGGCTTCCATAACCAGTGCCTGCAAAGAGACGCTCGGTCACTCAACCAGGAAACACCAGGACTGGTTCGATGAGAATGATCAGGAGATTCAAGAGCCAATAGATCGCAAGCACAGGGCATTTCTGAGCCTTAAACAACCCAACGCGGGAGCAGCAAAGCAGTATTACAGATGGCTTAAACCCGGGACCTAAAGAACAGGTGGTGGATGGAGAAAGTACAGGAGATACAGCAGCTGGCTGACAGCCATGATATGCGAGGATTTTTCACCGCAGTCAAGGCCAAGTACGGTCCAAACACCCAAGGCCCCACCCCACTGCTGACCAAGAACGGGAAAACACTCATCAAGGGCACCGAGGCAGTTAGGGCCCGCTGGAAGGAGCACTTCGAAGATCTCCCCAACCGAGACTCTGCCTTTGACTTGAGTGTTCTCGACTCCATCCCGCAGCATGCTACCCACCACCGCCTCACCAAAACCCCAACACTGCACGAGGTAGAAAAAGCCATGACAGCTTAAAAACAAGGCTACGGGAGCAGATGGAATCCCTGCTGAGGCACTGAAGTATGGCAGAGAGGCACTGTTGGCGTGGATACATGACCTGATCTCTCTGATCTGGAGGGAGGAGAGCATGCCGGGAGATCTCAGAGATGCAGTAATCGTGACCATCTTTAAAAAAGGGGACAAGTCCGACTGTGGCAACTACAGGGGAATCTCCCTGCTATCAGCCACTGGGAAAGTTGTCGCTAGAGTCCTCCTCAACCGTCTTCTCCCTGAGGCCAAGGAGCTCCTCCCGGAGTCGCAGTGCGGATTTCGTCCCCTACGGGGCACAATAGACATGATCTTTGCAGCGCAACAGCTGCAGGAAAACTGCAGGGAACAGCACCAGCCCTTATACATGGTCTTCTTCGACCTTATAAAGGCCTTTGACACTGTCAAATGCGAGGGTCTATGGAGCGTCCTCCTCCGTTTCGGATGCCCCCAAAAGTTCGTCAACATCCTCCGCCTGCTCCACGACAACATGCAGGCCGTGATCCTTACCAACGGATCCATCACAGACCCAATCCACGTCCGGACCGCGATCAAGCAGAGCTGTGTCATCACCCCAACCCTCTTCTCAATCTTCCCCACTGCCACGGTCCACCTCAGTCGACAAGCTCCCCGATGGAGTGGAACTAAACTGCAGAACCAGTGGGAACCTGTTCAACCTTTGCCGTCTCCAGGCCAGGTCCAAGACCACCCCAACCTCTGTCGTCGAGCTACAGTACGCGGACAATGCCTGTGTCTGCGCACATACAGAGGCTGAACTCCAGGACATAGTCGCCGTATTTACTGAGGCGTACAAAAGCATGGGCCTTACACTAAACATCAGTAAGACAAAGGTCCTCCACCAGTCTGTCCTCGCCGCACAGCGCTGCCCCCCAGTCAAGATCCACGGCACGGCCCTGGACAACGTGGACCACTTCCCTTATCTCGGGAACCTCCTATCAACAAGAGCAGGCATTGACGACGAGATCCAACACTGCCTCCAGTGTGCCAGTGCAGCGCTCGGCCGCCACCAAGCTCATGGTCTACAGGGCTGTAGTAATACCCCGCCCTCCTGTATGGCTCAGAGACATGCACCATGTACAGTAGACACCTCAAGTCGCTGGAGAAATACCACCAACGATGTCTCCGCAAGATCCTACAAATCCCCTGGGAGGACAGACACACCAACATTAGCATCCTCAATCAGACCAACATCCCCAGCATTGAAGCACTGACCACACTTGATCAGCTCCGTTGGGTAGGCCACATAGTTCGCATGCCAGACACGAGACTCCCAAAGCAAGCGCTCCACTCGGAACTCCTTCTTGGCAAACGAGCCAAAGGTGGGTAGAGGAAAAGTTACAAGGACACCCTCAAAGCCTCCCTGATAATGTGCAACATCCCCACTGACATCTGGGAGTCCCTGGCCTTAAGTGGAGGAAGTGCATCCGGGAAGGCGCTGAGCTCCTCGAGTCTCATTGCCAAGAGCATGCAGAAATCAAGCGCAGGCAGCGGAAAGAGTGTGCGGCAAACCAGTCCCACCCACCCCTTCCCTCAATGACTATCTGTCCCACCTGTGTCAGAGACTGTGGTTCTCGTATTGGACTGTACAACCACCTAAGAACTCACTTCAGGAGTGGAAGCAAGTCTTCCTCAATTCCAAGGGACTGCCTATGATGATGATGACAAGTAGTATATATATTAAGCTAGGCCAGTGTAATTCAAACAGGGAAGTATGAATGCGTTATGCTAAAAAAAATATGGTGCGTAAATTGTCTGCTGCGTTTCCTACATTACAACAGTCACTATACTTCAAAAGTTCTTCATTGGCTACAAAGTGCTTTGGGATGTCCTAAGGTCATAAAAGGCGCTATAGAAATGCAAGTTTTTCTTTCTTTCTCTGACTCTGGCATTGGGGGCTTTTAATATTTGAAAATTACTCATCAGATGAATTTAGTGATTCAAGTACAAAAACAAAATACTGCAGATGCTGGAATCTGAAATAAAAACAGGAAATGCTAGAAATCTCAGCGGGTCAGGCAGCATCTGTGGAGAGAAAGAGTTAACGAAGACCCTTCATCAGAACTGCGAATGTTCGAAAAGAACATTCTTAAGAAGCACTGAAAGGGGGAGGGGAGGAAAGAACAAAAGGGAAGGTCTGTGATAGGGTGGAAGGCAGGAGAGATTAGAGAGACAACAGGGGGATGATGGGCCGAATTGAAACGGTAATGGCTAGAGTTAGAAAAAGGTTAATCTAGAAAGGGTGTGAATGGCAGAATGACCAGCTGCCATTGGAGACAAAGAGAAAATAAAACAAAAGCTCGGGGGGAGAGTGGTAAGGAGCCAAAGATGGGCTGAGGTTATGCTCTGAAATTTTTGAACTCGATGTTGAGTCCAGAAGACTGTAAAGTGCCTAAATGAAAGATGAGGTGCTGTTCCTCGAGCTTACGTTGAGCTTCGTTGGAACACTGTAGGAGGCCGAGGACGGAGAGGTCAGAGTGGGAGTGGAGTGGAGAATTAAATTGACAGGCGACCGGAAGCTCGGGGTCACACTTATGGACTGAACGGAGATGTTCCGCAAAGCAGTCACCCAATCGGTGCTTGGTCTCCCCCAATTTAGAGGGGATCACATCGTGAGCAGCAAATACAGTATACTAAATTGAAAGAAGTCCACCACTGTTTCACCTGGAAGGAGTATTTGGGAACCGGGATAGTGGGAAGGGAGGAGGCAAAAGTGCAGGTGTTGCATCTCCTGCGCTTGCACGGGAAGGTGCCGTGGGAAGGGAGGGGGCGTTGGGGGTGATTGAGGAGTGGACCAGGGTGTCGCGGAGGGAGTGGTCCCTTCGGAATGCTGAGCGGGGAGGAGGAAGATGTGATTGGTGGTGGGATCACGCTGGAGGTGGCGGAGGATGATCCGTTGAACGTGGAGGCTGGTGGGGTGAAAGGTGAGGCCAAGGGGAACCCTGTCGTGGTTCTGAGAGGGAGGGGAAGGGGTGAGAGCAGAGGTACAAGAAATAGAACGGACACGGGCGAGGGCCATGTTAACCACGGCGGAGGGGAATCCTCGGTTGAGGAAAAAGGAAGACATGTCAGAGGCACTAATGTGGAAGGTGGTGTCATCAGAGCTGATGCAACGGAGACGGAGAATCTGGGAAAATGGAATGGAGTCCTTACAGGATATGGGGTGGGAGGAAATGTAGTCCAGGTAGCTGTGGGAGTCAGTGGGCTTATAGTGGATACTGGTCGAAAGCCTATCCCCAGAAATGCATACAGAGAAGTCGAGGAAGGGAAGGGAAGAGTCGGAGATGGACCATGTGAAGGCGAAGGAAGGGTGGAAATTGGATGCAAAGTGAATGAAATTTTCTCATAATGCAAGTAATCTTCACTAGCCTCCGATCAGTGGATCAGAACAACTGGAGTTTCTCCAAGGTCATCAGACTAAGGATTTGCGCCGATGAAAATTAATCCTTTCAGCAAGAACCTGTAGAAATATAGAAAATAGGTGCAGGAGTAGGCCATTCGGCCCTTCGAGCTTGCATCACCATTCAATAAGATCATGGCTGATCATTCCCTCAGTACCCCTTTCCCGCTTTCTCTCCATACCCCTTGATCCCTTTAGCCGTAAAGGCCATATCTAACTCCCTCTTGAATATATCCAATGAACTGGCATCAACAACTCTCTGCGGTAGGGAATTCCATAGGTTAACAACTCTCTGAGTGAAGAAGTTTCTCCTCATCTCAGTCCCAAATGTCCTACCCCTTATCCTTAGACTATGTCCCCTGGTTCTGGACTTCCCCATCATTGGGAACATTCTTCCCGCATCTAACCTGTCCAGTCCCGTTAGAATCTTGTAAGTTTCTAAACTCCAGTGTATAAAGGCCCAGTTGATCCAGTCTCTCCTCATATGTCAGTCCCGCCATCCAGGGAAGCAGTCTGGTGAACCTTCGCTGCACTCCCTCAATAGCAAGAACGTCCTTCCTCAGATTAGAAGACCAAAACTGAACACAATATTCCAGGTGGGGCCTCACCAAGGCCCTGTACAACTGCAGTAAGACTTCCCTGCTCCTATACTCAAATCCCCTAGCTATGAAGGCCAACATACCATTTGCCTTCTTCACCGCCTGCTGTACCTGCATGCCAACTTTCAATGACTGATGAATCATGACACCCATGTCTCGTTGCACCTCCTCCTTTCCTAATCTGCCGCCGTTCAGATAATATTCTGCCTTTGTGTTTTTGCCCCCAAAGTGGATAACCTCACATTTATCCACATTATACTGCATCTGCCATGCATTTGCCCACTCACCTAACCTGTCCAAGTCACCCTGCAGCCTTTTAGCGTCCTCCTCACAGCTCACATTGCCACCCAGTTTAGTGTCATCTGCAAACTTGGAGATATTACACTCAATTCCTTCATCTAAATCATTAATGTATATTGTAAATAGCTGGGGTCCCAGTACTGAGCTGTGCGGTACCCCACTAGTCACTGCCTACCATTCTGAAAAGGACCCGCTTATCCCGACTCTCTGCTTCCTGTCTGCCAACCAGTTCTCTGTCCACGTCAATACATTACCCTCAATACCATGTGCTTTGATTTTGCACACTAATCTCTTGTGTGGGACCTTGTCAAAAGCCTTTTGAAAGTCCAAATACACCACATCCACTGGTTCTCCCTTGTCCACTCTACTAGTTACATCCTCAAAAAATTTCAGAAGATTTGTGAAGCATGATTTCCCTTTCATAAATCCATGCTGACTTGGACCGATCCTGTCACTGCTTTCCAAATGCGCTGCTATTTCATACTTAATAATTGATTCCAACATTTTCCCCACTACTGATGTCAGGTTAACCGGTCTATAATTACCCGTTTTCTCTCTCCCTCCTTTTTTAAACAGTGGTGTTAGTTTTTTCCTTCCTTGCTTGAGTTGTACAGGTACGAGGTACCTTCTGGTACCATATCTAAACAGTCATTCTTTATATGTAAATATACAAAAAGAGTCCTGGCAGTGTATTCGTCTGTGCAGGGATCACAGCCAAGTCCAATCTTGTTCTTGGCCAACAACCCCACACACAAACATTACAAGGATCACTGTAATCAGGAACAGGAAACCTGTCTCCCCATTGTTTTCTCATTTTATCTAGTGCCTCTTGTATCTATCCCTAGTTGCCTCTTGCATGAATCTGAATCCTCCCTTTTATTTTGTTTCTTTGAAAGTATTGTGATATGTGTTAAATTATTCTCAGCTTGGCACTGGTCTCTCTCTTTTCCTGTTCATTGACCTTTTTCCATTATATCAAGGTTGTGGAATCCAGCCTCAAGTCCTAATACAAGGTCATTCCTTTCAAACACTTAGCAATCAGAGAAACTGCTCAGCCTTTGCTTGCTTTTGGACATTACCTTTCCGAGTGTGACGGAATATAAAGAGCGCACACTGGTGATCTTGTTCTTGGTCAACAACCTCACACACAAACATTACAACAAGGATCACTGTAATCAGGAAGATTACATGGATGAACTTCAGCAATTGTGCATCCCTGTCTGGAGTAAAAATAAAACTGGGAAGGTGGCTCAACCGTGGCTAACAAAGGAAAGTAAGGATAGTGTTAAAGCCAAGGAAGAGGCATATAAATTGGCTAGAAAAAGCAACAAACCTGAGGACTGGGAGAAATTTAGAATTCAACAGAAGAGGAAAATAGAGTACGAGAGGGAGCTTGCAGGGAATATAAAAACTGACTGCTAAAGCTTCTATAAATATGTGAAGAGAAAAAGATTAGTAAAGACAAACGTAGGTCCCTTGCAGTCGGATTCAGGTGAATTTATAATGGGGAACAAAGAAGTGGCAGACCAATTGAACCAATACTTTGGTTCTGTCTTCACGAAGGAAGATACAAATAACCTTCCGAAGGTATTAGGGGACAGTGGGTCTAGTGAGAAGGAGGAACTGAAGGATATCCTTATTAGGCGGAAAATTGTGTTCGGGAAATTGATGGGATTGAAGGCTGATAAATCCCCGGGGCCTGATAGTCTGCATCCCAGAGTGCTCAAGGAAGTGGCCCTAGAAATAGTGGATGCATTGATGATCATTTTCCAACAGTCTATAGACTCTGGATCAGTTTCCATGGACTGGAGGGTATCTAATGTAACACCACTTTTTAAAAAAGGAGGGAGAGAGAAAACAGTTAATTATAGACCGGTTAGCTTGACATCAGTAGTGGGGAAAATGTTGGAATCAATCATGAAGGATGAAATAGCAGCGCATTTGGAAAGCAGTGACAGGATCGGACCAAGTCAGCATGGATTTATGAAAGGGAAATCATGCTTGACGAATCTTCTGGCATTTTTTGCGGATGTGGACAAGGGAGAACCAGTGGATGTGGTGTATTTGGACTTTCAAAAGGCTTTTGACAAGGTCCCACACAAGAGATTGGTGTGCAAAATCAAAGCACATGGTATTGGGGGTAAATATACTGACGTGAATAGAGAACTGGTTGGCAGACAGGAAACAGAGAGTCGGGATAAACAGGTCCTTTTCAGAATGGCAGGCAGTGACTAGTGGAGTGCCGCAGGGCTCAGTGCTGGGACTCCAGCTCTTTACAATATACATTAACGATTTGGATGAAGGAATAGAGTGTAATAGCTCCAAGTTTGCAGATGACACTAAACTGGGTGGCGGTGTGAGCTGTGAGGAGGACGCTAAGAGGCTGCAGAGTGACTTGGACAGTTTATGTGAGTAGCCAAATGCATGGCAGATGTAGTATAATGTGGATAAATGTGAGGTTATCCACTTTGGGGGCAAAAACACGAAGGCAGAATATTATCTGAATGGTGGCAGATTAGGAAAGGGGGAGGTGCAACGAGACCTGGGTGTCATGGTTCATCAGTCATTGAAAGTGGGCACGCAGGTACAGTAGGCGGTAAAGAAGGCAAATGGTATGTTGGCCTTCATAGCTAGGGCATTTGAATATAGAAGCAGGGAGGTCTTATTGCAGTTGTACAGGGCCTTAGTGAGGCCTCACCTGGAATATTGTGTTCAGTTTTGGTCTCCTAGTCTGAGGAAGGACATTCTTGCTATTGAGGGACTGCATCGAAGGTTCACCAGACTGATTCCAGGGATGGCTGGGCTGCCATATGAGGAGAGACTGGATAAACTGGGCCTTTATTCACTGGAGTTTAGAAGGATGAGAGGGGATCTCATAGGAACATATAAGATTCTGACGGGACTGGACAGGTTAGATGTGGGAAGAATGTTCCCGATGTTGGGGAAGTCCAGAACCAGGGGACATAGTCTTAGGATAAGGGGTAGGACATTTAGAACTGAAATGAGGAGAAACTTCTTCACTCAGAGAGTTGTTAACCTGTGGAATTCCCTGCCGCAGAGAGTTGTTGATGCCAGTTCACTGGATATATTCAAGAGAGAGTTAGATACGGCCCTTACGGTTAAGGGGATCAAGGGGTATGGAGAGAAAGCAGGAAAGGGGTACTGAGGGAATGATCAGCCATGATCTTATTGAATGGCGATGCAGGCTCAAAGGGCCGAATGGCCTACTCCTGCACCTATTTTCTATGTTTCTATGATCGATGGCTTACAGAAAATAAGCTGTGGAGCAGCATGGGCACATAACTCACTAACTTCACTGATATCACGGCCCTAACTAAATCAGTTACAGTAGTCACAAGGCAACTGGTGTCCATCATGTATGCTACTTATACATGTACAGTGCAATCATTTACAGATGGAGGAGCTTTATATTGTACAATAATATTGTCACCATTTCTGAACACATTTGGTTGCAGATCAATACCAATTACCTCGTGATTTACCTCATGCTTTTATCCTGGGATTGATACAGGTTATAAACCCAGCCCAGGACAGGCAGAAGTTGCTATTCTCATTGTTCGCACCTGGGGTGGATGTGAAGGCTTTATAGAGGGGAGAGAGGAGATGTACTCGAATGGTTCCAGGGATCAGGGACTAGTTACGTGGACAGACTAGAGAAGCCAGGGTTGTTCTCCTTAGAGCAGAAAAGGCTAAGAGGAGATATGATCGAGGTGTGTAAAATCATGAAGGGTTTAGAGTAAATGAAGAGAAAGTATTCCCAATGGCTGAAGGGTCAATAATAGGAGGGCACCAATTTAAGGTGTTTGGCAAAAGAACCAGAGCCATGAGGAAAAAAATGTTTTACACGAGTAGTTAGGAATTGGAATGCATTGCCTGATAGGGTGGTGGAGGCAGATTCAATCGTAGCTTTCGAAAAGAAATTGAAGGAGAAAGAATTGCTGGGGATATGAGGAAAGAGCGGGGGAGTGGCACTAACTGGATTGGTCTTTGAAAGAGCCGGCGCAGATTTGATGGGCCGAACGACATCCTTCCATGCTGTACTATTCTATAAAAATCCAACAGCAGATGTATCTGAATTACAGGCGTGGATACTATGGGAACACTAATTAAGTTCCGGCAAAGACCCAGCGACAGCAACTGAATCCACGATTCCAGATCTGAGTGGCATTTGACTTCCATGAGATAAGCGGCAAGACAGGCAGAGGCAGGGAGTGATAGGGTCATTTTTTTTTAATCACTTGCCAAAAAGGTCTCAACTACAAGGCGGAGAGCTGGCACAATAACCAGGCAATAGCAATCCGCTGCAGCCGATCCCGTCACTGTGTACTTCATTAAGCCAATGATCACAGATCAGAGAGTGCCAGGAAGTGATGTACACGTCTCTTCCACTTCAAGTAAATTCGCACACAGTGTGCCACCCAGTGTTTTTTTTTCAGGTTCCGGATTATCAGTCCAAGGATGGAGCTTGGAGTGCGATGACTGAGTTTTCTGGAAGGATGCCGACTCGCACCAAGTCCCGTTCACCCCCGGTGCTCGCTGACCTATATTGGCTCCGGGAGCATCAACACCTCGATTTTAGAATTCTCATCCTCGTGTTCAAACCCCTCCATGGCTTCGCCCCTCCCTACCTCTGTACCCTCCTTCGGCCCTACAACCCTCTCCGTTACTCCAACTCCAGCCTTTTGTGCATCCTCCACTTCCTTCACCCCACCATTGGCGGCCCTCAGTCATCTGGGCCCCAAGCTCTGAAATTCCTCCACTAAACCTCGAAGCCCCTCTTCCCTCCTTTAAGATGCTGCTTAAAACCGACCTCTTTGACCAAGCTTTGAGTCACTTGTCTTAATGTCTCCTTCTTTGGCTTGGTGTCAATTTTTTGTCTGATAACACTCTTGCGAAGCGCCTTGGGATGTTTTATTACATTAAAAGCGCTGTATAAATGCCAGTTGTTGTTGTTGATGCTGCGCTGTAGATACTTCTGATGTTGTTCCTTAAAATGTGGACATTAAGTTTATGATTGTAGAAGTGAATAGTTTGCAGATGTTATAAGGACTGCTCAGACAACTACGCAATGCGTTTAGCATCGTCATGTAGTCAACACGATTATCTCATGGAGGTCAAATGCCACTCAGATCTGTACTCCTGGATTCAGTTGCTGTCGCTGGGCCTCTGCCAGAAGTTAGTTACTGTTCCCATAGTATCCACGCCTGTAATTCAGACACATCTGCCGTTCGACTTTCCTAGAGTAGTACAACACAGAAGGGGGTCATTCGCCTCATCGAGTCTGCGCTGGCTTTTTCGAAGAGAAATCCAATTAGTCCCAATACGACGAAGGGTCGTCAACTTAACTCTGCTTCTCCCCACAGGTGCTGCCTGACCCGCTGAGATTTCCAGCATTCTGTGTTTTTACTTCAGATTCCAGCATCCGCAGTATTTTGCTTTTGTACGATTGATGTCTGTGTCATTGTTTGAGAACTTGACAGCTGTGGAGATAATGAAATAAGGTTCTGCCAGTAGCTCAATGGAACCATAAATCACCATGTAGAAAACATATGTAGCATAAAATGGGACTAATTACCCAGTAAATGGAAAGGGGATGGCAAAAAAATCTTCAATAAATCACCTATATCCTGTGGCCAGGAGAAGGGTTTCACTGTCACATGTGTATCAAGGTTCTGTAACACTAACGCTCTGAAATAAGTATGCCAAGACTATATACCATGTTTGCAGGATGAATCTCACCAGCTGAGACTAGCACAATAGATGCATTGAGGATGGCAGATAAATATTAAACTGATGGAAGTTAGGACTTATACTAAAAGGCACAAGACAACAGGCTGGATTTTCTGGTCTTTTGTGCTCCTGGTGTCGCCCCGGAGCGCTGTGAAAGGCGGCGTTCAGGTCTCCTGCGCCCCTTCATGATCCTCTGGTCTGTTTTTGTGGCAGCGCTCAGCAGCACCACTGGCATGAGCTGCGCCCGGTGTGCAACGCCTCTCGTTGCGACACCATCCGAGTTTTGACTCCTGCCCGACCCGTATGCCTGGAATCGCGCCTCGCAATGCCAGCCTGGGAAATCAGTGTGGTCCAACCATGCCAGCGGCGATGAAGGTAAATGCTGTGCAGGTAAATGCGAGTCTTTGTTCTTTTAAGCTTTTTAGTGACTTGTATTGTGGTGGCGTGGGCAATGTTTTTTTAATGGTTATCCCCCCATGCCCCCCACCCCCCCTCCCTGGCCAAAGGCCTCTCTCGGATTACACATGGTCCGGCAGTTTAGTCCACAATTTTTCCAATTTTGTGCCACGAAAAGTGTACAACGCCTCCCTTTGTGCTGTGCAGGGTCCGACGCAGGGCCCAGATGGTGAAAATTCCTTACCAGAGCGCAAACTATTCCCAGCCAGTAACTTTCCCGCCCCGCATCCGTTTTCACCCCAAAAACATAAAAGCCCAAAATCCAGCTCCAGGTTTTTACAGCTTCATGAAAACCTTGTGTCACATGTAAAAAGGATCTGCCACCTCTCAATCATTATTTAAAAACAAAATAATGGCCCAGAAATCCCGGTTGGCTGCTTCCCGCGGGCGATCGGATAAAAAAACTTTTAAAAAATGCGCACTTACCTGAAGCTGCTGCACCCACACGAATTCCCAGTCCTGAGGCCTCCACTGACTGTGCATCTCAGCGCATGCACGTCGGGACATGCGCAGGGCTGGAGCTGCACTCATGGCTCTGGGCAGCCAATCAGGTAAAGTATGTTCTCATTCATAATAATGGGAACTCCGTAAGTTGGAGTTCCCATTATGAATGAGAACCCCCCCCTCCCCCAAACACTAATAAAAAAATAGAAAAAATACACCACATATATTTATTAATTTAAATTAAAGTTATTTATGTATTATTAAAAAATTGTACTTTTCCTATTTAAAAAAAAAAAGTTTTTTAAAATTATGGTTTAAAATAAACTTACTGTAGTGAGGAGGGTTTTTAACGATAAAATGTATTTTTATAATTTTATTTTTTTATGTTTTTGTATATTTTAAAACTCTGCTTTTATCAGCGGGAGTTTTCAGGACACTTGCTGGGCAAGATATGGGTAAATACCACAATTCTGCCCATGTAAATGTCCTGGCTGTCGAGATACGGAAGGTCTGTCAAGCTCCAGTTTAACAGATTGGAAAAGCCGGTTTACAGTGCACGCGCATTGTGCGCTGAAAACTGGCTTTTGCAATGCCTTCCCGGATCCGTACACACGCAGTACTTACACAGGAAGCTGGAATTTCTGCCCCTATATGTTCAAAACACAAATAGACCAAGGAAATGTTAACGTTCAACATTCTGCAAAACTAATTTAATTTATAGAAAGGCCAAATATCCCCATACTTTTCTCCCATTTCCAATTTCCTCTCCACTTCACCAACTTTAACTGTTGTGAATATTCTTCATGTTCATGCCTAGACATCAACTCTATTCAACCCTGCTGTGCACCACACTGACCCAGATCTCACCTGACACCTACACATGCATACTTTTCAGCAGGGATCACTCGGAGACAATCAGGAGCAGGAACTCTGGCTGTGGGGTCAGCCAGTCTCTCAGTGGGTAGCACTCTCGCCTCTGAGTCAGAAGGTTGTGGGTTCAAGTCCTACTCTAGGGACTTGAGCACAAAATCTAGGTTGACACTTCTTGCGCTACTGAGGGCGTACTACACGGTCGGAGGTGCCGTCTTTCGGATGAGACATTAAACCGAGGCCCCGTCTGCTCTCTCAGTTGGATATAAAAGATCCCATGACACTATTTCAAAGAAGAGCAAATGAGTTATCCGCGGTGTCCTGGCCAATATTTATCCCTCGATGAACATCACTGAAACAGATTATCTGGTCATTATCACATTGCTGTTTGTGGGAGCTTGCTGTGCAAAAATTGGCTGCCGCATTTCTTACATTGCAACAGTGACTACACTCCAAAGAGAGCTTCATTGACTGTAAAGCCCTTTGGGATGTCCAGTGGTCGAGAAAGATGATGTATAAATGCAAGTCTTTCTTTTTTCCAAAGCGGAACTGAAGCCAATTCTGACAACTCAATGCTGACCAATTAAAATCAGCTACATCAGCAGAGAATGGAAGGGAACACATGACTTTCTGCTGCTTTATAGATAGTGTGGTCATACATCAGGTGGTGCCTTTACCCACTGCACCATTGGAGAATGGTTGTACAATGTAACAAGAGACTGAGAGGAGATTTGAAAGAGGTGTTCAAAATCATGAGCGGTCTGGAGGGAGCAGACAGAGGGAAACTGTTCCCATTGGCGGACAGGTCGCGAATCACAGGACAAAGATTTAAGGTGATTGGCAAAAGAACCAAAGGCGATGCAAGAAAAAAATTTTTTTTTAAACAGAGAGTGGTTAAGATCTGCAATCCACTGCCTGAAAGGACGGTGAAGGCAGACTCAATCTTATCTTTCAAACAGGAGTTGGATAAGTATCTGAAGGAAAAAAAAATTGCAGGGGTACAGGGAAAGGGCGGGGGGTGTGGGACTGGCTGTGAATTGGCACGGGCTCGATGGGCTGAATGGCCTTCTTCTGTGCTGTAAGCATTCTATGATTCTATAATAAGAAAACATAAGGATAGGTAAACCAGATCAGAACACCCTCTTCTAGGATGGTCAACAGCAGTGAAGTTAAAACATACAACGTTGACAGGCAGTACAATCACACTACACATTACCAGTTCATCCATCAGGCGCTTAACCACCTGCCTCATCGTGGATCCTTTGAACCCAACTGGCTGGGGTTTTATTGAGTCTTGTGAACATCACGTGACTGGCTAAGCCACTCCCAGCTCAACAGCTCTACAAACCTCAGGTAGCATGCCTTGCTTACCTGACCTAGCTCTCATTTGAATCTGCCAGCCATGTTGTAAAGGCATCTCGTATCCCAGCTCCTCCACGTCGCACCTCTGGGCCGAATGCTTTACAATAGTAGATAGTTCCACCTTGTGTATGAAGGGATAAAATCTAAATGCCCTCCCCACACCCCGCCCCCCCAAAAAGCACATGGTCCTCCTTGATTGCATTAGCAACAGACAGAAGGACAAAACGTCTTCAGCCTGAACTGAAACAGACTGTGAGCCTCCTGCAGATTAGGAAAAGGGGAGGTGCAACGAGACCTGGGTGTCATGGTACATCAGTCATTGAAAGTTGGCATGCAGGTATAGCAGGCAGTGAAGGCGGCAAATGGTATGTTGGCCTTCATAGCTAGGGGATTTGAGTATAGGAGCAGGGAGTTCTTACTGCAGTTGTACAGGGCCTTGGTGAGGTCTCACCTGGAATATTGTGTTCAGTTTTGGTCTCCTAATCTGAGGAAGGACGTTCTTGCTATTCAGGGAGTACAGCGAAAGTTCACCATACTGATTCCCGGGATGGCAGGACTGACATATGAGGAGAGACTGGATCGTCTGGGCTTGTATTCACTGGAGTTTAGAAGGATGAGAGGGGATCTCATAGAAAACATATAAAATTCTGTGGGGACTGGACAGGTTAGATGCAGGAAGAATGTTCCCAATGTTGGGGAAGTCCAGAACCAGGGGACACAGTCTAAGGATAAGAGGTAAGCCATTTAGGACTGAGATGAGGAGAAACTTCTTCACCCAGAGATTTGTTAACCTGTGGAATTCTCTACCGCAGAGAGTTGTCGATGCCAGTTCATTGGATATATTCAAGAGAGAGTTAGATATGGCCCTTACGGCTGAAGGGATCAAGGGGTATGGAGAGAAAGCAGGAAAGGGGTACTGAGGTGAATGATCAGCCATGATCTTATTGAATGGTGGTGCAGGCTCGAAAGGCCGAATAGCCTACTCCTGCACCTATTTTCTATGTTTCTATGTAAAAGACCAGCTGGTGGTACATCAAGCCGCCCCACGCTCCTAGTGCTGGAGTGTCCTGATGAAACACTGCCACTTGCTTCTTCCCTCCCCTCCACCTGCAACCATGTAATCTCCTGGGGGAGGCAAAAAGAGAGGAAAAAAATCCAGGGCTCATAAGGAAAAAAAAGTACTCCAGTCCAGGAATCACACAGACCAAGTGTTATCTATAAAGGCACTTACCTTCTATATCTCTGCCCAAGTTGCTTATTCCCAAGGAATGTAGCTACGGAACTGGACTCAGAATTACCTTCTATGTAGTCGCCAGCAATGTAGCAATGCTCGTGGAGAATTTCTTCCATTCTGCTGAGGGTTATTGCTGGTAAATGTCCAGGGTACTTGAGCTGCAGCAGGCGCTGCATGTAGGATGCTGCCTGGCTTCCACCCAGATTAATCCTTTTACTGTTACATGCATCCAGCCTACATTTCACGAAGGAAAGATCCATCAGCGCAAGCACAGTAAGAAAATGTGGAGCGTTATAAAGATATACATTGAAAGGGAGCGATGGAAGCGCTACAGGACACGCCCCCACACACAATTTCTAGTTGGGGGAGGGGGGGGGGGTTACTGGATAGTGAGCAGGAGCGAGAGTTTAGAGGAATGAGAGGTGATCTCATTGAAACATATACAATCCTTGCAGGGCTTGACAAGGTACATACCAAGAGGATGTTTTCCCTGGCTGGGGAGTCTAGAACTCGGGTTCATAGTCTCAGAATAAGGCGTTGGCCATTTAGAACTGAAATGAGGAGAAATTTCTTCACTCAAAGGGTTATGAATCTTTGGAATTCTCTACCCGAGAGAGCTGTGGAGGCTCAGCCTTTGAGTATATTCAAGACTGAGATCAAGAGATTTTTGGATATTAAGGGAATCAAGAGATATGGGGATAAATGCAGGAAAGTGTTGAGGTAGAAGATCAGCCATGATCTTACTGAGCTGCCGAGTGGCCTACTCCCGCTCCTATTTCTTATGTTCTTACGAAACCCTGTCTGATTTTGCCCTCTCTAGCCCAGTGGTACTGAGACCAATTGCAACCATTACTACTGTAGTGAACTGATTGGTCCACAGGAGCAGGGATCTGCTGGATTTCTTCTTGTCCGGTATTGGTAGCCGCTCTTCTGCCTGGTGTGTTGCAGGGCTCACTCAAGCCCCAATGCCAGCAGTCGTGATCCAGGTGTCTCCCTTGGGGGCCTTGATGTCACTCTTGCTGGCTTCCATACTCAATAGCCGTCCAGCACCTGCTACAAAGGGCCAAGCATCTCAACCCTTTGCTCCCAGATGCCGATCTAGCGTCCTCTTGCCCGCTCTCCAATCATTCCCTCCCAATAGCGACTTTAAATCCAAGCGTCAAGCGTGGCTCGATGGCAGCAATCGTGCCTCTGAGCCAGAACGTCATGGGTTCAAGTCCCACTCCAGGAATTTACCACATAATCTCGGCTGATTCTCTCAGTACTGCACTGGGAGTTCGCTGCACTGTAACAGGTGCCATCAGTTAGCGGAGACATTAAACCGAGGCCCTTTCTGCCCTCTCAGGTGGATGTTAGAACTCCCATGGAGCTACATAGCATAAGAAATAGGAGCAGGAATAGGCCATTCGGCCCCTCGAGCCTGCTCTGCCATTCCAGGAGATCATGGCTGATCTTCTACCTCAACTCCACTTTCCTGCACTGTTCCCATATCCCTTGATTCTCTTAATATCCCCAAAAAAAGTTATTTGAAGAAGAGCAGCGGAGTTCTCCCAGAGTCCTGGCCAACACTTATCCCTCAACCAACATTGTTGAAACAGATTATCTGCTCATTGATAATCTGTTTTTGGGTCTATGCTGCGTTCCTCACAACACTGACTATACTTCAAAAGGAATTAGTTTGCTGAGAAACGCTTTGAAAAGTCGCAAAAGGCGCTTTATAAATGCAAGTTTTTTTCTTGCTTATTTATTTAGGATAGCAGATATTAAACTTCAGCAATTAAAATAAATATCCTAACACTGGAAATGTATAGCAGGGGAGTCAGCGTGTGAAAGAGAACATCAGATCACTTGAAATACTAACCATTCAAACTCTGACTGAGCTGTTATGAGTTTCCCACATTTTTAGTTTTTAATTCTAGATTTCCAACCTTCGTGATCTATTGCTTTACCTAATCTGCAGTAAAGCACCGCTCGAGTGGATTTTTTAAGTTTTCATGTACATGCTTAACAAACCTGCCATGCAGCACTGGCAGAATGTGAGAGCAGTGATATCCAGAGGAAACAATCAATCCGGTGGAGGGAGATTTATTGTTGCGCCAGTAGCTGTAAAGATTGTCAATTCCGTATGCCACCTTGGGAATATGGTAGCACTCGAACAGGAGCTCAGACATTAACTGCCGCGAATACAGCGGATTACACGGGGCTTCTGTTAAAACCACTGGATGCTCCACACATAACTGTAATAGATAGAAACAGTATCAATTAGTACAATTTTCACAGCTTGCAATAGCCGCCCTCTGTAGCTGGAGTCAGGTTGATATCTAGCCATTGGAACACTTAGAATTATTCACTTGGAGGAGAGGGGGGGTGAGAATAACAAATGAAAAATGAGGGATGGGAAACGACCTACTGGCCCATCCAGGTTGTCCCACACAGTTGGGACGCCAGGTGCACCCCACCCAGAGTCATGTCATCTCCTGGGAGGGGTGGAAAAAAACAAATAAAAACCCAGGCCAAATGGGGGAAAAATCTGCAAAGCCCCTCTCCGGCCTCCTTGCTGATCAAAACTAGTCTAGACCACCCTGATCCTGATTAACGTTACAAGCAATGTTCCCGCTAAGGTGTGCACGCGCGTGACCGTGCAGTATTCTGAAAGGTGCCGCGCAGACTGCTCACCAGCTTTTATGGTCTAAATACTGCACATGCACAGAAATTTAAAAGGACCGCGCATTAAAAGAAGCAGGTCGCGCAGCATACAAGGAACATTGGTTACAAGGTAATTGTTGGGAGTGATTATCTCCGCCCCAGTCAGAAACAGATCCCCATCCCTGCAGCTCCACCAGTCTCCAACTCCTTCTTACATCAGTCAGTCCTCTGACTCTGGCCTTCTGTGTCTCTCTTACTCTCTTCCCCAAACAACTGACGGTAGAACCTTCAGTTGCCTTGCTATTATCTAGAATTAAAAACATTCCTCTGTCTATTTTCATTGTGAAGTGCCTTACACTGTTTTTAATGGTGATCTAGAAATGCAACTTGTTGTTAATACTTAGTATACGCCTAACCCACCTGTCTAGTGTCTCTGGATTGTTTGGAGATACAAGAGTGAGATTATAATGCCACATTTTGTGGACAGAAATGGTATTGCCACAATTCCTGTAACCCCAGTGTAGTAGCAGGAATATTAAGCTGCTTGCCATCTTTCAGATCAGACGTTTTTAATTCAGCAAATTTTCAAAATCACAATATTGGTGATTCTACGACGAAAAAATGCCAAGCAAAGACATAATTGCACTCTAAATTGAGCTGCATCATGTATCATGTTGTGACATGTTATATTGTGCCATGGTTTGCCACATCATGTCCTGATTTGTCATATCTATCCTTGACCCCCTGCTGTATCACATCTACATGCTGCCCCTCGGCGATATCATTCAAAAACATAGCATCAGTTTCCACATGTATGCTGATGATATACGGGTCTACCTCACCGCCTCTCTTTCTTCCTTTAAGATGCTCCTTAAAACCTACCTTTTTGACCAAGCTCTACCCCAATATCGCCTTATGTGCCCAGTGTCAAAGTTGTTTTATGACGTTCCTGTGAAGCGCCTTAGGATGTTTTACTACATTAAAGGGCTATATAAATGTAGCTGTTGGTTCGCCATATCACGTCATGGTGCATCATGTTCACCAAGCGGGGTGTTATATCATGTACAGAAGCAGAAAATGCTGGAAATATTCAGCAGGTTGGGCAGCATCTGTGGAGAGAGAGCATTAATGTTTCTGGTCGATGCTCTCTCTCCACAGATGCTGCCCGACCTGCTGAGTATTTCCAGCATTTTCTGTTTCTATTTCAGATTTCCAGCATCCGCAGTATTTTGTTTGTGTGTTGTGGGGCGTTTCTATTGTTGTATTGAGGCCAGGTGCTGGCTCAGACCCTCCTCCTTTGAGTCAGAAGGTTGTGGGTTCAAGTCCCATGCCAGGGACTTAAAAAATCTAAAAGTTATCCCCGGTGTCCTGGGCAATATTTATCCCTCAAAATCAACATAACGAGAAAAAAAACAGATTATCTGGTCACTATCACGTTGCTGTTTGTGGGAGCTTGCTGTGCGCAAATTGGCTGCCGCGTTTCGCACATTACAACAGTGACTACACTCCAAAAAGTACTTCATTGGCTGTAAAGCACTTTGAGACGTCCGGTGGTCGTGAAAGGCGCTATATAAATCCAAGTCTTTCTATTCTCAGCGCTGACCGAGTCCCACCTCAGAGGCGATGCCCAGGTGCTGGAAGATGTGGTCAAAGACCTGCTCCTGAATGTCGAAGTTCACCACCACGTTCCTGTCGAACTGGGTCTTGAGCAGCCAGCGGACCACCTCCAGGTTGCGGATGTCGTTGCCGACCTGGGTGTCGCTGCGGGAGGCGCCGCGGCTCCGCGCCGAAACGTTCTTGAACTGAAGCCGCGGCCTGTGGTCCAGGGCCCAGCCCGCCCGGCACTGGAACGACCCGTTGTCCACCACCAGCGGCACCTGGCCCGCGCCGGCTCCGTGGACCTCCCCCAACTCCAATATCGGGTCCGGCGCCGGCTTCGGGTCCCGAAACTGGAAAACATTCGGCGGCGCGTCGCCAAAATCTGCGCTCATGGCCGCCGCCATCTTGGCCCACCCACAAAAACAACCCCCCCCAGCAAGGCCAGGACTGACACTAAGGACCGGAGACTTTAGTTCCTACCACTGCGCTCATTCATATTTGTCAAAGTAAAGCAATTTCAAATATAGTGTGCAGAACGATTCATATATGCAATAAACTTCTTAATATGCAACACAGTTTATATATTCAGCAGAAGTCATTTTTTATTGGTTGGTGGGATGTGGGTGTCTCTAGCAAGGCCAGCATTTTTTGCCCATCCCTAACTGCCCTTCAGAAGGTGGCATAGAATCATATATAGAATCATAGAGTGGTTACAGCACAGAAGGAGGCCATTTGGCCCGTCGAGCCTGTGCTGGCTCTCTGCAAGACCACTTCAGCTAGTCTCACTACCCCCGCTCTTTCCCCGTAGCCCTGCAATTTTTTTTCCCCTTTGGGTACGTATCCAATTCTCTTTTGAAAGCCACGATTGAATCTGCCTCCAACACCCTCTCAGGCAGTGCGTTCCAGATCATAACCAGTCGCAGTGCAAAACATTTTTTCCTCAAGTCGCCTTTGGATCTTCTGCCAATCACCTTAAAACGGGTAATTATAGACTGGTTAGCCTGACATCAGTAGTGGGGAAAATGTTGGAATCAATCATTAAGGATGAAATAGCAGTGCATTTGGAAAGCAGTGATAGGATCGGTCCAAGTCAGCATGGATTTATGAAGGGGCAAATCTTCTGGAATTTTTTGAGGATGTAACTAGTAGAGTGGACAAGGGAGAACCAGTGGATGTGGTGTATTTGGACTTTCAAAAGGCTTTTGACAAGGTCCCACACAAGAGATTGGTGTGCAAAATCAAAGCACATGGTATTGGGGGTAATGTACTGACGTGGATAGAGAACTGGTTTGCAGACAGGAAGCAGAGAGTCAGGGTTAACGAGTCCTTTTCAGAATAGCAGGCAGTGACTAGTGGGGTGTCGCAGGGCTCAGTGCTGGGACCCCAGCTCTTTACAATATATATTAATGATTTAGATGATGGAATTGAGTGTAATATCTCCAAGTTTGCAGATGACACTAAACTGGGTGGCGGTGTGAGCTGTGAGAAGGACGCTAAGAGGCTGCAGGGTGATTTGGACAGGTTAGGCGAGTGGGCAAATACGTGGCAGAGGCAGTATAATGTGGATAAATGTGAGGTTATCCACTTTGGGGGCAAAAACACGAAGGCAGAATATTATCTGAATGGCGGCAGATTAGGAAAAGGGGAGGTGCAGCGAGACCTGGGTGTCATGGTTCATCAATCATTGAAGGTTGGCATGCCGGTACAGCAGGCGGTGAAGAAGGCAAATGGTATGTTGGCCTTCATAGCTAGGGGATTTGAGTATAGGAGCAGGGAAGTCTTACTGCAGTTATACAGGGCCTTGGTGAGGCCATACCTGGAATATTGTGTTCAGTTTTGGTCTCCTAATCTGAGGAAGGACGTTCTTGCTATTGAGGGAGTGCAACGAAGGTTCACCAGACTGATTCTCGGGATGGCAGGACTGACATATGAGGAGAGAGTGGATCGACTGGGCCTGTATTCACTGGAGTTTAGAAGGATGCGAGGGGATCTCATAGAAACATATAAAATTCTGACGGGACTGGACAGGTTAGATGCAGGAAGAATGTTCCTGATGTTGGGGAAGTCCAGAACCAGGGGACACAGTCTAAGGATAAGGGGTAAGCCATTTAGGACTGAGATGAGGAGGAACTTCTTCACTCAGAGAGTTGTTAACCTGTGGAATTCCCTACCGCAGAGAGTTGTTGATGCCAGTTCATTGGATATATTCAAGAGGGAGTTAGATATGGCCCTTGTGGCTAAAGGGATCAAGGGGTACGGAGAGAAAGCAAGAACGGGGTACTGAAGGAATGATCAGCCATGATCTTATTGAATGGTGGTGCAGGATCGAAGGGCCAGATGGCCTACTCCTGCACCTATTTTCTATGTTTCTATGTTTCTATGTCCTCTGGTTCTGCCAATGGGAACAGTTTTTCTCTATCTACTCTGTCCAGACCCCTCATGATTTTGAACATCTCTATCAAATCTCCTCTCAACCATCTCTGCTCTAAGAAGAACAGCCACAGATTCTCCAGTCTATCCACGTAACTGAAGTCCCTCATCCCAGGAACCATTCTTATAAATCTTTTCTGCACCCTCTCCAAGGCCTTCACATCCTTCCTAAAGTACGATGCCCAGAATTGGACACAGTACTCCAGTTGAGGCCAAACCAGTGTTTTATAAAGGTTCATCATAACTTGCATATATAAACATAGTCTATACATGCAACACAATTTGATAGGGACAGGAGTTGGCCATTGACCATTCTATTCGATCATGGCTGATCTGCACCTCAACTCAATTTACCCACCTTAGCTATCCATTGATATCCTTATCTAACAAAACAATTTCAATATACAATTTATCATAGACAATGCCATTTCATATATACAACACTATATTTATAATCTATTCATATAACATAATTTCTATATACATCAGAGTTCCATATTTATGCAACAAACACACCAGCATTTCTGCTCAGAAATTAAGCCATAAGATTAATTCAGAGATACTATTGTAAATGAAAACCATTTATTTTAATAAATGTGTTCAATTGTATTCCTTTTCTCAAGATAGATATGGATACAGATGCCTCTTCTGCCTGTTCACCCTATTCTTACCTAAAGCAATAGTACCACATTTCAAAAAGTAATTTATTATTTGTGAAACATTTAGGGATCTCCCGAGGATATGAAATACGCGATACAAATGCAAGATTTTTATTTCCTAACGAGCAACTCCACAGTTTTCCTATTTAAATACTGAATCTAGCTGCTTCCTAAATAAGTGCCTCATCCACTGTTCCCAGCAATGCATTTCAATATAAAAAAGTATTTATTGGTATACGTCTTTAATTTGTCCATAAAAACTCTGAACCTATCTCCTCCTGTCCTGCTGCCCCGGCACACCTTAAAATACTGTTTCTGTTTACATTCTATGTTCCATGTGTGCCTTATACTTATCATACCTCCCTATCTCTGTAAGCTCCTCCAACCCAACAACTGGCTGCCGTGCCTTCAGCCCTCGCGGCTCTAAACTCTGGAATTCCCTGCCTAAACCTCTCCAACTCTTTCTCCTCCTTTAAGACACTTCTTCAAAACCTCCCTCTTTGCCCATGCTTTTGGTCATCTGTCCTAATATCTCCTTACGAGGCTCACTGCCAAATTTTTGTCTGATGTTTTACTATGTTAAAGGCGCTTTTTAAATGCAGTTGTTGTTATTCTAGAATTGTGTTTTAACAGCATAATGTTCACGATAAACCTGCACCACTTACAGCATTTTTAACACTTTGATTGTAACAAATGATGAGGCTGACTATCTGTAGCCAAGTAGAAAGAAACCCAGTCCTAGTGACAGGCCTACCAGCCCCGTAAATAAGCCAAATAATAAAATACTCCAGATGCTGGAAATATGATTGCACTAGAGAGGTTACAGAGGAGATTAATGAGGATGTTGCCTGGACTGGAGAATTTTAGCTATGAGGAAAGATTGGATAGGCTGGGGTTGTTTTCTTTGGAACAGATGAGGCTGAGGGGAGATTTAATTGAGGTGTGTAAAGTTATGGGGAGCCTAGATAGAGTGGACAGGAAGGACCTATTTCCTTTAGCAGAGAGGTCAATAACCAGGGGGCATAGATTTAAAGTAATTGGTAGAAGGATTAGAGGGGAGTTGAAGAGAACATTTTCACACAGAGGATGGTGGGGGTCTGGAACTCACTGCCTGCAAGGGTGGTAGAGGCAGAAACCCTCATCACATTTAAAAAGTGATTGGTTATGTGCTTGAATTGCTGTAAACTGCAAGATTACGGACCAAAAGCTGGAAAGTGGGATTAGGCTGGATAGCTCATTTTCGGCTGGCACGGACACGATGGGCCGAATGGCCTCCTTCTGTGTCATAAAAGTCTATGATTCTAATATGGCGGGTGGCACACTTCCAACCCGCCATTTTGAGGACTTGTAAAACAGGCGGTACACAGCCCAATTTCTAGGCCGTTGGCTGCCGCTGTTGTTCCAGCTTTTTCTGGTTTTTATTTTCATTAATAAGTCAGACTGGCTGGTCAGTCATCAACAGCAACCTGGAGACTGATTGGCTCAGATATCCATTTACCAAGGTCTGCCTCAGAGGATGAACTTAGCTCCAAGCACCAGATATATCAATGTGGGGCCACTCACCCTCAAAGATGTCCTTACGCTTCAAGACTGTCATGAGCTGATTATTAATCTGAGACGAGTGAAATAGGTTACTACCAATTGATGAAGCTCATTTATCAGAAGTCAGTATTGTTACCAAGTGCCAGACATGAAACAAATTGAAAGAGGAAAGACTTGCATTTATATAGCGCCTTTCACGACCACCGGACGTCTCAAAGCGCTTTACAGCCAATGAAGTACTTTTGGAGTGTAGTCACTGTTGAGACGTAGGAAACGCGGCAGCCAATTTGCACACAGCAAACTCACACAAACAGCAATGTGATAATGGCCCAGATTATCTGCTTTTGTTATGTTGATTGAGGGATAAATATTGGCCAAGTCACGGGGTTAGAAATAGTGCCATGGGAACTTTTACCTCCACCTGGCAGCGTTGATGTTTTTTTGCTCAAGGCCCTGGAACCTGAACCTACAACTATTCAACGGCGAGTGTGCTACCAACTACAGTTGTAATGTGAATAAAGTTAGTAACTTTCCAAATAATCCGCACGCTAAATAAATCTCGGGGCCACTGCAATGTGAAAATTGCAATGTTGCAGGTTAAATCAGTAACATTTTCGGATGTGAGAAATTTGTGAGCGAAATAAAATGTTTAAAAGCGAATGTCGCTCTGGGATCAGCGCAAATGCCAAGTTGCAGACTGAGTAAACTTGCTCGCAGCGATCGCCCGGGACAGACGCAACTAGTTTCGTTCGGAGGAGGGTAATTACACGAAGTAACCGATGGGGTAATTACGCGAAGTAACCGATGGGGTAGTGGTTAGAGCTTCGGGTTTATAAACTTTCATACTCCATCGGTTCGAGCCTTATCTAGGGAGTGTTAGTTTGGAAAGTTTGTAGGCAGGTGTCTGTGTTCAAAGCGCTGCAGCTTGTTCGTGCTTGACAGTGCATGCACGTTTCCTGCAAGAATAAAGCAGAGTGCACCGAGTACCTGGCTTTCTGCGCAGTGAAAGCGGGGTTTCCACCAGTCCACTGACATTTTTTTAAAAACATTTATTTGCAGTGCTGCAGCGACTCCTTCTGGAGATAAAGCCCCCCCCCCCACCAAAAAAAATACTTTGTATCTTTGAAAATCTGATAATAAGGACCAAAAACTTAAATATGTATAAAGTGATGATCATTAATACTTGTAAAAACAATTTCAAATATTGTGTGAAGCATTAAAAGACTTGCATTTATATAGCACCTTTCACGACCACCGGACATCCCAAAATGCTTTACAGCCCGATGAAGTACGATTTGGAGTGTGGGAAACGCAGCAGCCAATTTGCGCACAACAAGCTCCCACAAACAGCAATGTGACAATGACCAGATAATCTGTTTTTGTTGTGTTGATTGAGGGATAAATATTGGTCAGGACACCAGAGAGAACTCCCCTGCTCTTCTTCACAATAGTACCAGGGGATTTTTTACGTACACCTGAGAGGGCAGACGGGGCCTTGGTTTAACGTCTCATCCGAAAGACGGCACCTCCGACAGTGCAGCACTCCCTCAGCGCTGCATTGGGAGAGTCAGCCTAATTCATTTTTCAATAAACGTTTATATATTCAACACAGTTTATATATTCAACACAAGTTATATGTCAATAAACACTGTCAATACATGCAACACAATTTCATAGGAACATGGGTCTTTTCTCACTCACTAAATTATTTTTATTTTATATTTTTGTAACAGGAACAATGAAGGAATGACAGCAAAATATTGTGAATGGTGGAAATCTGAAGTAAAAAACAGAAAATGCTGGAAACACTCAGTAGATCAGGCAGCGTCAATGTGACAATCCTATATTTCACGTGTCGCTATCCCCCAGCCAGTCTGTCTGCAGCTTGTCAACACTTGGTGAAGTCTTTAGCCTCAAAAATATATATATAAGTGATATATAGGTGATCTTATTGAAACATAAAAGATAATGAGGGGGCTTGACAAAACTAGGGGACATAGTCTCAGAATAAGGGACTGCCAATTTAAAACTGAGATGAGGAGGAGTTTCTTCGCTCAGAAGGTTGTAAATCTAGAGAATTCTCTGCCCCAGAAAGCTGTGGAGGCTGGGTCTTTGAATATATTTAAGGTGGAGATAGACAGATTTTTGTGCGATAACGGAGTAAAGGGTTATGGGGAGCGGGCAGGGAAGTGGAGCTGAGACCATGATCAGATCAGCCATGATCTTATTAAATGGCAGACAGGCTCAAGGGGCCAAATGGCCTACTCCTGCTCCTATTTCTTATGTTCTTATAATGTTACTTAGATTGGATAGTCTTCTGAACAACAACATATTCAAGGCAATGCAAAAGAAATGCAAGCACTGTGAGAGCAGTTAGCTCTTTTCAGTAAAGGAAATTAAATATTGTCAAACTTTTCTCATATAACAGTGAAATAATATATTAGTGAGATTTTTCTGCAAATGACAATATAACCACAGGAATAAAAGGCAACGCATGGTCAGAGAGAAAAAAATTCTGATAGTTTTTCAAAAAAATCTAACCATTACAAAATAGAATAACTTGCACTAATATTATGCCTCAAATAGTAGAACATCTTAGAACATTCTAAAGAGTAAAAGAAACAAAGCGGGTGAGCAGGAGACAAGAAAGGATTAAGGGAAGATAGAGATATTGAAGAGATGTTAAGGAGGCCTATGAGGTAATCATCATCATAGGCAGTCCCTCGAAATCGAGGAAGACTTTCTTCTACTCTAAAAGTGAGTTCTCAGGTGACTGAACAGTCCAATACTGGAATTGCAGTCTCTGTTGCAGGTGGGACAGACAGTGGTTGAAGGAAAGGGTGGGTGGGGAGCCTGGTTTGCCGCACGCTCCTTCCGCTGCCTGTGCTTGCTTTCTGCATGCTCTCGCTGACAGGACTTGAGGTGCTCAGCGCCCTCCCGGATGCTCTTCCTCTACTTAGGGCAGAGAGTGGTAAAACCCCCCAAAAAAACTTATATCGATATCGCACCTTTCACATCTGCAGGACATCCCAAAACATTCACAGCCAATTAAGTACTTCTAGAGTGTAGTCACATTTGTTATGTAGGCAGATATAGCAGTAATTCTGCAGGATCTTAAAGAGACATCGTTGGTGGTATTTCTCCAGCGATTTGAGGTGTTTGCTGCTCCCCTGGGAGGACAGACACACCAACGTTAGCGTCCTCGACCAGGCCAACATCCCCTGCATTGAAGCACTGACCACACTCAACCAGCTCTGCTGGGCGGGCCACATTGTTCGCATATTTGACACAAGACTCCCAAAACAAACGCTCTACTCGGAACTCCGAGACGGCAAGCGAGCCCAAGATGGGCAGAGGAAACATTTGAAGGACACCCTCAAAGCCTCCTTGATAAAATGCAACATCCCCACCGACACCTGGGAGTCCCTGGCCAAAGACTGCCCTAAGTGGAGGAAGAGCATCCGGGAGGGCGCTGAGCACCTCGAGCCTCATCGCTGAGAACATGCAGAAGACAAGCGCAGGCAGCGGAAGGAGTGTGTGGCAAACCAGTCCCACCCACCCTTTCCTTCAACGACTGTCTGTCCCACCTGTGACAGATTTTGTATTGGTCTGTTCAGTCACATAAGAACTCACTTTTAGAGTGGAAGCAAGTCTTCCTCGATTTCGAGGGACTGCCTATGATGATGATGATGATGAATTGTGCACACAGCAAGGACCTACAGACAGGAAATGATGAGGATGAGCAGTTAAACTGCTTTAGGCGGTGTTGGAGCTTGGCAACGATACCTGGAGAGCTCACTGCTCTTCAAATAGTGTCATAGGATGGTTTACATCCACCTGAGCAAGCAGCTTAACATCTGATCAGAAAAATGGTACCCTTGATAAGGCAGCACTCCCTCAGGACTGGAGCATCAGACAAGATTAAATGCTGGAGTAGGACTTGAACCTACAACATTCTAACTCAAAGAGGTAAGAATTAATTATTTTTGTTACATAAGAACTAGGAGCAGGAGTAGGCCAGTTGGCCCCTCAAGCCTGCTCCGCGATTCAATAAGATCATGACTGATCTGATCATAGACTCAGCTCCACTTCCCTGCCTGCTCCCCATAACTCCTTTATCGCTCAAAAATCTGTATCTCTGACTTAAATATATCCAATGACCCAGCCTCCACAGCTCTCTGGGGCAGAGAATTCCATAGATTTACAACCCTTTGAGAGATGAAATTTCTCCTCCTCTCAGTTTTAAATGGGCGGCCCCTTATTCTAAAACTATGTCCCCTAGTTTTAGTTTCCTCTATGAGTGGAAATATCCTTTCTGCATCCACCTTGTCGAGCCCCCTCATTATCTTATAAGACATGGCGGAGAATGGATTCTCACTGAATGGGCGATTGAACCTTTCGCCCATCACTGCATAGCACAGTGGTCCTATACTACTAATCCCCGAACCCTAATCAGGCCGCTCTCATTGTTAACCCCAACTCCATCATGTCATTACCGACTGAATCAAAGTGACAGAAGCCAGTAAAGCGATGTAGTTTAGCGAGAGATGTGTGAGGTTGTTGCCATCATATCTTTTGTTAGGAGGCTGCCACAAATCAGTTTATGGATTTAAATAATAAAACAGGTTTCTTTTAAAAAAAATGGGTATGGTACCATTGCTGTTCCAATCACAGCTAGTGAAGAGTGCCTGATTAGGGTTAGGTTAATTGAACACACTCCATGCTCGGGTACAGTAGCATAGTGGTTATGTTAACTGGACTAATAATCAGGATCCCTGGACTAATGATCTGGAGACTGAGTTCAAATCCCACCACAGCAGCTGGGGAATTTAAAATTCAGTTAAATAAATAAATCCGGAATAAAAAGCTAGTATCAGTAATAGTGACTAGATTGTTGAAAAAAAACCCATCTGGTTCACTAATGTGCTTTAGGGAAGTAAATCAACTGCTCTTACCTGGTCTGGCCTATATGTGACTCAACCCACAGCAATGTGGTGGTTGACCCTGAAATGGCCAAGCAAGCCACTCACCACCACCTTCTCAAGGGCAATTATGGATGGACAGTAAATGCTGGCTTTGTCAGCGATGCCCACATCCCATGAACAAATACATTTTTAAAAATTGCACAGAGTTGGGGTTAACATTGGGAGCAGCCTGATTAGGGTCAGGTTAACACAGGGAGGATAGCTGGGTTAGGGTTAGGATTAGTAGTGTAGGACCACTGTGCTATGCAGTGGTGGGCGATAGGTTCAATCGCCCATTCAGTGAGTATCCATTCTCCATCATGTCTTTGTGAAACCTTGAGTACAGACCTGGCACCAGTGGGAAAATGATCAGGGGCATCTCCCTCACTGCTCTTGTACACCTCCTAGAATATAATTCATTGGCACAGGCCCTGAATCGGTTTATCCATTAAACCCTTTTAGCACCGGTTTACAAGCTGGAGAAACGTACAGAAAAAAAACTAGAGTTGAATTTTTAACATTTAATTTTCTTTTAATTTTTAAAAACATTAACAGAAAGGGCAGCCTGCTTAGTTTCAGAATTAGCTGAAATTAGAGTTTTCTGCATACTGAAATCATCTTTCTGAAAGGAAAGAGGGTGCTTTCAGTTTTATTTATGCTTTGAGCAATAGTGGGGGCTTGTAAAAGGGGAACAGCAATAATCATGGGTGATTTTAACCTCGATATTGATTGGACAAATCAAATTGTTCAGGGTAGCCTTGAGGAGGAGTTCATAGAGTGCGTAAGGGACAGGTTCCTTAAACAGTATGTAATGCGACCAACCAGGCGGCAGGCTATCTTAGATTTGGTCCTGTGTAATGAGACAGGATTAATAAACAATCTCCTAGTAAAGGATCCCCTCGGAATGAGTGATCAGAGCAAGACTGAATTTCAAATTCAGATGGAGGGTGAGAAAGTTTGATCTCTAACCAGCGTACTAAGCTTAAATAAAGGAGACTACAAAGGTATGAGGGCAGAGTTGGGTAAAGTGGACTGGGAAAATAGATTAAAGTGGAGGGCGGTTGATGAACAGTAGTGTACATTTAAGGAGATATTTCACAACTCTCAAGAAAAATATATTCCAGTGAGGAGGGAAGGGTGTAAGAGAAAAGATAGCCATCCGTGGCTAACCAAAGAAAGGACGGTATGCAATTAAAAACAAGGGCATACAAAGTGGCCAAAACTAGTGGGAGGACAGAAGACTGGGAAACTTTTAAAAGCCAGCAAAGAACGACTAAAAAAATGATTAAGAAAGGGAACATAGACTATAAAAGTAAACTAGCACAAAATATAAAAACAGATAGCAAGAATTTCTATAGGTATATAAAAAGGAAAAGGGTGGCTAAAGTAAATGTTGGTCCCTTTGAGGACGAGACCGGGGAATTAGTAATGGGGAACATGGAGATGGCAGAAGCTCTGAACAAATATTTTGTATCAGTCTTTACGGTAGAGGACACTAACAATATTCCGACAGTGGATAGTCTAAGGGCTATGGGGGGGAGGAACTTAACACAATCACAATCACTATCACTAAGGAGATGGTACTCAGTAAAATAATGGGACTAAAGGCAGATAAATCCCCTGGACCTGATGGCTTGCATCCTAGGGTCTTAAGAGAAGTAACGGCAGGGATTGTGGATGCATTGGTTGTAATTTACCAAAATTCCCTGCATTCTGGGTAGGTCCCAGCAGATTGGAAAAATGCAAATGTAACGCCCCTATTTAAAAAAGGAGGCAGACTAAAAGCAGGAAACTATAGACCAGTTAGCCTAACACCTCTGGTTGAAAAAATGTTGGAGTCCATTATTAAAGAAGCAGTAGTAGGACATTTGGAAAAGCAAAATTTGGTCAGGCAGAGTCAGCATGGATTTTTGAAGGGGTAGTCATGTTTGACAAATTTGCTGGAGTTCTTTGAGGATGTAACGAACAGGGTGGATAAAGTAGAACCAGTGGATGTGGTGTATTTGGACTTCCAGAAGGCATTTGACAAGGTGCCACATAAAAGGTTAATGCACAAGATAAAAGTTCACGGGGTTGGGGTAATATATTAGCATGGATAGAGGATTGGCTAACTAACAGAAAACAGAGAGTCGGGATAAATGGTTCATTCTCTGGTTAGTAACTCGTAACTAGTGGGATGCCGCAGGGATCAGTGCTGGGACCCCAACTATTTACAATCTATATAAATGACTTGGAAGAAGGGACAGAGTGTAACATAGCCAAGTTTGCTGATGATACAAAGATGGGAGGAAAAGCAATGTGTGAGGAGGACACAAAAAATTTGCAAAAGGACACAGACAGGCTAAGTGAGTGGGCAAGAATTTGGCAGATGGAGTATAAGGTTGGAAAGTGTGAGGTCATGCACTTTGGCAGAAAAAAAATCAAAGAGCAAGTTTATATTTAAATGGAGAAAGATTGCAAAGTGCTGCAGTACAGCAGGACCTGGGGGTACTTGTGCATGAAACACAAAAGGATAGTGTGCAGGTGCAGCAAGTGATCAGGAAGGCCAATGGAATCTTGGCCTTTATTGCAAAGGGGATGGAGTATAAAAGCAGGGAAGTCTTGCTACAGCTATATAAAGTATTGGTGAGGCTACACCTGGAATACTGCGTGCAGTTTTGGTTTCCATTTTTACGAAAAGATATACTTGCTTTGGAGGCAGTTCAGAGAAGGTTCACTAGGTTGATTCCGGGGATGACAGGGTTGACTTATGAGGAAAGATTGAGTAGGTTGGGCCTCTACTCATTGGAATTCAGAAGAATGAGAGGTGATCTTATCGAAACGTATAAGATTATGAGGGGGCTTGACAAGGTGGATGGACGCAGAGAGGATGTTTCCACTGATGGGGGCGACTAGAACTAGGGGGCATGATCTTAGAATAAGAGGCCGCCCATTTAAAACAGGGATGAGAAGAAATTTCTTCTCTCAGAGGGTTGTTAATCTGTGGAATTCGCAGCCTCAGAGAGCTGTGGAAGCTGGGACATTGAATAAATTTGACAGAAATAGACAGTTTCTTAAACGATAAGGGAATAAGGGGTTATGGGGAGCGGGCAGAAAAGTGGAGCTGAGTCCATGATCAGATCAGCCATGAACTTGTTAAATGGCAGAGCAGGCTTGAGGGGCCATATGGCCTATTCCTGCTCCTATTTCTTATGTTCTTATGTTCTTATCAATCTAGGCTGACACTTCAGTGCAGTGCTGAGAGAGTGCAGCACTGCCGGAGGTACCGTCTTTTGGATGAGATGTTAAACCCAGGCCCCGTCTACTCTCTCAGGTGGACATAAACGATCCCACGGCACTATTTCGAAGAAGAGCAGGGGAGTTATCCCCGGTGTCCTGGCCAATATTTATCCCTCAATCAACATAACAAAAACAGATTATCTAGTCATCATCACACTGCTGATTGTAGGAGCTTGCTGTGCGCAAATTAGCTGCCGCGTTTCACACATTACAACAGTGACTACACTCCAAAAGTACTTCTTTGGCTGTGAAACGCTTTGAGACGTCCAGTGGTCGTGAAAGGCGCTATATAAATGTAAGTCTTTCTTTGCAATGGATACATCATAGGCATCTTGATCTAAAATGACACTCCTGGTTTATTGAATTGTCTAAAAGGAGAAATATACTTTAATTTCATATTCTTGATGGCAGTCTCACTAATATTATGATTATTACCAACTATGTGCCAATAAAAATATACAGATTATACATATGTATATATATATATATATATATAAATTGTGTATGTGGGTATAGATGTGTGTATATGTATATATAAAGTTAAGGAATGTTTTTGTTAGTAATCTCAATTTTTTTTGTTCTCCCTTGAAGGTATGGACTTCTTGGTGTGCGGCAATTTCACAGTACAGAGTGTGAGCCACAATTGTGAGTATTCAACAATTCAATTATGGGGTTATCACAGTTAAACCTAACCTTATCCTCATCTAAAGTCCATGCAAGCATATCCAGCAGGGACTGCTGGCGAGCAGTTAGGAGGAGGATCTCTGGCTGTTTTTCCCCTTCTCTAACCCAAGGGTCCTGATGTCAACTGTAGCTCCCTCATCACTGCCTGAGTTGGTACTAGCCAGCTGAGGACAGGGTAGCGTTTCAACCAGGGATTTTGCTGACCTTTATTGCTTGTTATTTACTGTGAGCTCTTTTTCGACTGCAACGTAAGGATTCGCAAAAAAATAAAATACTCCTAGCTGTTAGAAGAAAGGCAGAATTATCCCACCACACCAGATCCCAAGGAGGCTCAAACTGACCTCATATGAACTGCTGGCTACAGAGTACCCTTAGCAACGACTTGGAAAATTGGCCAACCGCCCAACCTCTCAACATCAGAACAGTTTGTGTAGCATAGAATCTAAAGAATAAAAGAAGTCGATCCAATGTTCTTTTTTATTCGTTCCAGGATGTGAACATCGCTGGCAAGGCCAGCATTTATTGCCCATCCCTAGTTGCCCTTGAGAAGGTGGTGATGAACCACCTTCTTGAATCGCTGCAGTCCGTGTGGTGAAGGTGCTCCCACAGTGCTGTTGGGGAGGGAGTTCCAGGATTTTGACCTAGCGACGATGAAGGAACGGCCAATATATTTCCAAGTCAGGATGTTGTGTGTAACTTGGAGAGGAACTTGAAGGTGGTGGTGTCCCCATGTGCCTGCTGTGCTTATTCTTCTAGACGATATGGTCGTGGGTTTAGGAGGTGCTGCCGAAGAAGCCGTGGTGAATTGCTGCAGTGCTTCTTGTAGTTGGTACACACTGCAGCCGCGAGGAGTGAATGTTGAAGGTGGTAGATTGGGTGCCAATCCTGGAGCATAACATGTGGTTAGATAACAATAGATAGATTGGAATACAGATAGCAATGCAGATTCAGATAGATAAATTAATTTCCTCAGGGGATCTCCCGGTCGACCACCATAACTTTACCTCAGAATTGGGGAAGTGCCATTTATGCATCTTTCTAAGGTTTCCACCGATTTTCCACTGACTGATCGGGAAAATGCCCAAGGAAATTCCCTACGATGATATATAAATAAGGACAGTTATAACCAAGTAGAGAAGTAGAAATACAGATAGTCAGACAAACATCTAGAGATTACTACGGTAAAAATACAAATATAATGCAAGAAAAATTAAATAATAAAATTGCTCTATAGATAGCTAGATATAATTGGATGCGCTTATTTGTACTGCAAAAATGGCCACCATGCTCCACCCTTTGCTCTGATTGGTCCCCTTGGAGGATAAGCCACACCCTGAAGTTTCACAGGAATGTGTAACTGGAACTGCCCATCCCAAGGTCTCACTGACTTTGCAAATTGTAACTCGATCCACTTTGACTTTCCGAAGCGACAGACGACGGAGCTCCCCAGAAGACAGCAAGGGCCAGCCAAAGGCCCAGTCCAAGTGCATGCCTCCCCCAGCCAAAGCGCCTTACCCCAGCGTAAGTGCATCCAACTCCAGCCACCACCACCCCCCACCCCCACCATAGATGGGACAGGCATTGTATACGGATTATTAACAGGTTTATTGGGTATGAATTGAAGTGACAGTGTCGTGACTTCTAGATATCATCCACTCCAACGATGTCCCTTGTAGGGGGTTGGAAGAACGTGATCCATCTTCCATGAGTTCCCTCTCTCCCCTCTATCCGCCCAACCCCAGTCTCTCTCTCTCTCTCTCTCTGCCCCAATCTCTCTCTCACCCAGTCTCTCTCTCACCCAGTCTCTCTCTCACCCAGTCTCTCCCTCCCTCCTCGAGTCTCGCTCTCCTTCCCAGCCTCGCTCTCTCTCTCCCCCCAGCCTCTCCCCCTCTTTCCCCCAGTCTCTCTCTCCCCAGCCTCTCTCCCTCCCCCAGCTTTGCTCTCTCTCTCCCCCCATCCTCGCTCTCCTCCAGTCTCTCTCTTCCACCTCACCTCCCCTTCTCGGCACCCTGCCGCTTCTCTGCTCGCCGCTGCTCTCGGCCATCCACGGGCCCTCTCAACTCCTTGAGACGAGTCGGGGTCGGAGCAGGGGAGAGAGAGTCGGGGTCGGAGCAGGGGAGAGAGAGTCGGGGGGAGGGAGAGAGAGAGAGTGTCGGGGGGAGGGAGAGAGAGAGAGAGAGTGTCGGGGGGAGGGAGAGAGAGAGAGAGAGTGTCGGGGGGAGGGAGAGAGAGAGAGAGAGTGTCGGGGGGAGGGAGAGAGAGAGAGAGAGTGTCGGGGGGAGGGAGAGAGAGAGAGAGAGTGTCGGGGGGAGGGAGAGAGAGAGAGAGAGTGTCGGGGGGAGGGAGAGAGAGAGAGAGAGTGTCGGGGGGAGGGAGAGAGAGAGAGAGAGTGTCGGGGGGAGGGAGAGAGAGAGAGAGAGTGTCGGGGGGAGGGAGAGAGAGAGAGAGAGTGTCGGGGGGAGGGAGAGAGAGAGAGAGAGAGTGTCGGGGGGAGGGAGAGAGAGAGAGAGAGTGTCGGGGGGAGGGAGAG